>NC_064629.1:660034386-660649744 GCF_023864275.1 Schistocerca cancellata
TCGTTGCAAGTCACTTAGTGCTGTCATTCTCACTGCGCGGAGCAGCTGCGCGGTCTTAGGCGCCTTGCCACGGCTCGCCCCGTCGGAAATTCGAGCCCTCCCCCCGGCATGGGTGTGTGTGTTGTCCTTAGCGTAAGTTAGTTTAAGATAGATAAAGTAGCGCGTAAGCGTAGGGACCGATGACCTCAGCAGTTTTGTCCCATAGAATCTTACCACAAATTTCCATATTTCCTGTCATTCTCAAATACTGGAAGAACACAGTCTGACTATTAGCGCATCGTGAGCTACGCTACTTTTTCATCCCCATCCCCACTCCTTTGATAGATAGGCGGTTCTTAAAACCACAGCGATTTTTTCAAGACTGTAACTGATGTGTGTGCCAAATTCGGCTGAAATCGGTGCGGTGTTTTCGCAGGAGATGTAGCACTTGCATACATTCATTTTTATACGCTACTGGCCATCATAATTGCTACACCACGAAAATGATGTGCTACAGACGCGAAATTTAACCGACAGGAAGAAGATGCTGTGATATGCAAATGATTAGCTTGAGCATTCACACAAGGTTGGCGCCGGTGGCGACACCTACAACGTGCTGACATGAGGAAAGTTTCCAACCGATTTCTCATACACAAACAGCAGGTGACCGGCGTTGCCTGGTGAAACGTTGTTGTGATGCCTCGTGTAAGGAGGAGAAATGCGTACCATCACGTTTCCGACTTTGATAAAGGTCGGATTGTAGCCTATCGCGATTGCGGTTTATCGTATCGCAACATTGCTGCTCGTGTTGGTCGAGATCCAATGACTGCAAGCACAATATGGAATCGGTGGGTTCAGGAGGGTAATACGAAACGCCGTGCTGGATCCCAACGGCCACGTATCACTAGCAGTCGAGATGACAGGCATCTTATCCGCATGGCTGTAACGGATCGTGCAGCCACCTCTCAATCCCTGAGTCAACAGACGGGGACGTTTGCAAGACAACAACCATCTGCACGAACAGTTCGACGACGTTTGCAGCAGCATGGACTATCACCTCGGAGACCATGGCTGCGGTTACCCTTGACGCTGCATCACAGACAGGAGCGCCTGTGATGGTGTACTCAACGACGAACCTGGCTGCACGAATGGCAAAACGTCATTTTTTTCGGATGAATCCGGGTTCTATTTACAGCATCATGATGGTCGCATCCGTATTTGGCGACATCGCGGTGAACGCACATTGTAAGCGTGTATTCGTCATCGCCATACTGGATTATCACCCGGCGTGATGGTATGGGGTGCGATTGATTACACGTCTCCGTCACCTCTTGTTCGCATTGACGGCACTTTGAACAGTGGACGTTACAATGCAGATGTGTTACGGCCCGTGGCTCTACCCTTCATTCGATCCCTGCGAAACCCTACATTTTAGCAGGATAATGCACGACCGCATGTTGCAGGTCCTGTACGGGCCTATCTGGATACAGAAAATGTTCGACTGCGACCCTGGCCAGCACATTCTCCAGATCTCTTACCAATTGAAAACGTCTGGTCAATGGTGGCCGAGCAACTGGCTCGTCGCAATTCGCCAGTCACTACTCTTGATGAACTGTGGTATCGTGTTGAAGCTGCATGGGCAGCCGTACCTGTACACGCCATCCAAGCTCTGTTTGACTCAAATCCCAGGCGTATCAAGGCCGTTATTACGGCGCGAAGTGGTTGTTCTGGGTACTGATTTCTCAGGATCTATGAACCCAAATTGCGTAAAAATATAATCACATGTCAGTTCTAGTATAATATACACTCCTGGAAATGGAAAAAAGAACACATTGACACCGGTGTGTCAGACCCACCATACTTGCTCCGGACACTGCGAGAGGGCTGTACAAGCAATGATCACACGCACGGCACAGCGGACACACCAGGAACCGCGGTGTTGGCCGTCGAATGGCGCTAGCTGCGCAGCATTTGTGCACCGCCGCCGTCAGTGTCAGCCAGTTTGCCGTGGCATACGGAGCTCCATCGCAGTCTTTAACACTGGTAGCATGCCGCGACAGCGTGGACGTGAACCGTATGTGCAGTTGACGGACTTTGAGCGAGGGCGTATAGTGGGCATGCGGGAGGCCGGGTGGACGTACCGCCGAATTGCTCAACACGTGGGGCGTGAGGTCTCCACAGTACATCGATGTTGTCGCCAGTGGTCGGCGGAAGGAGCACGTGCCCGTCGACCTGGGACCGGACCGCAGCAACGCACGGATGCACGCCAAGACCGTAGGATCCTACGCAGTGCCGTAGGGGACCGCACCGCCACTTCCCAGCAAATTAGGGACACTGTTGCTCCTGGGGTATCGGCGAGGACCATTCGCAACCGTCTCCATGAAGCTGGGCTACGGTCCCGCACACCGTTAGGCCGTCTTCCGCTCACGCCCCAACATCGTGCAGCCCGCCTCCAGTGGTGTCGCGACAGGCGTGAATGGAGGGACGAATGGAGACGTGTCGTCTTCAGCGATGAGAGTCGCTTCTGCCTTGGTGCCAATGATGGTCGTATGTGTGTTTGGCGCCGTGCAGGTGAGCGCCACAATCAGGACTGCATACGACCGAGGCACACAGGGCCAACACCCGGCATCATGGTGTGGGGAGCGATCTCCTACACTGGCCGTACACCACTGGTGATCGTCGAGCGGACACTGAATAGTGCACGGTACATCCAAACCGTCATCGAACCCATCGTTCTACCATTCCTAGACCGGCAAGGGAACTTGCTGTTCCAACAGGACAATGCACGTCCGCATGTATCCCGTGCCACCCAACGTGCTCTAGAAGGTGTAAGTCAACTACCCTGGCCAGCAAGATCTCCGGATCTGTCCCCCATTGAGCATGTTTGGGACTGGATGAAGCGTCGTCTCACGCGGTCTGCACGTCCAGCACGAACGCTGGTCCAACTGAGGCGCCAGGTGGAAATGGCATGGCAAGCCGTTCCACAGGACTACATCCAGCATCTCTACGATCGTCTCCATGGGAGAATAGCAGCCTGCATTGCTGCGAAAGGTGGATATACACCGTACTAGTGCCGACATTGTGCATGCTCTGTTGCCTGTGTCTATGTGCCTGTGGTTCTGTCAGTGTGATCATGTGATGTATCTGACCCTAGGAATGTGTCAATAAAGTTTCCCCTTCCTGGGACAATGAATTCACGGTGTTCTTATTTCAATTTCCAGGAGTGTATTTGTCCGATGAATACCCGTTTATCATCTGCATTTCTTCTTGGTCTAGCAATTTTAATGGGCAGTAAGCCGGCCGCGGTGGTCTCGCGGTTCTATGCGCGCAGTCCGGAACCGCGCGACTGCTAAGGTCGCAGGTTCGAATCCTGCCTCGGGCATGGATGTGTGTGATGTCCTTAGGTTAGTTAGGTTTAAGTAGTTCTAAGTTCTAGGGGACTGATGACCACAGCTGTTAAGTCCCATAGTGCTCAGAGCCATTTGAACCATTTTTTAACGGGCAGTAGTGTAATACATATGGCAATCTTTTCTTCGTGATCCGATTTTGATTAAATAAACTCTATACGATGCCCTAAGCCATAATCAAGTTACCTGCGAAAATCCCATAAAAATACGTCTGGTAGTTTTGGATATTAGCGTGTTCAGGCAGACAGGCAGACAAGAGAGTTTTAATAAAATTTTAATCACGATATCTTTTTTCCCCGCGATCCGAGTTTGATTAACTGAAGGACACACGTTAGCCCAAACTATGCTCTAGTTACCTGGCTCTGAGCACTATGGGACTTAACTTCTAAGGTCATCAGTCCCCTAGAAATTAGAACTACTTAAACCTAACTAACCTAAGGACATCACACAACACCCAGTCATCACGAGGCAGAGAAAATCCCTGACCCCGCCGGGAATTGAACCCGGGAACACGGGCGCGGGAAGCGAGAACGCTACCGCACGACCACGAGCTGCGGACTACGACGGTGTCACAGATTTATAATTAGTATAGATAATGTATTATCTCATTCCCTGGTGCTTGTGCACTCAGGTGGCTATTTTGTCTGCCAAAGCCAGTGTTTGGGGACAGGAGGTGTTCTCGCGCATAGAAGTGATTGGCTGGTCTTTCCTCGATTCTCTTAAATAGGTCATGGCCGCAGCCCTCACGGCTGGCCTACATTGGTAGTAACAGCCCCGTGACGGCCGGTGTTTTCGACTTCAGTTGCAGAGAAGCTTGTTAAAGTCCTGTCAGAGGACAACACCTGAGAAACGAGCTGTAAGCAGGAGCACTTCCTGATTCTGATAGCTTGATGGGCTCTTACCTTAAATAATTTCGTGGGGTGTAGCAATCGTGTGCCCTCTGTGACGGAGCTGGTGCTGTCGTTTATTTTGAAGTCGCTAGTAGGTGATCCTTTGCAATTAACCGAGTTACTGAGTGCAGTACGGAAAACTGAGAGAATCCAATTTGCGTTCCCGGGCGCTGGCGTGGAACTCAGCTGAGGCGCTTTCCTGTTTCTGTCGGCACGTGTTGTGGATTAGTGAGCGTGGACTTGTTCCGTAAAAATGGAGACCCTAGGTCAGCGCGCGGAGCCATTAGCCGGCTGGCGCTCGTGAGTAATCGAATTGACGGACTTGCCTAGGATTAATTGCTACCAATAAGTGTCACTTATTTCTGTGCGAATTCGAGTGTGGTGTTTTGTGCGATTTCTGACCTGTTGACTTAAAACAGTACCAGTAAACTCCCAATTCTTTAAAGAATCTAACTCCAATGAATAAGACAGCTTCAAACGTCTGATTACTTTACAAATGAGTTAATGTCTTAAATGTTTGACTTCAAGTATGTAAGCACGAAAAGTTCAGGAATTTTTTAAAATTTATGTTTAAAGTATGTTGGAAGTCGCTAAATGCCCTCATTATGAAACACTCGATGAGTATAATCTGGGTAATTTGCGCCCCATTTTAAGCAAAAGCTAGTTTTCCACGCATCCCAATTTTTATGACGTCATATCTCCTTAACTATGTTGTCGTACAGTGATATAATTTTGCAGGTACATTCAGTGATATATGAAGATGCTGCCAGCAAAGTGTGTTGCGAATACAGTTAGTAGTAAAGAAGTAATAAATTAAATCGTCATGTGTGATGAAGATTTACTGCGCGCAATTTTAAGCAGAAAGCATAAGGGACAGTCAAATGCAAACGGGGCAGATGGAAAAAGGCATCTAAACTTTTTGTTATTTCAAGATAAATCGCCATAATTGTTAACACATTTATCACGCAGTGAGACAAGGCGGTCAATGATGTTGAAAACAGTTCGCGGTTGCCTACGGAGCTATGATAGTACACAGGCATCTCTTCATCCGAACGAAATAAGCTGTCAATAATGTCTTTCTTCAGGGCTCAAAAAATATGGAAATCGCATGGGGAGATATCGGGACTGCGTGGAGGATGCGTAAGGGTCTTCCAGCAAAACTCTTGCAGCGTAGTCGAAACAAGCTTGGCAACATGTGGGTAGGCATTACCCTGCAACCGAATGATGACATCCATCACTTTTCCTGGACGTTTTGACTTAATGGCGGTCTTCAATTTTTGCACATCCTCGACACAATCCCGATCTCTCCCCACGCGATTTCCATATTTCTGGAGCCCTGATGAAAGTCATTCGTGACAGTCGAATTGCTTCGGACGGAAGGGTGCACGCCTGGATAGAATCACGCTTCCGTAGGCAAGTGCAAAAATTGTTCCATGACAGCATTCTCTCTCAGAGAGCACTGAGCCCGATAACATTTCGACTAATAAATAGTTTACATACTGTTTTCCCATCTGTCTAGTTTTCATTTGATTGTCCCTTAAAGTTCTTCACGCGTGTAAATATTTACGTCATATCTCCTGAACTATGTGTCATACAGTGATAATTTTGCAGGTACATTCAGAGATATACACTTTGGGATCAAAAGTATCCGGACACCTCCAAAAACATACGTTTTCATATTAGGTGCATTGTGCTGCCACCTACTGCCAGGTACTCCTTATCAGGAACATCAATAGTCATTAGACATCGTGAGGGAGCAAAATGGGGCACTCCGCAGAACTCACAGACTTCAAAAATCGTCAGGTGATTGGGTGTCACTTGTGTCATACGTCTGTACACACGATTTTCACACTCCTAAACATCCCTAGATCCACTGTTTCCGAAGTGATAGTGAAGTGGAAACGTGAAGGGACACGTACAGCACAAAAGCGTACAGGCCGACCTCGTCTGTTGACTGACAGACTGCCGGCAGTCGAAGAGGGTCGTTGGTTGGTTGGTTTGGGGGATGAAAGGGACCAGACTGCTACGGTCATCGGTCCCTTTTTCCAAATACAAAGAACACCCACAGAGAATAAAAACGAGGAACAGAATAGATCACAGACGATATAGAACAAGAGAAACTGAGACAAAGACAAGACAAAACGAACTAAAACCACACAGAGTGTGACAGTGGTTGGCCGACCATAGAAATAAAAAAGGAAAAGCCAACCACTTAGAAACACATTAAAAGATCAGTTTAAAATCATAGGCCAAATGCCAGAATCAACACAATAAATAAAATAAAACAGAAACACTCAGATTAAAGAATAAAAACTCCCTGCCCTAATAAAACGTAAAACTAAGGCAGCCATAACAGGGTCATCAGATAAAACGGCAGGGAGCGTATCAGGCAGCGCAAATGTCTGCCTGACCACAGCTAAAAGGGGGCAGGCCAACAGAATGTGGGTCACCGTCAAAGCCGCCCCGCAGCGACATACAGGAGGGTCCACCCGGCGCAGTAAATAACTGTGTGTTAGCCGGGAGTGGCCAATGCGGAGCCGACAGAGGACGACTGAGTCCCTGCGGTTGGCTCGCATGGAGGACCGCCACACAGACGTCGTCTCCTTAATGGCACGGAGTTTATTGGGTGTAATCCGATCGCGCCATTCAGCGTCCCAAAGCGCAAAAACTTTTCGGCGGACGACTGCCCGCAAATCAGCCTCTGGGAGGCCAACATCCAGAGATGGTTTACTCGTGGCCTCTTTCGCCAGGCGGTCAACATGTTCATTGCCCGGGATACCGACATGACCGGGGGTCCACACAAAGACCACAGAGCGGCCGCAACGCGCAAGAGTATGCAGGGACTCATGGATAGCCATCACCAGACGAGAACGAGGAAAACACTGGTCGAGAGCTCGTAAACTGCTCAGGGAATCGCTACAGATAACGAAGGACTCGCCTGAGCAGGAGCGGATATACTCTAGGGCTCGAAAGATGGCGACTAGCTCAGCAGTGTAAACGCTGCAGCCAGCCGCCAAGGACCGTTGTTCGGAATGGTCCCCTAGAGTTAGCGCATACCCGACACGACCAGCAACCATCGAACCGTCGGTGTAAACAATTCCAGAGCCCTGATACGTGGCCAGGATGGAATAAAAGCGGCGGCGGAAGGCCTCTGGAGGGACCGAGTCCTTCGAGCCCTGTGCCAAGTCGAGCCGAAGGCAAGGGCGAGGAACACACCACGGGGGTGTACGCAGAGGCGCCCGGAAAGGAGGTGGAACAGGAAAAAACCCAAGCCCGCAGAGAAGCTCCTTGACGCGTACGGCGATCGGACAACCCGACCGGGGCCGACGGTCTGGCAGATGGACGACTGACTGCGGGAACAGGACACGATAATTTGGATGCCCGGGCAAGCTTAGAACATGGGCAGCATAAGCGGCCAGCAAACGTTGGCGCCGGAACCGCAGTGGAGGTACACCTGCCTCCACTAGTACGCTGTCCACAGGGCTGGTGCGGAAAGCACCAGTGGCAAGGCGTATCCCGCTGTGGAGAATTGGGTCCAGCACCCGTAACGCAGATGGGGATGCTGAGCCATAAGCCAGGCTCCCATAATCCAGACGGGACTGGATTAACGCCTGGTAGAGCCGCAACAGGGTAGAGCGGTCGGCGCCCCAGCGGGTGTGGCTCAAGCATCTCAGAGCGTTTAGATGCCGCCAACACGTCTGTTTAAGCTGCTGGATATGAGGCACCCAAGTCAACCGGGCATCGAAAACCACCCCCAAAAACCTGTGGGTCTCCACCACAGCAAGGAGTTCGTCGGCAAAATAAAGCCGCGGCTCAGGATGGACTGTTCGGCGCCGGCAGAAATGCATAACGCGGGTCTTGGCTGCCGAAAACTGAAACCCATGCGCTACAGCCCAAGACTGCGCCTTACGGATAGCGCCCTGTAGCTGACGTTCAACAGCTGCAATGCCAGTAGAGCTGTAATAAAGGCAGAAGTCGTCAGCATACAGGGAAGCAGAGACAGAATTTCCCACGGCCGCAGCAACCCCTTTAATGGCTATTAAAAACTGGCAGACACTTAAAACAGAACCCTGTGGCACACCGTTCTCCTGGACGTGGGTGGAACTATAGGAGGCTGCGACTTGCACGCGGAAGGTACGATACGACAGGAAATTGCGGATAAAGATCGGCAGAGGGCCCCGAAGACCCCATCCATGAAGCGTAGAAAGGATGTGATGACGCCATGTCGTATCGTACGCCTTCCGCATGTCGAAAAAGACAGCGACCAGGTGCTGACGGCGGGCAAAGGCAGTACGGATGGCCGACTCCAGGCTCACCAGATTGTCGGCGGCGGAGCGGCCTTTCCGGAACCCACCCTGAGACGGAGCCAGAAGGCTCCGAGACTCTAGTACCCAATTTAACCGCCGGCTCACCATCCGTTCGAGAAGCTTACAAAGAACGTTGGTGAGGCTAATGGGGTGGTAGCTGTCCACCTCCAGAGGGGTCTTTCCAGGTTTCAAAACGGGGATGACAACGCCTTCCCGCCATTGCGACGGAAACACCCCCTCGACCCAAAGACGGTTGTAAAGATCGAGAAGGCGCCGCTGGCAGTCCACTGAAAGGTGTTTCAGCATTTGACAGTGGATGCCATCTGGCCCAGGAGCGGTATCAGGGCAAGCAGCTAGGGCACTGCGAAATTCCCACTCACTGAATGGAGCATTGTAAGATTCTGGGTGGTTGGTGCGAAACGAAAGGCTCCGACGTTCCATCCGCTCTTTAATGGAGCGGAAGGCCTGGGGGTAATTCGCAGAAGCGGAACTCATAGCAAAATGCTCTGCTAAGCGATTGGCAATGACGTCGGAGTCAGTACAAACTGCTCCATTCAGTGAGAGCGCAGGGACGCTGGCAGGGGTCCGATAGCCGTAGACGCGTCGAATCTTGGCCCAGACCTGCGAAGGAGTGACATGGAGGCCAATGGTGGACACATACCGCTCCCAGCACTCCTTCTTGCCTTGGCGGATAAGGAGGCGGGCCCGCGCACGCAGCCGTTTGAAGGCGATAAGGTGGTCTAAGGAGGGATGTCGCTTGTGACGCTGGAGCGCCCGCCGGCGATCTTTAATCGCTTCAGCGATATCAGGCGACCACCAAGGCACAGCCTTCCGCCGAGGGGACCCAGAAGAACGGGGAATGGCAGATTCGGCGGCAGTAACGATGCCGGTGGTGACCGATTGAACCACCGCATCAATGTCGTCATTAGAGAGAGACTCAAGAGCGGCAGTGGAGGAGAACAAGTCCCAGAAGAGGGTCGTAATGTGTAATAGGCAGACATCTATCCAGTCCATCACACAGGAATTCCAAACTCCATCAGTATCCACTGCAAGTACTATGACAGTTAGGCGGGAGGTGGGAAAACTTGGGATTTCATGGTCGAGCGGTTGCTCATAGCCACCCATCACGGCGGTAAATGCCAAACGACGCCTCGCTTGCATGTTGAAGAGCAATTCGGATATGGCGATTGCATCTTTCAACACGATCGAGCACCTGTTCATAATTCACAGCCTGTGACGGAGTGGTTACACAACAATAACATCCCTGTAATGGACTAACCTGCACGGAGCCCTGACCTGAATCCTGTCGAACACCTTTGGGACGTTTTGGAACGCCGACTTCGTGCCAGGCCTCACCGACCGCCGTCGATACCTCTCTTCAGTGCAGCACCCCGTGAAGAATGGGCTGCCATTCCCCAAGAAGTCTTCCAGTACCTGATTGACCGTATGCCTGCGAGAGTGGAAGCTGTCATCAAGGCTAAGGGTGGGCCAACACCATATTAGATTCCAGCATTACCGATGGAGGGCGCCACGAAATTTTAAGTCATTTTCAGCCAGGTGCTCGGATACTTTTGATCACATAGTGTATGTAGCTACAGTCTGAAAAGTGTGTTGCGACTCGCCAGCAAAGAAGTAACAAATTAAAACGTTATGTCTGATGCTGAAATTTTATTACATAAACAGCGAAAGTGAAGTGAGCAACAAAGTTTTCTCCTTTCATTATTTTGTAGAGGGTGTCAGCGAGAAAAAAGTTTAGGAAAGGCTTTAAATTAGTTGTAAAATTTTTTGGAAGTCGCTGAGTGCTCTTCATTCTCAAATACTACATGAATAAACTCAGGGTATTTGCGCACCGTCAGCGATGGTGCCTAAAGACAAATACACATTTTCTGATTGTAATACTTGTCCTGTTGTGTTAAACTTGTAACATAATATTGTACTTCTCCCTGAGTAGATTATGACAGCATTTAAAATTTTCAAATTCTGTCATTAATTACTTGAAATTTTGAAAAGCAAATTTTTGTCCTCTGTGGGTGTCGTTAGACAGGCACCTGCAACTGGTACCGGGTTCCGGGTTTCATGTTGCGGAATAGCGGTCTAGTAATGTAAATTCCTGTTGTAGTCTTGTGGCCGGAGTTGCTAGTAGTCAGCTGGGGGCGATGTATTGAACTGTTAGCCCGGGTAACATATTCCAGTCCACTGGTCGGATATCGGAATGTTACCTGAAAGTAGTCAGGTAGCCACAGAGCTTTTAATTAATGTCTTC
Organism: Schistocerca cancellata; assembly: GCF_023864275.1. NCBI lineage: Eukaryota > Metazoa > Arthropoda > Insecta > Orthoptera > Acrididae > Schistocerca > Schistocerca cancellata. Next base: position 660,045,233 of record NC_064629.1, read on the forward strand.
GCATTTGAGAGAAGTTTAACAGTGTCTCGCGGGTCAAAGCGGGGCTGCTGGCCCACATTTAACCTGTTTTTACATACGTAGCAGTGAAGGGAGTTAATCCGGGTCCGTTTCCGATTAAATTCTCATAGCAGCACGTTGCGTAATTTTCTCGCGGGCCACACGTCGCCAAAAGAGTTGATTCTGGCCATAGCCACGGGTATGATTTCACACAACGCCATGGAAGTACTGACGTGCAGACGAAAGAAACTATTCAGTGCTACAGAATTTGAATTGGCAGAAAGCATTTTGAATATTTTCCACGCCGATTTAAATAATGACAGTCAGTCAATTTAGAACTGGTGATATCGAGTGATGTTTTTCAGACAGGTGGTAGCTCATGGAGGTAAGAATAAGGGGAGATGGCGCTACGTATCCCAGCCGTACTACGTTTTGAAGCCATGGGGGCGTGGCTCGCTGCCATGACACTCTGACCAAAACATTGCCAGTGTGCTATAGCGCTGCGTGTATTACAGTCGCTAATTGCACCATATACGCATGTAACGTCATCAGATTGGTTGTTTCAAAGTTTTTGTTTAAAATAAAATCTCGTAAAGGCGAAATTCCGCGTTTCTTCTGATTAAAAATAGTTTTTAATGTAATATTACGAATAGCTAGCCTTCAATGTAAACGATACAATTTTGTTAATTCAGTAATAAACGTGTATCACAAACTAAATAATAGAAACTGAAAACTAAGTTAGCTATACCCTCCCTCCAAAGCCCCATAAATACATCTTGTTTGTAATACGTACTGGGACATTTCAGTTACGTTACACTACTGGGAAACACTGTTCATTACCACCAATATTTACTGATATGCGGTACATAGAATGGCAAATCTACACAGTGTCCTGTTTAGGCCTATACTTTACGCCAGTTAATGTAGTGTTAGCTTTTAATTTGGTACATGATGAAGACAAAGTGAGTTACTCAATACTTCGATTATCGACGATACGTACGTATTATACTGAAACGTGAACTTGAAAACTAAGAATTTAATTCTTTGAATTAACGTACCTTTTGAAAATGTTTTGGGTGTGTAGGGAAAACTGATGGTACAGCATTTTCTCGGAGCCTTACTGTTGAAAGGGAAGTTCGGTCTATGTCCTCTTCTCGGAAATGCTGAGAACATATAGTGCTCCATTTAGACGCTCGCCAATTCTTCCTCCTCACGGCATTCTCCCACAGAGCTTTCCGACTTTCATTTTTAGGAAATCTATAATCATACAGGAGAAAAACACGCTATAGTACAAGTACCGATGTAGCACACGTTCATTCACAATGAAGTTGTAAAATCACACTTAACGAGTCAACTTACACATGAAATGTTATTTCCTTCGATTTCGCATCACAATCAGAACGATTCGTACATCCGAACACCATACAAATCACCATAATAACGCAAAATCCTTCCAAAAACGAGCGACAAGCCTATGCACACAAGCTTACAGCAGCAATGTTTTCGTTGGATTGAGATGGCTACCCTCGGCTTCACATAGCTTCAAAGCTGTGACGTCACGGCGTCTCCCTATATTCTAACCTCCATGTGGTAGCTAATCTTTACGCTGCGCCACAGTCAACTGTTGTCAAAGTTGTTACCACATGACAGTTGGAGCGACACTAGCGCACCTATTGACGGGAAAGCCGGCCTTCTATTTATGTCATATACACCGTTAGCATTATGTGTAATTCTTTTCCTATGTAGCTTACTGATTAAGTAGCGTATTTTTGCGTCCCGTGCAGTATAAACATGTGTGTGCAAATGTACATCTTGAATGAAGTAACATGTACTAAAACGACGGAGAAAAGAATGTTTGCCGGTACTAAAAAGTTAAAAATGCTTTCCTTGGATTATGTGGTAAGTTTACACTGTTCAGTTTCCACTATTTTGCACATATTTTCCACGTTCGACTTACGAAATTCATAACCTAACATTAAACCTTTTCGTGACAGGAATATGCACTTCACCTCATTCAGGAGAAGAAATAAAACATGTATTAAGACAAATAAGACCTGACGATGGACCCACGGGGTTCGAAATGCATCGTGTAGTTAATAAGACACGAAAAAGTTGTGACTGAAGGCGTTGTTTAATTCATACCTCCAATGTTTTGAATACAGTCACGTTTTAAGGTGCAAAATATGGATAAAATTAGAGTAGTAAAATAACAAAGATCAACATAAATGATCGTAAAATATATGTAAACAGAGAAACAACTCGTCAATGAAATGTTGTAAGCCAATTGCACTTTGCCCGCTAGAGAAAGAGAATATAAACACAGTATAACACGCATGTGAAGCGTATACACGTACTTCCATTGTAAGTTTTGCTCTGCTTTTTAGTCAGTAGGATGACCGTTGGCAAATATACAACTATCGTTTTATGGTGTGTGGTATGAGGTTCTTACAATTACAGGTAGAAATATGATTAAAACTAAGTTATAATGTGTAACTTATATTACAGTTAACATAAATGTATATATAATACTAAGGATTGCCAGTCACTGCATAACGACCAGCAAAAACCGGGCAAAATCATCCTTAAAGTAAGAAGGGTAACAACAGAAATAAATTAATACACACCTAACACACAAGCATCTCAAATGAGCTTTAAGTACTTGGAGCTAAATAATTTAAATAAATTTTAACAATAAACTTATTTTTATAAAATATGCTCGTCTTACTTCACTTGGTTTCTATGACATTTGTCACTTTCTCTTGGTATGATTGGCACTTGCCTTATTACGTATTAATTTTCTACGAAGTATAACACACTTCACTCTGTTTTCAAACACAAGAGCTTCGGAAGTTTGTGGCTGTGATGTAGCAACAACTGAAACATTGGTTTCTTCTGTGCCGTAGAGCTGTTGTACCGCTTCTGTCGTTTCGTTATAACGCCTGTGTGGCAGTTTTCTCTTCAGAGACAACTGTGGTACCTTATTTCGTACATTATATAATGTAGGTACTGCAATACATACTAAGATTTTTTTATTTCCCACGTTTATAAACTCGTTTGTGTCAAAGTTTAGAGAAAAAGCTCCAGGTTGGTGGTTCTCATCCTTAAATTATGAATTTTATGCGCCTATTCTTCCTGGCAAATTGGTTAATTACATCGTCAGTAGGACAATCAATGTCAGGATGATTGTTCAACAGAGCTAAGCCATAAAGTCTATCCTCCTTCATTCTCGACCTCAGCTATGTCTTTGTACGTCGCAATGTTGAAAAACTTCTTTCTACTGCAGCAATAGATACAGGTAGACAATCAAATATTTTGTACAGCGTGTGCCAGGTAGGATAGTCAGATCTAGGACAAACAGACATCGCTTGCATAACAGAATCACGATCATTAAGGTCGTTTATGCTCGTTTGCTTGTGTTGAGGAGTCTCTCCCATTAGGCTCTTTTTAGTTTCAAAGAATGATTCTTCTTGAAAGAACGGTAGTTCAGTTAAGCACTGATTCAATTTATGTGCCAGAGCATTACCGTCATGTTTCAGTAGCTGTGAGGGCAAAAGTATGTTGAATTTTAAATGATAAATATTTCTTTCAGCAAAACGTTCTCTCAAGTCAGTCGTAACATGGTCCGATGTTGGAATAAAAAGTTATTTTCCAATATGTCATAGTATCATCATTATGATCGCAGTTTTCCACGTATCGTATCGAGATCACTAGAATAGCCGCGACTTTTCTCGTAGGTATGTGTTAGCTATCTTTGTGCCTGCGCGTGCTACATAGGAAAGTACAACTACTCGATAACTCGATTTAGTCGAGTCGACTGACGAAAGAAACGGACGAATAGCGTGCAGGCTGACTGGCGAGGGCGGCGCGGGTGGCAATGCGGGCCGGCCGTAGTGACCGAGCGGTTCTAGGCGCTTCAGTCTGGAACCGCGCGACCGCTACGACCGCGGGTTCGAATCCTGCCCTGGGCATGGGCGTGTGTGATGTCCGTAGGTTAGTTAGGTTTAAGTAGGTCCAAGTTCTAGGTGACTGATGACCTCAGCTGTTAAGTCCCATACTGCTCAGAGCCATTTGAACCCCGCAAGGGGGGTGAGGGGGGCGACCCGCGCGCCCCCCATATGTATCCCCCATTGCCTAACACTACTTATAAGGGTTTCTGTGAGGGACATAAGTGACGCTAAATTCTTAACATTTACAATGAACAGGTGAAAATTAAGCAGGTACGTGTATTTTATTTACCTCGTAAAACTTAAAACGTGTTAATCATAATGATTAATTCTAAACTTGAGAAAACTTTATACATATTTTAAAAAATGTAATAATCATCAAATAAACATGATTATAATGGCCTTCAGTTCATATTAGTCTTAAGAATGCACATTTTGATTTCCGTGGAGAGCTCGCAGACTGAAGCGTTGGATACAGCGTCTGGATAATTTATTGTTACTTTGATTAATTGTGTTCGCTGCCTAAGCTGGGCCTGTTGCGTTCTGAGTTGAAATTTGTGAAGCATATAGATGGGAGCAGTTTGTGCAGTATGAGCCTGAACTAGTGGCGACTAATGAAGAAATATCAGATATTAGATTCTGGATTTTCGATTCCATTTGCAAATCAAAAAGTACTTTATGGATGCGCTTTTCTGTTGGAGACGTCAGTGTTCCACTTCCTCGAAACCCCATAGTTGTTTTCTGTTGCGACGTATAAGTTTGGAATTTGGCTCAAAGTTGCCCACAACCTTTCTCTCTAATGGTGCAAAAGAGTGAAGCCCTGCGGCGTCACCCTCAGACTCAGCGACGCTTCAAACAGCAAGGTGTTGACACATGCAGCCCTGGTCAGAACTTCATGTGGAGTGTAAGATGGGTTAACGATGGCACCTTTGAGTGTCGGGTATTCTGCCAGATATCCGGCAGAATTCACGACACCTGGGAGATGTCAACAGATCGCCGGGAAAGCCTGAAGAATTACATTGAGTTAACGATGTCACATGGACGGAAAGTTTCACCAGAATTCGTCCCAATGTCGCTGTCGACGTTTCACGCAATGGGATGGTCGGCACACACCTCTCTTGCCCAAATTTCATCCCTTCCTTTGACACTCGGCGATGGCGATCGGGACCGCGACACCCAGCGTTGAAAACGCGCAGTTTTCTTAGGAAAACATTTCAGATACACTGTAGCTCAGAATCGACACGAAAAAGCTTCAGGGGGTGGCATAAAGGCCGTCAATCATACCACCCCTTTCCTTGGGGCATTGATTTCCACGCATTTCGCCGTCGAAAACGACAGCTCGAAGCACGAGGAGCAACAAGACGACGTTCTTGAAACTTTCGACACTGCTGACACCCCTACGACGATTCAACCTCTCTCTTAGGACATCGTGGGGCTGCAACCCTGTTGATTGTGATCGTACCCATTTGGAGCGTAGTGCTACCACAATTTTTCTACATCTACATTTATACTCCGCAAGCCACCCAACGGTATGTGCCGGAGGGCACTTTACGTGCCACTGTCATTGCCTCCCTTTCCTGTTCCAGTCGCGATGGCTCGCGGGAAGAACGACTGCCGGAAAGCCTCTCTGCGCGCTCGAATCTCTCTAATTTTACATTCGTGATCTCCTCGGGAGGTATAAGTAGGGGGAAGCAATATATTCGATACATCCAGAAATGCACCCTCTCGAAACCTGGACAGCAAACTACACCGCGATGCAGAGTGCCTCTCTTGCAGAGTTTGCCACTTGAGTTTGCTAAACATCTCCGTAACGCTGTCACGCTTACCAAATAACCCTGTGACGAAACGCGCCACTCTTCTTTGGATCTTCTCTATTTCCTCTGTCAACCCCACACTGATGAGCAATACTCAAGAATAGGTCGAACGAGTGTTTTGTAAGCCACCTCCTTAGTTAATGGACTACATTTTCTAAGGACTCTCCCAATGAATCTCAACCTGGCACCCGCCTTACCAACAATTAATTTTATATGACCATTCCACTTCAAATCGTTCCGTACGCATTCTCCCAGATATTTTACAGAAGTAACTGCTACCAGTGTTTGTTCCGCTATCATATAATCATACATTTGTGCTCAGGTATAGACGGTAGAACCACTAGCAACCGTTCAAAACAACTGAACGAGCCGGCCATTGTGGCCGAGCAGTTCTAGGCGCTTCAGTCCGGAGCCGCGCGACTGCTATGGTAGCAGGTTCGAATCCTGCCTCGGGCATGGGTGTGTGTGATGTCCTTAGGTTAGTTAGGTTTAAGTAGGTCTGAGTTCTAGGGGACTGATGACCTCAGATGTATAGTGCTCATAGCCATTTGAACTATTTTGAACCACCGAACGAAATTTGATCGTGATCCGAAGCAGCAAAGGATGTTTATGCTTTCTCAGTCCTTCGTCAACCCTTAGGGAGGGTTGCCTGCCCTGCTTGAGCAGCCGTGAGGCGCCACGCAGATGAATGGTTGTTGCAGTCTCTAACAGATACATTTTTAACGTGCTCAACAAAGATGCATGGGTGGCACTGAAGATGCCGAATCATGGCATTGGGTAGAACGCCACGCATGTAGAATTGTAGAGAAATTTGCTGTCAATGTGACTTCAAATGGTTCAAATGGCTCTTAGTACTATGGGACTTAACATCTATGGTCATCAGTCCCCTAGAACTTAGAACTACTTAAACCTAACTAACCTAAGGATAGCACACAACACCCAGTCATCACGAGGCAGAGAAAATCCTTGACACCGCCGGGAATCGAACCCGGGAACCCGGTCGCGAATGTGACTTCATTCTCTCACTTTATACGTCACGTGAACTTCTGAACAGTGGCCTTTTTTTCGCATGTGTCGACTCCTCACTGTTTGAAGCATCGTCGTGCCCGATGGTTGACTTCACAGGGCGCCAATCATTTGCACCATTACAGAGGAAGTTTGTAGGCACCTTTGAGCCAAATTTCAAACTTAACGCGTTGCAATGGAAGTGATACTTTTTTCGCGCAATGTATTTATGAATCAATGAGAAATTGTTCCGTGGGACCAAATTAAGGAGAAGTCTCCATGGTCATGGAACGAGTCAATACATGAAATTATGACACGATATTAGAAACAAATAAAATGAAATATAAAAAAAACATATTCAGGTGACAAGTCGTAAGTTTAAATAAAGAAAATCAACAATGAAACACTGGAATTTGCTTAATTTTTTAGCTCTTCCAGGAGCTCCTCGACAGAACAGAAGGAGTGAGCCATGAGGAAACTCTTCAGTTTAGACTTAAAAGAGTTTGGGCTACTGCTAAGATTTTTGAGTTCTTGTGGTAGCTTATTGAAAATGGATGCAGCAGAATACTGCACTCCTTTCTGCACAAGAGTCAAGGAAGTGCATTCCACATGCAGATTGGATTTCTGCCTAGTATTAACTGAGTGAAAGCTGCTAACTCTTGGGAATAGACTAATATTGCTAACAACAATACTGTTCAGATTCCGTTTTTTGTTAGACCATTCTACCAAGGTGCTAATGCAAAGGCAAATCAGAATGCGTGTGAAAAATTGGAAGTTTTAACAGTGGGGTGTTGTAAAGCAAAAGCACCAAACGGAGAGAACCGCGGACACGTGTGTGCGCAGTCTGGGATGGGGAGACTACTGCTCCTGCGGGAGGCATGTGTCACTGCACCGGTGTATGTGCCCTTTTCCTCTTCGTGCAAAGGCCTCACGCACCTAGTGCGCACGGAAAGTTGCGCTAGTATAACCGACTTGTAGAATGTGGCTGTGCGTTGAAATGACGGTCAGATCCGAGTTGCAGAGGTTCAGGGGCGTTGCTTCCCACGATTATAGCTCTTATAGGCTTCTGAAAGGCCCATCAATCTGAGTCTATCGGGGTCTTACGAATCTCCAAATGATTTTCACGTTGCACTACTTACAACCAAGGGCATTGTGTCAACGATACTTTTTTAGTTTCTGTCGTTGACAGTTGTATCCACTACATTATTACTCGGCAAACCAAACTGGTAACTTGGACACGGTGGCGACATAGTCGTGTTAATGACCGAGGAGCAGGGAAGTAGCTAGAGCGGACCCGCCATTACTCTGACAACTGAACCGATATGACACTTCACTGTATGAAGTGCCCATTTAAAACAAGAACAGAAATAGATCGTACAATATTTCTCACATTAGCGGCTCACGAGGCTTCACTAGCAGTATTCGTCTAAATTCCTATCCCAGTGATGTCACTACTTGCCACAAGTGTGACTATTAATTCGTGGTCAGCTGTTTCACTCGTTGATGACAATGCCGAATCTTGTTTCGAATCTATGTTGACTGATTTTGTTATATTTTCAGTTTTCTCGTCCGCCATAGCATCACTCCTCCAGTACTCATCACGCACTGTTTTTGGCGTGATGCACTGCTTTTTAAGTCTCCTAATGTCACAAGAGTGAAGGCTACTATTGCAACTATACAAGGTGGTTCATCATACGGTGTAATGATTTGCGTTTATGGTTAGTGATATTGAAGTCCCAGGTTCGATTTCCAGCGACCACTTTCAAGTTTTTTTTCTGATGATAGAGTCTAGGAAGAAGTCCACTCTGCCTTGTGAGGCCAACTGAAAAGCGAATTGAATATAACACCAGTGAAAGCGACGAGCAAGTTACCGAAATAGCGTCACATCGAACAGCTTGTACCAGGCAAGGTGACACGCGACGTTCACTTACCAGCAGCAAAAGCATCAACCGTTATTTTTTCGATCTAGAGAGTGAGGTGCTGAACGTATTACGACTACAGAGCATATTTTTTGCGAGATTCCGTGTCAGTTTGCCGGCCGCTCTTGTCGAGCTGTTCTAGGCGCTTCAGTTCGGAACCACGCGGCTGCTACGGTCGCAGGTTCGAATCCTGCTTCGGGCATGGATGTGTGTGATGTCCTTAGCTTAGTTTAAGTAGTTCTAAGTCTAGGGGACTGATGACCTCAGATGTTAAGTCCCATAGTGCTTAGAGCAATTTGAATCCTTGTTAGTTCTAAAGGATAAAGGTCCAGAGTGTGTAGCAGCAGTATGTAGGGAACCATTTTTTTGCAAAATTTTATAAGTGGAATAAAGAGCAGAAGGTTGGTGCTCCTAAATTAATGCCAAAATAACGTACCTTTTCTTATCAACCGCAGTAACTTCTTCATTCAAACATCTTCAGTAATATTTCTTCCTATGACGAAATTTTTGAGCTCTGCCCACGCCAGTTCAATTAGATTTATGTTGCAGTTGTATGGCAAAAGTCGCAACACAGTTCGTCCATGGGCTTCAAATATTTTATTAATTTTAGATACTGCGTCTTTCGGCTTATTTGTACAATTAACTCAGATATTGTTGTTTTTCTCATTTACAAGTCAAAATACATGTTTTTTTTTTTTTTTTTTACAACAACCACTCAGTCATTTCCATGTTATTCGAGCATCTAGTTGGAGCTTTGTCGTGCTCCTTGTTGTTGTATGAAGCATTGTCCATAACAATAACACTGTTGGGTGGCAGATTCAGGTGCATAAGCGACGATCAGAAAGGTTCCGTTCGAAGGCCACGCTAACCTTTTGCCTACATGTCGGCGCTTACACGAGGGTTGCCCAGAAAGTAAGTTCCGATCGGTCACGAAATGGAAACCACAGGAAAAATCTGGTAAAGCTTTGCACAGATGTGTTGGGCAGTGTCTCTAGTATGCCCGTCGATCGTGTCGCGTCGCTCTTTTCAGTTTAAAGTGAACAGTGAGCACGTAAAGATGCGTAGGGAATGGCGTCTCCCGCCAAGTATGGGAGCCTGGTTAGAGATTTCGCCTGTGTCATGCAGCCCACATAACACAACTGTCGAGCAGTTCCTTCTTCGTGCCAATTCTCGGCCACACACTGCAGGGGGAATGAAGACGCTCCTGCAGCGTTTCCGATGATACGTGTTTGATCACCCACAATACAGTCCGTAATTGGCTCCCCCTGAGTCTCATCTCTGCTCACAAGAACCGCTGGCTATGAAGACAAAATTTTTCGACAGACAAAGAGTTGCAGACCAGTGCAGATAACTGGCCGAAAGCACAGACGGCTGCTGTCTATCACGAGGATATTGGAAAGTTGATACAACACTACGACAAAACTCGAAGTTGGAGCGGCCACTATGTAGAGAAGTAGGTAGAAGGTGTACCTAACTGTTGCAAATAAAAAGTTTCCTTGTTTTCACTGTGGTTTCCATTTCGTGACCGATCGGAACTTACTTTCTGGACAACCCTCGTATACCGAATCGGAGAAGTACTTGGTCGCATATACGTTGCAGCACCTGCGTCAAACGAAAACTTTTTGATAGGCCGTAACACTTCCATCGAAATCCAGTTTGAAAAGTTTCCATTATTTATGTGGCCCTGTTTCAGGACCCGCCTTATGCGTTAACTATGTGTTGGGAAAAACTCATCAGTAGATCCAACATTCACCACAATAATTCTATTGCTTCAACGAACATTGTCCATGATGTCGTCAACGCCAGCACCCTGCCCACATTTTCTATAAGTAATGTTGTTCTCCAAGTTTCGTCAACGTAAAAAACTTCTTGTCTTGCTCTCTTAATTTCTATGTTTGTATCAAGAGTTTGCATCGCCAGTCAATTGCATCGGTTCTGCCGGCCGGAGTGGCCGTGCGGTTCTAGGCGCTGCAGTCTGGAACCGAGCGACCGCTACGGTAGCAGGTACGAGTCCTGCCTCGGGCATGGATGTGTGTGATGTCCTTAGGTTAGTTAGGTTTAATTAGTTCTAAGTTCTAGGCGACTGATGACCTCAGAAGTTAAGTTGCATAGTGCTCAGAGCCATTTGAACCATTTTGCATCGGTTCTCTCTGTCAGAATCTTTCTTTTACTTACCTTTCACACAATTCTTACACAAAATATCTTTCCGCTGAGGAAAATAGATTTTTTTTACAGGAGTGAATAGTTTGCGTAATATCGGCACTATTTTTCAATCTTTGTATAAGTTCTCCATCGTTTGTCGAATTATAGATTTTATAATGCTGTCGATAAACTTGGGTTACCTCTCAAAGTACTTTGCTCTCTTTCTTGGCTGTTCCGGTAAACAAAAAATGTTCAAATGTGTGTGAAATCTTATGGGACTTAACTGCTAAGGTCATCAATCCCTAAGTTTACACACTACTTAACCTAAATTATCCTAAGGACGAACACACACACCCATGCCCGAAGGAGGACTCGATTCTCCGCCGGAACCAGCCGCACAGTCAGAGACTGCAGCGCCTGAGACCCCTCGGCTAATCCCGCGCAGCGTTCCGGTAAACCATGTAGTTTATTTTTGGATTCCTTTCTGATGCGTCCTATTGTGGTAACGCTGAATTTTGTATAAATTGCAGCCATTTAATTGGGACTTATATTATTAGCCAACAGTTCTTTTTGGTTGATTTCTTAAAACAAGCTGTCTACCAAATGCTCTTTACTCTGCAAATACTTCTTCGTACTATGAGCATTTTCTTGCGATGTAGTACACTTATCCAAAGTTTCTGGCTCAAATGGTTCAAATGGCTCTGAGCACTATGCGCCTTAACTTATGAGGTCATCAGTCGCCTAGAACTTAGAACTAATTAAACCTAACTAACCTAAGGACATCACACACATCCATGCCCGAGGCAGGATTCGAACCTGCGATCGTAGCGGTCGCTCGGTTCCAGACTGTAGCGCCTAGAAACGCACGGCCACTCAAAGTTTCTGAATAACTAAGTATATCATTGCGTATACAAACTGAACTAACTGACGCTAGTAACTAAAATTACACAAACAGAATAGAAGTAAATCCTTGCAAACTGCTTACACTGTTACTCAAGAAAAGAACAGCTAATTTCTGATGTGTCCGTAGGACAGTTGCAGGGTTCTTTCGGGAAAGGCCACTTCCCCACCAACTGCGTTTGAAGGATAAAATACCTTACTTGAACGTTTCTTTTTATTTCTTTGGGTGCATTTTGACATTTTCCGCTACGTGTGTGTTATAGAACTGTCAAAAACACTTAGGAAGAGGTCAGTTGAAGACGTGCACCCAACCTGTTTGTGTGCTAGACACACTAGACCTACACCTGAAGTTATGCTCTGGGATGCGATTTCATATGACAGCAGAAGCACTCTCATGATTTTCCTACACACCTTGAAAGCAAAATTGCACGCCAGTCTGGTGATTCGACCTGTTGTGCTGACATTCATGTGCAACATTCTAGGCGTGTTTTCGCTAGCCTACATAACTCTGTCGCTACCCAACATGCTCTACGGAGTGTCGACATGTTGCCTTGGCCTGATCGATTTCCAGATCTGTTTCCAATCGAGCACATATGGGACATCATCGGACGGCAATTCCAGCATCATCCACAAACAGCATTAATCATCTCTGTATTAGCCGACCAAACGCAAGCGGTATGGAACTCCATTCCACAAACCGACATCCGACTCCTATAGAGCACAATGCATGCTTGCATTCGACGTTCTGACAGTTACACCGGTTATTAATATACCAGCATTTCACATTTGCAATGGCTTACCTCGTGCTCACATTAACCTGAGACCCTGCAATATTAATTACTTAAATATGTTACATAGACAAATATATTCTCGAAATTTCATTACTCCATATTAATTATTGTTTGGTGATGCGATTCTTTTTCGTCAATGTATATCGGTAGGACCCCTGTACTTCAGAATTTGATCACGCTGGTGTAAGATAGACATCCGTCCCCCGAATGGAAACCAAAAGTAGCAGCTCATGGGAAACGAATATTTCGGGCGTTACGAGGTCTCTGATGAGCTATGCGTCTGTAGTACTTCTAAACGTATCGTAACAAACGACAGCCTGCAGCAAAGATATCGGCGATGCTACCTTAACCCTGCTGTTCTGTTCACTTTTACTTGACATATATACTGTTCGGGTCAATATGACCCGACATATCAAAATGCTTTAGAAACATAAATTTTGGTACAGTTTTAGCTATCGACATTGTTGTTCTATTCCAGTACCTTGTTAGTAATAATAATAATAATAATAATAATAATAATAATGGTAATAATAATAATAATAACAATGCATACAACTTTATTGAGGGATATTTTTCATTTAAATATGCACATAAATTTGAAACAACAGACAGTTTCCATTACAGGCATTCAACTTAGAAAGCACTACAGTTTTTCCATACTTCTATTCTTATTGTTGACAGTTTAGACGTAAGTATTGACATTTTCTAACAACAGACAGTTGTCATTACAGATATTCATCTTAGAGCACACTACAGTACAGAACACACTACAGTTTTTTTATTACATTCCAACATAGAAAGCACTACAACTTTAGAATCCTCTCTTCTTACTGATTGTAGTTTAGGCACAAGTATTCACATAAATTTGAAACAACAGAATTTTCAATACAATCATCTTATAAAATACTACAGTTCTTTTCTTACTGCTTGCACTGTGGACACAAGTAGGTTACATGTTTCTTGCAAATATGTTTACTACATTTTCCACACACCATGTTTGTTTTATTGTCATTACTTGATGGACAGAACTTACAGCGTGCACGTTTTGTAGATTTTCTTGTTGTTACCGATTCTGACACACCACCCACATCATTCGGGTTTTGGATGCTTGTGACCATTCTCAAAGAATCTTCTGTTCTTGGGAAATGCGTTCTTGATGCAATATGTTCTTTTATCAGTGACTTTCCAAGTTCCTCCAAGAATATTCTCCTTCTAGTCAATTTGCTTGCATTCCAATTAGGGTCAACCGAAATCCACAAAACGTATGCATTATAAGCAGAAACATCAAGAATATTGTAGAAAACTATCATTGGCCACCTATTACTTTTTCGTTTGCATGTATATGTACCTAATAACTGATCAAGCGTGTCTACAGCACCTTTGGTTGAATTATAGTCCAAAATCATTTTTGGCTTCTTATCAGCCCTGTCACTGATTTCCGCATCATGGTGGAGAGTGCTCATAAGTACAACATTCTTGTGTCTCTTAGGAATATAATTAACCACAGTAGTGTCATTTGTGAAGTAAAATGAAGAGCTGTGTACCTCCTTGTTGGTCATTTTGTGTGGAAGCTCCGGCTTATTTTTCCGTATAGTTCCCAACATAGTCAATTTCCTTTTCAGAAGCAGCTGCCCCAAATTGTACGACGTAAAAAAGTTGTCACACGTGATATTCTGACCACGTAACTCAGAAGTGAGATCAGATACCACCCTCATTCCCTGATTTCTTTCTGGTGCCGCTCCACTCACCTTTCCTGTATAAATTTGGGCTTTCAGTACGTATGAAGTTTTGCTGTCACACATGGTCCATATTTTGATCCCATATTTTGCCGGTTTACTTGGGATATACTGCTTGAATGGACAGCGACCTCTAAATGCTACTAACTGCTCGTCAACAGTAACATTTTCTCCTGGATTATACAGTTGAGGAAGGACCTCTACCCACTTCTCCCAAATACTACGAATTGCGGCAAGTTTGTCAGTACGTCGTCTTTCCTCTCTAGTAGATTTCTTGTCAAATCGCAGGACACGTGATATCTTACAGAATGTTTCATGAGACATGGTTGCTCGAAATATGTTTCGCCCAGTATCTTTATCCCACAAACTTTTTGTAGACTCCCCATGAGATCGATATACACCCGCTAGGAGTAAGAGTCCTAAGTATGCATGGAAAACAGAACCATCAATATCTGTCCACTGTTCACCATAAACTCGCTGCCCTTCAATATTTGTCATCTCTATTATTTCATTTTGAAGCGCTGTGTGAAATACTGCTTCAAATGAACATTTTACATCAGATATTCTGCTGACTGCATACCTGGTAACTCCTGGGGTACTCTTGATGATGTTCGAAGCTGGTAGGCGACCATGTTGTGCTGGTGGATGCAACTGCCATTCTATATTCCCATTTTTAGAAAGAAAAGTCTCTACACTATTTTGTATGGGCTGTGGACTGTCGTAACTGTCATCGGAACACTCGCTTTCAGATGCATTGCTGATGTGATCTTCAAACTCAGAAAGTGATCCTTCATCTGGTGAGGCATTTACTATTTCTTCCAACTCACGATCATTCAATGGTCTCATCGCCATGGTGTCACAAGTCAAACTGGGCAGAAACAAAGCATTCCAATTATTGAGAACTGCCAATTATTATTTCCTGGGGAAAGCAACAAACAAGCCCATTGTTGTGAACGCATGGAGCTTTAGGTGATTGTTGAGAGTAAGTTGGAATGATGCAGTCACTATTCCCACACAACACAACAAAAATAATTTTCGCCATTTCCAGATTTTAGAAATAAATACGAGTTACACTAAACATATTTGTGTCGGGTCATTATGACCCGAACATTACATATGCAACTATTACAGTTGAAGCCCAAACTTCTTAAACTTTTTTAAAACCTTTTAAAACACATGCTGCTCATCCATTTTCAGACAAAGTCACAAAGTTTCATAAATATATATTGGTATTTACATAATGTAAAATAACGTTCATATTCGTTTCGGGTCATATAGACCCGAACAGAACAGCAGGGTTAAAAGAGAATACATGATCATTTTTAACGTAATGTATAAGGCACAGAGCGATTTGGCATTAAAACTTATTCTAAAACACCTCAGATCGTCATTTATTGTGATTATTTAACAGTTTCAGAAAAACAAGAGAAATTTGGAAAGGTGAGATTCAGGGAGAAGTAATAAAAACTTTGAAGTTTGATAATGAAATTGTAATTCTATCAGGGATAGCAAAGAACTTGAATGTTGAGACTGAATGGATAGTATCTTGAAAGGATGTGAGGAGATAAATATCAACAAAAGTAAAACAGGGGTAATGGAATGTAGTCAAATTAAATCAGGCAATGCCGAGTGAATTAGATTACAAAATGAGACACTAAAAGTAGTTGCTGAGTTGTGTCGTTTGGGCATCAGAATAACTGATGATGGACAAAGTACAGATGATATAAAATGCAGACTGGCAGTATCAAGCAATATTTTGATGAAGAAGGAAAATATGTTAACACTGAATATGCTTATAAATTTTTGTATCAATAAGTCTTTTTCGAAAGTATTTGTATGGAGGGCAGCTTTATATGTAGGTGAAATGTTTATGAGAAACAATTCAGGCAAAAAGAGAATAGAAGCTTTTGAAATGTGGTCCTGCAGAATAATACTCAATATTTAGTCAGTTGATCATATAAATAATGAAGAGATCAATCCTGAGGTAGGAAGAAATAATCTGTTTAGTCTGTTAGCTACTGGAGGGAAGTTTGTGGAGTGGGTGAGGGGTGGGGGCAAAGTGGAAAAAATTGTAGAGGCTTGGCTCCAGTTTGCAGGTTCAAATGATTGTAAGTTACAGCAGTCATCAAGAAATGAAGAAGCTTGCACAGGTTGCATCAAACCAGACTTCAAACTGAAGACCACTGCAAAAACCACTTTCAGTTACACAACCATTCTCAGACTAGTTTTTGTTAAAAGGAATAAAATGGATCATAAGAATATGTATATGAGCTAGTAGTAGGGGAGAGCTTTTCAAAGTTTCACCTTTTGCCTGCAATAGAAGTTTAATATATATTCCTATTCCACTTTTTATGGTGGCCTTCACTTTTTATGTGCTGCAGTCTTCTTCTGAAATTACAAAAAGTGCTCTCGAAAATTAAGGTTTTTCCAAATGTGAAAACTTGTTCCAGTGTACAACATGGCCATGTACCTAGAAACAAATATTCTACCGAAATTTAAAAGTATTGCAATCGAGAAAATCATCTCAACACTGAATTCAGTCATCTGTCTGTCACATTACTACTCTACTATATACCAATAATAAGTAAGTGAAATCAAAATAATCAGGTGTATTATCAAAAACCAGTTATAAGTTAGCCATATTTTGACAATCAGGCTACTGGAAACTACCAAAAATTTCCATTTTCAATATCGGCAAAATTCTTAAAACATTAACAAAACTCAGTTAGTTTGCAACGATCACATGTTCGATGGTAAAAGACCTTCTTCTATTTGAAGGTACAAGATGGCGCATGATGAATGAAGTATGGCTTAACAATCCGTGCATTTTACAACTGGTTTTAAAAACACAATATATAGAATTATACCTGCCATAAAAATCTGTGCCTGAATAATTAACAATATATTCTAAATAACTTTAATATATTATACAGAAGTTAAATATGTAGGACTTGGGCACATTCTTATGTGTAGCAACAACAAAAACTGTAGAAAATGTTGGAAGCTGCTTATGACAGTTTCTAGTGTACACTCCTCCATATGACTCTAAAATTGGTCACTAGACTGAAGTACCAGTCATAAAACATCTTGTGTTTGTAGGTACACTATCATCTAGGTAGAGCACTCCCCCCCCCCCCCCCCCCCTATACTTTGGTTTCTTGCCCATGGTATGCATACTTGTGACGTCACACGGCCTGGTTGCCTGTGTGCAGTGGTAGGTTGAGTTTTGAGCGGAGAGAAGGGGTGGGGGATGGAAGTTGGCACATATATCTACATTATTGTTCTATAACAGTACAAAATACATGTAGCTAACTTTATTGACACTACTGGTGTGACTTAGAGGTTAATGTGCACTTGACAGTGGCTGTTGCTCAATCTTTGCACTCCACGTTTGTGCAAGGCACGATAGATGCTCAAATAGTGTCACAGTGTTATTCACATGTCTAAATTGTCCACATTACTTTTCTGTGACAGTATAAAACATATGTGGCTGAGTGTAACTTACAAGTTAACATACACTTGATGTCTAAAACATGGCTTCAGGCCACCAAATTATGTGTCACAATGTTATTTCTATGTCTTAATTGTATGTATGTTGTTGCTTTACAACAGTAGAAAACATATGTCACTAGACTGGAAGCTAAAATTTGTAACTACAGCCTGGGTGGTGTATTTGATCTTGTGGAAGTCTGTCTATTAAATGCCAACAAACAATATTTACAGCATGCTCCACTATACTGTGTACCAGTCACTTTTATGTGTTGTAAACTATTTGATAGTTTATAGACCACTTGCTATGTTGTGTTTGACAGTGATCTGCAATGTGTCTACTGGAACAATAAGAAGACATGAAAGGTGACTGGTTTGCAAGTTAACCTCGCAGACAATGAAAATTGTGAGATTATAAACTATATTCTGTCTACTTATAGTCTTAATTAATTATCTGTAAACTGTATGGAAATTATTAACACAGACCCCACCAAAGACAACATTAAACAAGAAGAAACATAGTTTTCTCAGTTCAGGAAATTTTTCTCCACAATACCATCAAATATAGATATTTCCAGATTAGAACTGAATGCAATGAATAATATTATTCTGCAAGTCTTAAGAAAAACAAGAAATTTATTACTGCCTGGCTTTCTGAGCATGGTCTCATCCTTAATTTTAAAAAGACATTACATATATAGTTCTGCACATTTAGGGCACACCAATGATAAGTGTAGCAAATGGTGAGGAAACTTCAAAATTCGTGGGTGTCTACTTTGATGAGAATTTAAACTAGAAGAGCACATTTTGGAATTCTGAAAACAACTTAGTTCAGCCACAATTGTGCTTAGAATCAATGCAAATCTTGGGGAGAGAGAAATCAGTAGGTTAACACATTTTGCATACTATCACTGAATAATGCCATGTGGTATAATGTTCTGGGGTAACTCAACTTTAAGAGGGGAAGTCTTTGTTGTTCAAAAGCATGCTGTAAGAATAATATATGATGCTCACCCAGTATCATCTTGTACACATCTGTTTAAGGAACTGGGCATTCTGACTACTGCTTAACAGTATATTTACCCCCTCATGAAGTTCATTGTAAATAATCCACTACAGTTCAAAAGGTGCAGTCATGTAGATAATTACAATACCAGAAGGAAAAATGACATTCTTTACTCCATGTTAAGATTGTCTTTGGCACAAAAACGGGTGCAAGATGCTGCAAAAAATCTTGGATCACTTACCCAGTGATATAAAATGTTTGACAGATAACAACAAAGGAAAATTTGAAAACAACTTGCAAAAGTTTCTTTTTGACAACTCCTTCTGTTCCATAAAATGATGTCTATTATTTTAATGTGTAAAGGGTTGTGGGCTGTATATTTAAAAAATAATAACCTTATAAATGTTCAGCATTTAGCCATATTTACAAATTAATTTGCAATGTGAGTGTGAAATGATACATGGAATATGAAACTAACTCACTAATTCATGACTTAGTGGAATGTTCAAATCTCATGATGTTTGATGCTAGGTATACTGAGGTATCAGTGGCACTGAAAAAACTGTTGGTTTTCCTACACCTCCTTCTACATTGCCCCATGGTAAAAACAATGACGCTGTGCACTGAGCATATCTAACACAATAAAAATGTCAGCAGCAGTAGCCACAATTTACTGTAGTCAAATGGACATCATTTTGTTCTGTTTCAAAATGTTATTTCCTTACTCAATTCTTCAGCAGTGGTGCTAATCATGACCTTTGAAACAGTGTGATCAATTTAAATGAAATACCACAGACAATCACTGTTGTTCTATCTGCATCAAACCATCAGGAGCCATTCTGCCAAGAATAATTTTGCATTTTGCAAAACAATAAAGTCTGCTGGAACAGGTTAAGGTGATACCTGGGTGTGGAGTCATGTAAGAGGCAACTCATTGTCTGTGAACATGTGCGTGTTGTTGTTATCATTGAAATATCAGTTGTTTTTAAAAGTTTTATATGTTATGATTCGTAAATGGCAGTGAATGTTATGGTATTTTGCTAATGACATATGTTTGTCATTTCAGATAAGAGTGTGTTTGGAGTTCCACTGGTCGTATCTGTACAGCGATCTGGCCAGGCCCTGCCTCGCTGTATCCAGATTGCCTTGCGCTGGCTTGAAAATAATGCCCTTGACCAAGTTGGGTTGTTCCGCAAGTCTGGAGTGCGCTCTCGTATACATAAACTGAAGATCATGACAGAGACTCATGGAGACCTTGTCAGCTATGAAGGCCAACAAGCTTATGATGTTGCTGACATGGTAAAGCAATATTTTAGGGAGCTTCCAGATCCACTAATGACAAACAAGCTCTCAGAAACATTCATATCAATCTTCCAGCGTAAGTAGTCAAACATTCCTTTAAATAAAAGTAAAGAAGAAACTAACATACATAGTGTGCTTATGAAGAGCTAATTTGATAGCTTTGAGAATTCGCATACTAAATGTTAGCTTTCTTTCTTTACTCTGTACTCCTCCATGTGTTCTAATATTTTTTTTCTTTTCCAATGAGCTTACTTCAGTCCCAGTGACATATCAATGGCCCCATTGCAGTGAGTCTCCTAGTACCTTCCCTGTGCACACTTCTGTGGCTTAGCTGCTGTATCTGTCAGATGTAGCAATCTGTAGCATTCACACATATGTGACAAGTATCTGCCTTGACCTGTATTTCTTCTATCTTCTACATTTTTGATGTTGTGGAGAAATATATCACTTTTGGACATATTAGTAAAGAAAGCAGGTGTTGACAGATGTGAAAATTACCGAACTATCAGTTTAATAAGTCATGACTGGAAAATACTAATGCAAATTCTTTACAGATGAATGGAAAAACTGGTAGAAGCCGACCTCGGGGAAGATCGGTTTGGATTCCGTAGAAATATTGGAACACGTGAGGCAGTACTGACCCAATGACTTATCTTAGAAGAAAGATTTAGGAAAGGCAAACCTGTTTCTAGCATTTGTAGACTTAGAGAAAGCTTTTGACAATGTTGACTGGAATACTCTCTTTCAAATTATGAAGGTGGCAGGGGTAAAATACAGGGAGCGAAACGCTATTTACAATTTGTACAGAAACCAGATGGCAGTCGAGGGACATGAAAGGGAAGCAATGGTTGGGAAGGGAGGGAGACAGGGTTTGTAGCCTCTCCCCGATGTTATTCAGTCTGTATATTGAGCAAGGAGTAAAGTAAACAAAAGAAAAATTCAGAGTAGGTATTAAAATCCATGGAGAAGAAATAAAAACTTTGAGGTTTGCCAATGACATTGTAATTCTGTCAGAGACAGCAAAGAACTTGGAAGAGCAGTTGAACGGAATGGACAGTGTGTTGAAAGGAGGATATAAGATGAACATCAACAAAAACAAAACGAGGATAATGGAATGTAGTCAAATTAAGTCGGGTGATGCTGAGGGAATTAGATTAGGAAATGAGACACTTAAAGTAGTAAAGGAGTTTTGCTATTTGGGGAGCAAAATAACTGATGATGGTCAAAGTAGAGAGGATATAAGATGTAGACTGGCAACAGCAAGGAAAGCATTTCTGAAGAAGAGAAATTTGTTAACATCGAGTATAGATTTAAGTGTCAGGAAGTCGTTTGTGAAAGTATTTGTATGGAGTGTAGCCATGTATGGAAGTGAAATATGGACGATAAATAGTTTGGACAAGAAGAGAATAGAAGCTTTCGAAATGTGGTGCTACAGAAGAATGCTGAAGATTAGATTGGTAGATCACATAACTAATGAGGAGGTATTGAATAGAGTTTGGGAGAAGAGGAGTTTGTGGCACAGCTTGACTAGAAGAAGGGATCACTTGGTAGGACATGTTCTGAGGCATCAAGGGATCACCAATTTAGTAT
Organism: Schistocerca cancellata; assembly: GCF_023864275.1. Taxonomy (NCBI): domain Eukaryota; kingdom Metazoa; phylum Arthropoda; class Insecta; order Orthoptera; family Acrididae; genus Schistocerca; species Schistocerca cancellata. Next base: position 660,066,868 of record NC_064629.1, read on the forward strand.
TGGAGGGCAGCATGGGGGGTAAAAGTCGTAGAGGGAGACCAAGAGATGAATACACTAAGCAGATTCAGAAGGATGTAGGTTGCAGTAGGTACTGGGAGATGAAGAGGCTTGCACAGGATAGAGTAGCATGGAGAGCTGCATCAAACCAGTCTCAGGATGGAGGACCATAGCAACAACAATATCCCAATGAAAATATATAATTATGAGTCATATAGTTTACAAGAAACCAACACACACTAATCATATATGTGAAAACTTTGATTAGTATCTGAGATTATGAAGAAATATGTTGAAATTTTAGTAGCATGGCTGGAATTAGTCTTCTCCTAAAACAATTACCAGGAGGACCTTAGCCACTAGAACTGAAGTATCTACCCAGAAGGAGAAAGAGACTGTCTTTAAAGGTGAAACAAGAGTTGAAAAGATATTAATTTCGTCCCCCTGATAAACTTGGTAATATGTTGTATATGTATTGTCATTAAAAATCTTGTAACTGAATCTGTTTTCTACTCATAAATGCAGATAGTCATGCTGCAGGTGCAACCATTTCGGAGGGGTATCTCTGGAGAGGTCATACTAACATGTGGTTCCTGAAGAGGGCAGCAGACTTTTCAGTAGTTTCAGAGGCAACAATGTGGATGATCTGGCCTTGTAACACTAGCCAATAAGGCATTCCTATGTTCGCGGTGCAAACAGTTGAAAGGAAGGAAATTAGAGCCATGTACTTCCTGGTGACATGCAGCCCTTTGTATGCATTAATGATGACAATATCCTTCTGGGTAAAATATTATGGAAGTAAAAATATTATAACATTTGGATCTCCAGGTGGGCACTACTCAGGAGGATGTCATCAGAAAAAAAGTCTTGTGTACTGTGGGTCAGAGTGTGAAATGTTACACCCCTCAATCAGGTTGGTAGGTTAAGTATGAGGGTAACCCCAAAAGTAAGGTCTCCTATTTTTTTATAAGTACATAGACCTGTTTATTACTACAATGGTTTACATCAGTTTACAGCATGAACATTTAGCTATTTTTCGACATAATTACCGTTTCTATTGATGCATTTTTGTAGACACTGTGGCAATTTTTGTATGCCCATGTCATACCAGCTCGCCCCCATGCTGTTCAGAAAGTTATGAACCTCTTCTTTCACCTCATCATCAGAGCTGAATCACCGGGACTGCAATTAATGCTGACAGGTACTGTGAGAATCTGAAAAAACTCAAATGGGCAATTCAGAACCAGAGAAGAGGAACGTTGAGCAAGGGCATACACATTCTCCATGACAACGCTCACCCACGCATTGCTTGGCAAACCATTGCTCTTCTGCAACAGTTTCAGTGGAACATAATCACCCACCCACCCTATAGTCCTGACTTGGCACCCAATGACTATCACCTGTTGCCTAGGTTAAAAGAACATTTGGCCGGAAAGCGATTCATCTCCGATGGCGAGGTGAAACAAGAGGTTTCTGAGCAGCATGGTGGCGAGCTGGTATGAAATGGGCATACAAAAACTGCCACAGCATCTCCAAAAATGCATTAACAGAAATGGTGATTATGTTGAAAAATAGTTAAATGTTCAAGCTGTAAACTGATGTAAACCATTGTAGAAATAAATAGGTGTATGTACTTATAAAAAAATAGGAGACCTTACTTTTGGGATTACCCTTGTAGTTTTAAAAAAGCAAATCAATAAATTGAAGTGGATTTAGTGAGTTGTGGTGGCAGGAAAAACAGGATTCCAGGTTGGGTGAGTACTAGGTTACTGACACAAAATCAAATATAGTTTATGTTGGAATAGGACTAGTAATGAAAAATAAAATGGAAATACAAGTGAACTACTATGAACAGCATTATAAAAACATTTTCATAGTCAATACTGACACAAAGCTAATACCCATCACAGTAGTAGAACTGTCACTATAGACAACGAAAAGATTGAAAAAAAAAGTGTGATGAAATAAAATAAATTATGAAAGTGGAGATGAAATTTAGACTGTGATGAGAGACTGGAATCCAATAGCAGGAAAAGAAAGACAACTAAAAATGGTAGAATATGGATTAGGAGAAAGGAATAGAAGGGAAAGCTGCCTGGTAAAATTTTGTACTGATCACAATTTAATTACTGAAAACAGTTTAAGAATCATGAAAGAAAGTTGTTAACATGGATGAGATATAGAAACACCAGAAGGTTTAATGTAGAATATATAATGGTATGAAAGGGATTCCAAAAGCAGATTTGAAGCTACAAAACATATTCAGGAACAGCTATGGACTCTGTTTGTAATTTATTGGTTATGAAATGCAGATTAAAATAGAAGAAATTGCATAGAATTAGGACATTAAAGATGCAGGGTCTGGAAAGAATGAAATATTCAGATGTTGTTGGGAGTTTTGAAGGGAGCATGTGGCTGAAATCATGGAAAGGAACAAAATAGAAGATGAATGGGTGGCTTGAGAGATGGATTAGTGAAATCAGTAGAGTAACAACTAGTGAAAAGACAAGGCCCAAATGAAATCTTTGGATAACACATGCATTGAATTTAATTAATGAAAGGAGAAAATACAAAAATGCAACAAATAGAGCAGGCAAAAAGGAATACCAACATCTAAAAATGACATTTACTGAAAGTGTAAAATGGCTAGAGGAGAAATCCAGTGCTGTAGATGTGCACATGACTATGGAAACCAAAGAGGCCATATACAGGAAGATGAAGGAACCTTTTGAGGAAGTAGAAGCAGCTATATGTATATCAAGAGTTTAGATCTCAAGCCAGTACTAAGCAAACAAATATGGAGTGAAATGTGGAAATAATATACAGGAGGGCTATAAAAATGAAAGAAACTTGAAGGCACTATTATGGAATGGGGAGAGGAAGTAAATGAAGATAAGATAATAAATATGATACTGCAAGAATTTGTCTGAGCATTTGCAGACATAAGTCAGAACACTTCCTGGCAGATTAAAACTTTGTGCCCGACCAAGACTCGAAGTCGGGACCTTTGCCTTTCGCAGGCAAGTGCTCTACCATCTGAGCTACCGAAGCACGACTCACACCCGGTAAAGTTTGGAAGGTAGGAGACGAGATACTGGCAGAAGTAAAGCTGTGACTACCGGGTGTGAGTCGTGCTTCGGTAGCTCAGATGGTAGAGCACTTGCCTGCGAAAGGCAAAGGTCCCGAGTTTGAGTCTCGATCAGGCACAAAGTTTTAATCTGCCAGGAAGTTTCATATCAGCGCACACTCCGCTGCAGAGTGAAAATCTCATTCTGGATAAGTCAGAACAAATCACCTACAGTAGATGACATTCCCTCAGAATTATTGAGAATCTTGGGATAAAATACCAAGAAAAACCAATCCTCCTGGTATGCAAAATAGATGAGAAGGGTGAAACACTGTCGAACTTCAAGAAGAATCTAATAATTGCAATTCCAATTTACTGCACACATGTTGGAAAGACAGGAATGCAACACAAATCCTTTGCCTACATGTCAGTCCTTATATACCCACATTGGAGTCACACTTTGTTGCATATATGCTGCAGCAATGCCCTCAAACAAATTTTTTCATCATTCCATATATTTTGGATAATAAATGTGACAGAAAACATTGCAGATCATCTAACCAATCAACCTCAAACAGTCATCTCTGGGAACAAAGATGTGGAGCATTAGTTACTAAAATTCAGAAAATTTGTATGGTATGCTGTAAACATCCATGTGCCAAATACAGATGTGAGAGATGGGAAGGATCTGCCATGACAGTTCTTAGAAAGTTGCCATGAAAACAAAGAGAGATTCATCACAGACTTCAAAGAAATCAAAGCCCTTTTGAGAAAAGGTGAACAATGCCAAAATGGGCGTAAGGAAATCAATGCAAGAAACATTTAAAAATCGGTAAAACCTCACTTAGATCTTCCAGAATAGCTTTAATTAATTGGATATATTGACAATAGCATTTTAAAAATTAGTATGCCTTTTCAGTTATGACAGTCTTGGATCTACAGTTCCTTACTTTGCAATACCTTTTACATTACACATTTCATATTCAGTATGTTTGCCTCAATAGTGTTTTTTGTGGAAAAAATAAGTTAATTTTGGTTTATAAATGCGTGTCTCCTGTTTTCAGATGTATCAGTGGCAAGCCTCCGTGCTGAAGCTGTACGTTGTGCACTGCTTCTGCTGCCAGATGAACACCGAGAAGCACTACAGGCTCTATTGTGGCTGTTATCATGTGTAGCTCAACATTCCAGTGTCAATCAGATGACTGCCAGCAATATTGCAGTATGCCTTGCTCCCTCCATTTTTCAATTGCAGCCTGAGCTTGCTGAAAATCGGGCAGCTCATGATTGTCTTCTCTACCTTATCACAGAACACAAACATCTTTTCACAGTAAGTGCACTCTACAGCATTTACATGTAAAAGGTGTCTAACAATGAACATTCACAGTAAGACACAGCCTCATGACTGTTTTCTCTACCTTATCACAGAACACAAACATCTTTTCACAGTAAGTGCACTCTAAAGCATTTACATGTGCTTATTTTGTGTTTTATCCATTAGAAATGGTGCTTTACAAACAAATAACACTTGGTGCTGCCAGTCACAATTTCATTTTATTTATTTCCTGCATGACATTTTGGTAAATAAGCTGGTACATGGGTAGTTTTTTTCCTTTATTGACATGATACTTTGTTTACCTTGCTTACTTTCACTCTGTTATCTCATTTGGTGTTATACTTTTGAGCAACTCTGTGCACTCACCAAGAATACTCTTAGCTGATAAATGGGTAGTCAGACCAATTTGCAGTGTCAGAGTGAACTTCAGGTGTCTCCAAAATCTAACCCTTTTCTCTCTTGTACATATATATTCCATCATGCCATTTGTTGCTGACAGTATTGACTCATTCGGAAAAAACTGCCACATTTATTCGGTGAACATTAGATGGAAAAGATATACACTTGAATAACACTTCCTCTTTTGAGTTTTATGAAATATTTAATTCTTTATCTGTTGTGAAGCCATGAACAACTGTATCACTTATCTGTACTGGGAATATTCCATACCAGTCATCAAAAATGTGTTTTTTATTTACCACAAAATGTTTCAGAACTACATTACCTCATTATTAAGTTCTACAAAACAAGGAAACAAAAATCATTACATTGCAGTACTACACATACCGACACACTTGTGCTTGCCCTATGGTATTGCATGCCTAATGGCATATTACCTTCAAGGTATGTGTTACGACAGGGCACTACAGATATATTTATACGTGTGTCAGTACTCATATGTGTAGTAATGGGATGTAATGATTTGTGTTTTCTTGTTTTATAGAACTTAATAATGGGTTAATGTGTCCCCCAAAACGTATTGTCATAAATAAGTCACACATTTTTTAATCTAATCAGCATTCTGTAAACTGTGTACTGACTATGCAAAAATAGCCCCTTGACACTGACTTACATAAGGAGAAATGATTGTCATAATAAAATAATGGAAATCAGAGCTAGCACAGAAAGATATAGGTGTTCAGTTTTTCCATGCGCTGTTCGAGAGTCAAATAACACAGAATTATTGTGAAGGTGGTTTGATGAATCCCCTGCCAGACACTTAAGTGTGATTTGCTGAGTAACCATGTAGATGTAGACTTGTTCTATCCACAAATACCTTTGGCTCACATGGTCCTATAGAACCTGATAAATAAACAAATAATAAATAATCTTGATTATTTCTCATAAGTGATGTTTTATAACTGTGATAGATCCAGGTAGGAATACTCATAACAGAATAACTAAGGCAGCCATTGTAGATAATACATACTTTATTACCAGCACCATGATAGAGAGAAAAGTCCATGCACAGATCTGTTGTTCAGAAAGAACCATCTCAACCAAAGATGTCTCATCCCAGCAGTCTCACTGCTCACCCTTCCCCAGTAGTTCGAAGCACAGGGTGGGGGGACAAAGGTCATCAAAGTGTCCACAGATGACGTAATCATCACGCAGCTTTCGTGGTATTGTGATATAAGCTTGGAGAGGGAATTGGTGGGTCTGGCTGCAGCATGACTGTTGGTCTGCATTGGAGTGTGGTAGGAGAGGCAGAGGACTAGGCAGTGGGGGCAGCAGGATCATGCTGCAATAGCCTTAACCTCTGTCTGCGAGCATGGGAGTGGGTGCTGCATCTTAGTAGCTGTGATGGTAAGGACTCCATCAGCTGATAATAATGATGTGATCATGGTTGGTTTGACATTGTGGCGAGTTTGTAGCTGCAAGTGAATTGTTTGGAGAGAAACCTGTTATCAACCTGTCGTTCCCCATGCAGTTTGTTGACCAGTTTTACTGTCATTTCTTCTGGTTGAAATTGCTGCAAATTGAGATGCACTACAACAGTGTTGTTTTCGTTTGACATGTCAGTTTTGGAGGCATGCTATTAAGGAGCAAGAGAATTGCCATTTTGAGTGCTGTACGTGTGTATGGTCTGCTATTTGTATCCCACAGAATCCATGCATTGTACAGCAGTCAGTTTCCCATGGTCAAGAATGTCAAAGGCATTGGCTCCACATTTTATCACTCTGTGGGGCCTGAACATGGTGACTACAAGGCAGGGCAGATCGTATCATCCTGCAACATCACAATCTTCTAGAGTTGGATGTACAAAAATTTTGGGTGAGCCATGTGGCCATGGAGGTGGTATTCTGAGGCATGTTGCATTGGAGAGTAGGTAGTTCCTTGTCTGTGGGTGGTCCATGTTGGCAATATGAAGTCAGCTGGTAGGGTGAGTGGCTCACTGTATAGGATTTCAGCAAATGAAGCATTTAGGTTTTCCTTATATGCAGAATGCATGCCTAGAAGCACCCACCGCAAGAATTCTTTCCAACCGTCACAAATGACACATGAGTGCCATTTTTAGTGTATGGTGCCAGCACTCCACCAACCCATTGCTTTGAGGGTGATATGTATTTTAAGTGCTGCACACTACAAAGATTACAGAATTCAGTAAATAGTGCTGACTCAGTCTTTCCTGATGGAAGCAGGACAGCCAAAATGTAACACTCATGATTGTACAAATACTCTTGCTGCAGTTTCTGCTATGATGTCAGGGAGAGGTACAGCATTGACCAAGCAGATGACCCAATCAACTGCAGGGAGAATGTGCTGGAAGCCTCCGGACTCCGGGAGGAGCCCATAGATATCGAACTTGACAATGTTTTAGCTGTGTCGTACAGCAGTGGCAAGTTGTACAAGGTTGTGTCCAATTTTTGCAATCTTATTTGGTGCTAGGCCATATGAGATGGTCTATTATTAGTTTGGTTGTGAGACATACTACTTGGTGTGACAGTCCATGTAGTTGGTCAAAAATAGCCTTCTGCATGGGGAGTGGGATGAAGGGTCTAATGTTGTTTTGTGCTATGTTCACCAAACTTGCACAGAGTAGCCAGGCATAGTGTGGCATACTATTTTCAACCCAGTCGCGATGTTATCTAGAAGGATGCATGTTTTTTTTATCTCATTGTTGTGCTTTGGCTGGCTCATCATAATTGGAATCCACCAAGAAGATATTTATCCAGGAAAGGTAGTCTGTGGTGACACTGTCTGCCCTGTGGAGTTGCTGGAAATTGGTCATAAACTGTGTGATATAATCCTGATGCCAAAAACACCGTTGGCTACTGTCGTCTGATGGGTTATGAATAGAACCTGCCAATGTCTAATAATTGGTATAAAAAGTAAGTTTTGTACCCTCAATGTCAACTTTGAAATGAGTCACCACCGCATTTATTGTGAACAACTTTGTACCATATGCTAACCACTTGCACTGGGAATCAGATTTTTGTATGTGTGTTTGGGGAGAGGGGGGGGGGGGAAGGAGAAGAAGAGGAAACAAGCAACAGTTGCTGTACTCACGCAATAATTTATTGAAGCAGTGCTCCTATCACCATACCACTCACATCAGATGTGATTGATTGGGCAGTGGCTGCCATTTGTGGGATTGATACAAGATTTCTTCTGCCATATGCATATTTTTGTGCCAGAGTATTCATAATTGGTGCTGGAATGGCAGGCAGAGGAGATAAGTCCATCAGTAAAAGTTCACCATGTCAAGAAATTGGATAATATTAATTTGCCTGGGCAAAGTATTAATCTTTTGTACACTTCTGTGTCAGATAGCACTCTGTTGCAACATCACATATGAGTCCTGAGGAGCAAGGGGCTCGAACACTGTGAGACAAATTCACTGTTGTGACCTGTGTTGGTGGTGGTATGGATGTTGCAATCTGTCCCATTGTTGTGTGTAAGTCCATTGTTGAAGCCTCAGTGCTCACTGTCTCATTTGTGATGTTGAAGCTGGATCAGTGTGACTGCTTAGCTGTGAGATGTTGCAGGTAATAAGAAGGAGTAATTTTCCTGGGTTTCCTTTTGTAAAGGAACATGTAAAAATTGAGTTTATTGTTTCTGCTTTTTATTTGCTACCCTCAATTTCAGCCCCAATATCATCTGTGAGTGACAGGATACTAACTTTGGTGCCACTAACAGTGTTTACATAAGACCAAATATTTTTTGGGTTTTGTGAAAGATCTTTTGAAAATATTTTTCTATGGTGGTCATTGAAGGCTTTGCACATGGCTCTCTTGACAGCCAAATGTGTTTCATTCAGAATCTCTTGATCAGTGGGCCTATGCTTCATTTTAGACCTGTTATGCTGTTGTCTTTGTTTCCTTAGAAGGCTCTTTGTGGTGACTGTACCCCAGGGAGGATTCCTCCCGTCACAAACTGTTCTACTGGAGATGTATGTATCCAGTCCATGGTCTGCTATACTTTTGAAGTTGACCCGTAGTTCTTTTACATGCTCCTGTCCTGAGCTAAAAGTTACAAATTCCCCAGTGAGATATGACACTACTACTTCTTTATCTAGTTTACTGAACATATAAATCATTCTACTTATTTTAGTTTCCCTTTGTACTTTGGTAGTCATTGTTCTTACAACTGTCTGATGGTCACTGACACCAGTTTTAGTGTGTATATCCTCAAAGAGGTCAGGTCTTTTTGTTGCCATTAGGTTTAATACATTTCCATCAAAAGTGGGTTTTAAAACTAACTGTTATAAGCAGCTTCCATTTAGTTATGTTTCACAGGATATCTTGTCACACCCACCATTAACAAAACTGTAACCATCCCAATTGGCTGTTTAATGACTGACGTCTCCTCTGATGATTACAATGTGATTGGGGAACTTTAGTACAACTGAACTTATGATTTCTCTAAATTTTACTGTTACATCACAAAGTGAGTCCAATTAAAATTTTGTTCCCACCTCTGATACTGGGTCTTGTATGAACAGCTTCACATGCAACTTGAATTTCTGTCCAAGCCTCCAACCCTACTCAGAACTGGGGAGCCATGATCTGTTCTGAGGACAATGCTGCAGATAGTGAGCTTTGTTGAAACTCTTGTGACCAAGGCTGGTATTCTCATCCTTCTCTGTCAGTTGCTGAGAGTGATCCAAGTATTACCTCAGAGCACAGACAGCAGGCATCATTTGGCCTAATGTGCACCACAGTTTGCCCGTGGTTAGACCCTGTTTCCTTACTGGCTGTGAGAATTGCCTCTTCAACACATTGAATAGGGCTCCCAGGCATACACACTGAGTGACCATGGTGTTGCTGTTTCTCTAATTGGTACCATTATTCACTGTATATTTAAACTACTGATGATTAATAGACCCCTGCTGTTTTGGTTTGCTCCCAGTTGACACAGGATACATCACAATTCCCAACAGATGAAGTGATTCTCACTGGCTCAGTTTCAGTGGAAAACAGCACCTCGGCCTTTTTGGTTATAGGGATGGTTGTAACATCATAAGTTCTGTCTGGTCCCTGTCTTCCTTGTACAGAATGCCTAGATCTATCACTGAAACACCACTCACAGTCAAGTGGATGAATAGAAACAGATCCTGTATTTCCTGCTGTATCTCATGCAGAGAACATCTAACCAACCAGCATGTGCTGTACAGTTTTACCACACCTTAATCCTACTGAGCACATACAAAATGTTCTCAGTTGCCTTGGTCTTCTTCCATGTACCCTACCAGATCTGTAAAGATTTCTCAAAGGCACGTGGCACAAACAATAATAATAAAATTTTATCACAATCGTATTACCACTATGAACTGATATTATGTCAGCTGTTATTTAATATCTCTTGTTGTCATGAGTACATTGTTTATCCATAAATTCTTGTTGTTGTATCCAAATATTATACACCTGACAGTGCTTTTGCCTCTCTCCCCCCCCCCCCCCCCCCCCCCCGTCTCTCTCTCTCTCTCTATCTATCACACACACACACACACACACACACACACACACAAACAAATGTGAGAGGAGGGGAGGAGAGGAATGGAGTGAGAGTGAGAGAGAGATAGAGTGTGTGTGTGTGTGTGTGTGTGTGTGTAGAGGAAGAGACCTTATATCTCACATCATCCATCACCACCACCATCAGCACTACCATTAGCATCACAAGTGTACATGCTTTGCCTGAATGAAGATTGTTAGTAACCATTATCAAATTGTTAAATTTCATCTACAGACTGACTGTGTAATATGCTCGTAACAGTTCCATTGAATCGCCATGCCATCTCTAGCTAAATTTAACATAATGTTATTGTGTGTCTGTTCAAATTGATATTGAACAGTGTTGCACACAATGCAACAGAAATGAGTGTCATAAAAGTTTCTTATACTGTGGGACATTATGTTTTGTACTTACTCATTAAATTTATTTTACAGGTGACAGACGAAATGCTCTCCCAGTGTCACTTTAACTATATGGAAGAAAGTGTTCCAGTTACAATGGAGGAGCTAGGTAGTGACATGCACCAAGACTGGCGAGGGTATCTTTATGCTTGCACTACAGCTCTTCTCAAGGAAGCAAGAGACAGGTAGAATTTGTAAATAATTATGTTTTTCTTTAGTATGCTAGAGTTGCATTAGTTTTTATGGTTCTCATATATTTTAACTGATTTGAAAACTATGTTTCTAAGTAGGAAACAATACATAAACTTTTAATCTGTGTTCCAAACATTACATAACTTTATGGTGATCTCTCTTAAAACTTTTTATTGACATTTGGAAGGCTTCAAGTCCTACAAACAGACATTTTAAAAATAAAGGAAAACTCTCCACACTTTTATTAATTTTCTTCTCCATTAATTTGTTACTGCTGCATCCAGTTACTGAAATAGTGATTAGATTACTTAAAAAGAAAAATGAAATAAAAAATTTATTAAGTTTTATGAACACTGACACCAGTCACCAATCAAGCTCCCAAGAAAAATGAAATAAAAAATGTATTAAGTTTTATGAACACTGACACCAATCACTAATCAAGCTCTGTTTAGAAATTCCCAGTTTAGAGCACAAAAGTCATTTGTCAGCACTTTCTGTACACACTGCAACACAGTATAAATGACACATAGTTCATAATAGTTACTAATCCTATGAATTCTCCAGGACTAGTCCGCCTCCGTAGCGTAGCGGTAGTGTTACCACCTACCACGCAGGGGCCCAGGTTCGATTCCTGGCAGGGGATTGGGTGTTGTGTGTCCTTCATCATCATTTTCATCATCATTGACTCACAAGTCACCGATGTGGTGTCACCTAAAAAGGACTTGCAATACAGCGGCCGAACTCCTCCAAATGGGGCCACCCAGCCAACAGTGCAATATGATCATTTCATTTCATTCCAAGACTAAAAATGAAAATAACTGGAATAGACACAGTGTGAATTTTGCTGGTGTATAGTGCTCATAAGTGAAGCAGGACTTGAACCAAATGGTATCACAATCCACCAAGACAGAATTTGATAGTGATAGGCAAAACTTTACAGTTGCCAGATACCAAGCAGGCCCATTTGTAACATGAAGCAGTTCAAAGAACAATCAGTCGAGTGCAGAGTCATCATCAATACTTCAGTCAGCTGTGGAGAGAAGCCACACTAGCTAACAAACAGAAGTGAGAGTGTGCCCGTGGATTGGGTGGCTGATGGGCCCAAGTGACATGTCATCCAGAGACATGGTGTTATTCACCACTTGCAATGACCCACCAGGCGTACATGAAATGAAGCATGTTGATAGTATGGCATTATTGATTGATACATCTGATAGATTACATGACTTCTTTCTAAGTTATATGGGCTAATCATGCTGCTATGTGTTTCAAAACGCAATAAAGAAAACTTGAGTAGTAACTAGTATAGAAAATATTGGTGTGATACTAAGTCAAATCTTTTAGGAAGTCAATGAATACTTCATCTGTCTGATTACTATGGTTCATGGCTTTCAACACATGAGATGAGAAAAACATGAGTTGGGTTTTAAATGACCAATGTTTCCAGAATGACTGTGACACACACTGTGGTATTTTAAGCTGTTACCCAGGTGGAAACCTGAGAGATTTTTACCAGTAATATATCCTGGGAAAGTCTACATACACACCACTTACATTATCTATATCACTCATCTTTGCAGTGGTATGAGTGTTAAACTGGAACAGTACTCATTAATTTTGCTTTCTAAAGGAATGTTTGAATATTGAGTTCAGCATTTCTATTTTTGATTTGCTACCCTCAATTTCATTTACTGTGTTAGCCATGAGTATCTGGAAACTATCTTTGGTGCTGTTGAGAGCCCCACATATGACCAGAATTTCTTTGGATTTTGTGAGATGTGTTTTGATAAGATTGTCCTGTGGTAATCATTGCAAGCTTCATGCATTGCCCTCTTAACACCCAAACAAGTTTCCAGTAGCATTTCTCTCTCTACAGCCCCATACTTTGTTTTACACATATATTGTGCAGTGATTTCTGTTTCTTTCCTTACAAACACTGTGAAACATAGATGGCTCCTCCCATCACATACTGTTCTACTATGTTCATATGTATCCAATTCTTGTTTAGCTATGTCTCTCAATTAGTTTTATGAATGTGTAAATCATGCCCTCTATACTTTGGTAATCATTGTTGTTACAACTGCCTCATAGCCATCTATTCCAGTTTCAATGTGGACATTAACAAAATGGTCATGCCCATTTCTTGTGACTAGATCCAACATAGATTCATGAAGAGTGGGCTTCTCAATTATCTGTTCTAGGTAGTTTCCAGAGAAGTCATTTAGAACTGTATTTCAGGATATCTTGTCATGAACATCAAGTTGATTGTTGGATGATTAAAATCTGTTCCAGTGATACATATTAGTGAGCTGAAGTTTACCCTAAAGTTTTTGGTCACTTCTAGTTGCCAATAGAAAGTTTCAACTATACCTTTATATCAACCCTTAGTACTGAGGTATGCCCAAACAATTCTGCATGTTGGTCCCATTTCTGTCTTTGTGGATATGTCTAGTGTGACAAATATTCCACCTTTATTTTCCACTAACATATCTTTTTGACATTTACTTTTATCCCAAAAATCTCACTGCCATTGATTTCAGGTTTTATCCAGGTTCCTGTGTCCAGTATTATGTGAACCCCAGTGCTTTTTAGGAGTGCTTCGAACTCTGATACTCTGGAATAAATGCTTGAGCACTTGATCACTAGAATCTTAACAGTCTTCCCCATGCCAACCAGCCTGAATCCTCCATACATCAATCATGAGAAACCTACCTCATGTTTTCTCATCTGGCATCCTACAAGCTGTGTATCAAGCTAGTCAGGTAGATAAAGTGAAAGAAGAAATTTATGCCACATGACTTAAAGAACACTGCCTAAAATACCCAGATTTAGTAAATACTGTGGAGTACAAGATTCAGTAGTGCTCAGAACTGCCCTTATCATAAGTAAAAGTATTCTAAAATAATGTGTATAACCATGGTTACTCCTCAGGAAGGTGGAAGTAAGCTGAAGTAGACTTGATGATAACCAATAATGTAACCTGTATTGTGAAAAACAAAAAGTAATAACATATCAGTACCACAGTATGAAGATAGTTCCATTACTTGTCTTGATGCTTGATGGTTGTTATTGTATCAGTATATTGCCAATTAAAATGAATACAAGGCTTTGGATTTCACCAGGTGAATATTCACATATAGTATAAATTTCAATCATGTCAGTGTAGGAATAGGACATGCTAATTATCCATCAGCACTGTTGTTGAGTATATTCTCCAATAACTTTCTTAAGACAGGCTTCAATAAAGACCTATCATTTACATGAAATTTTATAAGCTAAAATTCCTTTGTGTATGTATGGCCAAACATCTGTGCATGTTGTTCTGAAAATAAATATAAATGCAAATGTTCAACTTTAGGTCATGAAACGTGATCTCACACTAAATTAACACAGGCATTGATTTGTAGCGTTTTTGTTTTATTATCAGACAACGACCATTAGTCATGTTTCCCAAATGTATAACAAGAGCACAACCAGAAAACAGACAATGAACTTTTTGATTAAAGTAAATGCTTCTTTGTGTTACTTTATTGCAGAAGTAGAGGCTGGATCTTTGTACCATGCACAGCTGATACCTTAGTGGAAATGTCATACAAAAAAGTTGGTGATGGTCATCCACTTCGTCTGTGGCGGGTCAGCACAGAAGTTGAAGCACCACCACAGGAGCTGTTACAAAGGGTACTTCGTGAGCGTCATATGTGGGATCATTCTCTTCTAAAATGGAGGGTTGTTGCAAAACCTGATACTCGTGGGGAAGTATTCCAGTATGTGTGCTCAAGCATGGCTCCGCTGCCTTCCAAAGATTATTGTGTGCTCAGGTAAGTTGATTTGTATTGTCATTGCCTCCTGCAATCATTTTCTGATTGCTGAGACTTTTTTTGGTTATCATAGTAGTCACTTCATTTTATGACTCCCCTGTTGCTGCTCTTCTTTGTGTTGTTGTTGATTTGAAGTGTAGTATTACAATTCACAAATTGTCAGAATGAAGTGGATGATATGTCTGTGAAACTGAAAATTGAACTAAATCCAGTTCCTCAGTACACAGATCTGCTGTGAATGTCAAAAAGTTTCAGTTCTAAATTTTATGTGTGGAAAGTCACTGTTTAAACAGTAAAGTAGAATACACATTGAAAATGTTGTAGAAAAGTTATTGTAGAATGTAACTACTTTTGGAGTAAAGGCGATCACAGGAGGCAAGGAGAGGGACTGGGGTTGGGTGGCTTGTGGCTTAGAGGGAGGCAGTCAGTTTGCTGGCTAGAAATGAGGGACGGGTGGCAGATATATGGGCTAGGCATGTTAATGCAGGATTGTAGGGGCCATTGGGGAGTGACACATGCTGAAGGTGACATGGGGATGTGAACTGGAAGGACTGACAGGACAGAGGAAGGGAAAACAATTGGGTGGAGGGTGCGGAGACAGTGGGTTACCCCAGACTGAGGCCAGGATGAATACGAGAGTGGGGTATTTGTGGCAAGGATAACTCCCATCTGCATAGTTCACAGAAGCTGGTGGTGGAGGGGAGGGTCGAAATGTACCAGGTTGTGAAGCAGACTGAAACTGAGCATGTTGTGCTCTGGTCAACTTTGTTCTTGGCAACAGTTTGGTGATTTCCATTCATACTAATGGACAGATGGTTGGTAGTCATGTCAACATAAAAGTCTGTACAGTATTTACAGCAGGATTGGTATGTGACATGATTGCTTTCACAGGTGGCCTTGCCTCTGATGGGGTATAGGATAAGCCTGTTACAGGACTGGAATGGATGGACTGGGCAAGTCTTGCAGCTTGTTCTGCCACAGAGGTATGGTGGTATGAGGTTCAACAGCTGAAGTATAATAACTGAATGAAGTAATTTTCTGCTTCAGTCCATATGTTATTTTATTTATGCTGCTGGCCAGTTTCAATTATTAAATCACAACACAAATAAAATAACATACTGCCTAAAATGTAAATGTGTTTCATTTGATTATTTAAACAAGATTAATGGTTGCAATAAAAGTGTACTTCAATCATAATGGGGAAGAGGAAGATATATGCATGGAGAAAAGCAGCTTATTTTTTCCCATTTTCCTTGACTTTTTATTTTACCTAGAGAGTATAAATCAAAATATACATCAGTTTGACAAAGTCATTAATGGCATTAATGGAGATTTATGTACTAAGGCTTCAGGGTGAACAGAAATGATACATGCATAGCTTACAAAGTCAAGGTTTAACAGGTATGTATCTGAACCTTGACATGCTGCCCTGAGCAATACTGAGGTTTTTCAAATGTCTGATGGTCTCATAATAATCAGTTGTTGCATGTGTTAGACCTTCCAATTACAATCCTCTAGTAGTCTCATACTATTCATGGCGGTTAGGAACTCCAAGAAGAATTCATATAATTTCAGTATTGTTGCAGAAGCCTGGTAATTATATTGTGTTTCATTTTTAATACTGTGCATTATTTGTATTCTATCCACTTCCATAAGAAGAGAAGAACTGCTAATGCTCACTAGTGTAGTAGCGTTTGATCTGTAGGTCGCTGCATCAGTGTTTTCGTTGTCAATATATGTCTGGCAGTGCTACACTCTCATACTCGACGTAGTCGTTTATACAACATGGATGACCACTAAACGTACTGCTCTGAGGAATGTCTGTTAATAATCCTCACTTTTTCATTGATGTATCAGCACCACTTTCTCTTTCACCTTCAATTATTTAAACTTGATGGGCAGTTCTTCTGGTCCATTCTCTGTTTGTACCAAGTATGTCTTCTTTTGTTTTCTTCTAACTTTTCTTGTACAGTTACAGTGAGAAACTATTTTCCACTGGCAATATTTGTAACCCTTTTTATATATGTGCATTGAGCATGTTTTCTTGTTATTGGCACTTTTGTGCATTTCAGGATGCCTCAACACAAAAATGTGGGGAGAGTAGTTTGTTTTACAAAACTATGATCATGTTAGTTTTTAGGTTCTCAGTGATTGTTTCACATGTCATCTTGAACCCAAATACTTCATACAGTCTTGTCATTACCATAAGTAACACCTAAATAGTGACACTGTGTTTTGTTATTGTTGACAACAGTTTAGATTTGGATCCATGTTCCTCAATAGCAAAGGTTGTTAATGCACACTCGCATGGTGACACTCAGTTTGAATGTAACCAGTTTGAATACTGCTACTGACAGAAATTTTCATCGTCAGTGTTTGGCCAGCACGGGAGGGTTAAATTTTGAGCTTGTCCACAATATCTCATGGAATAAGAGCATGCGACACTGTTACATCTGGATTCAATTATTATATAATAAACACAGTGTTTTGTTTGCTACACAAATTAATTCATATTATATTCAGTAAAATCACTAATTCATGTTTTATGTCATTTATTTATTTATTTATTTTTGTCACCAGCATGCCAAATTGACTCAAACATTTTCTAATCAGCTAGTAGTAGCAGTAGCACCAGTCTTCATCAACAGTAGTAGCAGTAGTAGTGAAATTCCGAGATGCAATTATTAGCAGGGTTTCAAAAAGAGAATTGACAGGACCAGTAATATTTCAGAATGTAAAATACTCCCTGATACACATTACAGCCCTTTGCAAAGAATGAGTTTATATGTATTCGAGAAACAATCTATTTCAACCACATCATCGAAGCAAATATCAAATCAGTTAATCTTCTTTATGAAATCTATCATGTTTTCACATAGATCTTCATGAACTAAAGCTTTTGTTGTACCAGTAACATTTATTTACAATGCTCATGTCCTGATTGTTAATAAATATTACATTACTGTTTCTGCATCAGTCAGTCTCTTTGCTTTACATTCTAAGTTATCTACAGACACTCTTTTAAATAGAATTTAATCATCTTAAAGAAAGAAGGTATACAGTTCATCTGGTCTAGTGTTTTGTATAGCCATATTAGGTTTTTATAAAAATTTGCCATTACTCTTTTTTTAGGTCTTGGAGAACAGATCTCCCTAAAGGAGCATGCATAATAGTTGAAACATCAGTAGAGCATGCTGAAGCACCTATAATGCCTGGTGCAGTCAGAGGCATTGTTCTAGCTTCAAGGTACCTAATTGAACCTTGTGGATCTGGAAAGTCTCGCATAATTCATCTTTCCAGAGTAGATACTAAGTAAGTGCTTCTTAATAATCCGTGATTGTATGAAAATCACAATGAAACCTGTCATATAAATGTATTGTATTTAGCTTGTTAACGCTGTAATAAGGTTGCATTTATTATTTAATGATGTGTTTGTTTCACATTCAGTTTTGTAGTTAGTGTTGAACAGTTAAATTAAAGTTGACAATTAATCTTTGAGAATATAAATTGTGCAGTCAGTCTCAATTTGGATTTCAAAGGGTGTCTACGCAGAACATGTCATTTTTCAATCCGCAAATCAGCAAAAACAAAATCGGAATGACAAAATATTGCCAACTGGTATATTCTCTGCAGTTCACACCATTCTCATCAAAAAGCTCAGATATTATGCTATTAGAATTCTTGTTAATTGAACCTTGTGGATCTGGAAAGTCTTGCATAATTCATCTTTCCAGAGTTGATACTAAGTAAGTGCTTCTTAATCATCCATGATTGTATGAAAATCTCAATGAAACATAACATCTTCAGAATATGGAATAATCAGTGGAAGTATACCATGGACATCAATACTGAGCCCACTCTTGTTCATGTTATACATGATCATCCATCATGTACCAAAGAAGCAAAAATAATTTTCTTTACTGACAAAGCAAGTATTATGTTCATGTATCACAGAATAACTTCAAAACCTTTGGAAAATAATGTAACCTATTCATGTATTTTATATTTTAAAATTTTGGTAACATATTTATTGTGTTTAATCATTTCTTATACCAAATTATGCAATTGTTTTAAAATTTTCAGTAAAACTTAACTCAAAAATTTAAGTCTTCATAGTGAATGTGACTTTTTGCAACAAATGTCATATTAACATTCTCAGGTTTGAGACCCTTCATACACATCTGCATACCTTTAAAAATTACATTTTGAAAGAGTCAGTGACAGTTAGCAAAATTTGTATTTTTTAAAATCTTTTTTAGTGGTCATAAGTACCTCTCCCCTTGATGTACACATTAAGGAAAATATTTTGCTATTGCCAAAATTTTGCTAAAACATATTTGCAGGTTCTGGAGCCTTTTTAAAAAGGATGTTATTAATAAAAGTTAACAACAGTTAACTAAATTAATAAAAAGCTTTTTTGTGGCAGGCATAAAGTACCTCCCCCCCTCCCCCAACACACACACACACACACACACACACACACACACACACACACACACACCTTGGAAAATGCATTGGTGATACCAGGGTTAATACAATTTAGATAAAACACTGTACATGCAGTTCAGTAATGCACAAGGCCTGACCACACTATAATTAATAATGCATGAGGGTAAATCAATAAATGAAACAGTACATTCTAAATTTTTAAATATTTATGTTGGTAACAACATTAATGGAAAGTAACATGTTACAGAGCATCTTAAACGTCTCAGCTCTGCAACTATTTGTGTTATAGATTATATTAGAATTTAGAGATGAAAACGTAAAAAAGTTGACTTACTTTTCCTATTTTCGATCACTAATGTCTTACAGCATCATATCCTTGGGAGCTCATCATTGAGGAAAATAGTGTTCATTACACAGAAATGTGGGATAAAAATAATCATGAAGTTAGTTGTCAACATTTAATCACAGTTTGAATACAACAGAAATATTAATAACTCTAATACTGGAAGGAGAAATGATTAACACTATCCATCACTCAGCCTTAGTGTGACACAGAAAGGAGTAAGGCATTTTCCTTCCCAGTGACATACATAATTTGATGGGGAATAAAATTAACTTCAAACATAAACCAAAATCATATCTGCTTGGCAACTACTTCTAATCCATATAAGATTTTATGAGTATGGAGTAGTACAATTATTGTGTGGATGTATTTTTTTGGGAGAGTGAAGAAGAGAGTGACTTTGAATGTGGTTAAGTATAAATCACTGCATGGAGAAAAAAACACAAAAGCACCATTAATAAATCATGTACATATATGGTCAGCTTGTTGTCATCCATATTTTCCACTGAAAATGTACTATAACTGTAAAACTGACTCATTCCATATCATGGCAAGAGTTTGCAATTATAATCCAAGGAATATGCTAATAACTAACTGACTTTTGCACAGAAAGATATGTTGTTATCAGTCATGAAGAGGTAATGGGGGGAGGAAAAGTAATCACTCACTTTATGGTTGAAGTACTGGGTTCTTAATAGGCGTATAAGCAAGACTGAAAATATTACTGAACCTCCAGACAAGTTCAACAATGTATAAGATCTTATTTATATATCTGTAATTGGTTCAACATCTCAGCTATATGGTGAGTGGTTACCTTTACTCCTTTCATTATTAATATTCCATCCAGAACTGTCCTATATCATATGGGTCAAGAAACCAAGAAAAAACATAGAATAAAATTAAGGCTTATTATCAAATATGAAGAGACAACGGGTGAAATCTTTGCTCCTGAAGTATTAAGGAGTATAAAATTGTGGGGGGAGATCTACAGATTTCATATTCTGACCAACTAACAGCTGTCCATTGAATGCAAACTACTATATGGAGAGGATGGAATGTCAAAGATGTATTTTTTTGTTTTTTGTTAGTTGTTGTTGTTGTTGTTGTTGTTATTGTTGTTGTGATCTTCAATCCTGAGACTGATTTGATGCAGCTCTCCATGCTACTCTATCCTGTGCAAGCCTCTTCATCTCCCAGTACCTATTGCAGCCTACATCCTTCTGAATCTGTTTAGTGTATTCATCTCTTGGTCTCCCTCTACAATTTTTACCCTCCACGCTGCCCTCCAGTACTAAATTGGTGATCCCTTGATGCCTCAGAACATGTCCTACCAACCAATCCCTTCTTCTAGTCAAGTTGTGCCACAAACTCATCTTCTCCCCAATTCTATTCAATACCTCCTCATTAGTTATGTAATCTACCCATCTAAACTTCAGCATTCTTCTGTAGCACCACATTTCAAAAGCTTCTATTCTCTTCTTGTCTAAACTATTTATCGTCCATGTTCCACTTCCATACATGGCTAAACTCCATATAAATACTTTCAGAAATGACTTCCTGACACTTAAATCAATACTTGATGTTAACAAATTTCTCTTCTTCAGAAACACTTTCCTTACTGTTGCCAGTCTACATTTTATATCCTCTCTACTTCGACCATCATCAGTTACTTTGCTCCCCAAATAGCAAAACTCCTTTACCACTTTAAGTGTCTCATTTCCTAATCTAATTCCCTCAGCATCACCCGACTTAATTCGACTACATTCCATTATCCTCGTTTTGCTTTTGTTGGTGTTCATCATATATCCTCCTTTCAAGACATTCTGTTTTGCTCTTCCAAGTCCTTTGCTGTCTCTGACACAGTTACAATGTCACCGGCGAACCTCAAAGTTTTTATTTCTTCTCCATGGATTTTAATACCTACTCCGTCCGGCCCTGGTAGCTGAATGGTCAGCGTGGCGGAATGTCAATCCTAAGGTCCCGGGTTCGATTCCCGGCTGGGTCGGAGATTTTCTCCGCTCAGGGACTGGGTGATGTGTTGTCCTAATCATCATCATTTCATCCCCATCGACGCTCAGGTTGCCGAAGTGGCGTCAACTTGAAAGACGTGCACCAGGCGAACGGTCTACCTGATGGGAGGCCCTAGCCACACGACATTTCAATACCTACTCCGAAATTTTCTTTTGTTTCCTTCACTGCTTGCTCCATATACAGATTGAATAAAATCAGGGAGAGGCTACAACACTGTCTCACTCCCTTCCCAACCATTGCTTCCCTTTCATGTCCCTCGACTCTTATAACTGCCATCTGGTTTTTGTACAAATTGTAAATAGCCTTTTGCTCCCTGTATTTTACCTCTGCCACCTTCAGAATTTGAAAGAGAGTGTTCCAGTCAAGATTATCAAAAGCTTTCTCTAAGTCTACAAATGCTAGAAACATAGGTTTGCCTTTCCTAAATCTTTCTTCTAAGATAAGTCGTAGAGTCAGTATTGCCTCACGTGTTCCAATATTTCTACGGAATCCAAATTGATCTTCCCCGAGGTTGGCTTCTACCAGTTTTTCCATTCATCTGTAAAGAATTTGTTTTAATATTTTCCAGCCATGACTTATTAAACTGATAGTTTGATAATTTTCACATCTGTCAACACCTGCTTTCTTTGGGATTGGAATTATTATATTCTTCTTGAAGTCTGAGGGTTTTTCGCCTGTCTCATACATCTTCCTCACCAGATGGTAGAGTTTTGTCAGGACTGGCTCTCCCAAGGCTATCAGTAGTTCTAATGGAATGTTGTCTACTCCCGGGGCCTTGTTTTGACTCAGGTCTTTCAATGCTCTGTTGATCTCTTCACGCAGTATCGTATCTCCCATTTCATCTTCATCTACATCCTCTTCCATTTCCATAATATTGTCCTCAAGAACATCGCCTCTGTATCGACCCTCTATATACTCCTTCCACCTTTCTGCTTTCCCTTCTTTTGTTAGTTAACCACTCATAAAAAATAAATATTATATCGATGTTGCCCAAATATATAAGGAAATTTTATAACAAAACAGAAAGTATAAAAATGAAATATGTGTGCATGTATACACATAACTAATGAGCACAGAATAATTCAAATTAATACTCTATGTCCATCTCCCTCTCCACCTCTCTCTGTCCTTTTCCTCCTCCCCTCTATCTCACTGTACATCTCACCCTCCCACCTCTTTTTGCCCATCTCCTCCTCTTATCACTCTGTCCATTTCCTTCTTCCCCCTCTCTCTGTCCATCACTTATGCCACACCATTTTCACTCTCACCCTCATCTCCACACCAACAGCATGTGGCTCTTACCCACACAGCGAGTTTCTACCCTGTGAGTAATTACATTAGAAAATAGAAATTTGTGGGTTTACACATAACTGAAAGAATTGTATCTGTCACCATTTGAAATGTCTAAAATTTTTTCATGTCTGATGAATAGCATTTGTCTGAAGTAAATGTTTGCAGAATCATGCTACATATAAAAGGCATTTGCTTCTTAAGAACTGCAAAGTACAATATTTATTTTCTTACGAGTAATGGAATACAAATTTATGAGAACACAAGTGTGTGCATGCTTATGTTCCTAACAAGGAAAAAACCCTTTATATGTAGTATGATTCTGTAAATATTTTACTTCAGACAACTATTGTTCATTAGATATGAAAATATTTTTGAAATTTAAAATTATAAGATACAATTGTTTCAGTTATTTTTAAACCTGAAAACTGATATTTGCCAACATACTTAATTACAGAGTAAAAAATGTGCTGTTGGAGTAGGAGCCACCTCCAATTGGGGTGAGGATGAAGGTAGGAGTGAGAATGATGTGGCATAGGAGATGGGCAGAGAGAAGGGAGAAGAGGACGTGGGCGGAGAGAGAGGAGAAGGAGGAAATGGACAGAGAGGTAAGAGAGGGGAGGAGGAGATGTGCATTGATATAGAAAGAGGTAGAGTGGTAGAGATTGACAGAGAAGAGGAGGTGTTGACAAGAGACATTGGGGAGGTGGAGATGGACATAGATGGGGGGAAGATGGAGACTGACAGAAAGAAGGGGGAGGAGGAGATTGTGCAATGTATGTGACACACATATGCATGTGAAGCCATGAGTAAAATGGTAGAAGATTACAAAAATGGATGTATTTACATATATATGTACACATCTTTCACATTGCCTCCTAAACCCTGTATTGATTTCAACCAAACTTAGTACACATTCCACTTATTGTCTGGAAAGAACCATATATCTCCCATTTTGGTGGGGATAGTTGTGAAAACCAGGTGATATAGGAGATGGACGAGAGAGAGGAGGAAGGAGGAGATGGATAAAGAGAGAGGGGAGGAGGAGATGGACGGGAGAGGTGGCTGGAGGAGAAGGACATGGAAAGGGGAAGGAGACGATGGACAGATTGAGGGGGGACAGGAGATTGACAGAGAGAGTGGGGAGGAAGGTTAGGTGTCAGAGGCAGGCAGAAGATTGAGAGGAGTGCAAAAGGAAGAGGAAGTCAGGAGGGAGAGGGAAGAGGGATGGGTTGTGAGGAGGCAGATGGGTGAGGTGCAGTGTGAGGGGGTAGGTGGAATAGGGGAGAAAGAAATAGAATGGGGAAAGACAGATTATGAGAGCACTTTAAATTTTTCCTGATTATTTTGATGAAACTGCAGCTCTTAGAAGATACGTGGGCAACATTGGGTATTGAGTTAGAATATTGTGTAGTCAAGGTACAACAAGTACTTTAAAATTTCTGAACAGGAACTCATAGTGTGTGTGCAAATGACTGTGTCTTGATATCTGGATAGGCCTCTTCTTACCATAGGGGTTTACTTTAAACAACAAGCAGTGGTACCCCAAAATAGCCACAGCATAACATCTTGTGCACTTCATGTGGTGCAAAATTTGAGATAATTCCTGGAGCAAATTGAGCTGAGTTGAGTCTCTGTGCAAGTGTCATTGCATACATTACATTACATTAATGCATGTTGCATAGATCATGGATACGACAACTCATAATGATGTGAAACATGTTGGTTTACCAAAAGTTTTCTTTATGCAATATGTATATTTTTTAATTTTTTTGTGTTACTACTTCATGTCTGAAAAATCATCTGTTGAGTAGAAGAAGTTGTCATTCATAAATTCTTTTAATTTGTTTTTAAATGTTGGTTGGCTATCCATCAGACTTTTGATGCTATTTGGTAAATGATCAAAGACTTTTGCGGCAGCATAATGTACCCCTTTTTACACAAAAGTCACATTTAAAACAGAATAGTGAAGATCATCCTTCCTTCTAGTATTGTAGCTATGCACTTTGCTATTATTTTTGAACTGGGATGGGTTATTAATAACAAATTTCATAAGTGAATATATGCACTGCGAAGGTATTGTGAATGTTCTGAGTTTCTTAAATAAATATCTGTATGATGATCTTGGGTGGGCTCCAGTTATTATTCTGATTAGACATTTTTGTGTAATGAATACTTTTCCTCTTAATGATGAATTACCCCAAAATATGATGCCATATGAAAGCAGTGAATGAAAATAGGCATATTAGACAAATTTAATTATATGTTTACCCCAAAAGTTTGCCATAACCCTAATACCATAAGTTGCTGAATCTAACCATTTCAGCAGATCTTCAATGTGTTTCTTCCCATTCAATTTCTCATCAATGCACACACCCAGAAATTTTGAATATTCTACCTTAGCAACAGATTTCTGTTCAAAGACTATATTTATCAATGGTGTTATGCTATTTACTGTAGAGAACTGTATATACTGAATTTTCTCAGCAGAGAACTGCTTAATAACTTTTTGAGAAACATTATTTGCAATATCCTCAACTAATTCCTGTTTGTTGTATATGATTGCTATACTTGTATCAACAGTAAAAAAGAACTAGCTCTGCATATTCATGAATACAGAGTGGCAATTCATCAATATATATTAAGAACAATAAATGTCACTGTGGGACACCATTGTTGATACCTACCCAGTTAGAGGACTCTTCTGGTTTTTGCAGACTACCTGTACTATTAATTTCAACCTTCTGCAGTTGAATATGAATTAAACTGTCTGTACAGTTTCCCACTCATACCACAATACTTAAGTTTATCTGAAAGAATTTCATGATTCACACAGTCAAAAGCCTTTGAGAGGTCACAGAATATCCCAGTGAATGATACTCGGTTAGTCAGAGCCTTTAATATTTGATCAGTGAAATCACATATAGCATTTTCTGTTGGAAAGCCTGTCTGAAACCTGATTGACATTTTGTTAGTATTTCTTTTTACAAGTATGCAAAGCTTCTATTGAATACATTACTTTTTCAAAAATTTTGGGTAAAGCTGTCGGAAGTGAGATTGGGCAGTAGTCTGCATAACTCTTTTTTTGTCAATGTAAATCTCCAGTAATTTTATAGGTTTCACTTTTTCTAAGACTTGAACACACATCACCGGACTTTGATATATATTTTACGTCTTTTCCAAAATTTCAAGTAATTTGTTTTGCTTACATCTAGTATCACCCTCTTAGCATTGAACCAGGAGTGAATATGCAATAGGACTTTGTCATTAGCTATTTACAAAGATTCTTTTTGAGCACTTTTTATCACACTGCTGTCGTCTGTGAATATTCTGGCTGTAGCTACGTTATTTGAGATGTCTGTGTCATTAATATAGATGAAAAACAATATGGAACTTAGAACACTGGCTTGTGGTACTGCCATTTGAACTTTCTTCTCATCTGATAGTAAACTGATTTTATGACTGGGGTGAGTTGACCTAAGTTTTATGATCTGTGCCTCAAAGAACAAAATGTTTTCTGGAATAATGTCATTATTGTTCTGCCTACAAAAGGACTGCCTACAAAATTGTAGACATACCAGTCTCTTCTCCATAATATATAAAATATTTAGTAAATCATCAACAACCACATAACAAACGTTGAATTTTAATGATATGCAGTGATACCTGAAAATTCACCAGAAGCACTAACTCGCCTGTTTCTGGAATGATTATCAATTATTTTGGCATAGAGCAACTCTGCAGTATAATTTGGATCATTGTCACTATTATCTACAACAGGGGTTCCCAAATTTTTCCTCTGATGTAACACTTTGAGAATCCTGATACTTGGAACAACATTTAGTTTGAAGAACAATACATTTTTAAAAAATGAGAAAACTTATTTTATTCAGTGATTACTTCAATTTTAAATCTAGCTAATAACACAGAAATCATAATAAATTTTTAAAAAATTATTAGTATTGCCAAAATGTCAGAAAAACCACTGCTATTGATAGTTTTTCATAGAGAACATATTCACTGCACAGAACACAGTTTTGGGAAACCTTGCTCTACACAAATACACAATTCATATTATCCCACCTGCCAGCAGGAATTTGTTGATCAACTACGATAACTCTCTCCCACCATGTTGCAGAAGGCAATGTTTTTTCACACCAAATGAATTTCTCCAATTAATGATTAGACTTGAGCCAACGTTGCAAATATATCTTTTCAGTTTCATAAATATTAATTCTTTTTTGTAAACTGATATCAAATTACTCTTATATGTTCTGTGAAAGTTATCTAACAATCTTTGTGTGTAGGTTGTTGACCAAATGTAATCAAAGCTAACAAATAGACACAGATAGTTCTCAACTGCTCGGTATGTTCATATGACTCAACACATTTGTACCATCTGTAGACAAAAATAAATTGTCATAATCAATTATTGCTCACTTTTACTTCATTATATATGTCAATAGTACATTTGATATAGGACAAGTCAAATTAGAGGAATAGAGTGAGAGAGAAAGAGTGAAAGAGAGAGAGAGAGAGAGAGAGAGAGAGAGAGAGAGAGAGAGAGAGAGAGAGAGACTGCAAACTCCAATTTGCAAATTATAATTTAAAAATAATAAATTAAATAGTAAACAACATTAAATTAAGTAATACAAGGTTACAATAATTTGCATTTTAATTTACAAATGCTGTGGTTTGTAATTCAAGAATTCTTTTACTTAGTAAAAGCAATGTTCCATCAGAACTGAAGTAAGTCTATTTTTAAATGAATTTTTATTTTGAGCCTGTTTTAAGACACAGAATAATTTAACTATTATAAGTGAAATACTTTTCTAATACAGTGATGTTCTACACTGAGACATGTTATATGATGTGTACATTTTTGTATGATGTTATGTTTACTTTCTTTATTATTATTGTGGTACAAACACCTTTTCCATAGTTTATAGTGGTGATGTGTCAATCATTTATTCATCCCTAATTTCTTTGTAAATGGCAATTCACTATGTGTATTGTAGAATATCTGTTAAAAAAGGTACTTTGTAAATGTCATGGATGGCTGTATGGAAACAGCCAAATGATAATAAGTTCTTGAAACAAAGTTTTAAGTCCTTGTTATATTCCTCATGTGCTAAAACAAAAGCCAAGTAGTCAACAGTGATTTAAACAAATTACTTCAGTATGGACTTATCTTGGACTTATCTTCTAAAGAAACTCAGCTCCCAGTGAAAAAGTCTTTAGGATACAGTATAAGCTGTCACAGTGTCATATAGTGTCCAATTAAATTACTCTACAGCATATTCCTACAACTTTGGTTTTCCATAATGCATTGTCAACACCAAAAATTATATGAAATTCATCTATAAAAGAGGAAGAGTGGAAAGTAATTTGAACACTGCTTTTTCTCTATTTATTATTAACTTATTTAGTCAAAGCCAGCTGTGAATCAAACAGATTGCAGTGGCTACTACTGTTTCCATGGACATTTTGTCTGCCATCCATTGAAATGGTGGTATCATCTTCAAATAATTTTCTTTTCTTCAATAAAATTGTTTACATCACTGATTAAAAGGAGGAACAACACATATTCTACAGCAGAGCCCTGTGGTAAACCATACTTAATTAGTGATTTATTGTATTAATATGTTGATGTTGTAATGACATTTTCTTTGATTGCACAATGAATTACCATAACTATTATCTGCCTGTCTTCTAGGTACAATCTTATTCATTGGTTTGGGATACCTGTGACACCATTCTAGCCTGAATTGTGGATAAAAATGTCTGTGTCAGTTATGCTTTTGAAAGATATAGAAAAATGCCAGAAACATGTTCTGTGTCATCCAGTGCTTCAGAATCAGAATCAGAATTTTTATTGTCCCATAACATACAGAGATAAATCACAAGTACAGAGGACTCGTCAATACTGCAATTACAATTTATGTGTATTACAGAAACAATAATTATAGACTGTGTGTAGCCTAACAATAGTATTACTGTAAAAATAGTGAATAATTATTACAGTCATTTATCAGATGTAAAACTTCTAAACTTAATTAACAAAACATTTCAGCCACTTGTTTTCTTGCTCATATTGTCATATTATCATTAAGAAATTCTTCTAAGGAATAATATCATTTCTGTACTAACAATTGTGATAGTTTTTACTTTAGTTGCCTCATCTCCATGCTGAAGATTTGTTTCTTTTCTATGATTTTGTAAATTTTCATGCCCATGTATTCTGGGGTTTGTGCAAACAGCTTTAATCTATGAGTGGGAAGCATGAAATTCTCCTTGCTCATAGTACTGTATTGATGTTTAAAGTTATTGTCCATGAATAACTTGGGATTACTGTATACAAAAATAATCAGTTCAAAAATCAACAAACATGGAGCACTTAATATTTTTAAATTTCTTAACAGTGGACAGCAGGATACTTTTGGTTTGGCATTAGACATATTTCTAACAACTGATTTTTGTAATTTTAAAATTCTAGTCATTTTGTTTTTGCCTCCCCAAAAAATAATGCCATACCTTACAACTGATTCAAAGTAACTGTGGGAAACTATTTGCCTTGTCTCCATGCTAGTTGAATATGACAGAATCTTCATTTAAAATGTCAGGCTGTTTAATTGACTTGCTAAATACTCTATGTGTGGAGACCAGGATAGATTTTGATCCAAATGCATGCCTAAAAATTTAACACAGTCTGCTTCTTTCATTTCTTGGTTTCTACAACTAATGTGGAATTATTTTACCTTAGAGTTTTTAGTTTGAAACTGCAGCAAATGTGTTTTCCAAATATTCAATTTTAGCCCATTTAGTTGGAACCAGTTTTCCAAACAGTCTAATAGTTTTTTGACAGTTTAAGGAATTTGTTCAGGGTCATTGATTTCAACAAGAGCAGACGTATCATCAGTCAACAAAACTGAGTTTGAATTTATGTTCAGGGGTAGATCATTTATATAAAGTAAAAACAAAACTGGACCCAGAATTGAACCGTGTGGAATGCCTTGCAAAAAATAATCAACCATTTAGAGAAGGCATTTCCCTTACTTGATGATTTAACGGAAGTTTCTAAATACTAATTCTTAGCTGCTGATGTAGGCTTGGCATTCATTTTGTTAAAATAATGAAATATTTGTAATGTAGCTTTGAAGGATAGTATAAAAACTCTTTTAGTTGTTTCAGAGAAAAAAATAAGCAGTTCAGATACTGGATGTTAATTGATTACATTGAGTAGGATGTGTGAACTATGTACATTAATTGTTTCGTTTTAATATCAGGGGCTTTATAAATGCATAATCTGAAGAATCATCCAACCCACACAAATATTAGGTTTTGAATGATATTATTAGCTTGACCACTGTCAGTTTAACATCTTCAAGAACCATAGATATAAGAGAAGTATTTAATTTTTTTATAAAGCACATTCATCTGTTTGCTTAGTGCATTTCCATTAACTGATGTGCTATAGAAAAATACTTGTTAAATTGATCAGCCATATCTGCTGAATCTGAGAATCTGTGTTTGATACTAGAAGATGAATATTTTTTGATCTGAAACATAGTGACATTGTAATAGCTTTCAGCTTCTTTCATCATTTTGTTGAATATCTGATATATTTGTTTCACATGGTTTCCAAATTCTGAAGTAGTATTATTGCATTTGATGAATGAGCAGAGAAATTTTTTCCTGCTGGAATTTCTAAGCCCTATCATCATCCAAAATTTATTTTCAACCATATTAATTCTACATTTTTTCATAAGAAATTCTGTTGCAGAATAATGCAAATGCACACTTTGGAAGCAATCAAACATATTATTTATTTCAGTTTTACTGAAGTTATCCTCCCATATTAAATGCTCTGAAGTTGTCATCACAAAATTCCTTATGCTTGATATTTTTAATCTGTCTGTGTTTAGCTTAACTGGTGTAAGCTGATCTTCATGATCACTATAACCCATATTTATTATGCTACTTTTATTGTTAATATCAATCAGCATTATAAAAATTTTGTCAAGTGCAGTTTTTCTTTCGGCAGTAATTCTAGTTAAGTGTTAACTGCTGTCATGATTCCAGAGCTATTGACTGTATTAAAAACCTCAGTTCTTCTGTCTGAAACTTCCTATTACACTTTACACTATTAATCAGCTTCTTAAAACTTAGAGCAAATGTTTTCCAGTCTCCATTTTGAGATCTATAAAGTGTTTCAACTATTTTATTGAAATCCAGTAAAATGACTATAGTCAAACACAGTTCAAAATCTTTGTCCCTAACCAAACTTACATACTTTTTATGTCTGTAAATTGTAAATAATCTTTCACAAACATAGCAGGAACTGATTTCTACTCAGGAGAGTACAGGGTAATATCAACAACAGCAGAAAATGTATGACAGGAGTAGAATTTATTATGAATAGGAGGTTAGGTGAGAGAGTGAGTTGCTGTGAACAGTTCAGTAAAAGGGTTGTCCTCATCAGAATTGACAGCAAACCAACATAGACAACAATAGTTCAGGTACAAATACTGATGATGCAAATGGAAGATGAAGAGATAGAGAAAGTATGTGAGTATATTGAATTGGTAATTCAGTATGTGAAGTGAGATAAAAATCTAGTAGCCATAGAGGATTGGAATGTGGTTCTAGGTGAAGGAGTAGAAGAAGGTGTCATGGGAGAATATAGGCTAGGTAGTAGAAATAAGAGACAAGAAAGACTAATTGAGTTCTGCAATAAATTTCAGCTAGCAATAATGAATACTCTGCTCAAAGATCACAAGAGGAGGAGGCATATTTGGAAAAGGCCAAAAGATACAGGAAGATTTCACTTAGATTACATCATAGTTAGGCAACAGTTGTGAAATCAGGTATTTGGTTGTATGGCGTACTCAGGAGCATATTTAGACTCAGATCACAAATTAGTAATAATGAAGATTAGGCTGAAGAAATGGGATATGGAAATACTAAGAAATGATTAGAGATGGATGAAGTTCTCTCAGGCTATAGATACTGCAATAATGAGATGCCAATTCAGCCAGAAAAAGGCAATCACAGAAGTAGGAAAGAAAAACATAGGTACAAGGAAGTACAAAAATGTTCAAGAAAATTTAGAAAAAAGGAATACAAGTCATTTAGGAGTGAAATAAACAGGTCGTGCAGGGAAACTAATGTGAAATGGCTGCGTGAAAAATGTGAAGAAATAAAAAAAGGAATGATTGTTTTAAGGACTGACTCAGCATATAAAAAAGTCAAATCAGCCTTCAGTGAAATTAAAAGCAGGGCATGGTAACATTAATGGAGAAATTGTAATTCCTCTGGATAGGTGGAAAAAGTACATTGAAGGCCTCTATGATGGGGAGAACTTGTCTGATGACTTGATAGAAGAAGAAACAGGAGTTATTAGGGAAGAAACAGAGGATCCAGTGTTAGAATCAGAATTTAAAAGAGCTTTAGAAGACTTAAGATCAAATAAGACAGAAGCGATAGATAACACTCTATCAGAATTTCTAAAATCATTTGGAGTATTGGCAACAAAACAACTATTAACATTGGTGTGTAGAATGTATGAGACTGGCAATATGCTTTGAGACTTCAGTAAAACATTATCAACACAATTCTGAAGACTGCAAGAGCCTAAAAGAGCAAGAATTATCGCACAATTAGCTTGAAAGCTCGTACATCCGAGTTGCTGACAAGAATAATATACAGAAAAATGGGGAAAAAATTGAGAATCTCTTAGATGACGATCAGTTGGGCTGTAGAAAATGTAAAGCCACCGGAGGGGCAGTTCTGACCTTGTGGTCGATAATGGAAGCAAGACTGAGGAAAACTCAAGACATGTTCATAGTTTATGAAATGACAGAAAAAGTGTTCAACAATGTAAAATGATGCAAGATGTTCGAAATTCTGAGAGAAACAGGAGTAAGCTATAGGGAATGATGGATAATATACTATTTGTACAAGAACCAACAGGTAACAATGAGTTAAAGACCAAGAACAAAGTGCTCGGATTAAAAAGGATGTATGAGAGGCATGTAGTTTTCACCCTTACTGTTAAATATATACAACAAAGAAGCAATGATGGAAACAAAGGTTCAGAAGTGGGATTTAAGTTCAAGGCAAAAGAATATCAGTGGTAAGATTCACTTACGACATTGGTACCCAAAGTGAAAGTGAAGGAGAATTATAGGATCTGTTAAATGGAATGAATAGTCTCATGAGTACAGAATATTGATAGAGAGTAAATCAAAGAAAGATGAACATAATTAGAAGTATCAGAAATGAAGACAGTGAGAAACTTAACATCAGACTTGGTTATCACAAAGTAGATGAAGTTAAGGAATTTTGCTAGCTAGGCAGCAAAATAACCCATGAAGGATGGAGCAAGGAGCACATGAAAAACAGAGCACCACTGGCGGATAGGGCATTTCTGCTCAAAAGAAGTATCAAACATAGATCGTAATTTGAAGAAGAAATTTCTGAGATTGTACACTTGGAGCACAGATTTCTGTGGTAGTGAAACATGGGCTGTGAGGAAACTGGAACAGAAGTGAATCAGAGCATCTGAGATGTGGTGCTACAGAAGAATGTTTAAAATAAGACTGACTGATAATGTAAGGAATGCGTAGGTTCTACCCAGAATTGACAAGGAAAGGAATATATGGAAAACACTCACAAGAATAATGGACCGGGTGATATGAAATGCATTAAGAGATCAGGGAATAGCTTCTATGACACTAGACAGAGCTCTAGAGGAAGACAGAGATTACTATGCCCATTAGATCAAAGCCATGTGTAGTGTGGAATCTTCAGATACCACCGCTGACATCCAAAACACTCACATTTGGGGACTGTTCGCATGTATTTGAAAA
This sequence comes from Schistocerca cancellata, assembly GCF_023864275.1. Taxonomy (NCBI): domain Eukaryota; kingdom Metazoa; phylum Arthropoda; class Insecta; order Orthoptera; family Acrididae; genus Schistocerca; species Schistocerca cancellata. The sequence goes on from NC_064629.1 coordinate 660,100,615, forward strand.
CATTTCATTTTCACCACTAATCACATTGCTAACACGTGACCAGGGTCGTAGTTCTGTAGAACATTTGCATATGTAATGTTTGTTTATGTCAGGCTTCTTTACTTCTCAGTAGACAACTGCACTAACTAGGGTAATGGAGTTTTACAGTGATAACTTACTAATTTTCTCTGCATGGACATGCATTGTTATTTCACTCAGTCTGATTTGAAGGACAACCACAAGTTAGGATCATAATGATTAGATTGAAAATCAGTGTGTGTTGTAAATTGCTTAGTCTCCAATGCATGACTGGTTTTGGAGGTCCATAATCCCATCATTGGATGCCACCCAATGGTTTGCTAAGTCTTGGGTATGGGATGGGTGGTCCAAATAATTGCAAAAGATCAAAGTCACACCTATGCAACATTAGGAAGTGCCAGAGCAATGAGAAGAGAGTTTGCATAACAAGTACCATTTCCTAATGTTGCATAGACAAGAGTTTGCTCTATTTTGATTAACTGGCCCTCCCATATGACAACCATGACCTAACAAATCATTGTGTAACACCTGATGATAGAGCTATGGATCTCCAAAACTAGTCATGCAATAAAGACTACATCATTTACAACTGAAGCAGATTTTCAATCTAATTTCTTGTTTTAACTAGGGATTTTGCCAGCATGGTGAAAGATGTTGCCCTCATAGTTGACTTTTTGTTCACACGAGAAGTGATCCCACATCCATAACTGTTAGCAAGTATCAAAATCCTTCTCAGGCAATTAGAACCTGCTTTACATCGACTGTTACTTTGCGGTACAGTAATGGTAATATGTGGGATTTGAATATCTTCATGTTGAGGTTTAGAAGTACTATTGTTTTGGGGAATAGCTGTTGCAGCACATGTTTCAGGTACCTTCAGTATTATTTATATAAGCGATACTAACCTTCATAGCCAAGGTCACTAACACATGCCTGTTTGATGGCACATGTCTTAGAGGTATGGCAGTTTGAATCCTGATGATGGATGAAATTTTCACTGCCAGTATTTGGCTGGCAAGGGGAGGGGACGTGATTCTTTAAAGTTCCTGATCACCAGTATTTGCGCAAATGTCCTGTATTAAATTCCAGTCCTCTCCACAGTATCTCATGAAGTGGGGACATGTAACACTGTTGAGGATGATTTGGTCATTGGATGGGGGCATTTGCTTTGGCAGCCCCATTGATGCTATTTGAGAAGGGAACCTCTGTGCCAGCTCTGGGTTTTATCCTCCCCCTTCTCTCAATACCATCATACAACACAAATATAACATTACAGTATCCATGCATCCATTCCACTTACCTACACTCCACAAGTACACATATGACACACCGCTCACATATCCACAAGGAAGGAGGCCAATATGCATGTAGGAAGAACACACTAGCCACTTGGCAGCTGAACCCACTCTGTGAGATTTCCCAGCCACCAATGCCATACAACATTTAATTTTTTTTAAATATAAGTAATTTCTTCACCAGAGTTACTGAGAATTTCATATCTGTTTACAATTGAATATTTGTATTTGATGTATTCATACTGCTGTCACACTTCCAGAAAAATTTTCTCATATCATTTCAATAGTGGTTTCGTATTTCTGTATCCAAAGTGACATTTCTGTGGTTTTGTTGCATTTTTACAAAGGGTGTTACTTTTGTTTTCAAAAAGGTCCTAGTATCTACAAACACCTCACTGTTTGTTTCATAATGATCTTGTCTATTTTGTTTCTTGAGTTTGTCACGTATATATTTTAAAGCATGTGCCACTTCTAACAGTAATGCAATCATTTCACCTTTGCAGTCCTTGTAATTTAGTTTTTTGCATGACCCACATTCATTATAGCTTTTATAAAAACATAAATTTTGCATTCAATTTACATTTAAACACCTGATGCCAACTTTCACAATTCATGAAATGATGTACATGCTCCACATAAGATGTAACATTCAAAATATTGTGGCACTCTATTCTTCTTTCCACAAGTTTCCAACAATAAAACATGCATTTAATCTTTTAGAGATATGATGCATTTTCTCATTTGTGTTATGTTCATCTGGGAGCTAATGTACTCACAGTGTCAACTTCACACCATCTTGCCATCAACTACACAGTAAAATTAATTTGAAACTGAAAACAGAGCATGGGTCAGGCATACTATGACTTAGAAAATATATGCCACATAATGCTCTTAAATAGCTGTTGAAAACATTATCAATTACATTATTTATTATATTATTCAATAATGTATTTGTAAAACAGTATTGTACACTAGGGTAAACAAAATGAGGTATCACTGTATTAAACAGAGTGGCATTGTATTTTGGAAGATGGAGGCCCCAGTCTTTCTTCAACCATCCTGATTTAGGTTTTCACTGGTTTCCCTAAATTACTTCGGTCAAATGCTGGAATGGTTCCCACTATACGGTCACAGCTGACTATTTGTTTGACTCATGTCATATTACACCTGTAAGTATGTAAATGTCTGTATATGTGGATACTTTTAATTTAGTTGTTCTTAAATTGTAATAAAAAGGCTTGTCCAGTATCCTCGTAATCAAAGAGAGCTGTGGATGAATAAAACAACAACTACTGCTACTACTACTACTACTACTACTACTACTATTACAAAAACTGTTTTTCATATGAATATTGTCAATTTAAGGGTTGGAAAGTACTACAGCTTGGAAACAATGGATTGTGTTTCAAGTTCAGAGACACTGTTGCAGTAATTCCAACATTTAAAGAATATGTACCTATTAAGTGAGTCACTGAAAAAGTCAATAACTGACACAATTTTTAAGAAAAACTGAAAATTTACAAATTTCACTTTGGAATTATCAGCTTTAGCTTTGATTAACTAAACACAAAAAAGGAAAATAGGAGAAGCCGATAATGACTTGAAGCTTTGAATCATTTTGTGAGGTTTGCACTTGGCTCTGTACCTCCTGCAGCAGCGAGGGACCAGTGTTAGAATCCTGGCCCAGTGCAAATATTTACTCATATTGGACAAGTCGAATGGGGATGAAATTCTTGAAGTTACCACCCCAACTACTGCTTCAATTGAAATGGGGAACTTACATGTATGGTCTTGTGTGTATGTGTGGGTGTGGGTAGGTGGGTGGGTTGGTGCTTGTGTGTGTCAGGGGAGGGGGGGGGGAGGGGGGGTGTTTAACATATAATTTTCCTCCTGCTGAATGCCTTCAATATTCAGAGGGTGTCTGTGATTGCTCACTCAGTTATAATCCACCCATAAATAATTTCCATTACTGTACTATTAGAACACTTGTTGCACTGTTTGAAAACTGTAGTAAGCAGTGTTTGCATTTCCAACATTTGATAAAATGGTATACAAAGACACTGATATCACAGTAATATTTTCTGTCCATAGAATTAGTTCTGCTAGAATTTCTGGCCTAAATGAATACAAATTATATCATACCAACACAAAAGTCACTTCTATCTTCATGTAAGAAAACTGATACACCAATCACAGATAAAGTTTTACTTCTAGATTAAACAATGACATATTATGTATAACAATTTAATATGTGATTATTTAATGATTTTTCTTAAACCTGATAGTGAGTTCTAAGTCATTTCTTGCTAGGAATTGAAGTAGCTATTAGCAGAATATAAGCTGCATTAATTGTATTCAGTTTATTCATTAAAATAGTGACACAGTATGATAACGGCACAAAATGACTTGCAAATACTATATGAAATTTGCCTGATGTTAACACTTTACAGTTAAATGACTAACACCTTTTTTTTCTTTTTCAGGGGACGTACCCCAGACTGGTACAATAAAAGCTATGGACATATTTGCGCTATGTACCTAACCCATATTAGGTGTTCATTCAAACATAATAGTGATGGGCCTGAAAGTAAAGTCTGAGAAGTAAAACATTGGTGTTCACTGAAAAACAGTATTTTTAGTTCTTGAAGTTTGGATGCTGAGTTCTGAAGATTATTAAGGGGCTGACATTCCATCAGCCTTCCAAAATGGCTAATTAAATGTACTAAGTGTTAAGAATTCAAGAAATTCTTGAAGTATTCATGATTATATGAAGTATTGGTTTCTAAATGAGTATATAGAGTATTGTTTATGATATAATTGTGGTGCTTGTTTCTAAAGCCAATATTTTTTTCTTTGATGCATGCAGGTATAGAATTTTCAACAGGAAGCTGTTGTGGCATACATTTGCATTTAGTTTTGACACATTCCAGACTGAGCTATTGGGCTAAGAAATAATGAAATATTGTAGTTGTTCCATAAACCCATTTTTCATATGGGTTACATTGTGCATCATGCTCATGGGATCAACAGAATTAGTTCCTGTTGAAGAAACTGTGAAATATTCAGATTTAAACCTGCTTGTGCTCAACCTTGTTCCTTGTTTTGTAGTTTGTTGTTGAAGGAAAGTATGAAATTTATATAATTTATTAAGCCTGCTAAGTGGTGTTGACATAGAAATCCATATTGTAAGAGGGTGACTAGAGCTTTTGAAAATTTATTTGGCAACATAAATAATTTTCTTGTGAGTAGAATACAGTATAAAATCTGTATTATACTCTGGATATCATGTAGATCATTTATGGGATAACATACTCCAGAATAAATTAATTCTGTCAATATATATATGTGTGTCAATATGTATATGTCAATTGTGTCAAAATGTATTACATGTTGTAAAGATATATTGGAGTCAAATTAGTCTTTGGACAAGAAATGATTCACTATTTACAGGCAAGTTTGTGGACTTCTGTGTGTATCTGAATAATTATGCATGTTGACATTAGATGAAACATCGGTGTTACAACAATGTTAGTGATGATGTAACCAAAATAATTATAACATTAAGAACACATAAATAATAATATCAGTAATAGTAACAATAACTATAATAATGTAATGAAGTAAACTTTTTGTTTTATGCTTTTTTTTCCTTCTAGAGAATGCCTGGAGGTCAGAAAAACCAATGTGTGTTTCATAGTCTTTTATGTAAGTATGACAGTTTTGTATAAACAGTCATAATTATTATTCTTCCGTAAAACTGAAGTAAATGTTATTTTGTACACTATATGCTAAATGTAATATTTTATACAAATATTAAAGTGAGAAGTGAAAGCCACAGTGCTTGGGATTGTATCAAAGATCTATCAAAATATAAGTAAGAATTATAAAATCAAATTCTTAGGTATCTGTTGATCAGTAATTACTCACTGTTAACCAAAAAGTCCTGAAGTATTGGAAATTATATTACATAAGCAACAGTTCAGTTTGGTAAATTATGATAGTTAGGGCTTAACATAATATCAAGAAATGAAGAAAATGATTCAGTCACTATTGTTTGGACAATACTGAAAATATTTATAGATGTTTTAGATTAGTACCAGTGTATGGATGTTTAAGAATTAGATGAAAAAGACATGTCTAATGCACCAAAGAAATATTTGTTACTCTGAAAATTGTATATTATAAATTATATGGTAGTAGTAGTACTAGTAGTAGTAGAAATAGTAAATGTGTTCAACTGTATGTGCTGATGTGCTATTCACTAATGACATGTGCAAACTTTGATTTTTTAAGTTTCTGTGGTTTTTTTCTGCTGGAAGTACTGCATTCTCCTGTAAAAGTAACATGTTTTCTCAGTTCAGTTTCCATATCTGTGACACAGCCATATTGTCTTTTCATTTTATAATCACTTTTCATACCTCACCTCCTTGGCAAGTGCTACAGCACCAACAAAATTCTTACATGAGCATATTACTTATCCAGTAGAATTTAAATAAATTAGTAGTATGTCATATGATGATCAACATAACATGTTAACAAGAAATTTATGAAATACTTCAGCAGATTATAATGACCCATGAAATAGTCTTGTCATAAAACCTTTGGTAAGGATATTTTTGAGACCATTATTGACTTATTGGTTAATAAATCAACTCTGAAATAAAGGGAACAAAAGTGGAAATTGAGCTCTCAAAGAAAACAGTAAAATAAATATTATTCATTACAACCCATAAAAATAATTACAACTGAAAGCATTGTAACTGCAACAATATCTAGTAGTGTCATGCGTAAGAATTATGTGCAATTTATAAAGTAAATTTTTCTTCACGTACTCTTAGGCCTAGTATTACCATCCATCTGTACAATACAAAGCCTTTCACTTGTCTAATTATAATGGTAGAATTTACCAAACATGTTTGCCTACTGTCAGTACTGTCATTCTGATTAGTTAATTATTTGCCTTATTGTTTTTAGTTTACATGTTCCCATTATACATATATATCTCACAAAAACTTAGAATACATTAAAAAAAACATATAACTTCTCATGTGTTGTACTGACAAAGAGGAATGTAAATTAAATGGTAATTATTAACATGTTTTTTGTGGTTATGAAAAAAATATGTACCTAACAATCTGTTCTTGTTATCAAGATCTGTTCATTACGACAAGTGATCTTGGATGCTATTTTCATTCTTCATTGGACATGTTTCAGATTGTGTAGCATGGCCGTTACCTTTTTCTAATTTTATTTCAGTCAGTAACAGTTCTGTGTTGATTACTAGAGTATAGAGCATAGAACGTAATATGACCTTTACCAAAGAAAAAAGTTCTAACTAAAAAAAGTTTGTCAGATGAATGAAGGAAACAAAATTTCAGAAATGAGTACAGTAATTCTGAATTTTTATGAACAATACTGTCTAGATACAATGACAGTTTTTTTTTTTTTTTTAATTATGACATTAGTTCACTACATATTTTTGCTACTGATATTATCAGATCAAATTTATAATTTGTTATGAAACAATGTAATAAATAACAAAATCATTATGTATTATAAACAGAATTATTAGCAAAAATAATGTCTTAAATACAGTCTAATTTCATTTCCAGATTCATTGTACAGCAAAGTATAAGTAACTGGAATTAAATGATGGATGTAATTTACTTTTTACAGTAAGCTATGTAATCAGCATGAAAACTATTTGTGGCCATCCATTTTATTTCAACATTCATAGTGGCTAATCTCAGAAATACATCACTTCTGCTGAAAATTTTAAGAAAATCATGAGATGAATAAGAAAAGAAACTATGATAGAAGTGATAGTTTTAATTCATTAGTTGTAATAGGCCTCCATATGTGGAGCAAATGTGTCAAAATGTTTCATAAACTGATGAGTAATTGCACATGTTGGAAGGTTACTGTAACAGTTTTCATTTTATAGGCTGTTTGGTCAATAAAATATTCATCAGATGAAGGAAGGTGTTGTAATATTGATTCACAGTCAAACAATGATGTTTTAATATTACTGAAGGCTTTTATTATGTTCTTAAGATGCCAGATATTGTGGCAGAAGCACTGCATATTCATTCACATGTGAATGCTGTATTTCTCTATGATTTATGTAAATGTCATTGGAAGACTGTAAATTTGATGAGATTAGTCATCTGCAGGCTCTGTGTTAGTAAACAGTACTCTACACTTTTAGATGCAATGAGTTCAGTCTGTTAATGAAAAAATAATCTGCATTGGTGAAGTGACAGGTAATATGACCCACTCTGAAATACCCCTCATACGAAAAATACTTTTTTTCAGTACTTCCTTGGAATCTTTTGATAATCTTTCTTCTCATAAATGTTGGTTAAAAATGATGATGCACTTGCTTAATATTATGACTCACTTACACATATCTCCTTGGTTTCATTTTTTCTCTGTTCAAAAGCCTGGCATTCTCTTTAGCATTTTACTGAATTTATTGTTTCAATTCAAGTTATGACACTCAAACCATACAGATTTTCTCTTACCACTCTGATAAATAATCCTGATGCAGATCATATGTATTATCAGTATACAATAGACTAATTTGAAGTATGCACTCTCATAAAATGCCAGCAACCAAAGTGGTTTTTTTTCAGCACCAAATGCGTTTAAACCTGCCTTGGCCACATACAGAAGAGATCTGGCTTTCAGCTATGTAAATTACATCTGTCTCTCCTGTGAGTTTAGTTTCTCTTATCATATCTCTTATACTTTCCTCCCATCCTCTGCAGTTGCAGTATCAGAATCTTACCACGTGCTACATTTTCCTATAGGCCTACTGACCGATATTATTTCTCTTCCTCTCATTTTTCAAGTCTTGGTTACATTTTACTTTCATGTTCCACTTATTCTATCTTACCTTTCCACATTTTGGCATCTAAATCTTCCTCCCACATCTTCAGTATGTCTTTACCAGTACTGCTAACTGTATATTTTATATGAGCTGACTGTGTTAATACTAGTAGATTGTTATGAAAATGTTGTTTTAATATAAGTTACTGCTCACTTCAGTGTTGAGATTTGTATTGAGTTCTGTTGCCCCATTTTACCTGTAGGACTGTACTTGGCTTTGTCTTCAGATTCTTGCCTTAGAATCTATGTCTGATTCATGTTTTCTTAAGCTTTCAAGAAAAAAAATCATTCCAAAAGCTTAAGCTACAATAGCTACTTTTAATTGTTTCTGTTGTCCATGTTATTTGTAATTACCTAAGATATTAATTTGTACAAATGCAGATAAATGTGAATCAACGTGACCAAACTGAATTTCATGTAGTCCCTTTTGAATACTGTTTGGATGTTTGAAGTTGAAAGAAAGAAACTAGTCACTGTTGTTACTTTTTTTAAAAAAAGTTGTAATTTTATTTTAGTTGATAAGACACTTTAGAAGCTATTGCTGTCTTGTGCATAACTAAATGCTCAAATCATTTGTTGAATTGCAAATAATATAAAAATCTATTATTGCCATGCCATCCTAAATAGCAGTTACAAATCAGATTTCTTCACTGCTATACCCTTGTTAGAACATCACAACTACTATATCTGTATGAAACTATACAATGACAAATTTTTCCAATAGACTTGTTGAGTAAAGTGTGCATATAAAATACAGATGTTCATTATTTACTTTTACATGACTGTATCGTAACAGAACATTCAGTAAGGAATTGTAAGAAATTGTGCTAGTAGTTGTAAACCCCACCTATCTGCCTGACTTCACTGTACCCCATTTGTGGCAGCTGGCTGAGGTTAGTGTGTGGGAAGCATATTATTAGTTGACAGGATGAAGGAAAGCGGAGTCCATTGTTTTATAAGGTTCTTGCACATGGCCTTTTCTATATTGGCAGGGCTCTGGTTTCTTCCTGCAGGTTGGGAAAAGTGTTAGTTTATAGACAAGTAAATTGGCAACCTACATCACATTTAATAACTTATGTGCATTTGATTACATTATTTATTTTATAGACATGTTTTATTTACATACTTGTTAATGTTACAGTAATGTTTTCCCTAATTTACACTTTCATATGTGATAGAAACAGCAAAGAAACCAACTTCACACACCCTGTTTGTTAGTTTTCAGTTCTGTCTATGAATTCCATAATTTTATTTTAACCTCCATCATAAAAATATATATGAAGTTAACTGTGGAGGAAAAAGGCTTGCCAACTATCTTCATGTAAGAAACATAAATTACCGTCAAACAGAAATATGTATATCAACAGCTGTGCTAGAGTGACCATTATCTATAAATATCAGCTTATCAAAGTATTGTAACACATTAACTTCATTCATAATTTACAGTCTTTTACATGCCAAAATGACAGAGTAACTTATTTTTGTATAATGTCTTTGTAAATATGATTACGATGATGGTTATTATTGTTGCTACTACTATCCTTACTGTGAAACATGTTAATGTTATATGTACACTTATTTGGATGTTACTGTGTCATAGTCATAAACTATAAAATGCTACTGTGTGAACTGGAACAAACAAGTGTAAAATTAACAAAATTGTGCATTTCTCTATGTACCTGGAAAGTATAAAATATAAATGTAATGTCTCCATATATTGTTTTTCATTATTTACATGAATGTAGCTCAGACAGTCAACACCAAAACAGTCTTACCTATTTGTATTTTCAATTTAAAATAAATCAGTAGGTCTCATATGTGAAGATACAATACTATTGGCTTGGATTTGCAGTATGATTATCTTCTGTCCAATTATGTGCATCTTCATTCATTACAACTAAGAAAAATATTTAAAATGAGACAAAAAAATTTGGAGTGATTTGCACCTTTAAAATAACTCTTCAGTTTCTGACTCTAAACTCTAAAACTGGCATTTTCATACAAATAATTATAATCTAGGACTCTGCAGTAATTGAAAGAGTTAGTGGACATTTTGTAAACATTGTTCCTCTGGTAGGTATGATGATAAACAAAATGCTTCGATCAAGCAGAGACAGCTTAAATCAGTTGCTCCTGGTACCAATGGTAAATGGTTGAGGCATTTAATTCATCAAATGTTATGTCCTTGCCTTTGTCCAGCTCAGAAAATTTGTTGAATACTACGAGTCACTGAATATCTGCATCTAGTGAACATTCCAGGTATGAATCTGCTAAGCTTATTTATGAAAGCAAGTTCCATCTGTGAGCTTGGCTAGGTCAGTTTTTGAAAACAGGTACCATTTGCTAGTTTGGATAATAGCTCTTCTAGGGCCATATAGGATATAAGTCGCCTTTTAAAAAGCACAACACATATGGGGTGTGTCACTTGATTTGTAATATTTTCACTACTGCTGTTACCAGTGATATGACAGGAATAGTTCTATCATCAATTGAATTTGTAACATACTAAGGTTTGCTTTTACATCATCTTATAAGGCAAAGGAAACTTAGCAAGCTTGAAAGAGTTTAAATGGTGCTAATGGCTTCTTAGTGAAGTGAGCTGCAAACTTATCCACAAATATATGGCTCATTATTAAATAACACTGAAAACTACTTACACCACTAATATGGTGCTTGGAAAAGTACATTATCTGATATTAAGTTTGGTAATGTCCTGAGTTATAAACCCAAAGCTATAAAGATGTCAAACTTGGGCATATTTCCTACTGTGGATTTGTTGGCTACTATGACGTGGAGTAACCCAGACACATTCCTGTAACATGTTTGAATTGTGATTACATGTTAAATTGTGCTGGATTAATTTCCTTTACCTACTAGGTCACAATATACATAAGAGATTCTAATTAACAGTAGGTATATAGCTTAATAAATGGATTATTCAATGATTAAAGGTATCATGTAGAACAAAAGGGAAACTGTATCTGTCAGTCAGAAACAGTTCTGATGATGATGCTATAGAACACTACAAGACATACTGCAAAATATTAAAAATAGTAATATGGATATCAAAGCAAATACATTACAAGAAAAGATAATCACATCAGATAACAAAACAAAGAAAATATGGAAAATAGTGAAGGAGGAGACTGGTAACAACAGGCATGAAGATGGGTAAACAGCATTAAGAGTAAATGATACATTCGTAATAGATGTGTCTAGCACTGCAAAACTTTTTAACAAACATTTCATAACTGTTACTGAAAAGATGGGGTTGTCCAATTCAGTAGATGCTGCCATGGAGGTCTTCATACCAGAGTACAGAGTACAGAGAAGTTAACTTCACTGGTGTAAATACAACCCTCACTACTCAAGCAGGAGCAATGTCCATCATAAAATCTTTAAAATCAAAAAGTTTATTTGTTATGATAAAATAATAATAACATTAACTGAAGAGTGTACGTCTGAGTTTACTAACATATTAAACTATCTGTGTAACCAACATCAGTGGAATATTTCCTGAATGGTTAAAACATGCTGAAGATAAGCCTTTGCTTAAGAAAGGAGATACAAAAATACCATCTGATTTCCATACAGTTTCATGTTTGCCAGAATTATCAAAAATTTTAGCAAAGGTAGTAAACAGTTGGCTTCTTAACCACCTGACAACAAATATTATATTGTCCAAGTCTTCATTCAGGTTTATGAAGGATTCTGATACTGAGAAAGCTGTCTACACATACAGTGAAAAAGTACTTAATTCATTAAACAATAAGTAACAGGCTACTGTTTTGTGATCTGTCAAAGACATTTGACTGTCTAAATCACAACATCCTTTTAAATAAATTAGAATATTATATTGTAATAGTAAATGCTACAAAATTGTTCAATTCCCATATCTCTGACAGGAAACAAAGGGTGTCATTAGGAAGAAGACATGAATTAATCCATCAGGGATCATCCAGCTGGGAACTAATTACATGTGGCATCCCACAAGATTCCATCATATGGATCTTGCTTTTTCTTGCATATATCAATAACCTTTCATTAGTATCATTACCAGATGCCAAGTTTGTTTCATTTGCAAATGTACAAACATTGCAATAAAACACAAATCTTCTTAGGAAGATTGGTTGATGAAATTTTCAGGGACATTAGTAAATGGGACCTAGTCAGCTCTTTGTCACTAATGGCCAGTTTTACAATCTCAGGTTAAATCCAGGGATAGCTAACTGAGGAATAGGTTAACCACAGGTTAACTTGGAGTATGTGTTGTATGAAACCATTTTATTCCCCAGCTAGTTATTCCTGGAGTAGCATTTCCATTCAGTTATGTTGGCAACAACATAAGAGCACACTGGGTATTTTCACGTACACCACTTCATATTTACTGCTGTTGTCATCCACTGAAATATCATGTCTAACGTGAGTGATAAGTGTTCCAGATCACAAAATTATTCATTTGAGGATTTTTTGAGGTTGGTAGATACTGTAAAAGAATTCCTGAGTGTAGAAGAAAACACAGAAACTTCTACAGTTTCATTCAATGAAAACATAAGTGCAAAACATTCAACTAAGTTTGTAGGGTACTTGTATGTATAACAGTATAATGATCTATTGTGACATTATCTAAAGGATCAGATATTTCTTTGACTAGTAAGAGATCTTTCTAGATTTCCAAATAAAGTATGGGAACAAATACGCAAAAGTTTCCATTCATAAATAAATTCACACAGATGGACAGAGCAGCTACAACAGACATATGATTTTTTCCCCAAGAAAGAAACACGTAAATATTATGCCTAGGAAAGGTAGTAGAGGCTACAGATCGCTGGTACCCCATATGTAGAACATAAGTTCCAACTTGTGTACAGTGAAATTTATGATTTAATAAAGGTGTAAAGGGAAGGACACCACAGTCCACGCAGGGACATAACATAAAAGCAGCTGTGAAATGCAGTCTGCTTTGTGAAATACTTGGTCTTTTCTCACTCCAAATGTGACAACACAGACATAATTGAAATTGATTTGACTGACAATCCTGAGAGGTGTTTCTTACTAGCTTGCTGATGTTTTTATGTCTTACAATGGTTAATTCATTACAACAACAACGGTTTTCTGCAGAAAGTACCTTTGTTGAATTACTGAACATTGTGCATCTGCTTTTGCAGTTATTGGGCATACACAAATCTTATTTCTATGATGTGATTATTAATAATTAAATGGAGCATACATATGAAGAATAAGATACTAACATTTACAATAAACAACCATAATCTTTTTTTGTAATCCTGGGATGGAAATGTACCTATGGCACATATCCAAATTGGAAGCTGTTATCATATGTCACCCTAAAGTTTGAGGAACAGTAACTATTTGATACATAATTTTGGATTTTGCAGTCATCTTTGGCAGCTACATGTAATCTGGAAGGGGAGGGGAAGTAACTGGAGGCACAGCACCTTCACTACATTCTTCCTTTTCTACAGTCGCCTCAGCTTAAAATTGTCTGTTTTCTTTTCAGAATAAAAATATATGTTCTCAAATGTGGAAGGATTAGCAGAGCTGCAGATGGTGCTGCTTCAAAAGCAGCCAGAACCAGAGAAGAGAGGAAGAACTGTATTGGTTAAAAAAAAAAAAAAGAAAAAAAACATAAAATTAAATATTAGGATAAGAAAATACAAATTAAACAAATGGTTTCAGAATAGAAGTATATTATTCCATATACATGTGTTTATTTTATTTTCAATAAATTACATGAGAGAACTGAAATAATTAACAAAACTGTCTCTTGTGCATGTTGACCAGTGTCATACACATCCTTTTAATAATCCTACTGGCTGTCCCCTTGCCAATAGCAATGAAGTTGCCAATCGATGGAAAAAAATCACCAGAGGCAAAATATTTGAGTGTCAGTAGTAGCTGCATCATTGGTGGAGCAGAGTCATTTCTGAAAGAAAGAAAAAGAATGACATGAGACAATTTGTTTCACAATTCAAGACAAATTTAAAAACATAAGTCACTAGCCACTCCTTCCACTGTTATGATTCTGCAGATTCAATGCCTAAACATTGCCTTTTATCTGAATGACAAATACCTAGGTTTTTATGACACACAGATAACAATTACTTTATGATAAATATGGATATGGTTATATGGATAGTACTAATAACCAAGAAACACAACAGCCATATCCTATAGTTTTCTTAAAAGGCTGACTCTCCTGTCAATTTCACTGTTTTAAACCTAGCTTGAATAAGCACAAATAATTTACATGTTTAGGAATAATTCTAGATGGTGTATATAACTGTTTTGCTCTAAAGAACTCACTAAAATATGGAAAATTGTTGTCCCAATGGGAGATAAGAGTGAACAATATTTTCTGGTATAGTTGTGGCTGGAAACTCTGGACATTAGTATACTATCAAACTTTTTGTTACATTAAACAGTCAGAATAAGACATTGATTTCAGATGTATGGTACTTCACAGAAGTGCAGTATAAGAATTTCAGTTTAAGTTACATTCAGCTAGCTACAATCTGAAATAAAAGAGAACACTGAACATAACTTGGTATTCATACATGGCTATTATTTTATGATAAATATGGATGGGCTTTGTGGATAATACTGATAACTGAGAAACACAATGGCTATGTTCTGTAGCTGAGGAGGCATCACAACTTTTTTTTAAATTCTAACTTTCCTGTTACTGTGATAAACTTAGCTTCAGTAAGCACACACACACACACACACACACACACACACACACACACACACACACACACACACACACACACACACATCAAAAAAAGTTTTGCATCACCCCAGTTCCCAGAACTCCTGAATATAGATGTTGACTGTGGATATCGTACCACAGACACAATCCCTTTGACTGTTAAGAGATGTCACTAAACCCGCCCATTCAGTTCCTATTAAATGGAGGGGTTCTGACAGCTGATCAGTTCCAGCCATTCCACCAGGAAGGAGGTACATGGCTCATGTTGTCTGTAGTTCAACCATGCCTAGACGGTCAATACCGCGTTTCAATCACATTCGCATCGTTACTTCGTGCCACAAAGGGCTCTCAACAAGCAAAGTGTCCAGGCGTCTTGGAATGAACCAAAGCAATGTTGTATGGACATGGAGGAGATGCAGAGAGACAGGAATTGTCGATGGCATGCCTCACTCAGGCTGCCCAACTGCTACTACTGCAGTGGATGACTGCTACTATGGATTATGCTTTTCGTGCAGCCACTGGACTTCGTGTTATGACTCAAACTGTGCGCAATAGGCTGCATGATGCGCAACTTCACTCCCGACGCCCATGGCGAGGTCCATCTTTGCAACCACGACACCATGTAGCACGGTACAAATGGGTCCAACAACATGCCAAATGGATCGCTCAGGATTGGAATCATGTTCTCTTCACTGATGAGTGTCACATAAGCCTTCAACCAGACAATCGTCTGAGACCGGTTTGGAGGCAACCCGGACAGGCTGAACGCCTTAGACACACTGTCCAGTGAGCATAGCAAAGTGGACGTTCCCTGCTGTTTTGATGTGGCATTATGTGGGGCCGACATACGCTGCTGGTGGTCATGGAAGGTGCTGTAATGGCTGTAATATATGTGAATACCATACTTTGACCAATAGTGCCACCATATTGACAGCATACTTGCGAGGCAGTCGTCTTCATGGATGACAATTCATGCCCCATTGTGCACATCTGGTGAATGACTTCCTTCATTATAATGACATCACTCGACTATAGGGGGCACCATGTTCTCCAGACATGAACACTATCGAACATGTCTGGGATAGATTGAAAAGGGCTGTTTATGGATGTCATGGCCCACCAACCACTCTTAGGGACCTATGCCAAATCATCGATGAGGAGTGGGACAAGCTGGACCAACAGTGTCTTGGTGAACTTGTGAATAGTATGCCATGATGAACACAGGTATGTATCAAAGCAAGAGGACATGCTACTGGGTGTTAGAGGTAGTGGTGTGTACAGAAATCTGGATCACCACCACTGAAGGTCTTGCTGTATGATGGTACTACATGCAGTGTGTGGTTTTCATGAGCAATAAAAAGGGCAGAAATGATGCTTATGTTGATCTCTATTCCAATTTTCTGTACAGGTTCTGGAACTCTCAGAACCGAGGTGATGCAAAACTTTTTTTGATGTGTGTAGCTCACAGGCTTCAGTGAGACAGGTGGGAGACAACGTTGATGCTCTGAAGCATTGATGGGCCTGTATTCCTAGTATTTTCACTAAAAAGTGAAACTTGTTCTGAGGTTGCTGTGATGTTTACAAAGAGCGCCATTCCTTCAGAAAATGGAGTGCAACTACATAAATGAAACTGGAGCACTACTACTTTATCAAAACGTTTTCCTGCATGTAAAAATTCCTAATAGAAAATGGAGTCCAACAACATGAATGAAGTTGGTACACTACTGCTTTTTCAAAATGTTTTGATACATGTAAAATCAATGTTTTTCTCTAAGACTGAAACAGCTGTTAACACAAATAGTACCCATAACTGGTGTGGTTCTTTGATTTGGTTAAGTCTATTAAGGCACTGCTAAACAAATCAAAACAGTCCTCTCCACTACTGCAGTAACTGTAACACACGCCAGATAAGTAAGATTATTTTAGCACAAAACATCATTTTAATGTGCCTGATTTACATAAATAACATGACAGAATTCACGCATTATTTTGGAAAACAGAAAAATAGTCTCACATGTTCATCATATGCTCCAGCTTCTCACATACAACATTGAAAAAAATGAAGTACAGCTTCCTTTGATAAGAAAAATCTGGATACAAATTTGAAATTGGTGTCATCTGACTTTCTTTCCCTTCCTCATTTTCATGAACAGTTCAGACAAAATCTTGTCATTGCTGTCTGCAACTCCATCTGTCATTATTGCTGCTATCTTGAAAACTTATTCCCTGGTTAAGCTTGCCAATCGGCCAAAAATTGTCAGTTAAGTTATCCCAAGTTTATTCTCTGGTTAGGCATTATTCCAGGTTCATAAAATATGTTATCGTGCTATTCTGGGAATAGAGCTTAACCAGTTGCTAACCGGAGACTGTACAACTGGCCCAAAAGATTGAAAAAACACACTACATGCAATTCAGAAATTGTACAAGGTTTCCCACCAGTACATGCCTAGAATATGATGCCAGACAGATAGAAGAATTGGACAGTGCTAAATTCTTGGGATTACATCTTGATAATAAATTCAACTGAGAGGAGCACGCCACTGCAGTCCTGAAGCACTAAACAAATCTGTTTGCAATGCCAATTTTGTCAGACATAGGGGATATAAAACTGAAAAAGATGACATAGTGTCATTACCTTATGAAATATGGGATTTTTTTTTGGTTAAATGAACAAGCCCAGCTAAAGTTTTCTGGGTGCAAAACACATAATAATAATTATTTGTGTTGTGAACTCAAGAACATCCTTCAGAGACCTGTTTGTATTGTATTGTACTGTATTGTATTTTATTGATCCAGGCAATCATAGTATTGTACTGTAGTATGTATGATATTGGACAGGTCAAGAGAGCATGTTTACAAGTAATTTTTACAAATTGATTTTTACATTATTTTGTAGCAATGAAATTATCTATCTTAAACAAAACAGTCAATACAAATCTTAGAATTGTACGGTTGTACATATGATATTGGACAGGTCAAGAGAACATATTTGCAAGTAATTTTTAATAAATTGATTTTACATTATTTTGTAATGAGGAAATTATCTATCTTTAACAAAACAGTAAATACAAATGTTGTATAGTAAAATACAAACAGCCAATACAAATGTAATAGTAAAATAATCCAGTATATTTCATAGACATGCACAGTATATAATAACCCAGTATATTTCATAGATACGCACAGTATATAATTTTCAGACCTAATTGAACATTTATTATAAAATTGTTTACAATTTCAACCCCTTTCAAAAAATGATCAACTGCATAAAAGCATTGGTCCAAGAGGTATTTTTTTAACTTATGTGTGAAGGCTCTTGAGTTCTTTGTTGCTTTGATTTCATTTGGTAAATTATTGTACATTTGTATCCCAACATTTAAAACACTTTTTTGGTAGCAGGTGGTTCTGGACTGAATCATATGTAGGTCAGAGTGCTGCCTTGTTGCATAGTTATGAATATCTCCATTGAATTTTAATGTTCAGTCATTGTTTAACAGGCATGACTTGACAAATGATACAATATTATAAATGTAAGCAGAGGGCAGTGTCATAATGCTTTATGCATATTGCCTTTTTTTTTTTTGCGTTTTGAAAATATATCTACCTCCAGGTGAGTTCCCCCAAAATATGATTCCATACTGTAATGTAGAGTGGAAGTAAGCATAATATACATGTATGACAACAGATTTTGTGACTGATTATTTTGAGTATCCTTAAAATGTAACACACAGTCGATAGCTTTTTTGAGATATAATTTGTGTGTATATCCCACTTAAGATTTTCTTCAAGCCACATGCCAAGAAACTTGGCAGAGTCCACACACATAAGCTCTTGGTTATTTAGAATCACATTGGGCATTTATTGTTTTTGGGATGAAAGTCTGAAGTTGATGTACGTTGTTTTCTGTATATTTACAATCAGTTTGTTCCCATTGAACCGTTTCCTGAGTGACAACATAAGCCATTTAATTTTTAGGTTGTGGTCCTCTGTATCAGTACCTGTTATTAGTATACTCGTGTCATCGGCAAAGAGTGTGGTATGTCCTGTAGCAAGCTACATGTTTATGTCACCAGTGTATAGCAGAAACAGTATGGGTCCCAGGATTGAGTCTTGTGGCACACCGTATTTAATAGGAATTGTATCAGAGGAGTGGACAGTACAGTGATGGGTGGTTGTATTCTTTTTTTTTTTTTCTTCAAAATTAATTTCAACTTTTTGTAATCTGTTTGACAGGTAAGATTCTAACCATTTGTTTGCAATTCCTCTTAGACCTTTATTTGCTAGCTTCTTAAGGAGTATGGTATGGTCAATTACATCAAAGGCTTTGGATAAATCTAAAAAGATACCAGTAGAGATCTAGCGGTTCAGGCGCTCAGTCCGGAACCGCGTGACTGCTACGGTCGCAGGTTCGAATCCTGCCTCGGGCATGGATGTGTGTGATGTCCTTAGGTTAGTTAGGTTTAAGTAGTTCTAAGTTCTAGGGGACTGATGACCACAGAAGTTAAGTCCCATAGTGCTCAGAGCCATTTGAACCATTTTGAACCAGTAGAGATTTCCTTATTATCCAGTGCTTTTAAGGTTTTGTTGAGATACTCATAAATAGCTGTGGTAGTCATCTTTTGTTTTCTAAAACCATGCTGGTGTTTTGTTAATAGGAATAGTTTATTAGTAAAGTGATGTGTTGGCAGAAGAGCCAACACCGTGTAGCGAGAGGAGGCCGAAATGCACGCGTTTAAGCTCATGCAGTCTGGCGTGAGGTCTGGAACAGTTATAGGAGTTGAGTCTAGTAAAAAAAGGAGGTAACTGGTAGAATACTTAACTTTAATCCACAATTGGTGAACATCTCTCTTGACTGTACATGCTTCACAATCTCAATATTAACTGGTAATGGCGCCTTGCTAGGTCGTAGCAAATGACGTAGCTGAAGGCTATGCTAACTATCGTCTCGGCAAATGAGAGCGTATTTGTCAGTGTAGCTTCGCTAGCAAAGTCGGCTGTACAACTGGGGCGAGTGCTAGGACATCTCTCTAGACCTGCCGTTTTTTTTTGTTGTGGTTTTAGGGCGCAAAACTGCTATGGTCATTAGCGCCCAGCCCGTGACTTAAGACAGTAAAAAACCGAAATTGAAAACCAGCAGCAATGGAAACAAACTCATAAAATTGGAGAGACTAAAAGTAGAAAGAATGCTTAAAAATCCAGTACAGATTTGGTTGTCCCCAAAAAAAAAAAAAAACTTCAAATGACTGACGTCATTTCACTGTCACTAATAAACTGGAGAACGCGGTCGGCTGAGCGCGTGTCATCTGCTAAAATCGACGATAGATCAGGCGATAGCTGTAGACGGGAGCGTAACGGATTAAAATAGGGGCATTCAATTAAAAGGTGTCTGACCGTCCACGGCTGAGAGCAGTGGGGACAGAGTGGAGGAGGATCACCGCTTAAAAGATGTCTATGGCTAAAAAGACAGTGCCCTATCCGGAGTCGAGCTAAAATTACCTCCTCCCGACGACGCGCTCGGGAGGAAGAAGTCCAAGCGCAAGGAAGGGCTTTCACTTCCCGCAATTTATTACGGGGAAGTGTTGACCAATGCGCATGCCATAAATGAGCAACTTGGCGACATAAACCGCTCCGTAGATCGGTGAAGGGAAGCGACTGAATAGCTGGCCGAGGAAGAGAGACTGCAGCCTTGGCCGCCATATCGGCCGCCTCATTCCCACAGATACCAGCGTGTCCCGGGAGCCAGAGGAACGCCACCGAGATGCCCCCCAGGTGGAGCAAGCGCAGACAGTCCTGAATCCGGTGGACCAGAGGGTGCACAGGGTAAAGAGCTTGGAGATTGAGGAGAGAGCTGAGAGAATCTGAGCAGATAACGTACTGTATCCGCTGATGGCGGCGGATGTAGTGGACAGCCTGGAGAACAGCGTAAAGCTCCGCAGTATAAACCGAACACTGGTCGGGAAGTCGAAAGCGATTTGGGGTGTCGCCAACAATATAGGCACTCCCTACACCTAATGATGTTTTCGAGCCGTCGGTGTAAATAAACGTGGCGTCCGTCATTTGTGCACATAGAGCAGCAAATGCCCGACGATAAACAAGTGTAGGGGTACCATCCTTGGGAAATTGACAAAGGTCACGGAGCAGGCAGATCCGGGGACGGAGCCAAGGCGGTGCTGTACCCCAAGTTGTCAAAAAGGTTTTCGGAAAGCGGCAGGAAAGAGAATCGAGCAATTGACGGAAGCGGACTCCCGGGGGTAGTAGGGAGGAGGAGCGGCCTGCATACCCTACATCAAAGGAGGCGTCGAAAAAAAGGTCATGGGCTGGATTAGCAGGCATGGAAGACAGATGGCTAGCATAATGACTCAGGAGGACTGCTCGCCGATTGGACAGCGGAGGTTCAGCAGTCTCAGCATAAAGGCTTTCCACAGGGCTAGTGTAAAAAGCTCCAGACACTAAACGTAATCCACGGTGGTGGATAGAGTCGAGACGCCGAAGAATAGACGGCCGAGCAGAGGAGTAGACTATGCTTCCGTAATCCAATTTTGAGCGCACTAAGGCGCGATAGAGGCGGAGAAGGACCACTCGGTCCGCTCCCCAGGAGGTACCATTCAGGACACGGAGGGTGTTAAGCGATCGCAGACAGCGAGCCGAAAGATAGGAGACGTGGGAGGACCAGCACAGTTTTCTGTCAAACATAAGACCCAAGAATTTAGCGACGTCTGAAAACGGAAGGTTGACAGGACCTAGATGTAAGGAGGGCGGAAGAAACTCTTTACGTCGCCAAAAATTGACACAAACGGTCTTACTGGGTGAGAAACGGAAGCCGGTTTCGATGCTCCACGAGTGGAGGCGATCGAGACATCCTTGAAGACGTCGTTCAAGAAGGCTGGTCCGTTGAGAGCTGTAGTAGATCGCAAAATCATCCACAAAGAGGGAGCCCGAGACATCAGGAAGGAGACAATCCATAATTGGATTTATGGCGATGGCAAACAGTACAACACTCAGCACGGATCCCTGGGGTACCCCGTTTTCTTGGGAGAAAGTACGGGAGAGAGTAGTGTTCACCCGCACCCTAAAAGTGCGCTCTGCCATAAATTCGCGAAGAAAAAGGGGCAGCCGGCCTCGAAAGCCCCAAGAGAACAGTGTGCGGAGGATGCCTGTCCTCCAACAGGTATCGTATGCTCTCTCCAGATCGAAAAATATTGCTACCGTTTGGCGTTTCCGGAGAAAATTGTTCATGATATAAGTGGAGAGAGCAACAAGATGGTCAACTGCAGAACGATGCTTCCGGAATCCGCATTGGGCTGGTGTTAAAAGACTGCGGGATTCCAGCCACCAAGCTAAACGGTAATTCACCATACGCTCCAAAACCTTACAGACACTACTCGTGAGAGAAATGGGGCGATAGCTGGAGGGGAGATGTTTGTCCTTTCCAGGTTTCGGAACAGGAACGACAATAGCTTCCCGCCACCGTTTGGGAAAGGTACTGTCGGTCCAAATTCGATTATAAAGGCGAAGGAGGTAACGCAGACTAGGGGTTGATAAATGCAGCAACATTTGGACATGGATACCATCCGGTCCCGGGGCGGAGGAGCGAGAAGATGAGAGGGCATGTTGGAGTTCCCGCATGGAGAAAACAGTATTGTAGCTTTCGTGATTTTGAGAGGAGAAAGCAAGAGGTCGCACTTCCGCTGCACGTTTCTTCGGGAGAAACGCTGGCGGGTAATTTGAAGAGCTCGAAATCTCAGCAAAGTGCTGACCCAACGAGTTAGAAATTGCGACGGGGTCCACTAAGGTATCATGCGCGACAGTGAGCCCAGAGACCGGGGAGAAACTAGGCGCGCCTGAGAACCGTCGAAGCCGACTCCAAACTTCCGAGGAGGGAGTGAAGGTGTTAAATGAGCTAATAAAGAATTTCCAGCTTGCCTTCTTGCTATCGCGGATGACGCGACGGCATCGCGCACGGAGCTGCTTATAGCGGATACAGTTGGCCAAAGTAGGATGGTGACGGAAAATGCGAAGAGCACGTCGCCGCTCACGTATTGCATCACGGCATGCCTCGTTCCACCAAGGAACTGGGGGGCGCAGGGGGAATTCGGAGGTGCGTGGTATTGAACGTTCCGCAGCTGTAAGGATAACGTCGGTAATATGTGTGACCTCATCGTCGACGCTGGGAAAGCGACGGTCATCGAATGTCGCGAGAGACGAAAAAAGTGTCCAATCGGCTTGGGCAAACTTCCAGCGTCGCGGGCGCATATATGGCAGTTGAGGCTGCAGTCTGAGGACACATGGAAAGTGGTCACTCGAGTGTGTATCATCAAGGGCGAACCATTCGAAGCGCCGAGCTAGCGGAACAGTACCGACCGCAAGGTCCAAATGAGATAAGGTTGTCGTGGAGGCAGACAAAAATGTGGGGACCCCAGTGTTGAGGCAAACTAGATCCGCTTGGTGGAAGACGTCTAGCAATATGGAGCCACGTGGACAAGGATGTGGAGATCCCCAAAGCGGGTGGTGGGCATTGAAGTCCCCAACCAGCAAATAGGGGGGTGGAAGCTGACCAAGAAGATGAAGGAGATCAGCTCGTGCCATTGGTGTGGACGATGGAATGTATACAGTACAAAGAGAGAGCGTGTATCCGGAAAGGGAAAGACGGACGGCGACAGCTTGGAAGGAAGTGTTTAAGGGGATTAGGTGATAATGGAGAGTATCATGGAGAAGAATCATGAGTCCTCCATGGGCTGGAGAGCCTTCAACAGAGGGGAGATCATATCGGACGGACTGAAAATGAGGGAGAACAAAGCGGTCATGGGGACGCAGCTTCGTTTCCTGAAGACAGAAGATGACCGGCGAGTAGGATCTTAAGAGGATCGACAATTCATCCCTATTGGCTCGAATGCCGCGGATATTCCAGTGGATAATGGACATGGGGTGAACCGAAAATGGAGGAATGTGACCAAAGTTGCTGTCAAGTCAAAGACTGCTCGGAGCTAGCGACCGACAGCATGGAATGGCAGTCAGCCGAAGGCAGAAGATCCTGATCCATAGGTTGGTCAGGAGCAGCTCCTGCCACCAGCGATCGGCCGGTTGACCGGCCACCAGCAGTGCGCCTCGGCGACACAGAAGATGGCCGAGGGCGATTTCCGCCAGGTGGTGCTGTAGAGGGGGCACGCCTTGGCGGAGAAGGAGAGGAACTGGGTTTCTTTGTAGCCTTCTTGGAAGAATGTGGTTTAGATGAAGAAGGAACCGATGGTTGTGAAGTTGCGGTACGTAAAAACTCTTCACGAGTATGCTCTTTTTTCGAAGACTTGGCGTCCGACTTTTGGGCTCGAGATGTAGCAGAACCCGACGAAGGGTGAGCCATAGAGTGGGCAGGCGAAAGTGGTGAGGTTGATCGAGCGATCTTTGCGCTGGCCGATCTGACGACCGTGGTACTAAAGGTGAGGTCGCAAGTCTGCGTGGCCGCCTCCTTGGTTGGCCGAGGAGAAGCAAGGACAGTGCTGTATTTTCCTGTCTGAGGCACGGTGGGCTTGCGACTGGCGAATAATTTTCGAGCAGCAAAGGTCGACACCTTTTCCTTCACCCTTATTTCCTGGATGAGCTTCTCGTCCTTAAAAACGGGGCAATCTCGAGAGGAAGCAGCGTGGTCACCCATACAGTTGATGCAGCGAGGGGATGGAGGTGGACAAGCACCCTCATGGGCATCCTTGCCACACGTTACACATTTGGCTGGATTGGAACAGGACTGGCTGGTGTGATTGAACCGCTGACATCGATAGCAACGCGTAGGGTTTGGGACGTAAGGGCGAACGGAAATTATCTCATAGCCTGCCTTGATTTTCGATGGGAGTTGAACTGTGTCAAATGTCAAGAAGACAGTGCGGGTTGGAATGATGTTCGTGTCAACCCGTTTCATTACTCTATGAACTGCCGTTACGCCCTGGTCAGACAGATAGTGCTGAATTTCTTCGTCAGACAATCCATCGAGGGAGCGTGTATAAACGACTCCACGCGAGGAATTTAAGGTACGGTGCGGTTCCACCCGGACAGGGAAGGTGTGGAGCAGAGAAGTACGCAGCAATTTTTGCGCCTGGAGGGCACTGTGTGTTTCTAACAACAGGGTGCCATTCCTTAATCTGGAACAAGACTTTACAGGACCTGCTATTGCGTCGACACCTTTCTGAATAATGAAAGGGTTGACCGTGGAGAAGTCGTGACCTTCATCACACCGAGAAACAACAAGGAACTGTGGCAACAATGGAAGAATCGTCTGTGGCTGAGACTCAGTATACTTACGTTTGTGAGCAGACTTAGTGGAAGGTGAGGAAACCATTGCGGAAGAATCCCCCATGATTACCGGCGTCTCCGATGGCGCGCTCCTCCCTTGTGGGGGCCCTCTCTGAGGGCACTCCCACCTTAGGTGATTGTTCACACCTCAGGTCACACCTCCCGACAAACGGACGGAGGGACCAATCGGCATTTTCGGAAGGTATCAGCTCGGGTAATCACCCCTCCCTGGGCCTGGCCGTTACCAGGGGGTACGTACGTGTCCTACCTGTCTACCCGGGGCGGGGAATTACGCGTTACCCCGTCACCGGCTACGCACGAAGGGCGTGGGTCGGCCTTCAGACACGCACAGGGAGGAAGAAAGAGAAAGGGAAAGGAAGGAAGAGAGGTCTCAAACGCCGCAGCGGAGAAAAGGGAAAGAGAAGAGGTAAGGAAAAGAGAAGGACAAAGGAAGGAAGAAGACAGAGAAGGACAAGGGAAGGAAGAAGACATAAAAGCAAGGAAGGCAAAGAATGCAGTACATTTACGAGCGTCCGTCTCCGGACGTAGGCACAAACCATACTCCCAGATGGGGAGAAAGGGAAGGAAAGAGCCAGAGGTGAGGGGAGGAGGGGCGAAGATAGGGATGGGGAAGGAGGCGGAATGGGAAGGTATGCAGCCCGGAAAGGAAGGAAGGCCACATTAGCTCGGGGTCCCATGCTCGCTACGCACGTATCCACAAAAGAGTTGTGGACCCCCTGGGGGGTAGACCTGCCGTGTGGCGGCGCTCGGTCTGCAATCACTGACAGTGGCGGCACGCGGGTCCGACGTATACTAGCGGACCGTGGCCAATTTAAAGGCTACCACCTAGCAAGTGTGGTGTCTGGCGGTGACACCACATGAAGTCTTCCAGTCTGGTGTAAAATAATGTTTCAAATATTTTTGAGAATGAACTGAGTTGTGCTATGGGCCTGTAATTGGCTACATCATTTAAGGGCCCTTTTTGTGAAGTGGGGTAATTTTAGAAATCTTTAGTAGGTCAGGGAAAACTCCATTTGTAAAGGATGCACTTATTATGTGGGTTGGGGGTTCTACAATGGATTCTCCACATTTCTTTACAATTAAATCAGAAATGTTGTCACTGCCAATGGAGTAACTATTCTTTAGTCCTTTTATAGCTGTAAGTACTTCAGTATTGGAGACTTTGTGAAGAAACATTGATGCCTATACTGGTATGGTTTCCATTAGTGTTTGGTGTTGAGTATTTGGTCTGTGGCAGTTTTTCTTTATCAGGTTTTCTGCTATTTTGCTAAAATAGTCATTAAAACCATTTACTATTTTGTGGGGATCTGATGTGACTTTAACATTTAGGTTTAGTTTTAATGTTTTGTTTATAACATGCTGCTTGCTGTTTGTTTCATTTTTTACAACTGTACACAAGCTTCTCATTTTATTGTTGGATTCCTTTATAAATTTATCATTGTATAGTTTTTTTGCTTGTTGGATTACTTTTCTATAGATTGCAAAATAGGTCTTACAATATGACCTAAACTGATCATCGACTTCATGGTGTTTCATGTGATTTTTTAAGTCATGTTTTTTTTAGCTGGAGATCCTTATCCCTTTTGTTACCCATGAGTTTAACTACTGCTTCACAATATATTTATTCCTTAGTGAAATTTTTCATTAGAAATATAGCTCTTTTTCAAACCAAATGCTCAGTTCATGGAATCAATACTAGAAATAACAATAATCTTCACAAAGATTTAAAGTCACATACTTTGGTCCAAAGCGTCCATTGTTCAGGAACAGACATTTTCAATAACTTGCCAGCAGCCATAAAAATTTCAGCTACCAATAAAGTTCAGTTTAAGAGAGGACTAAAGGACTTATTTGGTGGCCATTACAATCCAACTCTCTGTACAAATTCAGTGTAGAAATGTGATCATTGTAAATAAGTGTCGTAAAATGAATCTTCTATTCAATATTTATTACCTCATAACTGAAAATATGTTTAAAAATTTTTAGACTCATCCCACATCCATGAAGATCTTTCCACTTGGGATCTGCGGAAAGTACATTAATATACTTTTATTTGTTTTTCATTGTAAATATTATTGTGTATTCTTGTTATTCTGACATGTTCTCAACCCTGGACGATCTCCTCACTATGGATCAGTCGAAAAGAAAAGTACATCTAATCTAATATAAATTGTTCATCTCTCACTTTGCTTGGGATGGGACTCGAAAAGCAGAAATGCTGAATGTAATGTAAAACCAGTAAGGGTGGATGCATCAGAGCTACAATGTAACATTAGAGAACTTCATTCAGTGCATCTGCATGCTTACTGACAGTAGGTTAGGTCCAGCCCTGCTGCTACATTACTCAGGTTGTGTTTATCTTGAGGAGAGTGTTCAGGTTGGTTATACCAAACCACCTCAATTTAGCAATAGTTCGTTTATTAACCTTAACACATACAAGGATCACAAATAACTGAACTGAACATGGCAGAACAGCCAAAGATAATCTCCTCCCCCCTCCCCCCCCCCTCGCAGTATGGAGTACTCTTGAGAGGCCGGGGTGGGGGGGGGGGCGAGGGTGACTATGGCATTGGCAGGAGTGATCCGCGGGAGCCGGACCACTGTCAGCTCGACACCGTCGTCGGGGAGGTGTGTGGATAGATGTCGTGAAGGGAGGTTCAGCCACCAAACCTGGAAGTCGTTGAAGGGAGCCAGGCGTCGTACTGGGCATGCTGGTTGTGTGGCGACAGGTAGGCCGGTGGTTTGTGGGTGGAACGGACGATGATGAGGATGTCTCCAGTGGACATGGCAAATACACGAAGCATGTCCAGGTCGACGTCGGGCGGGAGGGGAACACATTTCACCAGGTGGCAGAGAATGGCAGAGGTTGTGTCATGAGCACTGGATGAAGAGAAACACATGACGAACAGTGCATAATGGTGCAGTATTATTGAGATATCGTGGATTATGTCTGGGGCGACAGGCACAAACACCTAAAGCGAGGGCACGTTCAAGATGGGGGGGGGGGGGAGGGAGGGGGGCGTCAGAAACCTCGACAGGGCGAGGCAGGCGATGGTGGAGAAGTGGAAGGGACCGGCGAAGGGCCCGGCAGCGAGGGCGTGATCGTAGGTAAGCTCGACATGGGAAGCACGTGGTCACTCAACGGAGTGTGTGAGACTGGAGTAGAGGGCGAGGATGGAGGAGAGCTTGATGATTGGAGCTGGAAGTCACTCGATCGAGTGTGTAAGTGATGTGGAGGGAGTGGTCGGAGCATCGTGAACCACGACAGTGAGTGGCATGGTCATGGCCTGAAAGGGGGGTAGAAGGCTCGACATGAGTAGGCTTAAGTCTGTTGAGAGAGACTGTAACTGCTGAATCTTTCATCTGGATGTCATAGGTGTTGGCTGAGCGCCAGAGAACTCAGTACGGGCCGGTATATGGAGGTTGGAGGGGAGCACGGACAGTGTCATTTCGGAGCATGACGGACTCGCAATTGTCCAGAGGTTTCAGGATGTGAACCTTAGGGCGGGAATGGCTGAAGGGCGGAGGGATATGGAGGTTGATGAAGTGGCATCTGACGCGGTCCACGAAGGAAGGTAAGTCAGACTGAGGGAGAGAAGCGGAAGGGCTCACAAGTTCGCCAGGGTGAACAATGGCCGTATACAAACTTGGTTATTGTGCCTTTGAGGTCTTCCTTATAGATCGCACAAATGCTGAGTAGAACAAGGGGAAGGGCCTCCGTCCATAGCGAGTCATGGCATCGAAGAACCGCCTTGAAAGTGTGGTCCCAGTGCTCGACTAGCCCGTTACTTTGCAGGTGATATGCTGTGGTATCGATGTGCTGGATGCCACAAATGTTACAAATCTCGTTGAACAGGGCCGACTCAAATTGTATGCCCTGGTCAGTCATGATGATAGCTGGACATCCAAAACGCGATACCCATGACTCGACAAAAGCTCGAGCAACAGTTTCTTCCATAATATTGGGGAGGGTGACAGCCTTGACACAGCGAGTTGTTTGGTCAATAGACGAGAGAACATAACAAAAGCCGTTAGAGGGGGAGAGAGGACCGACAATGTCAACACGAATATGCTGGAAACGCCTAGGAGGGATCGAAAAGGCGCCGAGGGGGGTTGAAGTGTGGTTATGTACTTTGCAGCATTGGCACGTGATGCAGGAGCGTGCCCACTGCTGGCAGTCCTTGTTGACATTTCTCCACGCAAAGCACTCCGCTATGAGGCAGGCGGACACATGAACACTGGGGTGCGCTAAATTATGCAATGCGTTGAAGACAGCTTGACGGAGTGCGGTTGGGATGAGGGAGCGTAACGTGCCCGTACTGTCGTCACACCAGATCTCATCAGAAATGCCAGGGAAGGTGGTGTGAACGAAGTGTAGTGAAGAAGTAGAGTCTCAAATCAGGTTTTTCATGTCCTCGTCGGCGGGTTGGAGGTAGGCAGCTTAGAGAGGTCTAACAGCGAATGAACAGCATCGACTCGTGAAAGGAAATCAGCAACTATATTGTCAGCACCATTTATGTGTCTGACATTGGTGGTGAACTGAGATATGAAGTCAATGTATCTGAAGCGGCGAGGAGGCGGGTCAGCTGGCGGGTTTGTAATGGCCGCAGCCAGGAGTTTGTGGTCTGTTAAAACATAGGAAGGGCATCCCTCAACGTCAGTCTTAATATGCTTGATCGCTTCGTAGACCGCAAGCAACTCCCTGTCAAAAGCGGAACATTTCCGTTGTGCATTGGTGAGCTTGCCCAAGAAGAACTGCAGAGGCCAAGTTTGGCCGTCGACTGTCTAGCTAAGGACAGCGCCGATGGCAGTATCGCTCACGTCTGTGGTGATGAAAAGCTGCACATTGGGATGAGGATGCGCGATCGTGCAGGCCTCGGGAAGAAGATTTTTGAGGGCAGTGAAAGAGTCAGTTATAGCAGGGGTCCATGGATCGGGCCGAGATCCAGAAGTGTTGGTGCCTGCCAAGGCGTCCATCAGTGGAGCCTGAATCTCCGCAGCCCGAGGTAGACATCGGTGATAATAATTAACCGTCCCCAGAAAGCGCCAGAGCTCTTTGAATGACGAAGGTCTGGGTAGGTTTAGTATTTGTTTGTACTATCTCAGGGGGCTGTGAAATGCCATCGGCAGAGACCCGAAAACCAAGAAAAGTGACAGCGGCTTGATGTAGCTGCAATTTGTCCTGGTTGGTCTCAATGCCTGCTGCCGCGAGAGTGTTCATAACAGTTTGCACATGTCAAATGTTGTCCTCGATGGAGGAGATGAACACAAAAATGTCATCAAGATATGCAAAGCAGAATTTTAGGTCGAATAGCACTTCGTTGATGAAGCGTTGCCAGGTCTGGGTTGCGTTTTTAAGACCAAAGGGCATGAATCGAAACTGAAATAACCCGATCAGGGTGGTGATTGCTGTCTTCTCGATGTCTTCTGGTGCCATGGGGATCTGGTGATAGGCCCTTTTGCCATCAGTGACAGAGAACGTGGTCGTACCTGCAAGGGAACTGGTAAAGTTGGAAATGTTGGGTATGGGGTATGTGTCCATAATTGTTCGTGTGTTTAGTTGACGGTAGTCTCCACACATGCACCAGGACCTGTCTTTCTTGGGTGTCATATGTATGGGCGTAGACCAGCTACTGGCAGAGGGTTCAATGACGCCGGAGCTTGGTAGCTAAGAAATCTGATTTTTAAAGTCAGAGAGGAGGTCGGGACAAAGTCGACGTGGTTTACTGGAGATCAGGGGACCTGGCGTGAGGCGAAGCTTGTGAACCGTGCCGTTGGTGATGACGGAAATGTTGCCGGCGGCACGGGAGGCAGTTTGTTTACAATGCGTGGCAGGTGGGGCAGGCGAGGCGTGGTCGTGGTATTCGGAGCCACTCGGCGGATCTGACGGGAGCCGAGACGGCAAAGTGACCCAGAAGTCAACACGATAAGATGGCTGCCGGCCCGAAGCAGTGGCACTGTGGTCAGGTGAGCTCGGTAGAGCTCGTAAGCCGTTAGTGAGTCCATTGTCCGTGGGCACGGCCTGTGGCAGCACGGTCACGGGCGAAACGCTTGGTGCGAGTGCACTGTTTGTGTTCATCTACATCTACATCTACATTTATACTCCGCAAGCCACCCAACGGTGTGTGGCGGAGGGCACTTTACGTGCCACTGTCATTACCTCCCTTTCCTGTTCCAGTCGCGTATGGTTCGCGGGAAGAACGACTGTCTGAAAGCCTCCATGCGCGCTCTAATCTCTCTAATTTTACATTCGTGATCTCCTCGGGAGGTATAAGTAGGGGGAAGCAATATATTCGATACCTCATCCAGAAACGCACCCTCTCGAAACCTGGCGAGCAAGCTACACCGCGATGCAGAGCGCCTCTCTTGCAGAGTCTGCAACTTGAGTTTGTTAAACATCTCCGTAACGCTATCACGGTTACCAAATAACCCTGTGACGAAACACGCCACTCTTCTTTGGATCTTCTCTATCTCCTCCGTCAACCCGATCTGGTACGGATCCCACACTGATGAGCAATACTCAAGTATAGGTCAAACGAGTGTTTTGTAAGCAACCTCCTTTGTTGATGGACTACATTTTCTAAGGACTCTCCCAATGAATCTCAACCTGGTACCCGCCTTACCAACAATTAATTTTATATGATCATTCCACTTCAAATCGTTCCGCACGCATACTCCCAGATATTTTACAGAAGTAACTGCTACCAGTGTTTGTTCTGCTATCATATAATCATACAACAAAGGATCCTTCTTTCTATGTATTCGCAATACATTACATTTGTCTATGTTAAGGGTCAGTTGCCACTCCCTGCACTAAGTGCCTATCCGCTGCAGATCTTCCTGCATTTCGCTACAATTTTCTAATGTTGCAACTTCTCTGTATATTACAGTATCATCCGCGAAAAGCCGCATGGAACTTCTGACACTATCTACTAGATCATTTATATATATTGTGAAAAGCAATGGTCCCATAACACTCCCCTGTGGCACGCCAGAGGTTACTTTAACGTCTGTAGACGTCTCTCCATTGATAACAACATGCTGTGTTCTGTTTGCTGAAAACTCTTCAATCCAGCCACACAGCTGGTCTGATATTCCGTAGGCTCTTACTTTGTTTATCAGGCGACAGTGCGGAACTGTATCTAACGCCTTCCGGAAGTCAAGGAAAACAGCATCTACCTGGGAGCCTGTATCTAATATTTTCTGGGTCTCATGAACAAATAAAGCGAGTTGGGTCTCACACGATCGCTGTTTCCAGAATCCATGTTGATTCCTACATAGTAGATTCTGGGTTTCCAAAAACGACATGATACTAGAGCAGAAAACATGTTCCAAAATTCTACAACAGATCGACGTCAGAGATATAGGTCTATAGTTTTGCGCATCTGCTCGACGACCCTTCTTGAAGACTGGGATTACCTGTGCTCTTTTCCAATCATTTGGAACCTTCCGTTCCTCTAGAGACTTGCGGCACACGGCTGTTAGAAGGGGGGCAAGTTCTTTCGCGTACTCTGGGTAGAATCGAATTGGTATCCCGTCAGGTCCAGTGGACTGTTGAGTGATTCCAGTTGCTTTTCTATTCCTTGGACACTTATTTCGATGTCAGCCATTTTTTCGTTTGTGCGAGGATTTAGAGAAGGAACTGCAGTGCGGTCTTCCTCTGTGAAACAGCTTTGGAAAAAGGTGTTTAGTATTTCAGGTTTATGCGTGTCATCCTCTGTTTCAATGCCTTCATCATCCCGGAGTGTCTGGATATGCTGTTTCGATCCACTTATTGATTTAACGTAAGACCAGAACTTTCTAGGATTTTCTGTCAAGTCGGTACATAGAATTTTACTTTCGAATTCACTGAACGCTTCACGTATAGCCCTCCTTACGCTAACTTTGACATCGTTTAGCTTCTGTTTGTCTGAGAGGTTTTCGCTGCGTTTAAACTTGCAGTGAAGCTCTCTTTGCTTTCGCAGTAGTTTCCTAACTTTGTTGTTGTACCACGGTGGGTTTTTCCCGTCCCTCACAGTTTTACTCGACACGTACCTGTCAAACGCATTTTACGATTGCCTTTAACTTTTTCCATAAACACTCAACATTGTCAGCGTCGGAACAGAAATTTTCGTTTTGATCTGTTAGGTAGTCTGAAATCTGCCTTCTATTACTCTTGCTAAACAGATAAACCTTCCTCCCTTTTTTTATATTCCTATTTACTTCCATATTCAGGGATGCTGCAACGGCCTTATGATCACTGATTCCCTGTTCTGTGCTTACAGAGTCGAAAAGTTCGGGTCTGTTTGTTATCAGTAGGTCCAAGATGTTATCTCCACGAGTTGGTTCTCTGTTTAATTGCTCGAGGTAATTTTCGGATAGTGCACTCAGTATAATGTTACTCGATGCTCTGTCCCTACCACCCGTCCTAAACATCTGAGTGTCCCAGTCTATATCTGGTAAATTTAAATCTCCACCTAAGACTATAATATGCTGAGAAAATTTATGTGAAATGTATTCCAAATTTTCTCTCAGTTGTTCTGCCACTAATGCTGCTGAGTCGGGAGGTCGGTAAAAGGAGCCAATTATTAACCTAGCTCAGTTGTTGAGTGTAACCTCCACCCATAATAATTCACAGGAACTATCCACTTCTACTTCACTACAGGATAAACTACTACTAACAGCGACGAACGCTCCACCACCGGTAGCATGCAATCTATCCTTTCTAAACAACGTCTGTACCTTTGTAAAAATTTTGGCAGAATTTATCTCTGGCTTCAGCCAGCTTTCTGTACCTATAACAATTTCAGCCTCGGTGCTTTCTATCAGCGCTTGAAGTTCCGGTACTTTACCAATGCAGCTTCGACAGTTTACAATTACAATACCGATTGCTGCTTGGTCCCCGCATGTCCTGACTTTGCCCCACACCCGTTGAGGCTGTTGCCCTTTCTGTACTTGCCCAAGGCCATCTAACCTAAAAAACCGCCCAGCCCACGCCACACAACCCCTGCTACCCGTGTAGCCACTTGTTGCGTGTAGTGGACTCCTGACCTATCCAGCGGAACCCGAAACCCCACCACACTATGGCGCAAGTCGAGGAATCTGCAGCCCCCACGGTCGCAGAACCGTCTCAGCCTCTGATTCAGACCCTCCACTCGGCTCTGTACCAAAGGTCCGCAGTCAGTCCTGTCGACGATGCTGCAGATGGTGAGCTCTGCTTTCATCCCGCTAGCGAGACTGGCAGTCTTCACCAATTTAGATAGCCGCCGGAAGCCAGAGAGGATTTTCTCCGATCCATAGCAACACACATCATTGGTGCCGACATGAGCGACCACCTGCAGATGGGTGCACCCTGTACCCTTCATGGCATCCGGAAGGACCCTTTCCACATCAGGAATGACTCCCTCCGGTATGCACACAGAGTGCACATTGGTTTTCTTCCCCTCTCTTGCTGCCATATCCCTAAGGGGCCCCATTACGCGCCTGACGTTGGAGCTCCCAACTACCAGTAAGCCCACCCTCTGCGACTGCCCAGATCTTGCAGACTGAGGGGCAACCTCTGGAACAGGATAAGCAGCCATGTCAGGCCGAAGATCAGTATCAGCCTGAGACAGAGCCTGAAACTGGTTCGTCAGACAAACTGGAGAGGCCTTCCGTTCAGCCCTCCGGAATGTCTTTTGCCCCCTGCCACACCTTGAGACGACCTCCCACTCTACCACAGGTGAGGGATCAGCCTCAATGTGTGCAGTATCCCGGGCAACCACAGTCATAGTCCGATCGGGGGATGCGTGGGACGAGCTGGCTGTCTCCGACAAACCCCCATCCGGACCCCCACAGTGATGCCCATTGGCAACAGCCTCAAGCTGTGTGACCGAAGCCAACACTACCTGAAGCTGGGAGCGAAGGGATGCCAACTCAGCCTGCATCCGAACACAGCAGTTGCAGTCCCTATCCATGCTAAAAACTGTTGTGCAAAGAACATCTGAACTAATCTACAGAGAGCGCAAACAAATCGACACAAAATTTAAACGGTTATTAAAATACAAGATTGCCTAGTAAATGCAGTAATGTTGCTACTTGCGCACTTCTGACACACTGCTCGGCGGCGGAAGGAGACTACGCGATTTTACACTATTCGGGTACTAAAACGCGATGCTACAACTCTCAAATACTATAATACGCCCGAAATTTATGAATTAAACAATGCAAGTACCAAAAACACGCAAAGATAAGAATTAAACTATGTAACAAATGAGTGAGCTAGGAGTATACGACTTGCTGCTGCAGCTGCTTATCCAACGGCGGCAGGGAGCACACTGACTCTGACCAACCGACACTGGCCGTTCAAAACAAAAACAGAAGACAGACGACTACGCGAATTTACACTATTCAGGTACTAAAACGCGGTGCTACAACTCTCAAATACTATAATACGCCCGAAATTTATAAATTAAACAACGCAAGTATCAAAAACACGCAATGAAATTAAGAATTAAACTATGTAACAAATGAGTGAGCTAGGAGGATACGACTTGCTGCTGCAGCTGCTTATCCAACGGCGGCAGGGAGCAGTGTTGTCAGTGGCGGTCGCACGGCGGCGTGTGGGTGCCGAAGTTGCATAGTTTGAGGTGCTGTCCACGAGGGGCGGAGTAGGAGCCGTCAGTTCAGAAACACGTGACGCTTGTCGCGCATGTGCACTTGTGTCCGGCCGAGTGTCAAACGCTGCCGTGTTAGGGGGGGGTGTGGCCCTGCAGAATTGTCAGTACACGTTATGGCAGTCTTGATAGCACAGTTGAGAGGAGTAGCAGGAGGTAAACACACAGAGGCTCGGTTGCTGGGATTGCAAGCAGATTTGGTGCACTCACTGACCTTGCTTTGTCCTTTCTTTAGTGTCTGTAATTCCTTTGCTGCATCGGAGAGCTGTAGCTGTGTTTCGTGGAGCCGGAGGGAGAGCTCGAAGTTTTCCTTGCATAGGGGAGCGACGTTTTCAAGCTCGACAAGGTACTTGCGCGTGGTTTCTTGTAATGTCGTCGACAGAGACGAGCATGTACGGATGAGATGAGCCCGGACTGGTGTGTAACGGGGGGGGGGGGGGGGGGGCGATGCTCGATGGAGCACAGGGGAAGTCAGTCTTGAATGGATGATGAAACACGGTGTTTTACACTAGGTCCGGTGAAAGTTTGTGGTGTCGCAAGAAGTCAATGCCTAGTATAGGTTTGTCAATTTCGCACACTAGAAAAGTTCACTCGAGTTTGCAGTTTGTGGAGAGAGATACGACGTAGGAAGTTGAACCCAAGCATTGTAGTTTAGTTGAATTCACGGCTTGCAGTGCAGTATGAAGAGGGCGGATGTTTGACGACGCTAAGGATGTAGGCAGCAGCGAAGCATCGGCGCCTGTGTCCACTAGGAAAAGGTATCCCGACGAAATGTCTTTAATGTAAAGTCGTCTACAATTATCTGGTCGTTCCTGGACAGAATGGAGCACTGGGGGGTGCCTGTCATGTTGTGCCCAGGAGGAAGCACCCAAACCTACCTACGATTGGCGTTTGGGAAGTAGCAGGGTGGTCTGCAGTTTCGTGCCGCCTCACCAAACCGTGTGTGGAAGTAACAGTATGGGTAGTGTGGTTGCATTTCCTGCGTAAAGTTCGTTGCCAGTGGTGGCGGCTGAGGTTCGGTGGCCGCACCAGGTTCGGTTGCAGGAGGGGGCGTGACCGTGGGGAGAGCTGGTCACGTCCCAGTTGCTTGTTTACTGCTTCCCGGAGTGAGCGGAATGGTCAGCACAGTACGGCCCCAGCCACGTCCGGCCGCAGGGCGATGAACCTGAACCTGAGACTTGTTAGGTATGCAGTGGTTGGCGAAATAGAGCAGTGATGCATCGTGTAGCTTGTCAGCAATTGTCATTCTTTGCTCGACAGGTTCAGGTGACCTTTGAGCCAGAGCAAAGCAGATGTGAGGAGATAGTTTATCTGACCAGGTGGCAAGGAGAGCTGTGTCAGAGAATAGATCGGTGCTGACCAGGGCACATAGCCATCTCCAGAACTGGGAAGGTTTGTCGTTGCCTAGTTGCTCAACATGCAGCACTTGCCTTATTGCTGCCTCAGTTGAGTGTGCAAGTCGATAGAACTGTCTTTTTAACTAGAGTGTAGCAGGTAGATGAGTCCGGGGTGTCAACCAGGTCAGCAATCAAGTCCTCCTGGCCGTGCAGGTGGGTGATGAGGCACAGAAACCTGGTTGACTCGTCGAGTTTGTGATGGTCGAACACTTCATCCACAATTTTGAACCAGGTTGTTGCTCTGTCGGGATTAAATGGCGGCAGCATCAGTAAGCGTTGTAGAATGTTCGGAAGAACAGGTCGAGTTGAGTTCGTCAGGGCACTGCCTGAATCGAGCTGTTGTTGCTGTAGTATTCCAGGAGAGTGTGCCTCCAGGGGATGTGGCAACAATGGCTGTTTGCGTGGCAGCGTGAAGGTGACATGTTGTGGTTGAGCGCAATCTGTCGCAACCCAGAAGGCCGACTAAAATTTCCACCCCCACCCCCTCAAAAAAAGAAAAACCTGAAGGAAAGGATGGATCTAGTAACCTCAGAGATCTTGGGTCCCCCAAAATCCACTTACAGAAACTATGTAAATTGAAATTGATCCCCCACAATAGGTGGTATCGACCCAAATTGAGTTGCAACATAAATTTTCATTGCTTTCGCTCCCCCCTCCTTCAAAGATCCACACAGTTATTATCCAAAGGAACTGGGATGTCTACAGCCACCACCTTATGAGCTTAAGCAACTAATAACACTTCACCCAGTAGCTTGAATTGCCCTACAGAAAACCCAGTTTGCTGCAGACTATTCTAATCTCACCCATTACAAAGCATATTACAAAAATTGAGCTGACCCTGGGAGAGTGTCAAGTGTTTTTGTACATCTTATCTCTGAGACCAAATTTAGTAAACAGCTTTTAGTTAATAGTTCATTGGAAGTGATAGTTGTATGTATATGGACACACAGTGATCTTAAACTCTGTAACAGTTATGTACCTCCAGATTGAGAGGTCACACACCAGCTGACCAACGATTTGATTTTGTGACTATCTTCACCTCTGTTCATCTCAGAGGATTTTAATGCCCACAGTCCTTAGTTGGTCAGTTCCAAAATCTCTCAGCAATGTAATATACAAGATCAGATATTTTAAAGTTTTAATCATTATGTTTTAAACTCCAGGTCTCCCACTCACTCTAGCCTACTCTTATGGTACCTTCAAAGCTAACGGTCTGTCAGTCTGTAGCCTCAGCTTTCTCCCGTCCATTTACTGAAAAGTGCATGATGAATTATGTGACAGTGACTACTTTCTGGCCAGTCTTTATTTCCTGGAGTGATATCCATCATAACACCTACCATGCCAATTGTCATAGTTTCACATTTCTTTCATTCCTGAACTCCCCTCCCCAGGAGTAAGTGACATACCATGCATTACAGCTACATGAATGACATCCATTGAGGAGTACACATACCACCTTCAAAAGGCTTTGAATCTGGAATCCCTACCTAATTGAAAAATACAAGAACTGCTGTTGGGAAAGATGTGTAACCACTACTTGGTCCCATACTTTTTCCCTCTCAGATTTGATATAAACTATGCTTCATTTATGGCCACCAGTCATCATCCAGTATTGCCACCACTATCCTTGTTGAATAACTAACAACAGACTTTGCCCAAGCCTCATCATCTGAATGTTATAAAAGATGCACAGAGAGTATTTACCTATCTTCCATTCCCCATCTTCGGAAACATAAAATTATCGATACAATAAATGGAAACTCATCAGTACAGTGGCAAAAAGTCTTGACACAGCCCCAGACACTGATCAGACACATAACTAGATGCTACATCATTTTCACCTAGATCATAAACATAATATTTTCGCACATTGTAATCACATCTGCCATGGGGATGAATTTCCTGCCAGTGGATAGAAAGCGTAGTTACCCAAGTTTGAAACCATTTTGGAAAGAGAGTTTGAAACCATTTTGGAAAGAGCTCTGATGAAGTGGACATCTATCACTCTGTTTTTGTTAAAATGTTTTATGCAAGCAGTTTGAACAGATGGTGACTATATGACACATTTGGACTCTTGAGAGTAAGGGATTTCTACTAGAGAGTATGTGTCGAATTCGTGAGGGCCAATCTGGCAACAAGCACATATTCTGCATGGAATCCACTATCAGAACAGCCTTCATTTGTCCCCTTCTTCTTCTCCTCCTCCTCCTCCTCCTCCTCCTCTCCCTCCCTCCCTCCCTCCCTCCCTCCCTCCCTCCCCCCCCCCTCTCTCTCTCTCTCTCTCTCTCTCTCTCTCTCTCTCTCTCTCTCTCTCTCTCTCTCTCTCTACCGAGCAATGAAAAGCCTATGACATCACACGACAGCACTGTATTCTTACTACAGTACTCTACATGAAGATGTCTTTCTCATTTTTAGCTGGATTTTTTTGTATTGTTGGTCCTTCCATGTTCAAGTAGCCACTTCTCACAGGAATCTGCTATTGTATTCTTACTACACTACATGGAGTGGACTTCAGAGGTGCCTTCCGAATTTTTATCTGTAGTTTTTTTTCTCTCATTAATCCTTCCATGTTCAAGTAGCCACTTCTCACAATCTTCCCCACAGACAGAACAACAGAGTTCCACAGAGCTATGTTCTAAGCAGAACTCTTTTCCTAATAGCAGTTAACAGATTTATAGAGACCATAGGCCGTACAGTCTCATATTTCCTGTATGTTGATGGCTTCTGCATCTACAAATCTTCAAATGCAAGTATTGCACAATACCAGCTACTGGCCCTCACCAGCGGCATGCAGTTCACTATTTCAAAACATGTCTAATGCAGTTCTGCCATTGCTGAACTGTCCACCTACTCACAAATCTATTTTCATAATAAGTTACTTGTTCTTGTTGTGGTCTTCAGTTTCAAAACTGATTTGATGCAGCTTGCCGCCCTTTTCTGCCATGAGCAAGCCTTTTCATCTCTGCGTATCTATCGAATCTACATCCACTTGAACCTGCTTAGTGTATTCAAGCCTTTCCCCCAGCAGTTTTTACCTCTCACACTTTCTTCCATTGCTAAACTGACTATTTCTTGATGCCTCAGAATGTGTCCTGTCAACTGACCCCTTCTTTTAGTCCGGCTGCACCTAATTTGATTCAGTACCAACCAAATTTCAGTAGCTTCTATTCTCTTCTTGTCCTCTTCTTATCATCAATGTTTCACTTCTTTATGAGACTACAGTCCTTATAAATACATTCAGAAAAGATTTCCTAAAATGTAAATGTAGATTTGATTTCTCTCTTTCAGAAACACTTTTCTTACTGTTGTTGGTCTGCATTTTATAACCTTTCTACTTCGGCCATCATCAGTCATTTTGTTGCCTAAGTAACAAAACTTACTGACAGGTTTTAGTGCCTCATTTCCTAATCTAATTCACTCAGCATCACACAATTTAATTTGACTACAATCTGTTATCCTTGTTAACTTTTGTTGATATTCGTTTTATAATCTCTTTTTTAGGCAATATCCAACTTGTTCAAATGATCATCCAAGTCCTTTGCTGTCTCTGACAGAACTATAATTTCATTGACAAACCTCAGTGTTTTTTCCCCTCCCTGAACTTTAATTTCTACTCCAAATTTCTCCTTGGAGTCCTTTACTGCTTGCTCAGTGAACAAACTGAATAACATCGGGTGAGGCTACAGCTGTGTTGCACTCCCTTCTCAGCTACTTCTTCCTTATCATGCTCTTTGCCCCTTACAACTGCAGTCTGGTTTCTGTACAAGTTATATATAAGTTTTCCCTCCAGTATTTTACCCCTGCTTTCTTCAGAATTTCAAAGTGTGTATCCCAGTCAACAATGGCAGACTCTTTCTCTAAGTCTACAAATAATATAAATGCAGGTTTTCCTTCCTTCAGTTAGTCTTATAAGATAAGAACCCAAATCAGTTTTCCCCAAGGTTGGCTTGTATAAATTTTTCCATTGTTCTGTAAATAATTCATATCAGTATTTGGCAGCCATGATATATTAAACCAATAGTTTGGTAATATTGACACAGGTTAGCACCAACCTTCTTTGTACTAGGAATTGTTATAGTCTTTTTTCAAATATGAGGGTGTTCAACTTGCCTCATATCTCTTGAATTCAAGTGGAATAGTTTTGCCATGGCTGGCTCTCCCAAGGATCCAAATAATTCTGATGGAATGTCGTCTACTCCAGGAAACTTGTTTTGACTTAGGTGTGTCATAACTGTGTCAAATTCTTCTTGTAGTGTTATATATCCCATTTCATCTTCATTTACTATTTCTTCTCATTGTTTAATATTGTCTTCAAGTTTGTTTCCCTTGTATAGCCCTTCTGTACTGTATACATAGCTCTCTTTTCTTTTTGTAGTACTGGATTGCATCTGAACTTGTGATATTCTCACTGGTATTTATCTTTTTTCTAAAGGTTTCTTTAATTTTACTCTAGGCGACTTCCATATTTCCCCTACATATACTGTATCTGATCAAAAGTATCTGGGCATCTCTGTATAAATCAGTATTAACAAGATGTCACGAGAGGTGGACTCACCAGTATAAAGGGAGAGAAAGAGTATTTTGTTGTCAGTAGAGAAGCAGTCTTAGCAGAATGGGTCAGTTAGGAGAGGCCAGTGACTTTGAACGAGGACTAGTCATTGGAT
This sequence comes from Schistocerca cancellata, assembly GCF_023864275.1. Classification (NCBI taxonomy): domain Eukaryota; kingdom Metazoa; phylum Arthropoda; class Insecta; order Orthoptera; family Acrididae; genus Schistocerca; species Schistocerca cancellata. The sequence goes on from NC_064629.1 coordinate 660,142,549, forward strand.
GTATTGGATGTGACTAAAGTAATAGATCCACCATGGACATTTTAGCCCTTCTAAAGCTGCAATGTCAACTGTTTGTGAAGTGGAAACATGAAGGAACAACCACAGCTAAACCAGGACCATGCATGCCTTACGTACTGACAGACAGGAACCTTTGAGCATTGCAAACAGTGTTTGTAAATAAAAGGAGGGACAAAAAGAATGACTCATGAGTTTCAAAGTGCTACCAGCAGTCCAGCTAGCAGTTAAAAAGAATGAGATGCAGTGGCTTAGCAGCTCCTCACTACCCATAAATTTTTGTGTCAGTGCTAAGTGACACATGAGATGACATAAAGAGCAATAGGAAATGAGTTATACGCTGTGGCGATCTGATGGAGGTGTTTGGATTTGACCAATACCTGGAGAACATTACCTGACATCATATGTAATGCCAACACTGAAGGAAGATTAGGACTAAACATCCCATCGGTATAGATTGTTAGAGAAGGAGCACAAGTTCGGAATGTTTTTATTAAGTATAAAAAATGAAACCAGCTGTGCCCTTTCAAAGGAACCATCCTGGCATTTGCCTGTACTGATTTAGGGAAATCACGCAAAACATAAATCTGGATGGCTGGAGGTGGATTTGAACTGCTGCCCTCCTGAATGAGCGTCCAGTGTTCAAACTACTGTGCCACCTTGTTTGACCAAAAGTGAAGTACGGAGGAGGTAGTGGTGGTATGGTATGGGGCTAAATTTCGAGGTTAGGTTGTGGTCCCCTTATTGCACTTAAGAAAATGCTAAATGTGGAAGGATATGAATGCATTTTACAGCATTGTGTGCTGCATACAGTAGAGGTACATTTCAGAGATGATGATTGTTTGATCAGCATCACAATGCGCCCTGTCATAAAGCAGCATCTGTGAGGCAGTGTTTTGCGGACAGTGACGTTTCTGAAATAGACTAGTCTGCCATGAGCCCTAGCCTGAACCCAGTGGAACACCTTTGGGATAAGTTAGACTGTTAACTTAGCTTAAGACCCCAAAATAAAAAATTTCTACCATCCCTGGTTTTGGCTATTGAGGAGAATGGGCTGCCATTCCTCGACATACATTCAGACAACTCAGTGACAGTGTCCCCACTACAATTCAAGGCATCATAGAGGTGAAGGGTGGGCACTCGCCATATCAATCCCCACTAATAGGTATCTGAATACTTTAGACCAGATGTATACTTGCATTTCCTGTCCATATCATTTTTTAGATACATATATTCCTTTTTGTTTCCTTCATTTGCTTTATTTTCTACTTTCATCAGTTAAATTCAATATCTTGTTCATTATCCAAGGATTTTTATTGATAATTGTGTTTTTGCTTATCTGATTTCATCTGTCAAGGCTACCCCTTTTGTCTTCTGTTATGTTCCTTGCACCAATTTCAGTCAATTTTTGCCTAATGCTCCCTGTGAAACTGTCAGCAACTTCTGTTTCTTTCAACATATCCTGGTCTCCCACAAGTTCCTATGTTTCTGTAATTTCTTCAGTTTTACTCTGCAGTTCATAACTCGTAAATAATGGCCAGAGTCTACATGTGCCCCTGGAAATGTTTAGCATTTTAAAATCTGATTTTTAAGTCTCTCTCTGACCATTATGTAATATATTTTAAACATTCTAGTGTCTCCAGGTCTCTGCTATGTTTACAACCTTCTTTCGTTATTTCTAAATCAATAATTAAATGGTGCCAGACAGCTTTCCCTTTCATTCCTCTCTCCCAGTCCATGTTCTCCTGCTATTTTTACTTCTAATCCTATTTCTGCTATTGCATTCAGTCTCCCATCAAAGTTAAATTTTCATCTCCCTTAACTGCTTGAATAATTTCTTTTATCTTGTCATAGATTCTTTCTGGCTCTTCATTGTCTGCATACTTTTCATATAAACCTGATCTACTGTAGTGGGTGTTGGATTCATGTCTGTAGAGTTACTTAAGGCAGTAGAAACATATCACTTTCTAGGACTATTTTTTATGTTTAGCTGACTTGGCTGCCTTATATACACAAGCTGAAAGAGAATTTCCTGATAGTACTTTATGCTCTATGCTGCCTCAGCAACACTTCTTGGGATGCCAGTCACTCCATCCTTTTACAACTGTCCCATTCGGACTACAGAAGCCTGGTCTGTGAATTGACAGCTCCATCTGTGCAAGGCCATTTAGATCCAATGGGATCAGACTTAATACCAGCACCTTTCAGTATAGCCCCATAGATGGCATGCTGATGGAGGCAGGAATACCCCCTTAAGGTATGTGACAGCTCAAACTATTATTGAACTATGATTTCCATGACACAACCATATTCTCTTCCCAGATAAAAGACATAACATCTGCAAAACATTGCTACCCCTGACACCCACCCCTATTGTCCATTAAACACCTTCTCTCTGGTATCCAAAACAATGGAAGGCTGATTGTATTTTTCTGGCCCCTTGTCATGCCCAAATCCCAGGAAATGAACTTGCAGATCATTTATTCAAGGGAGTTAACCAAAAAAGGACACCCTGGTATTAAAGATATCGACATAATCTGCAAGCCACTGCGCAGTATGTGGTGAAGGGTACCCTCTACCACTAATAGTTCCACTCACAAATATAGTGAGGGAAAAATGACTGTCTATATGCGTCCATATGGGCCATAATTTCTCGTATCTTATCTTCATGGTTCTTATGTGTAGTGCACGGTAGGGGCAGTAGAATCATTTTGCAGTCAGCTTCAAATCCCGCTTCTCTTAACTGTCTCAGTAGTGCTCCTCAAGCCTCTGAATTGCTTCGATGTCTTCCTTTAATCCGACCTGATGTGGATCCCAAACACTTCAACAGTACACAAGTATTAGTCATACTAGTGTCCTGTATGTGGTCTCTTTTACAGATGAACTCCACTATCCTAAAATTCTCCCAATAAACAGGAGTCGACCATTTGTCTTCCCTACTAAAATCCTTATATGCTGTTTCTATTTCATAATGCTTTGCAGTGTTATGCTTAGATATTTAATCAACATTACTCTGTCAAGCAGCACATTAATAATGCTGTATTTGAACATGACAGGTTTGTTTTTCCTACTCATCTGCATTAACTTACATTTTTCTACATTTACAGCTAGCTGCCATTCATTACACCAACTAGAAATTTTGTGTAAGTCGTCTTGTATCCTTCTACAATCACTCAACACCACCACCTTCCAGTACATTACAGCATCATCAGTAAACAGCTTCAAGATTGCTTCTCACCCTGCCCACCAGATCATTTATGTGTATAAAAACAACAGCAGTCCTGTCACACTCGCCTGGGGCACTTCTGATGATCCCCTTGTCTGTAATGAACACTCGCCGTCAAGAACAGTGTGCTGGGTTCTGTTACGTAAGAAGTTTTCGATACCTGGCTCTGACCTATGGAAGACACTATATACCAACATATTCTAGCATCATGCTGTAGGGAGTGATATGCTGAAGCAACCACCAACAAGCTATACATCATAAAAGATGACATCCTGTCAAGACTACAATTCTTTGGCAACTCTGCATCAAAGACGCTAGACTGTCCTTGAAGACCTTGTTAAGCAAGTCACTAACACTTTCTGGAGTTGTGCTGAACCTTTATCCATGGCACACATTTTAATAGAGTATGCTACTTTTATTGCAATAAGACAAACACTTGAGGGTAACTGACTCATCACTCTCAATTTCAGCTGATGACATCCAAGCAGTGTTCCTAGATTTACACTTTATCGAACCATGTGGCCTGTATAATCGGGTTTGAAAGCCATACAGTATGGTGGTGAGTCACCTCGTGCTGTAGTCTGTCATGGACGGCATCTGGCTGTCCCTGGCTGGTGGGTTGGCCTAACCCCACCTTATCATTTGTTTTGCATGCTACATCTCTCATGATTTTAATGAAGAATGCTACCTTATTATCCCCTATGAGTCCGGGGATTAGAATAGGCCCGATGTATTCCTGCCTGTCATAAGAGGCAAATAAAAGGAGTCTCACACGTTTTGGCCTTTATGTGATGGTCCCCTGTAGGGTTTGACCTCCATTTTTCAAAATTTTCGTAAAGAGCGAGCAAATTGAAGAAGGGCACCTTACATGGTGCATCATGTCCATTGTGCCTTGAGATCTTTAGCCCACTTTCTCGTCGTCGCACTGCAGTCCAGCAATCCAGCTCATTCTCCATCTCTTGGGCGAACACGCCTTCCTGGGTGCGTTTTCCACCATGCACTATGCAGTGTCGCTTTTTGCGCCGACGGTGAGATGGATGTCTTTGCACTTCATATCCAGCACGGTAGCCAGTCTGTTGTGGTGGGGCCACCATGTACCCTGTTGGTTTTAGGCCCCTGACAACACAGGGATCGCTCTGCTGATTACTGTGCTGTTAACTCCACACATATGCCAAGGAGTAGATGCCCATCACCCTGGGACATCGGGACTCCTAGCAATGGCCACCCTGCCAGGTGGCCTTTGCTGTGGCTGGTTGGTGCTCATGGGGAGACCAGCAGTCTGTAAGCATTCCAAGTCTCAGTACAGCGCAAGAAAGTACTACCCTAAATCATTCCCCTCCCTGGCCACACCATGGCAGCGTGGGAGGAATGCCAGGCTAAGGATGGCAGCGAACCTTATTCACCCCGGTACCTCATATGTACAAGAACTGATTGGGGACTCCTTTGTTTTGATGAAGCCACAGTTTTTTGTAGAACATTTAGAGGACAAGTTTGGGGAGGTGGAGGGCTTGTCCAAAATACGATCTGGGTCAGTCTTGATAAAAACAGCATCCTCTGCCCAGTCACGCATTTTACTCACTTGTAACAAGTTGGGGGATGTTTCTGTTACCATCGCGCCACATAAGAGCTTAATTATGGACCAGGGTATTATCTTCCACAGGGACCTTCTTTTGCATTCTGAGAATGAGCTGCACTCCAATTTAGAGTGGTAAGGTGGTCATTTCATGTGGCGCGTCCATCGGGGTCCGAGGGATAATCAGGTTGCCACTGTTGCCCTCATCTTGGCTTTCGAGGGTGACACCGTAGCCAAGAAGGTCAAGGTGATGGTCTATCGCTGTGATGTCAAGAAATATATCCCTCCCCCGATGCGGTGCTTTAAGTGCTGGAAGTTCGGCCATGTGTCTTCCCGCTGTACTTCCAGCGTCACATGTCGAGATTGTGGACATCCATCACATCCTAATAATCCATGTGCCCCGCCTCTCACCTGTGTCAACTGCAGAGAGCATCTGTCACCTTGCTCGCCAGACTGCACAATTTTACAGAAGAGGAGGAAAATCATGGAATGCAAGATCCTGGACTGATTGGCCTACACTGAGGCAGGCTAAGAGAAAATATGACCGCCTATATCCTGTGGCTATGACATCCCCATACGCCACCTCTACGAGAACAGTTGTAGCCCCATCAGTTACGCGAATTCCAGTTGGCTCTCAGAGCCAGAAGGCTACACGTGTCCCCTTGATGGTGGGGGCACACCACCTACCTCAGGAGCACTGCCCCCCCAACCATCGGGGACACCAATTCCCACCTCACAGCCGGAGAAGTGTAAGTCTTCTTCGGCTCCTCTCACCAGAAAGGGGTCGCTTGGGTCACTCCCTTCCCAGGTTTCTACTAATGGGAAAGATGATGCCCGCCAGTGGCTGAAGTGCCCAAAAGCAGCTGGCCGTAGGGCTTCACGATCACCCTCAGTCCTGGAGACTGAATCAGTGAAGCCTTCCCAGAGAAACCAAAGGAGCAGCAAGAAAAGTCCAAAAACAAGACCCCTAAGACCAAGGAAATTGCGCGGGCACCCACATCGCTGCTACCTACAAGTTCTGCATCTGGGGATAAGGTGGAGATTCTGGCATCCGCTGAGGACCTAGATCTTGCTGGACCCTCAGACACAATGGATATAGACTGCTCAGGCAATAAGTCGGTGGCAGCAGGTGACCCTGAGGCGTAAACTGCTTCATTGAATGTTCCATGCCTCCTCAGTCTCGCAATGACGCATTCCTCCAGTGGAATTGCTGTGGTTTTTTCCACCACATGGCTGAGCTACGGCAACTGTTAAGCTCTACACCAGCTTCCTGCATTGCCCTCCAGGAAACCTGGTTCCCGGCAATGCGGATCCCTGCCCTCCGCAGCTATAAGGGATATTACAGGAACCGTACCGAATATAATCAAGCTCGAGCCTCTATGTCAGAGAACTATCCCCAGCCTTTTGCACCCTCAAACAGCGGATGGAAAGGAAAGTCCACTCGTTCGGTACACGCCACAGTGAGCCCTATAACGCCACATTTACACAGTTGGAGCCCCTGTGTGCCCTTGCACATTGCCCCGACACAGCTCCTGGGCCAGATCGGATCCACAGTCATATGATTAAACATCTCTCATCTGACTACAAGCAACATCTCCTCATCATCTTCAACTGGATCTGGTGCGACGGCGTCTTTCCATCGCATTGGCTGGAGAGCACCATCATTCTGGTGCTTAAACCTGGTAAAAAGCCGCTTGATGTGGATAGCTATTGGCCCATCAGCCTCACCAACATTCTTTTTAAGCTGCTGGAACGTATGGTGTGTCAGCAGTTGGGTTGGGTCCCGGAGTCACGTGGCCTACTGCCTTCATGTCAGGGTGGCTTCCCTCGAGTCTGCCATCCGAACAACCTTTTCCAGTCGCCCACACCTGGTTGCTGTCTATTTTTATTTACGAAAATCATATGACAAGACCTGGTGACATCATATCCTTGCCACATTATACGAGTAGGGTCTCAGAAGCCTGCTCCACGTTACTAGGAATGCAGCATGTCTTCAGCCAGAAGAACGCCAAGCAACATTGCAAGGTGGCCCAATCCAGGCATTTGTAGTCTGGAACAAGCTTTGCTGGCATCGTGCAGGGAAAGGCAACCACCTGCCGTCCCCACCCTGAACCAGCCCAGCAGTCTGGAGTGAGACAATGCACAGATGCAGTGGACACTGGTGGGCCAGCCCCACCAACAGCTTCACAAGACACAGATGCAAGTGTGGACATATGATGTAGTGTCCTGCGACCCCTCCACCACCAGGGCACACCGAACATGCTTTCCAGCAACTGCAGCCTACATTTCCAGCATCAGTGGTAAGCCGCCCCCCCCCCCCTTCCCCAGTGCCACTTGCGGCCAGCGTGATGATGGAACCTTGAGCAGTAGTGACACAGATGGCCTCCAATCCTTTTTGTGGCCACTCAAGAAGCTTATCCTACAACTCTTGTCGCTGTTAACCACCCAACCATGGCGACTGTCCAGGTGGTCACTGCAACACCTCATCAAAAACACCATTGGTAATGCAAATAACTTTGGTTTAACCCTTTGTGCCTCTAATGGAAACAGCCTCTGTCCCCAGGAGGGTGAATTTATCCAGTCCCTGAAGGATGAGGCCGTAGATATCTGTCTTGTTGGTGAGATGCACTTCAAATCTGAATTCAGCACACTGGCAGCTAACTACTGCTGCTATTGCACAAACAGGCTGAGAGTAGGTGGTGTCACTGCTGTGTTATACATCAAGAAGTTGCTGCAGCACTACCAGGTACAACTGTCAGATTTAACCACTGTGGAGGCCATGGTGGTTGCAGTCAACACTCATGCAGACAGATCACTTAAATCGTGGTATACTGACCATCCATAGGGACCCGGAGGAGGCCAATGTCCTGCTGGCAGTGGGGGGAAACTTCTCGTGGGTGATTTATATGCGACCAGCATCTCCTGTGCACTGTACTGAGGAATGGTGAAATCATCCTGGATCTGTACGACCACATCATATAGTCCAGCAGTGGCCAGACAGATGCCCTGGATGTCACCATTCTGAAAGATATCGCTCAATTCACTTCTGCAAAGATGCACTGGGCCCTGACGTTCGACCATCTGCCAGTGGTGTTTGACGTGGATGTTAACAGTGCAGCATAACTTCCTGATTGCTGCAACTTCTGTGGTGTTGATGGAGAATGCTTTGAGACTCAGTTGCTCCACTTGCAAAACAATGCTCCAGACGTAGACGTCATGAGGGCTCACTTCATGCACCAGGCACTGAGAGAGGCGTATGCAACCTTGCTCAGATGTCCTCGTGGGCCACAAAACTTCTCGCAGCCATTCACTTCACTCAGAAGAACTGCCTCTTCTTTAAATGGCGGCTCACTCACCAGCTATTAACAAAGAAGCCTATCTACCTGATGTATTACGACAAAGGCTGCAGTGGAAGAACATCACAAATGTGACTGGGCTGGCCTGGTGGTGACGCTCAGTCCCAAGTATGGCAGTGTCTTGCACATGACCAAACAGTTCCTCCATCGTTGGCAATGGATTCTGCTGTTGTAGATTTTATAGACCTTAATCTGTGAGCCTTATGTCTAGTCCAGCGTCCTAATGGATAAGATTGTGGCAAACTTCACTCCTGTGGTCAAACCTGTCAACAATGCACACATCCACCTGGTTGAGGAGTGGCTGTCCATGTTCCTGCTGGTCAGGGCAAAAGATGATGTGATAAAAGCAATCACAGAAGAGGAGATGGAGCTGCAACTAGTGAGGCTCAACACTAGGAGAGTGAGAGGAAGCAGTGGGCACGACAACATGCTGCTGCACCACCTGCCAGCTGATTTCCACAGTCACTTGGCCGCCATTTTCAACAACATACTGTTTGTTGTTGTTGTGGTATTCAGTCCTGAGACTGGTTTGATTCAGCTCTTCATGCTAATGTATCCTGTGCAAGCTCCTTCATCTCCCAGTACCTACTGCAACCTACATCCTTCTGAATCTGCTTAGTGTATTCATCTTTTGGTCTCCCTCTACGATTTTTACGTTCCACACTGCCCTCCAATGCTAAATTTGTGATCCCCTGATGCCTCAGGACATGTCCTACCAACCGATCCCTTCTTCTAGTCAAGTTGTGCCACAAACTTCTCTTCTCCCCAATCCTATTCAATACCTCCTCATTAGTTACGTGATCTACCCACCTAATCTTCAACATTCTTCTGTAGCACCACATTTCGAAAGCTTCTATTCTCTTCTTGTCCAAACTATTTATTGTCCATGTTTCACTTCCATACATGGCTACACTCCATACAAATACTTTCAGGAACAACTTCCTGACATTTAAATCTATACTCGATGTTAACAAATTTCTCTTCTTCAGAAACGCTTTCCTTTCCATTGCCAGTCTACATTTTATATCCCCTCTACTTCGACCATCATCAGTTATTTTGCTCCCCAAATAGCAAAACTCATTTACAACTTTAAGTGTCTCAGTTCCTAATCTAATTCCCTTAGCATCACGCGACTTAATTCGACTACATTCCATTATCCTCGTTTTGCTTTTGTTGATGTTCATCTTATATCCTCCTTTCAAGACACTGTCCATTCCGTTCAACTGCTCTTCCAAGTCCTTTGCTGTCTCTGACAGAATCACAATGTCATCGGCGAACCTCAAAATTTTTATTTCTTCTCTGTGGATTTTAATACCTACTCCAAATTTTTCTTTTGTTTCCTTTACTGCTTGCTCAATATACAGATTGAATAACATCGGGTAGAGGCTACAACCCTGTCTCACTCCCTTCCCAACCACTGCTTCCCTTTCATGCCCCGCGACTCTTATAACTGCCATCTGGTTTCTGTACGAATTATAAATAGCCTTTCGCTCCCTGTATTTTACCCCTGCCACCTTTAGAATTTGAAAGAGAGTACTCCAGTCAACATTGTCAAAAGCTTTCTCTAAGTCTACAAATGCTAGAAACGTAGGTTTGCCTTTCCTTAATCTTTCTTCTAAGATAAGTCGTAAGGTCAGTATTGCCTCACGTGTTCCAACATTTCTACGGAATCCAAACTGATCTTCCCCGAGGCTTCTACCAGTTTTTCCATTCGTCTGTAAATAATTCGCGTTAGTATTATGCAGCTGTGACTTATTAAACTGATAGTTCGGTAATTTTCACATCTGTCAACACCTGCTTTTTTTGGGATTGGAATTCTTGCTCACCAGATGGTAGAGTTTTGTCAGGACTGGCTCTCCCAAGGCCGTCAGTAGTTCTAATGGAATGTTGTCTTGTTTCAACTAAGGTCTTTCAGTGCTCTATCAAACTCTTCACGCAGTTCGTATCTCCCATTTCATCTTGATCTACATCCTCTTCCATTTCCATAATATTGTCCTCAAGTACATCGCCCTTTTATAGACCCTCTATATACTCCTTCCACCTTTCTGCTTTCCCCTCTTTGCTTAGAACTGGGTTTCCATCTGAGCTCTTGATATTCATACAAGTGGCTCTCTTTTCTCCAAAGGTCTCTTTAATTTTCCTGTAGGCTGTATCTATGTTACCCCTAGTGAGATAAGCCTCTACATCCTTACATTTGCCCTCTAGCCGTGCCTGTGCACTGGAATCTACCCATCCACAAGAAAACATGCAGAAGTAGTGGCGATGCCAAAGCCTGGCAAGAACGTACGGCTTGTGCAGAATTATCAGTCAATCAATCTGTTTTCCTGCTTCCTCTTGAAAGCCTTGAAGAGGCTGTACACCAAATGACTACTCCAGCACATCACTACAGGTCATCTCACCCACATGAGCAGTTCGGGTTCCGGAGGGGCCGTTCCATGACATGTTGGTGGCTGAGGCTGGTGGAGCAGGTGATGTGAGCCCTGGAGATTTGTGAGTACCCTGGGGCAGTATTTCTATATATCTCCAAGACATTCAACTCTGTGTGGCGCAACGGCCTCATGTACAGTCTCATTGTGTTTGGGGTACTGTTGTCGCATGGGATCGTACTCAACTCTTACCTGTCAGGGAGGACAGTCCACGTTTGCACCAACGATGCGACATTGACAGTGCAGCTGATGCTTGCCAGTGAGAGACACCGTAATGTGTCGATTGCGGTTGCAGCAGCTCAACTGGAGTCGGCGCGGGGGCGACAGGTGAGAAAAAGTTCAAAGTTTGAGAATGTGTGTTAGTCCAAGGGAAGCTCGACATATGATCAGGGCCAGGGCCACCTGTGTTGCAGGGAGACTGCGGAGGTGCAGGCTTTCCAGAAGCAGAGTGTGGGAAATGATGTCGAACGTGGGACGGAATGTGTGAATGTTCCCTGTTCATAGTCACTCCACTCAAAACGGTGTGCAGATAAGATGAATGTCTTGGCACAAAACACTGAGGCATAGCAATGGGACGGAGGTGGAGGTCAGACACAGATAACAAGCTATTGTTCCTGTTGCAGGCCGAGGTATCGAAGTAGGAAGGCATGTGCTGATGCTGGACCAAGTCAGGTGCAGGCGTGGTCAGATGCTGAGGAGGTAGACCTGTGAACGAAGCAGTTCCAGCCACGTGGCAGGTATCCGCGTGGTACTGCATAGATTGCGGCGTGGCAAATCATTGTCCCTGTGGTAGTAAGTCGTCGGACGAAGCATTTGCAGAAATCTGCATTGGTCCTGCACTGCACGGAGATCTGTAAGAGGTAACTGCACAGTCGATGAGGGAGGGCACATGTGGCAGGAACAAAGGCGTTTGATAGCCAGTGTCATGCACACTCCTAACCTCACTTATTGTTGCAGGCTCAAAAACGACTGACGAAATCGGCGGAATCATCGAGTGAGAGGCATCGTGTTGCAGTCCTGGCGGGTGTACATTGCCCGCAACATGATACATGTCGATCACAAAATCTGGCATTACGCGCTGGGCCGAAGTCATTGTTCAAATGCTGTGTCAATGTAATACACGCGAAAATAACCAATGCGGAGGTCACGGACACAGTAAAACAGCGAAAATGAAAGACGTTACAACTTGGGGTCACCAGTGAAGAGGGTGTTCAGGTCGGTTGCACCAAACCACCTCCATTTAGCAATAGTTCATTTATTAACCTTAACACATACAAGGATCACAAAGAACTGAACTGAACATGCCGGAACAGCCAAAGATAATCTTAGAGTCCAAAGATGGATGCATATCAATGTTGGTGTTGATTTCATCAGCACCACGATCTCATGATGAACAATGTTCTCATTGGTATGAGCACTTATGCCACTCCTGTAGACAGAAACAAGATGAGCATTATTATTATGATACTGATGTGGTAAATGGACATGTGTGGTCTCCAGTGTCATATGCATTTTTAATCCATGAGCGTGTGGTTTCAAATACTGTAGGGTGGTAACTGATGAATAGAATGCTTCCATACAGATTTCCTCATCAGGGATGACCCTTACTACTGTTTCTTGAATTATTTCATATGCACTCCAGATTCACATATTTAAAACCATACATCTATTATTATAATTATATCCTTCAATCAGGTGTGATAGCTAAGGTTCGTAGTAGGTTACCCTTGCCTTATGAGACTGGTCTGGTTGTTTACAACATGGGTGGTACTTGATCCTTGCCAACATTCATCATAATTCAATGCATAATAACTTGCCAACAAACTATAACCCTCTATCTATCCAGGAAATAGAAAAGGTCCAATATAAAACTTGAAAGCTGCTAAATGTTGCCTGAGACAACAGATAGTCCTTAGGAACCCCAATCATACTATTCAGGTGTGGGGGACTTACATATTGTAGATGTATTGCTTTTTGAAAGTTAAGCTGTGAAGCAGGTGTTGGATAACGCCCCAGGCGTCCCTTAGCAGGCAACGCTCTGGAAAATTCCATGCCACCCGCACAGTTTTCTTGATCCCTACCAATCAGGGCGGAGGAAGTTGTGTGGTGCATCGAATATACCCGTCTGCCCATCACCGGGCCTGCTCTCTTGTATTTTTGCTCACCCACGAGTCGGATGTGCACCCTGTAGCAGTGTAGACCTTCCCGCTTCTCCTGATGCTGCAGCACTGTGGACTTAGTTTTGGCAGACAACAACTTTCATTAGCTTCGCGAAATATGTTTTGCCACACTCTATGCTCTCGCTCACCCTCACCTCCCTAGGCCTGTGAGATCCCTTTTTAACATGCTTTCACCAGTAAATGGCCTTTGTCTAAATTTTGTCCTATTAATTTCATAATGCCCACCACCTGCCCATACGCCCATCCTGTACAACTGGTCATGTTGCTGATCTGTGTTGTGACAGTTGATTCTACGATATAGTGTTAATGACATTTGTATCCAATGTCACATCATCGTTTGCAGAAATGTTGGCTTCAGAAGGATACACAGTTTACTCAAAAAAAAAATAAGAGCATATGAATGGAATTATTAGTATTTAATCACTATAATTTTTACTTATTTGAGTTTTATGCCATCACATAACCAGTCTCTTACCATGAACACACTGTATGGAGGCAGTTCCCCAATTCATCATGCTACTTACATTATGAATAGTGGTACATTTGCCAAATCACTGGCTATATAGAGGAAAAAATAAAACACTGACATATTTATTATTTTAGACAGACATTTGTTATGTTTCAATATGAATACAAATGTACCTCAATGACTAAATCACGGACGCATCTTGTTGGTCAATAGTCAGTGCTCAAAGATGGCAGCCAGTGTGACAGTTCATCACATATTGAATGAAAAATTGTGAATTGGGTAGCAAAAAAGCAAGTGTGTACAAAGTGTAAAGATGAAATTATGAAGTTGAAAAAAAATTCAAGTTTGAAATTTGTTATTGTTAAATTAAAAACAGATATCTCAAAACTTCTGGAAGAAAAACTTTAATATTTATGCAAACTAAGGGAAATCTTCTGCAAGGCAGTTCAAATAACTCAAAAAAGTGACATACAAAAACAGCAGGCATAACATGAAAACTGCTAAATCTGTGTAGTATACAAAAGTTTCTGAATGACAATCGTTTTCAAGAATGTTCTAACAAGGACTTCGCAAAAGCAGTGAATAGTAAGGAACCATGTGACAAGATCGAGGACAGTGCAAACAAGACATGCCAGGAAAGTATGTCATTGTGGAAAAATAATCAATATAATGTGAATGTGAACAGTATTCATTTATTGACTGTCAGAAATTTTCCTGAGGTATTATCATCTTTCATTGATGGAAAGAACAAAGTAGAAAATGTGAATCAATACACCACCGATATTCACAGTGATCATAGGCTCAATAACAGTGATCTTGCGACAACAAGCAGTCCCAGACATAAAACCCAGCTGCTGGCCAGTCCCCTCAGAGACTATGTTCAAGTCATTCACCTAAGACAGCCAGTATAATCAACCACCCGTCAGAATTCTAAGTCCAGCTGTATGCCCGTTCTGCCAACACTGCAAGATGCAGAAGTGTATGGAGGAAGTGCTGTCATTCTTCACAAGCCTCTCTGTTTGTCATTTAGTGTCTGGTGTTTGTGTAGCCCTACCTGACATGACATTGTCTCTTGCAATGATGCCCAGCATGCTTCCCACATCTATTCAATGTACATGCCCTATCAGCTTGAGTTTTGATAAATCCACATGGCATGTGCAGCCCAGCTCCTTAGAGAAACATGACTGGCTGGTTGACACAATCAAGGTTGCTACAGATCAAGTGCATACTGTGTACTTTGATACAGAATTATGTGTTTTTTTGTTAAATTTATTGACTTGCTTCAGGTTGATGGGATATTATTATGTCATTGTGCTCAGGCCTGCTAAACTCATTATGATGATTCCACTAACATGGTTTTTTGGTGAATGCAGAGGTGGTCTATACAAATGTTCAGGTTTTTAAGCTTCTGCCTGAGGTAAACAACAATTTTCAGAGGTTCATCATGCTCCCTTTTGGGGACATACAACATATTCAAAAGGAACGCTGTTCTACTCAGCGCACTTATAGATATATAGTGATGTTCGGTTGGTAGAAATGGTGATTAAAAAAAATATTCCCTCTCACTTGCAGGTATATGGTTATGGAGTTCATACTACATATACTGGCAGGAAGGAACCTGCTTTATTTGTAATGAGAGCAGTCACCTTCATACCAACTGCCCATGTTGAGTGGTGGTATTAAAACACACTTACGAACAGCATAAAAAATTGGCTTTAGTGGTTCTTCTCCCACAGAATTCTGTATCTGAGTCAATATCAGTTATTTGAGATCCATTTGGATCTTTGAGAGATAATATTAATGATTTCCCCCCCGTGCCTATGTGTAGAGTCATTGATGCCATCACTTCCACAATGCCAGCCCTGGTTATTCAAAACAAACATCACAGAACACATGACAATGATGTAGTTGAGGGGCCTTTCCCTTCATCTTGCCCTTCAGATAGCTGTCAATTGAAGGACCCTCTTCTCTGGCCTGAGTTCATGGATGAGGAAGCCATGGTTGCTTCTGCACCTGGTCAGGTAGTTACTTATAAGTCATCTGGCAATTCTCCTGTCACCGAGCAAGGTGGCGCAATGGTTAGCACACTGGACTCATATTCAGGAGGACGACGGTTCCATCCCATGTCCGGCCATCCTGATTTAGGTTTTCCGTGATTTCCCTAAATCACTCCAGGCAAAAGCCGGGTTGGTTTCTTTGAAAGGGCACAGCAGACTTCCGTCCCTGTCCTTCCCTAATCTGATGAGACCAATGACATTGCTGTTTGGTCTCTTCCCCCAAACAACCCAACCCAATCAATTCTCCTGTCATCCAGGCTGCCTCATCGGCACCACCTGTTAAGGAATCTGTTTCAGGATGCCACTTGTCTGCCTGGCTCTATCAGATACCTCACCGCTTGTCTCAGCTTCCAAAACTACTTCTACTGCTTCTATCATGGCCTCCAAGTCACAGAATCTTGATGAGCTTAACTTGAGTGATTCCCAAGTGCAGAAGGACCCCCATTATTACTAAACAGATCTCCATACATGAGGCCCTGTCCATCAATGAGTGTGGTGCGAAGGTCTTCTTCTCAGTCTGAAATGGACTTTCTGCATGACCCACCCACACAAACACGAGGTACCGGCAATTCTGAGGAGCCACAGTAAATAACGTATCCAGCTTGAGAAAGTGGCATTATGGAAGAAGGAAAAACAGTGTGATGATGGGAAAGTTATTCACACTTCTTCTCTCTACGTTTTATCCATTAATACTGCTATGGATACAGGTACATAGCGCAGTTTTATGAGGGTTTGATAATTTTGTAGTTTTTGTTCCAGTTCAATTGCCTATGCAAGCATATGTTTTCCTCACTTTGAATATCAACTGAATTGATTCTGAACTCCAGCTCACCGCTTTGTGAAGGCCTATACACTATGTCATCAAAAGTCTCCGGACACATGGCTGAAAATGGCTTACAAGTTTGTGGCACCCTCCATTGGTAATGCTAGAATTCAACATGAGCTTGGCCCACCCTTAGCCTTGATGACAGCTTCCACTCTCACAGGCATATTTTCAATCAGTTGCTGGAAGTTTTCTTGGTGAATTGTAGCCCATTCTTCACGAAGTGCTGCACTGAGGAGAGGTATCGATGTCGGTCAGTGAGGCCTGGCACGAAGTCAGCATTCCAAAACATCCCTAAGGTGTTCTATAGGATTCAGGTCAGGACTTTGTGCAGGCCAGTCCACTACAGGGATGTTATTGTTGTGTAACCACTCCACCACAGGCCATGCATTATGAACAGGTGCTTGATTGTGTTGAAAGATGCAATCGTCATCCCCGAATCACTCTTCAACAGTGAGATGCAAGAAGGTGCTTACAACATCAATGTAGGCCTGTGCTGTGATAGTGCCACACAAAACAACAAGGGGTGTTAGCCTCCTCCATGAAAAACACAAAGACACTATAACACCACCGCCTCCGAATTTTACTGTTGGCACTACACATGCTGGCAGATGATGTTCACTAGGCATTCACCATACCCGCACCCTGCCATTGGATCGCCACATTGTATACCATGATTCGTCACTCCACACAACATTTTTCCACTGTTCAATCGTCCAATGTTTATGCTCCTTACACCAAGCAAGGTATCGTTTGGCATTTACTGGCATGATGTGTGGCTTATGAGCAGCTGCTCAACTATGAAATCCAAGTTTTCTCACCTCCTGCCTAACTGTCATGGTACTTGCAGTGGATCCTGATGCAGTTTGGAATTCCTATGTGATGGCCTGGATAGATGTCTGCTACATATTATGACCATCTTCAACTGTTGGCGGTCTCTGTCAGTCAACAGATGGGGTTATCCTGTACATTTTTGTGCTGTACATGTCCCTTCATGTTTCCAATTCATTATCACATTGGAAACAGTGGACCTAGGAATGTTTAGGAGCACGTATGACACAAGTGACACACAATCACCTGACCACGTTCGAAGTCCGTGAGTTTTGCCAAGTGCCCCATTCTGCTCTCTCATGATGTCTAAGGACTACTGAGGTCCCTGATATGGAGTACCTGGCAGTAGGTGGCAGCACAATGCACCTAATATGAAAAATGTATGTTTTTGGGGGTGTCTGGATACTTTTGATCACATAGTGTACATGTCTGTGCTGCATAAGTAATTTTTTTTATAGGAAGTATTATTTGACCAGATTTAAATTCCTGTGTTCTACACTTTGTTTAATGTGGCTTCTAAACTTTCAATGGGCTTGTCTTGTATTATAGGGAAGGAATCCCATCATGAGATTTGGAAGTTCTCAATCATGGTAGGGGTATAGGATGCACCTTTTATGATCTCACTTTAATTCTCCTCTATGCTTCTTCTGGCTCTGGTAATTTTATGGAACGTTCGCTTTTCTGCAAACAGGAAATCATTTACCTAGTTTGTAAATCCCCTGCAAAGATCCTATTGGGTGGGGATTTTCAATTGTGTTCTGCAACTGGTAGATTAGTTTCTTAATTTTAGTTTTAGTAAGAAACTCTTAAGTCATGGTATGCTCCTTGAACCTATGTGATGCAGGGGTTTGCCAGTATTCTACATTTGTCCGATACACTTATTTTATTGCCATCTCTAGCAGTTGACTTGGTCTCTTTTACCCTTCTGATTCCTTGTGAGAACAGCTTTTGTATGTGATGTGATATCCACCAGTTTTACAGATCATTGTGTCGTAGCCATCACATTTAATTGTGTGCAGCAGCCAGTAAAATTGAATCGTCTTCCCTGGATGCTCAGTATAGCTTATCCACAAGATCATTCCTGTGTCCAGGAAATATGGGCCTGTTGCTCTTGTGCTGTAGAATGGTACTTGTGTATTGTGGAATGGTGGACACCACATGCCCAGCCATAAATTCTTAAAACTGTCATGTGTTCTGGTGCCGTAAGGGTGGCAGATGTTGGGCAGACCCAAGAATTTTTTTACTCCGTATTATGTCAACTTCACGATCGAACTAGGCAAACTCCTCTGTAGATTATTGATGTACAGTGAATTAAAACCAAATTGCTATAGTTAAAATAATTTCAGTTTGGGAGGGGGGTGGGGGGGGGGGGGGGGGGGGGGAGTCAACATGCTGGAAAAAATCTCATCCACGTTCCATTTTACAAGATGACTTCACTATACCATATTATCCACATGGGGGAATGCAGAAATGAGTTTTAATTGCATCCCTCACTAATGCTGATGGTCAAGTGTCAAAATCCCACTGTGAAATTTTCAATTTAATTTTTAACTGCTTTTTACTGAACTGTATTTTGCCCACATTCCTGCTGAAAATTTTCCTGGCAATTTATCCCCTTAGCTGGATTGTGTCATCACCCCCGAATTAAATGACATTTTCTTGAATGAGCTCCACAAGAATGATATATATGCTGTTGTTACTGGATTTCAGTCATGCAAGTCACACATATTTGCTGGTATTCCTAAGGAATTTTGTGTTCATAGGTGACACAATAACGTTGATGGTCAATGAAGTGATGTGGGGTGTCTCAGTTCCTGCTCCCTTCAAGGAAGGTAAGATCATCCTCATCTCAAAAACCAAGGGTCAACCTGATCTTGACTCCCTTCATCCAATTACTCTCCTAAACTTTGAACATAAAACTGTCACTCAAACTATAAACAAACACTCGTCTCTCTAAGTTGCTCGACAAGGTCATACCCTTTACCAAAGTCATGTTGTCTGGACGCACGATAGCTGAAGTGAACACAAGCAAATGCCTAACAGCAAATTCACTGCTGTGTAAACTTATGTGCATGGTGTTCAGTCATGTGCAGGTAGCATTTGCAAGTGTTTGCTAGTGATCCGCTTGTTGTCGGTTTCAGGGCGAACGATCAATGGAAGTTCACATCCTCCCTGCTTCAGCACTAGCTTCGATGATAGGCACTTGCTTTACTGCAGTGTAATGTTTTTGCATGAATCTTTGTCATCATCATCATCAACTCACTGTATTTTATAGTGATCATGTGTGATGGATTGGGTAGATATGACAGTGCTTCTTTTCATCGAAGAGTACAGATCCTACAGGTGCTGTAGAAAACTACCAATTCGCATTCAAACCAATGTCATTCCTCCTAGATAATTATGAAGTCAGGAGAAGCAGGTGTTCAGAGGTAAGATTGATTGATTTCATTTCATGTTCCATAGATCCAACTGTTTTGGGTTCACAAGGACGTGGAACAAGTCAGCTTTTCACAAATACAATATGACAATCTTATAGCATACACAGACATTTGAGAACATAATTATATAAAAATGTATACAGTAATTTCCTTGAGTAGCAATATAGAAAAAATAAGATACATATTTTCTTAGAATCATTAAAGCTTTACAGGAAAACAGATACAGAGCACAAATGGATACAGAGCTCAGGTTAAACAACATTCTTAGTGGTATTATGTCATCTTGTATTATATAATATTAGAATCTTAGAATTTATTTGTTTAAAAATTCATCTAGACTGTAAAAAGCTTTATCTAGCAGAAATATTCTTAATGCTTTCTTAAACTTACTTTTGCAGTGAATCTCTGTCTTTATTTCAGGAGGAAGAGCATTGAAGAGTTTTGTTCCAGTGTAGTGGACACCCTTTTGCACCAAGCTAAGATTTCTGTGCTCACTGTGTATGTCATTCTTCCTCTGTGTGTTATGCTCATGATAATTACTGTTTGGTCGAAACATCTCTACATTTTCATAGACAAAACACTAGAGGAAAAATATATTGGCATGTAATTGTATATACTTTGTTTTCAAAAGCTATTTTTTACATTAGTCTCTCGGGCACAATCCACATATAACTCTTAAAGTTTGCTTCTGAGCAATGAACACTTTCCTTGTTAATGGCTGGTTGCCCCAAAAAATAATTCTGTATTCAATGAGTGAGAGAAAATTGCCATAGTATGCCCCATTGCAGTTTGTTTCCACACATGTGGTGACAGCCCATAAAGCATATGCAGCAGAGCTAAGCCTCTTACAGAGAACTATTATGTGCAAAGACCAGTTCATTTTCTTGTCAATGTGCACTCCAAGAAATTTTGTTGTTTCCATTCTTTCTATTGACTGATTACCACTTGTCACACTTAATTCTCTTGTATAGAACTGAATAAAAGTGGTCTTACTGGAATTTAATGAGAGACCATTCACCTTGAACCAATTAACCACATCTGAGAGTATGTGATTAATGGATTCCTCAAGATTACTATCAGTTCTACTGCTCATAGAAATTGTGGTATCATCAACAAATAAAGTAAATTTACATGGCAGACTTGTACATGATGGTAGATTATTTATAAAAATCAAGAATAATAGTGACCCGATAATTGAGACCTGAGGCACTCCATATGTAATGGTACTCCATTCATATTGTGCAGAAACATCGCATACTCCACCTGAGCTATTCAAGACAATTTTTTTTTTCTGTCTTAGAGATATGACTGTAGCGCCACTTATGCCTACTAATTTCCCTTTTTGCAAGAGAATCTGGTGATCAACACAGTCAAATGCTTTAGACAAATTATAGAAGACACCAATTGCTAGCATTTTCTCATTAAGGGTTTCAAGGACTTCATTTTCAAGTGCATACATTGCATCTTCTGTTGAAAGGCCCTTTTGAAAGTCGAATTGGGTCTTGCTGAGAACTCCATTCTTCATGAGATGATCAATACTTCATGCATGTATTAGCCTTTCTAGAATTTTAGAGAAAGCTGCCACCAAGGAGATAGATTGATAGATAGTTAATTCAGTTTTATCACCCTTTTTGTATAGGGGCTTCACAATGGCATACTTAAGTCTATTGGGGACAACACCATTTTGAAGGCAAGCATTGAAAATATGACAGAGAATGTCCTTTACCAACACACAATAATATTTCAATAAATTGTTAGAAATATTATCAACCCCTGCAGAGTTCTTACTTTTTATAGACATGATGATTTTCTGAATTTCATCTACAGTGACAGGATTGAGGTACATTTCCGGAACTGTGTTTGAATATACAGTTTGGCAAAGAGTTATGGCTTCATCAACATTGCCTTGAAATCAATCTGTTGAGTTACTTATATGAAACGCTTATTTAAAATCTCAGCCGCACTTTTTGGATTATCTACTAGGTTTCCTTCATATCTGATTTTGTTTACATCTTCTCTGATTGTTGTATCTCTTCCTGTTCTTTTCTTTAAAGCTCCAAATTGTATTTATTTTATTATTAGAATTAATATTTTCTTCTGATAACAAAGGGATTTTGATTTCTGTATAAGATTCTTTAAAATTTTACAGTATAATCTATAGTATTCTGATTTTTCTACATCTTTAGACAATCTTATTGCAGCATAAGTTTCCCTTTTGGTTTAACATGACTGATTTATACCTTTTGTAATCTGAGGCTTACTTTCAGACTTGGATGCACTGTTTCTGGCTCATTTCTTTAGAAATATTAATTCATTTATAAAACAGTTAAATTTAGCATCAATATTATCAAGGCTACATACTGAAGACAAATCTATTCACTGCAACCTATGGTTGAAAGTTTCTTTTGCCTCTTTGTTCATAACTCTTATGAACTTGCATTGAGGAAATTGTTTTTTGAACAGATTAATGTCATAAGGAGTGAGAATTTGCCCATCATGATCTGAAAGCCTACTTATAACCTGCCTGACAGTATAATTCTGATATCTACTTATGTTATCAATCATAGTCTGGGATTTGGATGTAATTTTTGTTGGAAAGTTTATTACCAATATCAGATTATATAAGGTCATCACAGTCTCAAAGTCAATTTTATTCTTATTTTCTGTCAACAATTTTATACTGAAATCACCTAAAACTACAATATCCTTTGCATTTGCATGTAACCCTGAGAGCAGGAGTTTCATTATACACAGAAAAGTTTTTTTGTCACCCGAAGATGCCCTGCAGACAGCCAGCACTATTATTGTGTAGAAATTAGTTATTATTACAGTTGTACAGGCCTCAAATTGTTGTTCCACTCTATCATCATTTGCTTTCATCATTTCCTTTGGGCCTTTGTCCCACTTCAACACGGGGCAGGCCTTGTTACTATGGATTTGGTGATGTTAGTGTAGAGGGTGGCCAGATGCCCTTCCTGCCATCACCCCGTACCCCCTGAGATGGAAATAAGTGTGCCTCAGCTGTCTGCACCCAGTGTAAGCCATGAAATAGTGCGAATGTATTGGAAATGCCTGCGACTCGTGTAACTGAGATGGGACGTGGGTACCTACCTGGTATTCAACTAGTGGGATGTGGAAAAGCGCCTAAAAACCACACACAGGCTGGACGGCACACCAGCCTTCATTGTTAATCCACCGGGCGGATTCGATCCAGGGCCAGAGTGCCTACCCAAGTCCAGGAAGCAGCGCATTAGCGCTCTCAGCTAACCTGGTGGGTTGTTCTTCCACACAATATTTTCTAATATCTGTGGCTTTGTATGATACACTATCCTCAACATAAAGTGATACTACACCATTGTCTTTACTTTCCCTATTACTAAACTATAATATACTGTAGATGGCAAGGCACATTTATCTGTAACATAGTGCTCAGTGAAGCACAAAATCTGAGCATTATTTATACAATGCTTTTCATTATTGATAATAAGTAGTTGATCTGTTTTGTTTAATAGGCCTCCCATATTTTGATGAAAGAAAGAGATGCCTTCCTCTTTCTTTTTTATTCTGTTAGTGCTGTTACTACCTGACTGAGAATCCACTGGAATTTACCTTGAGACAGCGGGGAGTAGACACTTGACACTACCTACTGTTGTCCCTTCTTTTTCTTCAGGCGCATTGTAATGGTCGCCTGGTCGTAGATATTGCTAATTGCTATAATCGCACTATTTCACTCCCATTTACGGAGCTTGTTAGCACTTGATGTTAGGTTGGCTCCATTAAAATGCATTGTGTTTTAGTAATCGCTGCTACTTGCTGGATCGCTGCTGTCTCTCGATGCTGATGCTGGCTCTAAATCTGGTTGTCTAGGGTTAAAAACATGAGGTCCCGTGTTTTTTATGTGCTTTTGATGATAAAGAACGAGTGAAACCAACAAATATGTAAACTTCAAATATTTATTACTCCGGTCGCCATCTTAATTCCACTGTCCACCACAGACCATGACACAACACAAAGTAGTACTTCCTTTACATGTTCTTTGCTTTGTTTATCCACCTCAAACAATAACACACAAACACACTTTACCAAAGTGACATTCCGACTGCCTCTCGACCCTTCTTGCTGCTTGTATTTATAACATTGTCAAAGAACTACTAAAAAGAGATATAGTTTATAAGTCACATGTACATCTGTTATCATAATTTGAGCAGAAAAGTTATTAATTTGCATCGAGTGACATAATTTAACATGTTATTAAAATGACAGAGATTTGTTGACTTGACAGATTAATTCTTTGTTACAAAAACGCCGTTTTTTAGAAGTTTGTCAATTGACTTCTCTAATTTGCATAAATAAGTAAATAACATGAAGTATTAAGAATTACATTGGTTTTCGTCTAAAATAGGATTGCTTACGTGAATACTGAGTGAAAACGCTCCTAGTGAACAAATAGGTTTCACTGGGTGATTTTTATTTAAGGAGATCCAAAATACCTAAGTTGGCCACTATTTTTCGTACTTCATATTAATTATTTAAGATGAACTTAGTGTTTTTACATGATGACATTTGCTGTATCAGTGATCAAGTGATATAAACTTTTGTGTGGGTCAGTTACTCAGTATAATTTAATGGGTTGACTGTTTATGCAGTCATGTTATGCAATCATTGTTAACATACACAATAACTTTTCTATAATCATAAAGACTCGTTAAACTGGTTGAATTTGGAGGGTATCGCATACTTCGGTACAGTAAAGCCTTTAATATGTTCCGTTACAGCATACACAAAAAATCGTTGAGATGTAAAGGGGGTTCAGTATTTCTTCTGCCCAACAACCTTTTATTAGCATTGCTTGATGAAGATTTCTTCCCATTTGTTGCATGTGGAATTTCCATTTCTCCTGTAGATGTCACATCTTTTTCTTCTGCAGATGATGGTAATCTTGTAGGTGAAATCACAACTTCAGCATAGGAGAGTGTATTAGATGGACCTCGCGTTTTGATTTGTACACGAGCTGACAAGCTATTTTTCTCCTTTACATTTTCAGCAAAGTGATAAGCACGTTAATAATAGTAATTTACATTTATTTATGTTTTAGTTTATTGATGGTTGTACAAAAAATATTTAGTCAGTTTTACAATATTTATCTTGCCATTCGGCTCATCCATTTTCTGATTTAAAATAATGAGCAAACTCATTTCTTACTTCCCCTTATGGTTAAAAAAAAAATTGCTTGGTACAGATCTCACTTTTTGTTCCTTCCCGTCAGCTACCTGGAACCAAACTTCCATCCTCAGTTTCTTCGTCTGTTGTCCCTCGAAGCATGTAGCTATTCTTTGAGGTCTTGCTTTTTTGCAGAAAACTGTGCAGATACATGCATGCCTGTACTACAAGAACAAAATTGGCAATTATCTACATCCAGTAACATTGGTTTTTCTAGCAACCGGAACACAGATGAAAGAATTCCAAACATATCATCCACCTCCTTACTCTGTAACTGAAAAAGCAATCATAAGTTACTCGTGAATGTTCACCTGAGTATGGCTTTAATGTGTTCATGGAGAGCAAATGCCTGGTCACTAATGAATACGTAAGGAACACCCCTTTTCCTTTGTGAAAGTGGTGCCTCTTTTGGAAAACCTAGACTGTTACTTTCTATTTGCTTCCAGAAGAAAGTATGTTTCAGCAGTCTGCTATCTGAAATATGTCCTTGAAACCCAACATTTGTGTATATAATGCAGTAGTCACCATCAGCTACCCCTAAATGGACAATACTGAAGTAGCTTTCATAACTATAACAATCAGTTCCGCTATTTGCAGGTGCAAGTATATCAAAGCATTTCCCATCTATAGCTCCAAGGCAGTGGGAGGAGTTCCACTGCTCCTCAAAGCCCAATGCAATTTGTAACCATTCATTTTCATGCTGAATGAGCTGAAACAAAAGTATAAATATAATAAATTAATGTTGCCACCACTAATTTAGTTACTACATAAATTCTATTTTAATCAAGACCCAAAATGGTTGCATCAAAGCAATACACTAATTGATGTTATGGTTGCACCAATCAAAAGAATGTTACTTTTACATTATGTATTAATGTGATAATGTGGAGAATGATTCTTATAGCATTACACAAAATGAATTTTGCCTTAGAAATGATTCACAATGTAAACAATATTATTATCTTTTAGGAACTCAGTCACACAGAAGAAGAAATTAGGGAGGACACCTCAGCTCCAGACATTGCATAAGGTGTTAGTTTATTATTGTACCCCAAAGCGCCTCTGAAGAGACTGTGGGGGAATGTGTGCCTCCTAAAAAGAAAAAAACAGGCTAGTAGGCCAAAATGAGAAGATGAATTTTCTGATTCATTGCAGATTATAAATGGACTAACCAATGATATTTAAAAAGGGAATTCAGACTGAAAAAAGTTCCCATCAGATTGTTTTGGGGAATATGTAGCATCAAAGTTGAAAAACTATTGATGTAATGTTTCATGCAGACATGGGCAATTTGAAGCCACCAGGAAATGTTCTGCCAGTTGACGTTGTATATTCGTCACCAAGCATGTCAGCTGATATAATATAAATTAAAGTAAACTGTATAATTTTTGTTTTGTTTTATTGTATAACATTAGTTTTGTTTTTCATTCAAATCTAATTGGACTGCATTTCAGTTATCTTAATGAAAATAAATGCCAATAATATAAACAAGAACAGATAACATAGATTAATGTAAAATAGAAATACACAAAAGACCATATCATTCACATTGCTTGCACTCAAGTTGTCTGTGTTAAAGTCATAATTTAGCTACTATTTTACTTCATTTAGAAACAGAATAAGTGATAATTGTTTTTACTCCAGTACTGGATGTGTTTTGCTCGACAGATTCAAAAGTTACAAAATAGCCTATAAGACTGATCTTTTGTATATTTGTATGCTACATTACTCATTTTCATTGACTTTATATCCCTCACATTTATATTTACAAAATCCACAAGTGTTTCACATATACACTGAAGATCCAGAGAAACTGCTACATCTGCCTAATATCATGTAGGGCACCTGTGAGCATGCAGAAGTGTCACAACACGACATGGTATGGACTTGATTAATGTCTGAAGTAGTGCTGGAGGGAACTCACAACATGAATCCTGCATGGCTGTCCATAAATCTGTAAGAGTATGAAGGGTTGGAGAGCTCTTCTGAACAGCAGGTTACAAGGCATCCCAGATGTGTTCAATAATGATCATGTCTAGGTAATTTGGTGACCAGCAAAAGAGTTTAAATTCAGAAGAGTGTCACTGGAGCCACTCTGTACCAATTCTGGACACGTGGAGTGTCGCACTGTCCTGCTGGAATTGCCTAATTCTGTCAGAATACACAATGTACATGAATGGATGCAGGTGATTAGACGAGATGCTTACGTTTGTGTCACCTGTCAGAGTTGCATCTAGATGTATCAGGGGTCCCATATCACTCTGACTGCATATGTCCCACACTATTATTGAGCCTCCACCAGCTTGAACAGTCCCCTGCTGACATGCATGGTCCATGGATTCATGAGGTTGTCTCCAAACCCATACATGTCCATTCACTTGATACAATTTGAAACGAGACTTATCTGACCAGGCAACGTGTTTCCAGTCATCAACAGTACAATGTCAGTGTTGATGGGCCCAGGCAAGGTGTAAAGCTTTTGTGACATGCAGTTATCAAGGGTACCCCAGTGGGCCTTTGATTCCAAAAGCCCATATCGATGATGCTTCATTGAATGGTTTGCACGCTGACACTTGTTGGTGGCCCAGCATTGAAATCTGCAGGAATTTGCAGAAGGGTTGCACTTCTGTCACGTTGAACGATTCTATTCAGTCATCATTCGTTCCATTCTTGCAGCGATGTCTGAGATTTGATGTTTTACCAGATTCCTGATATTCACGGTACACTCGTGCAATGGTCATATGGGAAAATCTTCACTTCATCGCTACCTCAGAGATGCTGTGTCCCATCGCTCATGTGCTGACTATAACAGTACATTCAAACTCACTTAAATCTTGATAGCCTGTCATTGTAGCAGCAGTAACTGATGTAAAAACTGTCAGACACTTCTCTTATATAGGCTTTGCCGACCGCAGCACAGTATTCTGCCTGTTTACATGACTATGTATTTGAATATGCATGCCTATACTAGTTTCTTTCGCGTTTCAGTGTAGCTCTGCATAGCTGAGGAATTATTTGGGAAATACACTCATGCCCATAAATTAAGAATAATTGCAGAATGTGGTGCCACACATTGTGGCACTACACAAAACTGGTGCTAATAGCATAGGCACATAGAGAACACACATAACACAGATCTGTAAGTCCATGATATTGGTGATAAGTTGAGAAAACCGTCCTGAAACACATGTGCTACAAAGCACCACTGTTTCCTGTGCATGTACCCCAACATCAATATGGGATATGATCACCATGCACATGTACACAGGCTGCACAACGGGTTGGCATACTCTAGATCAGGCGTTCGAGCAGCTGCTGGGGTGTAGCCTCCCGTTCTTGCACCAGTGTCTGTCGGAGCTCCTGAAGTGTCCTAGGGATTTGATGGCGTGCAGTGATGTGTTGACTGAAAGCATCCCAGACGTGCTCAATGGGGTTTAGGTCTGGAGAACAGGCAGGCCACTCCATTCGCCTGATATCTTCTTTTTCAAAGTACTCCTCCACAATGGCAGCTCAGTGGGGCCATGCATTATAATCCATCAGGAGGAAGGTGGGACCCACTGTACCCCTGAAAAAGTGGATATGCTGGTGCAAAAAGACATCCTGGTACACATGACCTGTTACAGTTCCTCTGTCAGGGGTGTATGTGCACCAATCACAATCTCACCCCACACCAATAAACCACGAGCTCCATACTGGTCCCTTTCAAGGACATTAAGGAGTTGGTATCTGGTTCCTGGTTCACGTCAGATGAACACCCGGCGAGAATCACTGTTCAGATTACACCTAAACTCGTCAATGAACATAACCTGGGACCACTGTTCCAATGACCATGTACTGTGTTCTTGAGATCACGCTTTACAGGCTCTCCTGTGACCAGGGGTCAGTGGAATGCACCTTTCAGGTCTCCAGGTGAATAAACCATGTCTGCTCAGTCGTCTGTAGACTGTGTGTCTGGAGACAACTGTTCCAGTGGCTGCGGTAAGGTCCTGAGCAAGGCTACCTGCAGTACTCCGTGGTCGTCTGCAGGCACTGGTGGTGAAATATCAGTCTTCTTGTTGTGTTGTACACTGTGGACATCCCATACTGTAGCGTCTGGACACGTTTGCTGTCTGCTGGAATCGTTGCCATAATCTTGAGATCACACTTTGTGGCACATGGAGGGTCTGTGCTGTGACCTACTGTTTGACCAGCCTCCAGTTGTCCTAGTATTCTACCCCTCATAACGTCATCAATATGTGTTCTTTGAGCCATTCTCAACACACAGTCACCATTAGCACGCCAGAAAACGTCTGCACACTTACTCGCTGCACCGTACTCTGACATGCACCAACACACCCCTGCGTATGTAGACTACGGCCAGCACCACCGTGCGACGACCACAGGTCAAATACACCACATGGTCATACCCCGAGGTGATTTAAACCTGCAGACCGGCCACCACAGCGTTATTTCACCATGTATCAGCATTATCCTTAATTTATGAGCATGAGTGTAGATGTGGTTGATACACACAATAGATTATTGAGGCTAGCATAATTTTCACCTGTTCCTAAGAATCGTAGCGTTGGTGGTAGTCTCTCTTCTGCTGGTACGGCTCGTTGATAATTTGTGTCATGCTTTGATATCTTTGGTTTAACTGCTGCTAGAAGAAAGTGAAAATCGTCTGTCGATATGCAGGTGAAGTGTTGGAATAAAGCAAGCCATGGCTGCAGCTGTAAATCACTAACCAGAGCCTGATGTCTCGGGCTCCCTCTTTGTGGACGATTTTGCGATCTACTACAGCTCTCAGCGGACCAGCCTTCTTGAACGACGTCTTCAAGGATGTCTCGATCGCCTCCACTCGTGGAGCATCGAAACCGGCTTCCGTTTCTCACCCAGTAAGACCGTTTGTGTCAATTTTTGGCGACGTAAGGAGTTTCTTCCGCCCTCCTTACATCTAGGTCCTGTCAACCTTCCGTTTTCAGACGTCGCTAAATTCTTGGGTCTTATGTTTGACAGAAAACTGTGCTGGTCCTCCCACGTCTCCTATCTTCCGGCTCGCTGTCTGCGATCGCTTAACACCCTCCGTGTCCTGAATGGTACCTCCTGGGGAGCGGACCGAGTGGTCCTTCTCCGCCTCTATCGCGCCTTAGTGCGCTCAAAATTGGATTACGGAAGCATAGTCTACTCCTCTGCTCGGCCGTCTATTCTTCGGCGTCTCGACTCTATCCACCACCGTGGATTACGTTTAGTGTCTGGAGCTTTTTACACTAGCCCTGTGGAAAGCCTTTATGCTGAGACTGCTGAACCTCCGCTGTCCAATCGGCGAGCAGTCCTCCTGAGTCGTTATGCTAGCCATCTGTCTTCCATGCCTGCTAATCCAGCCCATGACCTTTTTTTCGACGCCTCCTTTGATGTAGGGTATGCAGGCCGCTCCTCCTCCCTATTACCCCCGGGAGTCCGCTTCCGTCAATTGCTCGATTCTCTTTCCTGCCGCTTTCCGAAAACCTTTTTGACAACTTGGGGTACAGCACCGCCTTGGCTCCGTCCCCGGATCTGCCTGCTCCGTGACCTTTGTCAATTTCCCAAGGATGGTACCCCTACACTTGTTTATCGTCGGGCATTTGCTGCTCTATGTGCACAAATGACGGACGCCACGTTTATTTACACCGACGGCTCGAAAACATCATTAGGTGTAGGGAGTGCCTATATTGTTGGCGACACCCCAAATCGCTTTCGACTTCCCGACCAGTGTTCGGTTTATACTGCGGAGCTTTACGCTGTTCTCCAGGCTGTCCACTACATCCGCCGCCATCAGCGGATACAGTACGTTATCTGCTCAGATTCTCTCAGCTCTCTCCTCAGTCTCCAAGCTCTTTACCCTGTGCACCCTCTGGTCCACCGGATTCAGGACTGTCTGCGCTTGCTCCACCTGGGGGGCGTCTCGGTGGCGTTCCTCTGGCTCCCGGGACACGCTGGTATCTGTGGGAATGAGGCGGCCGATATGGCGGCCAAGGCTGCAGTCTCTCTTCCTCGGCCAGCTATTCAGTCGCTTCCCTTCACCGATCTACGGAGCGGTTTATGTCGCAAAGTTGCTCATTTATGGCATGCGCATTGGTCAACACTTCCCCGTAATAAATTGCGGGAAGTGAAAGCCCTTCCTTGCGCTTGGACTTCTTCCTCCCGAACGCGTCGTCGGGAGGAGGTAATTTTAGCTCGACTCCGGATAGGGCACTGTCTTTTTAGCCATAGACATCTTTTAAGCGGTGATCCTCCTCCACTCTGTCCCCACTGCTCTCAGCCGTGGACGGTCAGACACCTTTTAATTGAATGCCCCTATTTTAATCCGTTACGCTCCCGTCTACAGCTATCGCCTGATCTATCGTCGATTTTAGCAGATGACACGCGCTCAGCCGACCGCGTTCTCCAGTTTATTAGTGACAGTGAAATGACGTCAGTCATTTGAAGTTTTGTTTTTTTGGGGACAACCACCCCATGTCTGTACTGGATTTTTAAGCATTCTTTCTACTTTTAGTTTCTCCAATTTTATGAGTTTGTTTCCATTGCTGCTGGTCTTCAATTTCGGTTTTTTACTGTCTTAAGTCACGGGCTGGGCGCTAATGACCATAGCAGTTTTGCGCCCTAAAACCACAACAAAAAAAAAAAAAACTAACCAGAGCCAAACCACTACTTCTCTCACGCCTGCGCAAAAATTCAGACACCCAAATTTTTCTATCTCTACGCTGTTTGGCTTTCATGACCAACAACATGCTCAGTATACAAAATAAACCAAGTTGTACTTTCTCTTATCCATCACACTGTACTGAGGCTAAGCAACTTCACTGCGACAAAGTTTTAGTGGCCAAAACAAAAAGCATTGCATGAGTTTGCTTCAGTGTAAATGCTTATTTGCCGGCAAAAGTGAATGCATTGGCAGCAAATACACATTCGCCTGTATTTGCTCATGTTCGCTTTAGCGTAAACCCCAGGCAAGCCCCGTATCCATGTCACTCTTTGCTTTGTTCTTAGAACCCTTGCTTCAGTGTGTTGCCATGCAACCATGTGGATGGACTGTGTTGAGGGAACGATTTTCGGTCTGCATTTACGTCAATGCTGACGACATTCCTGGGCTCAAAGACGCCCCGGATTACTTTTGTCACCTTGCTGATGACCACATTAATGATCACAAATGCACGCTCCTGACGTTATGTGACTTCAACCAAGTGGTAATACCTTGGGCAATGGTGGTCGATCGCCACAAGACTTTAGGGATCATAGTCGATCACAACCTGACCAAAATGGCATCACTTAATGGACGAGACGGTACAACTTGTGACTCTTGAGCCCGAATATTGTTCTCTTAGCCTCCTCCTTCACCAGCTGCACGTCTTAGATACCCATATTTTCAGTAAAGTATATTACATTGTACAGATATTCCCAATTCCTGCGATGATGGCCTGCAAGCTCAAACAACTACCCAGTCGATCCTTGTGGTGACAACACATCTTTCGAGTTCAGTATGAAGTGGTGGACAGGACCTGCAAGCTAGCAGGATTAGGTTTTGCTTATATTAAAGTGAAGGTGCTCATGTTGTTTGATTTCATAATTTTCCGTTTCGCAGGCGCTGATATCCTATTAAAGAAGCACCTTGTGCTGGTGTAAGCTGTCGCCAGCATACCAGTCTGGAAGGACGAAACGCAAAGATCGATTAGTAGGCACTGGAACAAGCGCGCTTATCACGAGAGAGGCCAGACTCACCAACAAGCAACAAGCCGCCAAAGCCCTCTCGACAGCATGTATTTAGGCCGCCGCCGCTGACCAGAGGGCCCCACTCAATCATTCAGTTTGGCGTCTGTCGGTTTATTTCCAGAGTGGGTTTAGTTCATCTCCAACAATTTAACTTAGCATACCTCTTCATTATTTAACTAGCATTTCCGGAAAGAAGCGTAAAGTTTAAGTTGGTGTTTCAGAAATTTTGCACTTTTGTTTTTGTTTACACACAGTTGTGTATAGGCCAGATTTGTGTGACCGAATTTTCGTGTTTATCTGTAATTTAACTGACTTATTCTTAATAAACCATTACGTTTATCATGAGTGAAAAGTGCTTGACTTGCCATAGAATTGTTAGGTCGGGGCTTTGGTGTGATGGGTGCTGTAGTTTTTTCCATGTGGGTGACTGTAGTGGCGTGGGAATAGGGGAAGTAAATGAGACTCATCAGTGGTTTTGTAGGATTTCTAGTAGAGATAGGAAGATACTAGAACAGGAGGGGAAAATTGCCGCCATTCAGGCTGAGTTAGACAAGGCAAGGGGAGATCTTGACAGGTTAAGGAGGGAGAAGGGTAAAGAGAGGTGGGAAGTGGCAACAGGCAACAGGAGGAACAGGCCTAGAACTTTGTCTGACAGCTTCATGGTGAATGTGGAAAATAGATTTGACCTGTTGCTTCAGTTAGAAGCTGGTGAGCCTCAAGCAGTTGCAGGTGTAGACAGGCCACAACAAACTTTCAGCAGCAAATTGAAAAGTAAGAATGTAAGAAAATCAGTAAAGAGAAAGACAGTGTTGTTGTTAGGTAGTTCCGATGGAAGAGGTGTTGGCCAACTTTTGCAAGATGAACTAGGATCAGAATACCAGGTCACCAATTTTTTTAAACCTAGTGCTGGTCTGGAGCACGTGACAGAGGATTTAGGATCACTTTGCAAAGATTTAACTAAGGAAGACACCGTGGTTATAGTGGGTGGGGCAGGTAACAGTATTGACAGAGATCCTGGGTACAGTATAGAGTGTGACCTGGTGAAGATTGTATCACCACCAAGCATACTAGTGTTGAGTTTGTATCTGTTCTTGGGCGCCATGACCGACCTCATTTGAACTCTTCTGTCAAGAGAGTTAATTTGGAGCTGGAACGGCTGCTTATGTTGGGTGCAGGGTCACACATTGGTGTGGTTCCTGTTGATTCTCTCAGTAGGTGGGATTATACTAGGCATGGCCTTCATCTCAACAGGAAGGGGAAGGGTAAATTGGCTGGGGAAATAGCAGGAAAGTTAAAGAGGGGAGGCACTGTCATGAGTGGTAAAATACCAGTGGTTACAGGCTTCAGAAAAGACCCTTTTTTAGGGTAGGGAGGACAGAAAGAAAGCAAATTTTAAGAGAGATTAGAACTGATACAAACCTTAAGTTTGAGAAAGAAATCAAAAAACATAATTCCAGCTTATTACATCAGCATAAACAGCTATTGGTTAAGAATTTTCAACAGTCAGCAGATATTATAACTCTACCAAATTTTAACTCAGTCAATGTGAAATGTCAGCAATCTTCATTGCATCAAAATATTCGAGGACTGAGAAATAAAATTAATGAATTAACTATCTGCATAGATGAATTAAATTCTTCAAACCCAGCTGACATAATCTGCCTCTCTGAACATCATGTGACCACTGGTATAGAACTTTTAAGTGTTACAGGGTTTAGGTTAGCATCTCACTTTTGTAGATCAGAAATGGAGAAAGGAGGAGTTGCCACATTCATTAGGAACTGTCATAAATTTAAGAACATAGACATTCATAAATTTTGCCTAGAACAGCATATGGAAGCATGTGCAACAGAATTAGAATTTCACAAAAAATCCTTCATAATATTAAGTGTATATCAAGCACCTGCAGGTAACTTTAATCTGTTTGTAAACCGCCTCAAAGCTGTACTGGCCCATTTAACAACCAAAAACAAAGAAATAGTGGTTGCTGGTGATTTCAATGTAGATTTACTTAAAGACTCTCCCAATAAGAACTTATTTGAGTTAGTAACACTATCATTCAACTTAATTCCCACTGTAAAGTTCCCCACTAGGATAGCCACTTGCTCACAAACAGCCATTAATAATATCTTTATAGAAAAGTCCAATGAACAAAATTATATTACAAAACCAACAGTCAATGGCCTCTCAGACCATGACATGCAGTTCCTTCTGTAAAATGTTAATACTGAACAGGATATAAAATCTGTTAAATCTGAGCTCAAGAGGGTAATCAGTAAGCCAAAAATTGATTATTTTAGGACACTCCTCAGAGACATTCACTGTACTGATGTTTACAGTGCTCATGGCATGAATGAAAAATATAACACTTTTGCTAATAAAGTGCTTACCTTATTCGAAC
The DNA here is from genome assembly GCF_023864275.1 of Schistocerca cancellata. Classification (NCBI taxonomy): domain Eukaryota; kingdom Metazoa; phylum Arthropoda; class Insecta; order Orthoptera; family Acrididae; genus Schistocerca; species Schistocerca cancellata. Next base: position 660,177,292 of record NC_064629.1, read on the forward strand.
ACTGTTTTCCCCCAAAACTTACCAAGGTTAGAGCAAAGTCTACAAAAAAGCCATGGATCACTCGAGGAATAGGGTTATCTTGTAAAACAAAAAGAAATCTGTATCTGTCAATCCGAAACAGGTCCAATGTTGATGCTATAGCACATTACAAGAAATACTGCAAAATATTAAAGACTATAATATGGATGTCAAAGCAAATATATTACAAGGAAAAGATAGTCATATCAGATAACAAAATAAAGACAATATGGGATATAGTGAAGGAGGAGACTGGTAGAACCAGACATGAAGAGGAACAAATAGCATTAAGAGTAAATGATACATTGGTGACAGATGTGTATAGTGGTGCAGAACTTTTTAATAAACATTTTATAATTGTTACTGAAAAGATGAGGTTGTCATGTTCGGTACATGCAGCTAAGGAATACCTCAGACCAGAAATTTCAAGCAACTTCCATAACATGAATTTGACCCTCACTACCCCAACAGAAATAATGTCCATTATAAAATCTTTAAAATCAAAAACATCTAGTGGGTATGATGAAATATCAACAAAGTTAATTAAAGAATGTGATTCTGACCTAAGTAACATATTAAGCTATCTGTGTAACCAGTCATTTATCAGTGGAATATTTACTGAATGGCTGAAATATGCTGAAGTTAAGCCACTGTTTAAGAAGGGAGATAAAGAAATAGCATCAAATTTCCATCCAATATCACTGTTGCCAGTATTCTCAAAAATTTTCGAAAAAGTAATGTATAGTCGGCTTTATAACCATCTTATCTCAAATAACATACTGTCAAAGTCACAGTTTGGATTTCTAAAAGGTTCTGATATTGAGAACGCTATCTACACTTACAGTGAAAATGTGCTTAATTCATTAGACAAAAAATTGCAGGCAACTGGTATATTTTGTGATCTGTCAAAGGCATTTGACTGTGTACATCACAATATCCTTTTAAGTAAATTAGAGTATTATAGTGTAACAGGAAATGCTGCAAAATGGTTCAAATCTTATATCTCTGACAGGAAATAAAGGGTGTTATTAGGAAAGAGATGTATCAAGCTATCAGGCATCATCCAACTGGAAACTAATTACATGTGGGGTCCCCACAAGGTTCCATTTTGGGGCCCTTACTTTTTCTTCTGTATATCAATGACCTTTCATCAGTAACATTACCAGATGCCAAGTTCGTTTTGTTTGCTGATGATACAGACATTGCAATAAATAGCAAATTAAACGTAGTCTTAGAAATATCAGGTAATAAAATATTTGTGGACATTAGTCACTGGTTCCTAGCCAATGCTTTGTCACTAAACTTTGAAAAAACACACTACATGCAGTTCACAACTTGTAAGGGGTGTCCCACGAGTATATGTCTAACATACGATGACAAGAAGATGGAAGAAGTGGACAGTGTTAAATTCTTGGGATTACAGCTTGATAATAAATTCAACTGGGAGGAGCACACCACAGAACTGCTGAAGCGTCTTAACAAATCTCTGTTTGCAATGCGAATTTTGTCAGACATAGGGGATATAAAAATGAAAAATCTGGCATACTATGCTTACTTTCATTCCATAATGTCATATGGGATTACTTTTTGGGGTAATTCATCAAGCCAAGCTAAAGTTTTCTGGGCACAAAAACGTGCAGTAAGAGTTATATGTGGTGTGAACTCAAGAACATCCTGCAGAAGCCTGTTTAGGGAACTAGGGATATTAACTACTGCTTCCCAATATATTTATTCCTTAATGAAATTTGTCATTAAAAATATATCACTTTTCAAACCAACAGCTCAATTCATGGAATCATTACTAGAAATAAGAATATTCTCCACAAGCATTTAAAGTCACTTGTACAAAAAGGTCTGCATTATTCAGGAACACACATTTTCAATAACTTGCCAGCAGCCATAAAAAGCTTAACAACCAATGAAATTCAGTTCTAGGCGCTCAGTCCAGGACAGTGTGACTGCTACGGTCGCAGGTTCAAATCCTGCCTCGGGCATGGATGTGTGTGATGTCCTTAGGTTAGTTAGGTTTAAGTAGTTCTAAGTTCTAGGGTACTGATGACCTAAGATGTTAAGTCCCATAGTGCTCAGAACCATTTGAACCATTTGAGCCAATGAAATTCAGTTTAAGAGAAGCCTAAAGGATTTATTGGTGGCCAACTCCTTCTACTCCATTGATGAATTTCTCAGTAAAACGAACTGATTTATATATATATATATATATATATATATATATATATATATATATATAAACTTCTGCGCAATTTCAGTGCAGTAATGTGTTCATTGTAAATGTGTGTGTGTGTGTGTGTGTGTGTGTGTGTGTAAGTACAATCTAACTTCTGCACCATTTCAGTGCAGTAATGCATTCATTGTAAATAAGTATTATAGTAGTTGTAGTACATGTTTATTACCTTATAAATAAATAAAAAACTTTTTATTTTAAATTGAGTGCATTAGTATTTGTAAAATGACTTTCATATAGTGTTCATTAAAAAATGACGATCATTCCACTTGGGACCTGTGGAATGGTACATTAGCTTATTTGTTTTAGTTGTAAATATTTGTCATGTATTGTTGTTTTCTGACATGTTCCACATCCTGGAGGACCTCACTACAGATCAATTGGAATGAAAGTAAATCTAATCTAATCTAACATGCTATGGCAGTACATAGCAAACAGATTAGTGACTATAGCAGGACTAGTTACCTCAACCGCAATTGTACTTTACTAGCACTGAGAAACTAAAGTTTGTAATAGCAATATTACCGATATTGACATTACATCAGTCTGCAAGAGGACTATTACTGATGAACTTGTACCACCAAAGATGGACTCTATTCAAGTTAAGTAAATGTTTCCTGTTCATGTAAACAAAGAACCGTATTAATCCACGTGTGTATCTGTGATCTGTGTTGTAGCAAGAGGACACCAGCCAACCATAACAACATCTTCTCCCTTGCTTCCTTGTGGTACAAGACTCTACAGGGGCGAATGACGATAATTCAGTGGCGATCGATGACAGTCAACTTGACTGAAGATTTTGCCTGCTTCTCTTGTTCTTTAGCTTGCAGGGGTGATCGTGTTCACGTGTTGCTATTTGCTAATTTGCTATTGTGTTCTTGCATGTATTCCAGGAGGGAAGCCGCATAACCAATCAAATTTCTCTTTTTAGAGGCTTTCTTATGTAACGTATTTGTGTAAACTGTGAATTCCCTGACCCCTTCACCCCATGCACCCCAGTACCTTAGCTGCAGACAGCCAAAGTGATGGATCTAACAAAAGTTTTTCATTTTCAGAGCCGAGCGAGATGGCGCAGTGGTTAGCACACTGGACTCGCATTCGGGAGGACGACGGTTCAATCCCGCATCCAGCCATCCTGATTTAGGTTTTCCGTGATTTCCCTAAATCGCTCCAGGCAAATGCCGAGATGGTTCCTTTGACAGGGCACGGCCGACTTCCTTCCCTAATCTGGTGAGACCGATGACCTCGTTGTTTGGTCTCTTCCCCCAAATCAAACCAACCCAAGCCTCAGTTTCACAACCGACAAATCACAACCTTACTGACGACGGTACAACAACTACTGGCTGCACAAGCTGCGTCGGCTGCACAACCACAGCCCAACAACCAACCAGTCCAACAAGTGTCGCCCACAGGTATACCAACGTTCTGGCAATTTAAGGAAACAGAGGAGGAATGAATTGAATATGTCAGTCAGTTCCAAGCACATTGTCAAGCTCGTTGTGTTCAAGGTCCTGTAAAGTTATAATACTTCTTTTCGATTACGGGGTCTCCAGTGTCTAACTTAATGCAAAACTATTCCCAACCGCGTCTCCCGACGAACTCGTCTATGACCAAGTAATTGCTGCATTAACTCAATACTATGACCAACAAGTCGAGGTAGCTGCGGCAAGATAACAGTTCTTTCGCTTGCAGAAAAAGCCAGAGTAGACGTACCGTCAGTGGTACACAGAATTAACAGGCATGACTAGGAAGTGTAAATTTAAATGTGGTTGTGGCAACTTTTTCTTTTTAACAGTGATTTAATTATAACTGACACAGTAACATTCAGTGTCCCAGATAGCAGACTCCGGGAACATATCTTAAAGTACTCTGATCCATCACTTCCCCAAGTATTGCCAATCTTAGAGCTATATGAATCGGGTGCCATAGCGACGGTACGTTTGACTAGGCCCCAATTTGTGGGGTCGAGACACCCCTTGTTCGCGACCGCCCCAAGTAGCCACAACAACGAGCGTGCACACAGCCGCGCGGACAGCCACATAAACAAACAGGCCTGTGAAGTTAGCGAAGTCTTGCCTTATACTCGGTTTACACTAGCAGTTATTGCAGCAATTTACTTGCGCGGAGGAACTTCCTGCGCGATTTGCGAGTGTAAACATATCGCCAAGACGACTTGCGACTGTAGCAATTTATTGCGGAAGTGACTTGCTGCACGTTTTCCGCTTCCAGTGTGAACACAACGCAAGAAGTATCTGCAAGTAACTTGCAGCTTTTAGGATTTATTTCTATTCCCTGCAAATAGGAAGTGCAAGTTATAGTAAGTATTTTGTCTGCATAACACTAATATTTAACATTTTACTTCATAAAGAACATCCTGCAGAAGCCTGTTTAGGGAACTAGGGATACTAACTACTGCTTCCCAATATATTTATTCCTTAATGAAATTTGTCATTAAAAATATATCACTTTTTCAAACCAACAGCTCAATTCATGGAATCAATACTAGAAATAAGAATAAGATGTGCAACCATCTTACGTGTCATATGCAAACAAATTTCAGAAATGGAGGAGAAACGGGAATGGATGAAGCAGGATACAGAACATTTTATTGAAGCCGTGGAGAGCTGCCCTGAAATACGGAACGTGCATAACCGAGACTTTAAGGATAGAGTGAAGAAGATAAGCGCATTAAATGAAATCTCGTCTATATTCGACACATCTAAAAAAGAAGTACATATAAAGTAGCATAACTTGAAGACACAACCCCTTTGCCACCTGCATCCACTCGCTTGTTGTTTTAGGAGTCTAGAAAAAGACGATGTGTAATTATTACATGTTCTATTTACTTAGCTTGTCACTTTCCATTTTATGAGCATTCGAAAAAAAACATTTTTATAAGCATATTATTCTGTAAAATGCAGTTTATTTCACTAAAAATTTAATTTCACTGTTGTGTTTTCACATACCTTCAAATAATTTTCCCTTTTCAAGACGTTAAAAATGGCTCTACATACATCGGGTACGATCAGAGAAATCGTGCTGACGGGAATATGAAACAAGTACATTACGGACTCGTATGAGTCTCCCACTAAGAAAAGATTTCAAAATTCAAACTTTTTTGGTTGAATGTTTCACATAAATAAATAAAATGCCTATTTTATTCGTAGCTCACCGGTAGCTATAAATCATAGAGTGACTAGCAAACGTTCCTTTGCTGAAATAGCAGTACCGAAGTTTGTGTCTCGTTTTGATATGACGGGCGCTATTAACATCAACAAATACTCCAGATCATTTGAGGACATTCTGCAAAAGTTTTCAAAAGTATCCATGCTCTCGATACTAATTTCTTACAAAAGGTTATTACAAGCACCATTTTGTGATCTTCTCATTATCTACTCTCTAACCCAAATACTTCTTTTTTTCTTCTTCACGTTTTGCATTACAATGACAAGAGCTGCAGCATATCTCACCCACCTACTTGTCATTTTACACTTCAGCTGACACTCGTAGTGGTACTGAAAGCATGTGTAAACAGTATCAGCAAGTTGTTGACACAAGTTTCTTGCCAAAGAACTTGCAGAAGAATCTTGCTTAATTCTTGCGCTGCTGTATAAACACAGCTGCAAGCGGCTAGCAATAACTTGCAGCAAAGTTCTGCAAGCGACTTGCTAGTGTAAACCCAGCTTTAGACGTTTTGCTCGCCGTAGAAGACAGGTTTGCCCATCACCTAACTCAACGTGTGACACATGTGTGAAAAAAAGGCCATGTCCAAGCAATTTGTTTGCAGTGACACAAAAATGCCAATTTTGTCCCCTCTCAGAAAAAACAGGCTCGTGTTCATGCAGTGAACGCCATGTTTTTAAAACCTACTACAGGATCTGACAAAAGTAAGATTAAGGTTGTGCCTCTTTCCCGCCCTAGTGCTGTGCAACGACGTTCTAACAAACTATTTGTCTCATTATGAATTGCTGGCCGTCGTGTGAACTTTCATTTAGACACAGGTGCCTCAGTAGCTTTGCTTAATCATGCCACGTATGAACAGTTAGGCTCACCACACATTTCTAAATCTAGCAAGCACCTCACTGCCTTACTTTTGTTTATTATTCATTATCATTCATTATCATTTATTAACATTCATTATCATTCATTGTCATTTATTATCATTCATTATCATTTATCATCATTTATTATTATTTATTATTATTTATTATTATTATTAGTGACCTGCCTCCACTAGAAAATTCCCTCCAAATTCAAATTCCTACACTACAATGGCTGCAAAACCTTACTTTTGTTTATTATTATTCATTATCATTTATTAACATTCATTATCATTGATTGTCATTTATTATCATTCATAACATTTATTAACATCCATTATAATTTATTGTTCTAGGCCTACCTCCACTAGAAAAGTGCGCCAAATTCAAATTCCAACACGATATTCTCTCGAAAACTGTACTTCTATCTATTATTATCATTTATTATTTATTCAAGATGACCGATTTTCTCGGTGAGAAAGCCATTCTCCTTAGATCCATAACAAAAATCTATCACAAGTTCAAATCTGATCACATGTATGAGCTTTCTCCGTCACTTATCTTTTTTCACTGGTAGCCTATCATAATCGCGTCAAATAATAAACTGCACTTATAGTAACGCAATTCACGTCCTTTGATTTTGCAGGGGGGGGGGGGGGGGAGGGACTGAAGACTTTATTTCAAGCAGTACGGTCATCACTTGTTCTCCAGCACAGTCAGCACACACATCTTTGATATCGCAGTGCAGTCACCACAACGTCCGCGCTCCAACTGAATTAGTTCAAATCCTCGCCACCCCCTGGTCACCACGCGGAGACACTGCCTACGCCTGTCACATGAGGTGGCCAGCCACTAGCGCGGGGGGCGAGCCCAGCGATCACTCCCACGTCGTAAACATGTTTTCACTGGACACGCTGGAACTTGTCGAGTTTGACGTCACAGCGGCCCCTTGTCCGCTCACCGCGTGTATTCGTCGCCTCCGCACGTTTCCTGCCAAAATTGTCTGCCTCGGACCTGAACCACACAACGGTCGACGGTTCCCTGAGCAAGTCCAAACCTGCAGATACCGACCTCACACAGCCATTCGCCATGTGTCCTTGTGCGATCGAGAACACAGTGCTACACTTTTGGCGGCAAAGTTTGCTCGACAGTGGAATCCTTATTTCAGACATTACGCTCATGCAGGTGTGTTTCAACTGACTTCTACATGCTCACACACCGAAACTTCAGAGCGCAGCTGACGTACGTGCAGCCGGCTGAGCCCGCTCCCTGGCCGGCTGACGTCAAGTGGTTTACGGTGCCCTCACAGCCCTCACGGCCAGCACGCCAGGTAGGCGGCAGCGAGCGGTGCCACAAACGGTCCAGCTACGTAAACATCCTCACCCGCCCGCGAGCACTTAACGCCGGACACGATACAACCTGTCGACAGCGTACCGTACAAAGGATATGTTTGTCGCCAGAGTTTGACCGACAGTGGAATCCACCATGACCGTATAACAGGCCGTTTGCTCGTCGCGAGAATGCTCGCTAATTCACTCTCACCACCCTGCTATATTAAATAATTCAATTTACAATTTCATATACGTATGCAAACGTGTTCAACTCCCTAATTTCAACTACTATTCGAGGACCAGACCGCCAGCTCCTCCTCCTCCTAGGAACCAGCGCCAAGTTTGACATCTGCCAGCAAACAAAGCTCACTTGCGCTTCTGCCACCAACCTAAGAAAATTGTTTCAAACTAAGCCACCAACGCTCAACCTCTTCCTACACGTTTCTGGCAAACGGACTCACCCTGCACTACGTCCATGGATGGAGGAACGAATTTACTTTATTTAGGAATGGAGTATATGTATCACACCGACATGCCCCACATCATACAGACCTGCAAAACACTCCTACACAACTCATTTATAATGTTCTAGACACACGCTTGCTAATTGTAAACAGTTAAAAATAACTCATATCACAGCCTACAGATATGCGAACCGCTCGTAAATAATGCAAAACATTTACCTCCAAATAGCCAAACAACTGCTAATTTTCTGAAATAATTTCAGTGCATAGGCTGATGGAAGGAGAAACGAGTGTACTTTATTTAGTTGCGACATACCTTTTGAAACTTTTACTTCTCATAGGTTTCGATATGTAACGCTCACATAAGGCAGTTTCTGAACTCTAGTGGTGCACTACACTTGGAAACACAACCACACCCATCAAGATATTCATTCCAATCCAGACCTATAACTCCTCTACAGATAAATTTGTCCAGTTATTTGACTACTCACTTACATTCTGACCAGATTGCCGTTATTGCGCAAAAACAGCTCAGACTGCGCTGTGCTGCTCAGGGAAGTAAGGAAGGGCTGCACTCTATTTATTTGGAGCCCCTTTTATTTAGTCGTAGAGTATATTTGTCACAAAACACTCGCACTGATCCGACTGTGGTCATCTGACACAGGCCACAAACACGTAAACAACTCCTAATTTCACCACACAATAGCAAACAGCTCTTAAACAATGCAGTACACAATATCAGCAGACGAGCTCTGTACTCTTAAACTCTCCAAATAAAGCACCGCACAGTGCACAGACATGCTCGCAAAATAGTGCAACAGACGCGCCCAAACACCCTCAGCTGCCAAACCTACCAAAAGTCTCTGCTCTGCATCCCCCAAACTTGACCTCAACACAGCCGCATTCGCACCTAACACCGGAGAAATTGATATCGCCTATGCTCCTTAGATTACGCTCTAAGGCAGGTCGCACGCGCGTGCGGTCAGCGGGGAAGGGATTTCCAGAGTCTCCAGCCAAGTTCAGCTTCCGAGCACTCGTGACAGCCGACACATGTGAAAGCTGCATTGTCCTTCTCATGTATACCGCCGGCGTCTCAGGACTGGACCTGCATTCACGTCTATTGTCAGAATAGCTCATGGCTCGTTGACACACACGATTAACGCAGTCGGGAAAACATTTACTACTCGCATGCAACCGAGATGGTGACGGGAAAATCAATCACTCTGATCTGCGCTGCAGGCGCGTGTAATCATTGAGAACACTGTATTTATTTTTTTCGAACAACTTATTTAACCATACAGTGTATCTATCACGCTATCACAAAACACCCACCCAGATGTGCCCTGGGCCATGTTGCACAGCCCACAGACACGCACCCAATCATAATTTTAGTACACACTATAGCAAACTGCTACTAAGTAATACGCTCAGTACTCGTAAACTATCCTAATAATGCATAGCACAGCCTGCAGATCCGCTCGCTAAATAACTCGGCAGACGTGCGCAGGTACCCCCCACTCTTCACCCTGCCCACAGGATCGTGAAGTCACCCATCCGTCTGATTTCAGACCTCGCACAGCCCCTGCTCGGCTTCCGCAATCGTGAGTTGGCGCGGTCAACGCACTCGTCAGCGGTCAAAGCCCGCACATACGTCCGTCCAGGACCGCAATCCATCACAACCCCGACCCGCTACCACCGAACGCGGGTGAAAGTCAACTTTATATCAACGTAGTATAATTATCAAAGCGCAGACTCCATACGCTAGATACATCATAGCAGCACATGTCTTTACCTCCTATGACCCTGTAGCACACTGCGCATTGCTCCTCACACGACATTACACGGCCCTTTAATTAAACATAACTACACATCCCTGCTCTCGCCTCGTCGCGTGACCAGCCATCTAAAACCTTCTCAATATTATTCTTAATTTACAACTTTTTCTTTTTTTAAATAAATAAGATCTAATTTACACCTCCCACCGCACCTAACCTAACACCTGTCCCACAATCAACATACGCAAACGTCCTCAACCCTATCTTGACACTCATATATCACCCCACAAACCATGACCATCAATCAATTTACCATTCTCATCCCCTCTTTTCGAATTACAAAAGTAGCCTCTATCTAAGCACCAATCAACTCATCTTTCTCGCACTTTCAACAGTAAAATTAATTTTACACACACCCAGAAATACCAAACGCAATTAAAGAGTCAAACTTTCATACAGAGCACCAATCACATACGACAATATTCAAAGCCTGGTCCATATTTACCTCCTCCACCTTGAATTAAATATTAGTACCATTCCCGTAACATTCTGCCAGCGCTCGATTTGTACCTATTTTTTCCGCTCTTAACTGTTGTCACTAGCGGTCTAATATCACTATCTATAGATTATATAAATTTCCACATAAAAAAATATCGCCCCGCCATTTAGAGACTCCTATATCCGAACACATAGCATCATTCAACTATCACTTGCTCTTAACTAATAACTCATTCATCAGGTCTGGAGGGGGGGGGGGCAAGGTCACCCCTTTCTTTCTTTCTTTCTTTTAGCAGCAGACATCTATTTATTTACAGTGGTAGTTAAATTGCGCCGTCAACTTAACATCACCATTCGCGAAACATATCTTCAAATACGTAAACACACTTACTCAATTACACAGTGGTTCCGCTGAGGACATGCCGTTCAATATTACAGTTCTTAATCCAATAACCACCGAAACAAGTACTAAATGCTCAAACTAATCCCATAGCGCCTTACAAAGCGAGTGTCCGAGCGCCACCGGCGGCATGTCAAAACCACATAGCTGTCCATCTAAACAGCCGTCCACTCAGCCCCAGGACCAGAATGCTGAAGTGGGCTCTCCTTATTCCTGCTCTCCAGCTATTGTCTAACGACATACAGTGCACATATGGATTCCTGAATAGCGCAGATCTCTATCTCCCCCTTACATCTCCAACAGGGCATCTAAACAGTGTCTCCCCCAGCCAGCGAACCTGACGTCATTCACCTTTCACTGACAATTTCCGCTCACAAATCTTAAACATTCTCACATATAAAACCATATTCACTCCTGCCAAAACTCACTTAATAATAAAAAAGCATTCTCCCTTTCTAAGCATAGATGAGTATGCATTTATCTTCACCCATCTGATCTCTGCAATTTAAGTCGGAGAAAGAAATATCTATTAACTCCTGCAACCTGTCTATAAACAGAACAATGTCAGTTATTAGAATAGAACCTTGTTTTGACCATTCGCCGGAATTGCGCGCAATGTTGTACGCCTCAAACCTGGTACAACAGATCCTCAACACCCTATCATCTTTATCCTCTACCATCAAACAGCGAAAACGTCACGAAGGCACCAATGCGATCCACCTCCAGCGCGGACAAACGGAATTCACAATACTCCCCCGAATAACTCGGAGTGCGACCATCCAAGAATTCCTAACAGCTCGCTAAGCCCGACACCTCAAACTACAGATGCCTATATGAACAAGATCGTATTAAATATACACACGCTGCAGAGACCCCTTTAAAGTTTGATCACCCATACTCTAAGCGAATGAGAAGCTGGCTCTCGCCCTTGTTCAAACAGTGTTTTCTAACACGCTTTTGCAACTGCCGAGGATTTCGTCTTTCTGTCGCGACTTCGAAATCAGTGTCTGATTCTAAACAGACATTAACACGGACTGATGCATAGCCTCTCACAGGAAACTATACCTTGCACCTTGTAAATCATAGTCTTACAGTCGATAGCATAACGTTGTAGCGACTTCCCTCGAAAGTGATTGACCACCTCTACATTTAAACTCATATGTCGCAGTGACCGAATAGTTTATAACTCTGCGTTCCATTTCTAGTGATTGGTCATTTTTGCACACAAGTACGGTATCATCGTTTTCGGTGCTAGCAACCCAGGAAGTTGCGGTCCATCAACCAAAATTTGTCCCCCAACTCAAGCAAGCATTGCCAGTCAATCATTATGTGATACCCAATGCACAGATGCGATGGATAAGACACCACCGATCTACTGTAATATTATCCATCACAGCTGACGTCGCGAAAAATTTTACAGTAAGTCCAACACTGGCCAATCATGTGACAGCTTGTGTTCTTAATTTCGGTATCATAGCTAAACCATACTTCCTCTACTTTGCAAGTATCATTGCGAACATTCATAGATGAGTGCTCAGCACGTCCATTCACACTTAATTCTCGAACACATAAAGACGATCAAATTATACCATTTAGCGCTATACATATTTCTAAGACCTCGCGCATAGTACTCGATCAATCTCTATGCGTATAGCGGCCACAGAGGTATCTAGTCCTCTTACGTTAAAAGATCATCCTTACCTCGGTATTGACCAACCTACCCCGCAACATCGCTACCCAATTATTCCTCAACCGAGCAGACGAATACAGCTATACTCCACCTCTCTTGACTGAATAGAGCTTTCCTAGTCCTAACCCATCCAAGTGCACCACATTTCTCGAAATGTAACCAAGTCTTGGAGCTTAGCACACCATATCGATCTGTAGTAACAGATCTCAAAGTGCCTTAATTTAATAGCATACAGTTAAGAAGAACAAGAACGGAGCGATATTTATACGCAACGTAGTTCGATAGAGGGTGGGCTTATTGGTAATTGGGAGCTCCAATGTTAGGCCCGTAATGGGGCCCCTTAGGGATATGGCGGCTAAGGAGGGGAAGAAATCCAGTGTGCACTCCGTGTGCATTCCGGGTAGAGTCATTCCTGATGTGGAAATGGTCCTTCCGGATGCCATGAAGAGCACAGGGTGCAGCCAGCTGCAAGTGGTGGCAAATGTCGGCACTAATGACGTGTGTCGCTTTGGATCTGAGGAAATTCTCTCTGGATTCCAGCGGCTATCTGATTTTGCTGAAGGCTGCCGGTCTTGCTTACGAGATGAAGGTAGAGCTCACCATCTGCAATATCGTTGACAGAAGTGATTGCGGACCTTTGGTGCAGAGCCGGGTGGAGGGTCTGAATCAGAGGCTCAGACGGTTTTGCGACCGTGTTGGCTGCAGATTCCTTGATTTGCGCCATAGGGTGGTGGGGTTTCGGGTTCCGCTGAATAGGTCAGGAGTTCACTACACTCAGCTGGCGGCTACACGGGTAGCGGAGGCTGTGTGGCGTGGACTGGGCGGTCTTTTAGGTTAGAAGGCCTCGGGAAAGTACGGGGTGGGATGCAATCTCAAAGGGTGCAGGGAAAATACAGGACGTGCTGGGATCAAGGAACAGTCGGAATTGTAGTTGTAAATTGTTGTAGTTGTGCTGGGAAAGTCCCTGAACTTCAAGCGCTAATAGAAAGCACAGAAGCTGAAATCGTTATAGGTACAGAAAGCTGGCTAAAGCCTGAAATAAGTTCTGCAGAAATTATTACGAAGTCTCAGACGGTGTTCAGGAAAGATAGATTAGGCATAATTGGTGGTGGAGTGTTTGTGTCTGTCAGTAGTGGTTTATCTTGTAGTGAAGTCGAAGTAGATACTCCGTGCGAATTGGTATGGGTGGAGGTTATACTTAACAGCCGAACTAAGTTAATAATTAGCTCCTTCTACAGACCCACAGACTCCGATGATATAGTTGCTGAACAGTTCAGAGAAAATTTGAGTCTCGTAATAAATAAATACCCCACTCATACGGTTATAGTTGGTGGGGACTTCAACCTTCCCTCGATATGTTGGCAAAAATACTTGTTCAACACCGGTGGTAGGCAGAAAACATCTTCCGAGATTGTCCTAAATGCTTTCTCCGAAAATTATTTCGAGCAGTTAGTCCACGAACCCACGCGAATTGTAACTGGTTGCGAAAACACACTTGACCTCTTAGCCACAAACAATCCAGAGCTGATAGAGAGCATCATGACTGTTACAGGGATTAGTGATCACAAGGTCGTTGTACCTAGGTTCAATACCGTTTCTTCCAAATCCACCAGAAACAAACGCAAAATAATTTTATTTAAAAAAGCGGATAAAGTGTCACTAGAAGCCTTCCTAAGAGACAATCTCCATTCCTTCCGAACTGACTATGCAAATGTAGACGAGATGTAGCTCAAATTCAAAGATATAGTAGCAACAGCAATTGAGAGATTCATACCTCATCAATTGGTAAGAGATGGAACTGCACCCCCGTGGTACACAAAACAGGTCCGAACGCTGTTGCAGATGCAACGGAAAAAGCATGCGAAGTTCAGAAGGACGCGAAATCCCGAAGATTGGCTAAAATTTACAGACGCGCGAAATTTGGCTCGGACTTCAATGCGAGATGCCTTTAATAGGTTCCAAAATGAAACATTGTCTCGAAATTTGGTACAAAATCCGAAGAAATTCTGGTCGTATGTAGAGTACACAAGCGGCAAGACGCAGTCAATACCTTCGCTGCGCAATGCCGATGGTACTGTTACCGACGACTGTGCCGCTAAAGCGGAGTTATTGAACGCAGTTATCCGAAATTCCTTCACCAGGGAAGACGAATGGAATATTCCAGAATTTGAAACGCGAACAGCTGCTAGCATGAGTTTCTTAGAAGTAGATACCTTACGGGTTGCGAAGCAACTCAAATCGCTTGATACGGGCAAGTCTTCAGGTCCAGATTTTATACCGATTAGGTTCCTTTCAGATTACGCTGATACAATAGCTCCCTACTTAGCAATCATATACAACCGCTCGCTCACCGATAGATCTGTACCTACAGATTGGAAAATTGCGCAGGTCGCACCAGTGTTTAAGAAGGGTAGTACGAGTAATCCATCGAACTACAGACCTATATCATTGACGTCGGTTTGCAGTAGGGTTTTGGAGCATGTACTGTATTGAAACATTATGAATCACCTCGAAGGGAACGATCTATTGATACGTAATCAGCATGGTTTCAGAAAACATCGTTCTTGTGGAACGCAGCTAGCTCTTTATTCGCACGAACTAATGGCCGCTATCGACAGGGGATCTCAAATTGATTCCGTATTTCTAGATATCCGGAAAGCTTTTGACACCGTTCCTCACAAGCGACTTCTAATCAAGCTACGGGCCTATGGGGTATCGTCTCAGTTGTGCGACTGGATTCGTGATTTCATGTCAGGAAGGTCGCAGTTCGTAGTAATAGACGGCAAATCATCGAGTAAAACTGAAGTGATATCAGATGTTCCCCAGGGAAGCGTCCTGGGATCTCTACTGTTCCTGATCTATATGAATGACCTGGGTGACAATCTGAGCAGTTCTCTTAGGTTGTTCGCAGCAGATGCTGTAATTTACCGTCTAGTAAGGTCATCCGAAGACCAGTATCAGTTGCAAAGCGATTTAGAAAAGATTGCTGTATGGTGTGGCAGGTGGCAGTTGACGCTAAATAACGAAAAGTGTGAGGTGATCCACTTGAGTTCCAAACGAAATCCGTTGGAATTCGATTACTCGATAAACAGAAAAATTCTCAAGGCTGTCAATTCAACTAAGTACCTGGGTGTTAAAATTACGAACAACTTCAGTTGGAAAGACCACATAGATAATATTATGGGGAATGCGAGCCATAGGTTGCGTTTCATTGGCAGGACACTTAGAAGATGCAACAAGTCCACTAAAGAGACAGCTTACATTACACTCGTTCGTCCTCTGTTAGAATATTGCTGCGCGGTGTGGGATCCTTACCAGGTGGGATTGACGGAGGACATCGAAAGGGTGCAAAAAAGGGAAGCTCGTTTTGTATTATCACGTAATAGGGGAGAGAGTGTGGCAGATATGATACGCGAGTTGGGATGGAAGTCATTAAAGCAAAGACGTTTTTCGTCGCGGCGAGATCTATTTACGAAATTTCAGTCACCAACTTTCTCTTCCGAATGCGAAAATATTTTGTTGAGCCCAACCTACATAGGTAGGAATGATCATCAAAATAAAATAAGAGAAATCAGAGCTCGAACAGAAAGGTTTAGGTGTTCGTTTTTCCCGCGCGCTGTTCGGGAGTGGAATGGTAGAGAGATAGTATGATTGTGGTTCGATGAACCCTCTGCCAAGCACTTAAATGTGAATTGCAGAGTAGTCACGTAGATGTAGATGTAGATGTAAATTTTTAAGTAAATCATCCAATCTATCATGTGTAAAGTATTGTTCTAGAGTCCATGATCGGTGCATCGAAGGTTCCGGTAGGAGAGAGAGAGAGAGAGAGAGAGAGAGAGAGAGAGAACATAAACACACACACTCACATACTCCTAAGACTATAACGTTCAGCACTTAAAAACGGCCAATAACCTTAGATCGCTTACTTTTCCGTCCTGTCAGTAATACATCATTCTCCCCGGTCACCCTACGCTGAGCTATCTCTACCCCAATCTTAAAACTTTTCCTTTCTATGTTAGGAGCTTAATATAGCCCTGCGGACACGTCTAGTGCCCAATGATCACACCAGATCACGAGTCAGAAATAATACTATTACTCCATCAGGTCTATATAAAAATGATAGTTATTAGCAGCCGGTACATCCTACAAGCAAACAGATACGCATAACAGCAGCGTCCAACATGTGAAAATTACAAATCATCCCATCACCAACTCTGTAAACACCCGTCTGTCGGGTAAGTGTGTACACAATGATTACAGCCCCTCACAAATACCCACAGCTAACTTAGTTATGACGCTGAAGTCTCGATTTTACACCAAGCATGAGACAGGGTGGGGATCGCTTTCATCACACATGAGATGGAAGTCCTCTGATGACCGACGGGTTCACCGTTAACGATCGCAAGTAGACAGTGCTTTAAACCACATACCGAACATGTAGCCGCATACGACTAGAACGCTGGCTATATCACGTGACTAATGCATCCAAATAGAATACTGGAAAAAAAATCTACCTTCAGCAACTTGTCCTTCTCTAGAATAAATGAGTCAACATTTGAATCGTACCTAGTTGCGGCTCTGTCTCAATCGATCATCCCGTACACCCTCTGTTGTTATTTAACACAGATGTAAGTTTAGACGTGAATGATTCTCTGTCCTCCTGAAAAGCATCAAATACAGTATTCATCTCGCGTGTATCACTGCTACCTCAGTAGACATTCACTATAATACGAACTCAACGAGAAAAAATTGACTGCCTTCCTTATTCAGCTCGCTTCGATGTCATGCTTTTCCTGCATTCCTCTTGTTGCCGCATACTTGACTCTATATACAAATGCCCCCCTGCGAACCAGAAGATAAGCCAGCACGTACTCATTTCCATCGCATTTCGGTGCATATTAGGTTAGTTTATATCTATGCGCTAATAAGTTTTCGCATTTCTTTCGATTTTATGTCAGATCCATCCATGCGACCGCAACATAAGTTATCGTTCTGTGTTCTAAAATTGCCTCTAAATGTAACCAAGGCGTATCCAGTCACCTCCACATTCGGAGAGCGCTTGCTCTGTTCTCTGTATCTCTATTTACATGCGCGCCTCGCGGACGGCTCCCAGGACTGGGTCCCATCGGCTGGTGGACCAAACTTCGAGCATAGAATACTTCTCCGGACGTAACGCGAGCTTGGTCCACCCGCGAAAATCGAGACTTCAGCGTCATAACTAAGTTAGCTGTGAGTATTTGTGAGGGGCTGTAATCATTGTGTACACACTTACCCGACAGACGGGTGTTTACAGAGTTGGTGACGGGATGATTTGTAATTTTCACATGTTGGACGCTGCTGTTATGCGTATCTGTTTGCTTGTAGGATGTACCGGCTGCTAATAACTATCATTTTTATATAGACTTGATGGAGTAATAGTATTATTTCTGACTCGTGATCTGGTGTGTTCATTGGGCACTAGACGTGTCCGCAGGGCTATATTGGGCTCGTATCATAGAAAGGAAAATTTTACGATTGGGGTAGATATAGCTCAGCGTAGGGTGACCGGGGAGAATGATGTATGTCTGACAGGACGGAAAAGTAAGCGATCTAAGGTTATTGGCCGTTTTTAAGTGCTGAACATTATAGTTTTAGGAGTATGTGAGTGTGGGTGTGTGCCCGTATTTCGTGGTCGTGCGGTAGCGTTCTCGCTTCCCACGCCCGGGTTCCCGGGTCCGATTCCCGGCGAGGTCAGGGATGTTCTCTGCCTCGTGATGGCTGGGTGTTGTGTGCTGTCCTTAGGTTAGTTAGGTTTAATTAGTTCTAAGTTCTAGGGGACTGATGACCATAGATGTTAAGTCCCATAGTGCTCAGAGCCATTTGAACCATTTTTTGAGTGAGTGTGTTTAAGTTCTCTCTCTCTCTCTCTCTCTCTCTCTCTCTCTCTCTCTCTCTCCCTCTCTCTCTCTCTCTCCTACCGGAACCTTCGATGCACCAATCATGGACTCTAGAACAATACTTTACACATGACAGATTGGATGATTTACTTAAAAATCTATTGAACTGCGTTGCGTATAAATATCGCTCCGTTCTTGTTCTTCTTAACTGTATGCTATTAAATTAAGGCACTTTGAGATCTGTTACTACAGATCGATATGGTGTGCTAAGCTCCAAGACTTGGTTACATTTCGAGAAATGTGGTGCACTTGGATGGGTTAGGACTAGGAAAGCTCTATTCAGTCAAGAGAGGTGGAGTATAGCTGTATTCGTCTGCTCGGTTGAGGAATAATTGGGTAGCGATGTTGCGGGGTAGGTTGGTCAATACCGAGGTGAGGATGATCTTTTAACGTAAGAGGACTAGATAGCTCTGTGGCCGCTATACGCATAGAGATTGATCGAGTACTATGCGCGAGGTCTTAGAAATATGTATAGCGCTAAATGGTATAATTTGATCGTCTTTATGTGTTCGAGAATTAAGTGTGAATGGACGTGCTGAGCACTCATCTATGAATGTTCGCAATGATACTTGCAAAGTAGAGGAAGTATGGTTTAGCTATGATACCGAAATTAAGAACACAAGCTGTCACATGATTGGCCAGTGTTGGACTTACTGTAAAATTTTTCGCGACGTCAGCTGTGATGGATAATATTACAGTAGATCGGTGGTGTCTTATCCATCACATCTGTGCATTGGGTATCACATAATGATTGACTGGCAATGCTTGCTTGAGTTGGGGGACAAATTTTGGTTGATGGACCGCAACTTCCTGGGTTGCTAGCACCGAAAACGGTGATACCGTACTTGTGTGCAAAAATGACCAATCACTAGAAATGGAACGCAGAGTTATAAACTATTCGGTCACTGCGACATATGAGTTTAAATGTAGGGGTGGTCAATCACTTTCGAGGGAAGTCGCTACAACGTTATGCTATCGACTGTAAGACTATGATTTACAAGGTGCAAGGTATAGTTTCCTGTGAGAGGCTATGCATCAGTCCGTGTTAATGTCTATTTAGAATCTGACACTGACTTCGAAGTCGCGGCAGAAAGACGAAATGCTCGGCAGTTGCAAAAGCGTGTTAGAAAACACTGTTTGAACAAGGGCGAGAGCCAGCTTCTCATTCGCTTAGAGTATGGGTGATCAAACTTTAAAGGGGTCGCTGCAGCGTGTGTATATTTAATATGATCTTGTTCATATAGGCATCTGTAGTTTGAGGTGTCGGACTTGGCGAGCTGTTAGGAATTCTTGGATGGTCGCACTCCGAGTTATTCGGGGGAGTATTGTGAATTCCGTTTGTCCGCGCTGGAGGTGGATTGCATTGGTGCCTTCGTGACGTTTTCGCTGTTTGATGGTAGAGGATAAAGATGATAGGGTGTTGAGGGTCTGTTGTACCAGGTTTGAGGCGTACAACATTGCGCGCAATTCCGGCGAATGGTCAAAACAAGGTTCTATTCTAATAACTGACATTGTTCTGTTTATAGACAGGTTGCAGGAGTTAATAGATATTTCTTTCTCCGACTTAAATTGCAGAGATCAGATGGGTGAAGATAAATGCATACTCATCTATGCTTAGAAAGGGAGAATGCTTTTTTATTATTAAGTGAGTTTTGGCAGGAGTGAATATGGTTTTATATGTGAGAATGTTTAAGATTTGTGAGCGGAAATTGTCAGTGAAAGGTGAATGACGTCAGGTTCGCTGGCTGGGGGAGACACTGTTTAGATGCCCTGTTGGAGATGTAAGGGGGAGATAGAGATCTGCGCTATTCAAGAATCCATTTGTGCACTGTATGTCGTTAGACAATAGCTGGAGAGCAGGTATAAGTAGAGCCCACTTCAGCATTCTGGTCCTGGGGCTGAGTGGACGGCTGTTTAGATGGACAGCTATGTGGTTTTGACATGCCGCCGGTGGCGCTCGGACACTCGCTTTGTAAGGCGCTATGGGATTAGTTTGAGCATTTAGTACTTGTTTCGGTGGTTATTGGATTAAGAACTGTAATATTGAACGGCATGTCCTCAGCGGAACCACTGTGTAATTGAGTAAGTGTGTTTACGTATTTGAAGATATGTTTCGCGAATGGTGATGTTAAGTTGACGGCGCAATTTAACTACCACTGTAAATAAATAGATGTCTGCTGCTAAAAGAAAGAAAGAAAGAAAGGGGTGACCTTGCCTCCCCCCCCCCCTCCAGACCTGATGAATGAGTTATTAGTTAAGAGCAAGTGATAGTTGAATGATGCTATGTGTTCGGATATAGGAGTCTCTAAATGGCGGGGCGATATTTTTTTATGTGGAAATTTATATAATCTATAGATAGTGATATTAGACCGCTAGTGACAACAGTTAAGAGCGGAAAAAATAGGTACAAATCGAGCGCTGGCAGAATGTTACGGGAATGGTACTAATATTTAATTCAAGGTGGAGGAGGTAAATATGGACCAGGCTTTGAATATTGTCGTATGCGATTGATGCTCTGTATAAAAGTTTGACTCTTTAATTGCGTTTGGTATTTCTGGGTGTGTGTAAAATTAATTTTACTGTTGAAAGTGCGAGAAAGATGAGTTGATTGGTGCTTAGATAGAGACTACTTTTGTAATTCGAAAAGAGGGGATGAGAATGGTAAATTGATTGATGGTCATGGTTTGTGGGGTGATATATGAGTGTCAAGATAGGGTTGAGGACGTTTGCGTATGTTGATTGTGGGACAGGTGTTAGGTTAGGTGCGGTGGGAGGTGTAAATTAGATCTTATTTATTTAAAAAAAGAAAAAGTTGTAAATTAAGAATAATATTGAGAAGGTTTTAGATGGCTGGTCACGCGACGAGGCGAGAGCAGGGATGTGTAGTTATTTTTAATTAAAGGGCCGTGTAATGTCGTGTGAGGAGCAATGCGCAGTGTGCTAAAGGGTCATAGGAGGTAATGACATGTGCTGCTATGATGTATCTAGCGTATGGAGGCTGCGCTTCGATAAATATGCTACGTTGATATAAAGTTGACTTTCACCCGCGTTCGGTGGTAGCAGGTCGGGGTTGTGATGGATTGCGGTCCTGGACGGACGTATGTGCGGGCTTTGACCGCTGACGAGTGCGTTGACCGCGCCAACTCACGATTGCGGAAGCCGAGCAGGGGCTGTGCGAGGTCTGAAATCAGACGGATGGGTGACTTCACGATCCTGTGGGCAGGGTGAAGAGTGGGGGGTACCTGCGCACGTCTGCCGAGTTATTTAGCGAGCGGATCTGCAGGCTGTGCTATGCATTATTAGGATAGTTTACGAGTACTGAGCGTATTACTTAGTAGCTGTTTGCTATAGTGTGTACTGAAATTATGATTGGGTGCGTGTCTGTGGGCTGTGCAACATGGCCCAGGGCACATCTGGGTGGGTGTTTTGTGATAGCGTGATAGATACACTGTATGGTTAAATAAGTTGTTCGAAAAAAATAAATACAGTGTTCTCAATGATTACACGCGCCTGCAGCGCAGATCAGAGTGATTGATTTTCCCGTCACCATCTCGGTTGCATGCGAGTAGTAAATGTTTTCCCGACTGCGTTAATCGTGTGTGTCAACGAGCCATGAGCTATTCTGACAATAGACGTGAATGCAGGTCCAGTCCTGAGACGCCGGCGGTATACATGAGAAGGACAATGCAGCTTTCACATGTGTCGGCTGTCACGAGTGCTCGAAAGCTGAACTTGGCTGGAGACTCTGGAACTCCCTTCCCCGCTGACCGCACGCGCGTGCGACCTGCCTTAGAGCGTAATCTAAGGAGCATAGGCGATATCAATTTCTCCGGTGTTAGGTGCGAATGCGGCTGTGTTGAGGTCATGTTTGGGGGATGCAGAGCAGAGACTTTTGGTAGGTTTGGCAGCTGAGGGTGTTTGGGCGCGTCTGTTGCACTATTTTGCGAGCATGTCTGTGCACTGTGCGGTGCTTTATTTGGAGAGTTTAAGAGTACAGAGCTCGTCTGCTGATATTGTGTACTGCATTGTTTAAGAGCTGTTTGCTATTGTGTGGTGAAATTAGGAGTTGTTTACGTGTTTGTGGCCTGTGTCAGATGACCACAGTCGGATCAGTGCGAGTGTTTTGTGACAAATATACTCTACGACTAAATAAAAGGGGCTCCAAATAAATAGAGTGCAGCCCTTCCTTACTTCCCTGAGCAGCACAGCGCAGTCTGAGCTGTTTTTGCGCAATAACGGCAATCTGGTCAGAATGTGAGTGAGTAGTCAAATAACTGGACAAATTTATCTGTAGAGAAGTTATAGGTCTGGATTGGAATGAATATCTTGATGGGTGTGGTTTTGTTGCCAAGTGTAGTGCACTACTGGAGTTCAGAAACTGCCTTATGTGAGCGTTACATATCGAAACCTATGAGAAGTAAAAGTTTCAAAAAGATATGTCGCAAATAAATAAAGTACACTCGTTTCTCCTTCCACCAGCCTATGCACTGAAATTATTTCAGAAAATTAGCAGTTGTTTGGCTATTTGGAGGTAAATGTTTTGCATTATTTACGAGCGGTTCGCAAGTCTGTAGGCTGTGCTATGAGTTATTTTAAACTGTTTACAATTAGCAAGCGTGTGTCTAGAACATTATAAATGAGTTATGTAGGAGTTTTACCAGAAACGTGTAGGAAGACATTGAGCGCTGGTGGCTTAGTTTGAAACAATTTTCTTAGGTTGGTGGCAGAAGAGCAAGTGAGCTTTGTTTACTGGCAGATGCCAAACTTGGCGCTGGTTCCTAGGAGGAGGAGGAGCTGGCGGTCTGGTCCTTGAAACGTAGTTGAAATTAGGGAGTTGAACACGTTTGCATACGTATATGAAATTGTAAAATGAATTATTTAATATAGCAGGGTGGTGAGAGTGAATTAGCGAGCGTTCTCGCGACGAGCAAACGCCCTGTTATACGGTCATGGTGGATTCCACTGTCGGTCAAACTCTGGCGCCAAACATATCCTACGTACGGTACACCGTCGACAGGTTGTATCGTGTCCGACGTTAAGTGCTCGCGGGCGGGTGAGGATGTTTACGTAGCTGGACCGTCTGTGGCGTCGCTCGCCACCGCCTACCTGGCGCACTGGCTGTGGGGGCTGTGCGGACACCATAAACCGCTTGACGTCAGCCGGCCATGGGGCAGGCTCAGCCGGCCGCGCATACATCAGCTGCGCTCTGGAGTTTCGGTGTGTGAGCATGTAGAAGTCAGTTGGAACACACCTACATGACCGTAATGTCTGAAATAAGGATTCCACAGTCGAGTAAACTTTGCCACCAAAAGTGTAGCACTGCAATCTCGATCGCACAAGGACACATGGCGAACGGCTGTGTGAGGTCGGTATCTGCAGGTTTGGACTTGTTCAGGGAACGGTCGACCATTGTGTGATTCAGGTCCAAGGCAGACAATTTTGGTGGGAAACGTGTGGAGGCGACGAATACACGTGGTGAGCGGCAAGGGGCCGCTGTGCCGTCAAACTCGACAAGTTCCAGCGTGTCCAGTGAAAACATGTTTACGACGTGGGAGCGATCGCTGGGGTCGTGCTCCGTGCCAGTGGCTGGCTGCCTCATGTGACAGGTGTATAAAGGCAGTGTCTCCGCGTGGTGACCAGGGGGTGGCGAGGATTTGAACTAATTCAGTTGGAGCGCGGACGTTGTGGTGACTGCACTGCGATATCAAAGATGTGTGTGCTGACTGTGCTGGAGAACAAGTGATGACCATACTGCTTGAAATAAAGTCTTCAGTCCCTCCCCCCCTCAAAATCAAAGGACATGAATTACGTTACTGTAAGTGCAGTTTATTATTTGACGCGATTATGGTAGGCTACAAGTGAAAAAAGATAAGTGACAGAGAAAGCTCGTACATGTGATCAGATTTGAACTTGTGATAGATTTTTGTTATGGATCTAAGGAGAATGGCTTTCTCACCGAGAAAATCGGACATCTTGAATAAATAATAAATGATAATAATAGATAGAAGTACAGTTTTCGAGAGAATATCGTGTTGGAATTTGAATTTGGCGCAATTTTCTAGTGGAGGTAGGCCTATAATAATAAATGATAATGGATGATAATAAATGATAATAAATGATAATAAATGACAATTAATGATAATGAATGTTAATAAATGATAATGAATAATAATAAACAAAAGTAAGGTTTTGCAGCCATTGTAGTATAGGAATTTGAATTTGGAGGGAATTTTCTAGTGGAGGCAGGTCACTAATAATAAATAATAATAAATGATAATAAATAATAATAAATGATGATAAATGATAATGAATGATAATGAATGATAATAAAATGACAATGAATGATAATGAATGTTAATAAATGATAATGAATGATAATGAATAATAAACAAAAGTAAGGTTTTGCAGCCATTATCATGTTGGAATTTGAATTTGGAGGGAATTTTCTAGTGGATGCAGGTCAATAATAATAAATGATAATAATAGATGATAATAAATGATAGTGAATGATAATAAATGACAATGAATGGTAATGAATGTTAATAAAAGATGATCAATAGTAATAAAAAGACAAGTACGGTCTTTGCATGCATTATCCTGTTGGAATTCAAATTTCACACCATTTTTTCTTCTGGTGGTTAGTGGACGTAACACAATTGGCCTATTTTGCCGTCAAAATTCAAAATTCCCGCCGTTTTTTCTTGAGGTTAGATTAGTGGACATAGCACAATTGACCTATTTTTATGCCAAAAGCAGCCATCTTGGATCACGTCATGCGATGTTGCCAAGTCTAGATGCCGCCATCTTGGATGACGTCATCGCCGCCATCTTGAATAAATTTGGCAACAATGCAACTTGCCCTGGCACATAGGTTGTCCCCCTACTCTTGTATTACATGATGATTTTCACTAGGTCGTCTGAATGTCCATGAACGTAACAAACCAGTCTCATACTAAAAGAAAGGTAACGTCACGCAAGCAAAGTAGCGAATTTGAGACCGTCAATGCCTTATTTTCTGAAATCGTGTTTGGGGTGTGTGCTTAAGTTCTGTGTGATGGAACCCGAAAAATAATACGCTTCTCTAGCTAACACAAGAGTAATAGCAAAAACTTCTAGAAACAATTCCGCCAAACAGCTCGTGACTGTATCAAGATATGAAATGTTCACGTTCGAGAGTTTCCTCGCCCTACAACGGCCACCACCTACCGGCTAATATGCCGACCTAAGCCAGCCGGCCGTGGTGGCCGAGCGCTTCTAGGCGCTTCAGCCTGGAACCGCGCGACCGCTACGGTCGCAGGTTCGAATCCTGCCTCGGGCATGAATGTGTGTGATGTCCTTAGGTTAGTTAGGTCTAAGTAGTTCTAAGTTCTAGGAGACTGATGACTTCAGAAGTTAAGTCCCATAGTGCTCAGAGCCATTTGAACCATTTTGAACCTAACGCCAGGCACGGTCCGATCAGCCGAACGCGGCGCGGCGCTATGAGTGTATTATCAACTGTCATATTCTTATTTCCTGTTACATCATTTGTCTTGCCGTTACATATGGGATTTTGCATGCTTGAAACTTATGAACGTTGTTCAAGAACTATAAAATGGAGTCGCAAGTGAAAAACGGTCCAACATTTGAGACATAATATTCGCTCTGTGTTTACAAGAGGGGTGAAGGCAACAGAGGCAACTCGGAACCCTTGTATTATATGTGAGGTGAATGCATTTGGGAAAAAACGCCGGAAAAGGGTGTTCTTCTTTCACGAAAGATCGTTCTGGCATGCATGATTTTCCACATTCTGAAAGTCTCGATGACAAATATTCGTATGTGATGAACTGTGATCACTTAAACGTTTTGCAACTTTTGCATTCAATACGCCAGGTTCAGAAGTTTGGATTAGGAGTATTGGATTCTCTGACACAAGGCAACAAATATCAAAGTGATGACTATTGCTGCAGTTTTGCTTGAACGTCATTAAATCGCTCAGTGAAAATTCCTACGCAAAATTGTTACTGGTGATGTGCTATGATGCCATTATGTTAACTTATTAAGACGAAATTAATGGCTAAGCAGTAACAAAAGACATCTACTCGAGCAAAGAGCAATCTGAACATAATATTTAGCTTCCGGTGGCTCGTAAGTATTGTAATGCACTACGAACCCCTCCCCAGGGGCGTGTCTATCGCAGGTGGTATTTGTTGCCAACAGTTAACACACCTTTCGGTCGCAGTGTAATAAAAGCAACCTACAAAACTGCATCCAGAAGAGCCAAAGAAATTGGTACACCTGTGTAATATCGTGTAGAGCCCCGCGAGCACGCAGAAGTGCCGCAACATGACGTGGCATGGACTCGACTAATGTCTGAAATAGTGCTTGAGGGAACTGACACCATGAACCCTGCAGAGCTCTCCTTAAATCCTTAAGAGTACGAGGCAGTGGAGATCTCTTCTGAATAGCAGGTTGCAAGTCATCCCAGATATGCTCAATAATGTTCGTGTCTGAGGGGTTCGGTGGCCAGCGGAAATGTTTAAACTCAAAAGGGTGTTGGTGGAGCCACTCTGTAGCAATTCTGGACGTGTGGGGTGTCGCACTGCCCTGCAGGAATTGCCCAAGTCCGTCGGAATGCACAATGGGCATGATTGGGTGCAAGTGATCAGATGGATACGTACGTACCTATCACCTGTCCGAGTCGTATCTAGACGTATCAGCGGTCCCATTTCACTCCAACTCCACACGATTACTGAACCTCCACCACTTGAACAGTCCCTTGCTGACATACAGGGTCCGTGGATTCGTCCATCCACTCGATGCAATTTGAGACGAGACTCAGCCGACCAGGCAACATGTTTCCAGTCATCAACAGTACAATGTCGGTGTTGATGGCCCCAGGCGAGGAGCAAAGCTTTGTGTCATGCAGTTATCAACGGTACACGAGTGGGCCTTCGGCTCCGAAAGCCCATATCGAAGATGTTTCATGGAGTTTGCACACGGACACTTGTTGATGGCTCAGCACTGATATCTGCAGAAATTTGCGAATAGGTTGTACTTCTGTCACGTTGAACGATTCTCTTCAGTCGTCGTTGGTCCCGTTCTTGCAGGATCTTTTTCCGGCCACAGCGATGTCGGAGATTTGATGTTTTACCAGGTTCCTGATATTCGCGGTACACTCGTGAAATGGTCGTACGGGAAAATACTCACTTCATCGCTGCCTCGGAGATGCTGTGTCCCATCGCTCGTGTACCGACTATAACACCACGTTCAAACTCACTTAAATGTTGATAATCTGCCACTGTAGCAGCAGTAACCGATCTAGCAACTGTGCTAGACACTTGTTGTCTTATACAGACGTTGCTGACAGCAACGCCGTATTCTGCCTGTTTACATATTTCTGCATTTGAATACGTATGCCTATATCAGTTTCTTTGGCGCTTTAGTGTATACGTTAATGCACTCTAATACTATTCAGGAGCTCCTTTTAAATCTCGCCACTCACGCACTTAGTGTTTTGTGATACTTTAATTTATGGCAAATACATGCGAATCAGAGTGTAGCGCCTATATGGTCAAATAACTAATGCTCCGTATGTTTCAGAGCAGCGGAATCAGTATTGTATCGAGCTTATTACCTAACTAACTGTAACATAATATAAAACATGTGTAGTGACTGTTATTTCAGTTGCTTAGTAGCCGGAATTAATGTAATTACCACAAGAATGAACTCTGTGCCTGTTTGGTGCTAATGAGACAGGTGCTTCGTATATTAGACTGAGCAGATTGATGAGAGTTTCCCTCCAAATATTAGGAATTTTTGGTTCAACTCTCTGCTTGTTCTTGAGTGAAACAAAAGGTGGCGTAACAGGTTAGGTGTTCCTAGTCGCAAATCTGTGTATAATGCATGTATGCTTGATCACGGAGCAGGATGAATTAAGTAGAGCTTAATCAGCGTTGTTGCCCACAAGAAGCGACGACGGCCGCACGCTATCTCTGCTTTGGTAGGGAGCGCTATAGCTCAAACCAAGTGCGTCACCACTAACGCCATTTAAACCAACTGGACAACATAACGTCACTACTTTCACTGAACACCCCTATCATTCTGATCATACATTCATTACTGTCATCTACTTGCAACGATTACAGTATAACTGCTACTGATGCTTTGTCAAAGAAAAGCGAAAAGTGCCTTATGACTGACAGTTCCTACTTACATTACGCCTAAGACATATCCAAGATAACTATAAGAGGTTAAGAAAACGGAGAGAAGTGCAAAACCTCTACTTATTTTCAAAAATGGTTCAAATGGCTCTGAGCACTATGGGACTTAACATCTTAGGTCATCAGTCCCCTAGAACTTAGAACTACTTAAACATAACTAACCTAAGGACATCACACAACACCCAGCCATCACGGGGCAGAGAAAATCCCTGACCCCGCCGGGAATCGAACCCGGGAACCCGGGCGTGGGAAGCGAGAACGCTACCGCACGACCACGAGATGCGGGCTCTACTTATTTTCTCGAGTTATTTCGGTTCGATGTTAATTAAGTCATAATATTTGCGCACTAACCGGTCCTTTGGGATATCAAAATATTCGTACAGATATTATCGAAGTTTAATTGCTTGGACACTCGATTACCTTGAACGATTCTCAATTTTGGGGTGAATATGATTTTGAACAAGACGTTAATCTGACTTACAGTCGCCGGCCGTAATGGCCGAGAGGTTCTAGGCGCTTCAGTTCCGAACCGCGCTGCTGCTACGGTCGCAGGTTCGAATCCTGCCTCGGGCATGAATGTGTGTGATGTCCTTAGGTTAGTTAGGTTTAAGTAGTTCTAAGTCTAGGGGACTGATGACCACAGATGTTAAGTCCCATAGTGCTTAGAGCCATTTGAACCATTTTTTGACTTACAGTCGATCTCCTGACGACTTATGGTATTATGTGTGATCTGTTCTGACAGTTGTGTTGCCTGCCGCCTGAATTTTGAAAGGAGTTGTCACATCTGTCAGTTAGATCCGAATGCATATATGTGCAAAGAGCTTATCTGCTGTAAGGGGTCCTTTGCTGCATGTTCCCCACACCATGGTTAGTAAAGTAACATATGGATCATTCTGCAGAAAGACACGATGTGCACAAGTCCTCAAACACATATCTGCGAGCAGTAGTAATTCATGAATGGAAACAGCCTGTCGGACGAAAGAATGGGTAACTCCCTGGTTTTTGCAACGCATATCATGCTTGAGAACCCTAAAACTTTTATTTTCTCACTTCATACTATACCAAGTGCTATTTTTGGCATCACTCCATCTTATTTTTTCTTGAAGTCAAAAGCGATTGGACAGTCTAGCACTGGTTAATATTCAGATGACTACGTGGTATTGGTTCTACTTGCTCCGTCAAATCTGTGAATACAGTTTCGCATTGGCTATTCGAAAAATGTGCAAATAGTGGTGTCTCCACACTGCATTCAGAATCAAGATGATGTCTTTCTGTTTATGGTTCAAAAGGCTCTGAGAACTATGGGACGTAATATCTGAGGTCATCAGTCCCCTAGAACTTAGAACTACTTAAACTTAACTAACCTAAAGACATCACACACATCCATGCCCGGGGCAGGATTCGTTCCTACGACCGTAGCGGTCGCCCTTTCTGTTTATATCGTAGCATCTGCCGCAGAGTCGATCAGATAGCAATCATAAACAAATTCGTCACTATTCATTGCTGCACTTATCGCGAGTCACGATAGCAAGAGCGCACTGTCTGTGCTAAAGATATTTTAGGCGTAATACATCCGTCAAGAATTTAATTAACGCAACATGAACGACACAGGCTGAGTAAAAAAATTTGTAGCTTGTCATTACATTAAAATACTTCAAAAAATATTTAATACAATTTTTATTGTTGCTTGTCTTTTAAATCTGAATAGTATCTATTCATACAGTGTGCAAACGTGAACACACACACACACAGTCATTGCGTTTAGTGTGAGAGATGACCAATGTCTGTCCGATAAACGTGAACACACACACACACACACACACACAGTCATTGCCTCTAGTGTGAGAGATGACCAATGTCTGTCCGATAACATATGCACCATTCCATTCCTTAGCTTTCGTCAGCTGGGTGAGTTTCTCAGATTTCTGTCAGTGCAAGAATTGTGGAAAGGAGACTGAAAGATAAAGGACGTTTATTCCGATGAGCTGCTCGAAGCAACGCTTGACTGATTATCAGACGATCGAAAGCATGTCTTTTGCGGAATAGTATACTCCTAATAATCAGAACATCCACTGTCATTACGTAGGATGCCGCGGCATTGATTGCTCTAAGTGCGTTATGGTTTACCATCCAGCGTGTGTTTTTTATACTCGTCCGAATGTCATTTGTGTTCGTATTTCCACATGGCAATGAAGTCGATAGCTTTACTCAAATATCCAGAACTGAGTTGAGATACGGCGATAGTGGAACGAACTCCATTAGCTTTATCCTGTCTTGGCCCTGAAAACAATCCTGAACAGCCCTACTTTGATGGCTAGGGCTGTGGTCCTATAAATAAAATGTTATCTGCTTATTTAATCTATTTGTATTTTTAACAAAACTATTTGTAACTGTCATACTGTATTAGCATTTGCTGTGGCATTTAAGAATTCAGGTCCCTTCATAGCTAAGAATCTAGATTAAACAGGCCGATTAGGAACGTTGTTAACCGAATCCATCATACGATGAGAGTCGTAGCCTGCTGAAAGCCACAGGCTGAACCAAATACGAATGATGTGGAATCGAACTGAGACAGGTATACAAAACTTCAGACAATTTTAATTTCTGTGTTGCAATGGTGCTGTACAAAAAAATTCCTTCGATGGAGTAACAAGCAACAACCGCACAAGAAAATTTGCAGAATGTGACGTACTAGTAGCTGTGAATTCAGAAAAAAGACTAAAGAGATCAACACAGATGTGAAAACATTTGGTACTAAAGTTAATCAAGCTGAGCTGTTCAACTATCTCGGAAGTAGTCCTATAGGTATAACAGATGCTTAACACGGATGAATAGAAGAACAGTAATAACAAAGCAAGCATTTACGCTTAAGACATTCCAACAGTTTAACATGTCAGAGAAAATATATAGCTCCAGTGCAAAATCTACCACATGTGATTTACATCTCTATGAATCCTGAGGAATTAAGCATAGAACCGGCGGGAAGTAACAGTAATTGACATGCAGCGAACAAAGAACACAACAATCTAGATTAGAATAATAAAATATCTGAATGCACTACAAGAAACAAAGAAGGCAAATGCACAAATTTAAAAAAGGGAGATGCAAACTCATTTTCTGGATATTTAGACACATCATGCTCCCCATCAGTATATTTAGGGGCAACGTATGAGGCCAGAAGCTATGAGAGCGACAGAGGAAACTAGTTTGATGACATCATTACTAGAACAAAATGCAACAACAATATTGGGGACATCAGGAGAATTCCAAATGACACAGGTAGGGTGGTTGCTACGGCATGTTGTAACCTTCAGGAAATGAATGGGTGAATATTTGAAAACCATCAAAAAACTTTTATACTATTTGCTATTCTTACCTGCGGGAAATAGGTGTCTCCTTGCAGTTAGAGCAGCTCAACCAGCTATTCTAGAATGTTAAATAGGCCTCTCCGTTGAGGATGTCCTCAATTTTCCACATGCGCCAAGGTCATTGTGCGTGACCCCAAACGCCAACAGGAAAGCGTCAATTTCTCTCCCTTTCCACGAGATACTTCGGATTAAAGTGATCTTCCCATGGCCAGTACACTAAGTAATATCAAAACCGTTTACCCGTTAAGAAAACCACCCGCAAATTCATTTGTTTGACAAATGCAAGTTGATACAGGATTAACTATGAAACGAAGGAACCAGACTTTATAAGTGCTCAGCGCTACGATAACGTAAGGCCAGTTTTATCTAAAGCATTTGCATTTACGATCTTCTTCTTCTTCTTCTTCTACACTTCAAGGCTTAGGCACTTGTGTCTGTTCCTTCTTCACTTTTCACTGCCATCTAATTCTTCAAATGGCTCTGAGCACTATGGGACTTAACATCTGTGGTCATCAGTCCCCTAGAACTTAGAACTACTTAAACCTAACTAACCTAAGGACATCACACACATCCATGCCCGAGGCAGGATTCGCACCTGCGACCGTAGCGGTCACGCGGTTCCAGACTGAAGCGCCTAGAACCACACGGCCACACCGGCCGGCTCTAATTCTTCCTACGTCCCTCGTTCCTCTTTGCTGGTACAGCGTGGCCAGATGTAGGATTTTCTCTGTACTCATTTCTTGTAGGCGATGTTTCCATCTAGTTCATTCCTAATATCACAATGTCTTGGAGACAAGCTAGGCAAGTCAAGGAAAAACGATCATGTATCAGAGATGGGATGAAAATTGCTACATGGAACCTAAGAGGGATTGAAACAAAGAAATGGAGCTAGGCCATAAATTAAGAGATAAACAAATTGATTGCACCTACGATACTATATACAATCAATCTACTGATATCTCATCTGAAATGGGGCACTGGTAACGGCAGAAAATATTTTCTAATCAGAAAATATGACTCTGCTTCAGTAAAAGTCAATGTTCCTTCCCACAAGAGCCATGCGGTCGATGTTCTGATAAGTAGTTAAGCGTTGATTTCTCGCAACTCTTCGGCATAGAAGTCCATTATTTTTCAGTTTACTTTTCACATTCTTGCACTTCAAGGAAACTGAGAAATGTATCTCATTTGACTGCGACTAAGAAATGGATTGGCACTATGTTGTCGAATAGACATCGAATTTCTCTGCTGCCGGACAAATGGGGTCCCTCACTGCCATTTTTCCGCCTGTTACGGCCTGTTTCGACATAGCCACTCCACAAACGCCTATTGGTCCTTTTCATGCATTACTACCGCTCGCAGATACGTATTTTAGGACTTGCGGATATCGAGTTTTTCAGCAGAATGATCCTAACGTACCCCTTACAGCAGAGAAGATATTTACGCGTATGTGCATTCATCACTGACCGCCAGATGCCATAACTCCTTCCAAAATCCAGGCGGCAGGCAACACAACTGTCAGAACAGTTCAGACATCATACCATACGTCGTCAGGAGATGGAGTGAAAGTCAAATTGACGTCTCGTTCAGAATCACATACAACACAAAACTGAGTATCGTTTAAGGTAATCGAGTGTTCAAACAGTTAAATTTCGATAGTACCCACACGAATATTTTTATAGGCACAAGGAGCCGTTAGTGCACAGTACCAGGAATTAATTAGGGTCGAACTGAAAGAACTCGAGAAAATAAGTAGTAGCTCTGCCCTTCACTCTTGTTTTTTAACCCGTTATTGTTATTTTGGATCTCAGGCTTACACGTAATGCAAATACAAATTCTCATTAATAAGACACTGTTCGATTTTCTTGGCAAAACATCAGTAACAGATATATCGTACATGTTTTATGTTATGTTACAGTTAGTCAGTTAATAAGCTCGCTGGAATCCTGCTTCCACTGCTCTGTAACATATTGACCATTAGTTATTTGACTATACAGACGCTACCCTCTGGTTCACATGTATTTGCCGTGAATTAAGGGCATCACAAAACTGTGTTATTATACAGGTAATAAGACAAATGTTCACAAATCATTAGTATTGTCTCAAAATACAATTATATATAAAAATTTCAGCCACAAAATGTTTGACGGCTGAATGAGAGTGGGTGGACTTCCAGGACTGCAGCTGAATTATCCTATTACATTCGCAAGATATTTAAGTGTAACTTTGATGAAACATTCTGAATAATCAATGCGCAATAACTGACAGTGAGTTGGAAAACTGCGTTTTCGACTTCATGAAGGTTATTTTAAGAGTAATTTACAATGTCTCTTGTCATTTACGTTGTGGGAAACCTACTTCTTTCTACCTATACCTCTACTGCAGCAATGAAAGAATGTTTACATTCTTGACGCGTCACTGGCTGTGACTGGTTTAATTTTCAACAGCTTTTTCAGTCCACATTTTCTGATATTGCCTGTGGTTTCCAACACAGTAGCCTTTCTTGACTGGAACTTTGTTATTTGTAACTTACGAAGTCTCCCTGTGAATGTTCACGTTTTGCAATCAACGCGCTGCTGTTGTCTCTTCATTCCTCTCTTTTGGGGATAGTGCTAATGACACGATCTCAAGAAATATATTTTGAAAGTCTTTTATAAAAAAAATCATGTTTCCTACTCATAATGTTGACAGTATAAGCACTGGAGTTGCTCCAGAAATGTGGATCATGTTTGATCATTAACTTTGTAGTTTTTAGTACTTGAACAAGACTAATAATTGTGACAGTTCTTGATGTATGAGATTTAGTTCGCAGTCGGTGCATCCGAGTATTATTAGTAACTACGCTCTAATCCCTACACCTAATTACAAACATGCGAGTAAGTCTGAGTGACATGTACTTTTGGTGAGACTTTGGGCGGCGGCGTTATTGAGGCACAATCTGTAGTTACAGTCGACGCAAGGAACACATCGCCTGGTATTCTTCCTGCTAGTAGTATAACTGAATTTTGGCAACAACTCTGAATGTGTTTGGCAACTCTGTAAACGACGAAACGACGAGTTACTTCCTGGATGATATACAATTATTCTGCTAAGTTCATCTGATCTACTTGTATCACTTTCATTGAATAACCTAAGTGATTTTCACATACGATTATTCGTTTATGGTTTTAAGTCCAGGAAAGTCGTTCTACGCGGGAATTGCAACTAATATTATCTTTTACGTTACGATTTACATGTCGTGGCCACGATGGGGGCAACGGGGTAGAGACACATACTATAGCTCTTCGCTAGGTCGGAGGTAGCGTGGTCGGCAGTGAGGCAAAAGTTGCTAAGGCTGAAGGCCATATGTTTATCCGTTTTGTGACAGAGCTACAGACAACCAGGTATAAAATCAACAAGGAAGTCTTCTTTATTTTATTTATGAACTGCCACATTTTTACACTGCTTCCTCCATAACTGGACGACCGGTAAACATAGACCGTTTCGAAGCCCTGTGTGAGTAATATCTTGCTGATTTGTGCTGTGTATGTTCGTTCGTGTTACAGATACCTTACGTTTTATTGCAATAGAATTTCGGCTTACGGTTTTCGTAGTAAGCAGAATTTCTTTTGTATAGGGTGAGGCAATGAAAGTGGCCCGGGAAACAGAGTTCCAGGGTACAAAGAAACACATCAGAGGAAAGAAAATATAGTACTAACCTGACTATAGCATATGTTGAAAGTGACTACCATTCATCTCTTGGCACTTCTCGGCTACGGTCAGCAAGTTGCTGAAGGCAGATCGAAGCTGGACTTCTGGAATTGCTGCAGTCTCATCCGAAATGTTCTGCTGCAGTTCTTGAAGACTATGAGGGTTGTTGTGATACATCTGAGACTTGAAGGCTCCCCACACAAACTAATCGCACACTGACAGATCAGATGACCTGGGTGGCCAGCTAAGGGCCGTGACCAGACAGACCTCTGCTAACAACTACTGTATATGAGACCAGTCAAAGTTACTGAAGTTGTGTTATTTCATTTGAATAAGAACATGCACCCTCCAGTACTCTATTTGACTGCTTTCGAGTCCTCTATAAGGCAGCTCTCCATTCCTCTATAGTTCAGCCATCTCGTTCTGTCATACAGTCCTCCATTCCTCAACAGTACGGCCTTCTGTCCTCCACCGGATGTGCTTCTAGTCGTCTATAGTCCAGCTATCCAATCCTCTATTGTCTACAATATGCCCTTCCATTCCTCTATAGTATATCCCTCCAGCTCTGTGTAGTACATCCCTCCAGTTCTCGATAGGACAGCCCTCCAGTTCTTTATACAATTGCCCTCCAGCCTTCTGCAATATGACCTGCCAGTCCTCTAAACTACACCTTTCCAGTCCTCTGTATTATGGCCTTCCAGTCCGCTGCAGTAGGGTCCACTATTACTCTATAATTCGTCGCCCAGAACTCTATAGTACAGCCTTCCGGTCCTCTATGGTATGAACATCCAATCCTCTATTCTTAGTAAGTTAGGTAGGTAGTTACACTTTCCATAGATCATTTGAACGACTATTTTTTCGAAATGATGTGGAACGAGTCAGTTTATAGGCGATGTATATATGATTAGAGTTAACATCAGTGAACACATTATTTTTTTAGTCCTACATAAAAAAGCAAGAATTTTTTCTGGCTACTAATTCTTAAGTAGAAATTCCTCAGTGAAGTAGAAGGAGTTGTTCAGGATAAATGATTTTAAATTAGGTTTGAAACTTGCTTTTGTACCTGTCAGACAGTTTATGTCATTAGGCAAATGATCAAAACTTTTTGTTGCTGCATGTTGAACTCCTTTATGAGCCATTGAAAGCTTTAAATAATGGACGACAAAAGTCATTTTCCTTCTAGTGCTTTAGGCATGGACATCATTGTTCTTATCAAACTGTGATGTATTATTTATCACGAATTTCATTAGCAAATGTATGTTTTGTGATGGCACAGTTAAATGCCTAGCTCCTTGAAGAAGTACCTACATTACGTCCATGGGTGTACAGCGCACATTTTTATTATGCAATCAATACTTTCTGTCTAAGTGGTGAGTTACCTCAGAAAATTATTCCATATGACATTAAATGGAAATATGTCAGTAGGTTGATCCATTTGTTTCCAAAGTTAGCATTTAGAAGAAGAACTAAAGTAGCTGAACTCAACTGTTTGAGAAGCTCAGTAATACACTTCTTCCATGTCATCATCAATACGTACACTCAAAAATTTGGAGTATTCTACCTTATTTACTAACTCCTGCTCATGCACTATGTCAATCGTTGGTGGTGACTCTATCTGTTGTACGGAACTGAATATAGTCTTCCTTTTTTTTTAATATAAGAAAAGTCCATTTCCTGAGGACCACTTTACAATTCTTTGGAAGAATCATTTACCATCTGCTGCTTTCTCGCTAGCTGGCTTTCTTCTTCTTCTTATTTCGTATAGGCCAACTAAGGATCACAACATTCAACTACTGCATTTGGAATGGGCTTTGACGTTTGCCCAGTAGTTACACATCCTCTGGCTTTGTTGTTCCTTCCTCTCTTGTGTCCAGAGGGAACCAGTCTTCTTACTTGGTAGTCTACTTGGTAGTCTGTCCTGGAATCTCTTTTGTCTAAGCTTCTTCTTGAGTATTGTTCGATCCTTCAAGTTTCCTTCTGTTATTCCCAGTTCCTGAAGAACTTTCTCCCCTTCCATCAACCATGGTGATTTGGTCTTCCTCTTTTGCCAGTAACAGGGAAACTGGTTGGTCAATCTGTCACGATGTAATCTGTAAACGTGTCCATAAAATATTAGACGTATTTTCCTAGCTACATCTGCGATTCTTTCTCAGTACTTGTAGATCTCTCGGTTGGGTGCCCTTTTATGTTTGTCGCCTTCCTTGACTGGCCCCAGTATCTTCCTCATTATCTCTCTCTCCTGGATTTCGAACTTTTCAGTAAGTCCCTTCCTAACGAGTATTAAACATTCTGAAGCATATAAAGCTTCAGGACGGATGACTATCTGGTAGTGCTTCAGTTTAGTGTTATGGGAGAGACATTTTTTTATTATAAGAATTCTTGCTCAGCTGGTATGCCAGGTCTAGCTTGTTGACTCGAGTTGATAGTGCTGTTCCTTCAGATAGATTAAGTTCCAGCCATTCTCCCAAGTACTTAAACCTGTTCGTTTTCTTGATCTCTCCCTGGTCTAGATGCAGTGTACTAGGAGATTCACCTATGTTTGCGATGTACTGCGTTTTTTCAAGTGATATATGAAGCCCAACCTTAGCTGCTTGCTGTCTGAGAACGTTGAGTTGTTTCACTGAAGTTTCTATTGAATCTGACAGAAGTGCTAGGTCATCGGCAAATGCCTGGCAATCAACATTGAGCCCATTGGACTTATTGTAGTAACCAAAACCAACCGCGGGAACGCCTTGGGCTGCGGATCGGAGCCACCAGGCGGGGAAGCCGCCGGCGGTGGAGCACGCACCACCAGGTAAACACAAGGACGAGTCGGACGACAGACCAACGACAACTGACAACAACCGACCACGACCGACTATGACCGACACAACAAGGAAGAGATAAACAACGGAGGCTTGTGGAAACCACAACACCAAACACCAACAGTAAATCCACTCGGAACCAGAGCCAGGCAAATGTCAACAACGAGCAACGACCAGAACGCAGTGCCGCCGAGATAGAAACGCAATCCAGAGCGAGTACCAGACTGACTGGACTAGGGCAGAGCGGGTCCCTATATACGAAACCGGAGGGAGCGGCTATTGGCCGTTGTCTGCACGTGGCGTAGCGGTGGCACCCTCGCTGCGCGAGAGCCGCTGCGCGGAATAGCCGCCGCTGAGGCGGAGCCCTCTATGGGCTGACCACGTCCATTTGTTCTGGCGCGTGTTCGACTTCCACGGCGGAAGTTACTAGACTTATGTCCCAGAGAGATACCATTTGGAATCCCTTCTCGAGCTAACTCCTTCCGCCACTCTCTTATTACCTTTTCCAGGGCACTGTTGAAGAAGAGAGGGGACAGACCATCTACATCTACATCTACATCCATACTCCGCAAGCCGCCAGACGGTGTGTGGCGGAGGTTACCTTGAGTACTTCTATCAGTTCCCCCTTCTATTCCAGTCTTGTATTGTTCGTGGAAAGAAAATATGTCGATATGCCTCTGTGTGGGCTCTAATCTCTCTGATCTTATCGTCATGGTCTCTTCGCGAGATATACATAGGAGGGAGCAATATACTGCTTGACTCCTCAGTGAAGGTATGTTCTAGAAACTTCAACAAAAGCCCGCACCGAGCTACTGAGCGTCTCTCTTGCAGAGTCTTCCACTGGAGTTTATCTATCTTCTCCGTAACGCTTTTGCAATTACTAAATGATCCTATAACGAAACACACTGCTCTCCATTGGATCTCCTCTATCTCTTCTATCAACCCTATCTGGCACGGATCCCACACTGGTGAGAGTATTCAAGCAGTGGGCGAACAAGTGTACTGTAACCTACTTCCTTTGTTTTCGGATTGCATTTCTTTAGGATTCTTGTAATGAATCTCAGTCTGGCATCTGCTTTACCGTCGATTAATTTTATATGGTCATTCCATTTTAAATCACTCCTAATGCGTACTCCTAGATAATTTATGGAATTAACTGCTTCCAGTTGCTGACCTGCTATATTGTAGCTAATTGATAAAGGATCTTTCTTCCTACGTATTCGAAGTACATTACACTTGTCTACATTGAGATTCAATTGCCATTTCCTGCACCACGCGTCAATTCGTTGCAGATCCTCCTGCATTTCAGTACAATTTTCCATTGTTACAACCTCTCGATGTACTACAGCATCATCCGCAAAAAGCCTGAACTTCGGATGTTAACCACAAAGTCATTTATATATATTGTGAACAGCAACGGACCCACGACACTCCCATGCGGTGCACCTGAAATCACTCTTACTTTGGAAGATTTTTCTCCCTGTCTTACTCCCGATTTCATTTCAAAACTTTCTGAGAGGGTTCCTCTGAAGTTTATTTGTGATCTGGTGTTGCTTAAAGTCTGTTGGATAAGGCTGTGGGTCTTCTCATCTAGCCCTAGTTCTTGCAGGATCTTCATGGGAGTAGGTATATCAACTGAGTGATATGCCTTTATTATAACACTGGAATCATCTACTAAAAGTAAAAAGGATACTTGCTGAATGTTAAGTGGAACGTGATTCACATACATAAGGAATAGACAGGGACCCAAAATTGAACCCTCCGAGACTCCCTTTGTGATTTCTCCTGAGTCACTCAAATTTCCTACCATCCTGATACTGTCTGATTTATTCAGTCCACCCTTTTGACCTTTTGCAATCTGTTTGTTAAGTGTGATTCAAATAGCTGTGCATAAAGCCATCAGTTCTAAAAAAACTTAAGTTCCTCTATATCTACCTCACATTCCGCAAGCTATCTAATGGTGTGTGGCGGAGATTACATGTGGTACCACTGATACCCCCTTCCCTGTTCAACTCGTGAATGGCTCGTGGGAAGAATCTACATTTGCTCTAATTTCTCTGATTTTCTTTTTGTGTCGAGATGTATGTGTGAGGAAGTAATATGTTGTCCAACTCTTCCTGGAAACTACTCACTCGAAAATTCAATAGTAAACTTCTCCATGTTGCAAAACGTCTCTCCTGTACTATCTGCCACTTGAGTTTGTTGAGCATATCTGTAACACTCCCGCGCAGAATAAACGAACCCATGACGAAATGCGCAGCTCTTTGTTGAAGCTTCTCGATCCCTTCTAACAGTCCTACCTGATAAATGTGGGGTCTTGCCAACTCGTCTCGTATATGGTGCGTAAAGGACGCTGCACTTTCGGAATGCTATACAAGAATTCTAGCAAATCACATAAATAGTTTTTATCACAATAAGGAAGATTGACAATACTTAACTTTGAATTTACAATGGTGTTGCAAGCGATGGGCGACATGCAAACAAGTAATGTTCTTCACTATAGACAATGTCCATGTAAGCAATTGATGTAGATAACACGTCACTGCTGTAGTAGTGCTCTCCGCTAGGCTGGGTCTAGTACTGTGCTGGTCTGCGAGCCGCGGTCTAGTACTGCCCCATCTAGTACTGTGTGGCCGAGGCTGGCAGGTGTGGCGCTTATATTCTCTTCGGCTAGAGGGCGCTCCTGTCGTGGTGCGGTCCTTGTCAGTTGGCTATTGGCTGGCGTCGTCTCACAGCCTTCTTTGCTCTTGCGTTCTTCATCTTTGTACAGTCGCTTATCATTACACTGGAACAATAAGGATCCCAGGCAGATGAACAATTCTCCAGAATTGGTCGAACTAGCACCTTCCATGCCACTACCTTCTTTCCTGGATGAGTTACATTTCCTTAAGATTCATCTTACGAATCTCAGTTTGCCATCTGCTTTTCCTGCTATCTGTTTTGCGTGGTCATTCCACTTGAGGTCAATCTGGATAGTCACTCCTAGATATTTTACGGTAGATACTGTTTCCAGCAATTTGTTATGAATAGTGTAGCTGTACAGTAGTGGATTTCTTTTCCTGTGTTACATTTACTTACGTTCAGGGTCACCTGTCATAGCCTGCCCCACTCATCAATCATCTGCATGTCGTTGCACAAATTTACACTGTCTTCTGGAGTTGATATTTTGTTATAGACAATTGCATCATCTGCAAACAGCTTTAAAGAGCATCCGACCTTTTCAACTAGGTCATTTATATATACTATAAACAGTAACGATACCCTCACACTTCCTTGGGGTACTACGGAAAGTACCTTTATATAAGTAGATTTCATTCCTTTAAGAACGACATGTTGAGTTCTACCTGTAAGGAAGTCTTGAATCCAGTCGCAAATCTGCTCTGATAGTCGGAAAGATCGTCCTTTTTTCACAAAGCGGCAGTAACATAAAGGTACACAGGGCCCTACTGAGAAATATCCCTTCAACAATACGCATAACCTGCTGGCACAGCAATATATCTTTGAGGTCAAATTGGGACGGAACTGAAAA
The DNA here is from genome assembly GCF_023864275.1 of Schistocerca cancellata. Taxonomy (NCBI): domain Eukaryota; kingdom Metazoa; phylum Arthropoda; class Insecta; order Orthoptera; family Acrididae; genus Schistocerca; species Schistocerca cancellata. Next base: position 660,219,273 of record NC_064629.1, read on the forward strand.
CAGATTTGGAATCAGCGTAAAAAGTTGAGGTAGTATCACATATTAGTTTTCAGTCATTGGTTACCATGCAGAATAGTGTTATGTGCATCTATCCTATGACCCTGAAAGTCCAGTAGCCTCCAAAAGATATGTCATCCAAGGCGAGCAGCAGATGGCAGCTGAAATGCCCACATACACAAATCCAATATGAGGTTCCACACACAATAAGCAGCACACTCAAGGTAGACGCAGTGCCACCGACTTGTCACAGAGCACAGGAAGAAACTGGAACACATTCAAGCAAACTGAAACCATAAGACTGTTAGTTGTAAAACTTATAAAATTATAAGATGATCCCCACTGATGAAGAAAGATCACTGGGAAACAGTAGAGTAAGTTCGAAAGAAGCAGTTTGTATTGTAGAGAAATCTTTTGATTTTACCAAGAGGGGCCTAAGGAAATTTAATAAGAATATAGATTCTGCATTCGATTCAGTGAAGCCTGTGGAATGTGGAATCTTGCTTAAATTTGCTAAAGCCAAAATTATGGGTGAGACAAGATCGAGACTGCAAATACATGAGAGTAGTATATTCCAGCCGATTCTGGAGCAAAGAGCATTTTCGATAAAATTAACAGGTTGCATACCAAGAATCTAATTTCTCAGAATTTCCCAACCAAATTCTACATAAATACAATGAAAAGAAAGTGGCCAACGAAGTTGAGTTATTAAAAAAATTAGAAAATCAATGTAAAGGAAATTTTAATTTAATTAAAAGAGAAAATTCAAAATCCATAAAAATTTACTCAAAATCAATAACATAAATAGATTGATCTTTCCTTTTTTACCATGATAAATGTAATAATGTAATTTGTCATCATGAATAGTAAAGATTATAGTATAACGATCTGGAAGCTTAATTTTATATTTGTCATCTAAAAGAAATAAAGTTTTGTCACCAAATTTATTAGGTACAATTTCAGCTTTTGAAACAACGTAAGATTTATGTTTTTTTAAGTTCAGATAATTTAGTGAACACTTCTGAACAACCATTATCATATGTGTTTAGTTCAGTTAATAGATTTTCAGTGCTACAATTCATGTTTATTTTTATTAGTATAGAAAAAAAATTTAAAGAAAAAAATTAAAAGTTGATTATTTTTCCTAATTTTTATTCAATTACATCTTTAGAAAATATCAATAATTATTCTTTGTTGTGAATCATAAGTTAAATTCATTTTACCATACATAATACCATATACAATTATATAATTTGTAATATTTTCACTAAAGAATGCACATAATTTCATTATTGTTTTTTGAGTAGTTAAAATATTCATTGTTCTAGACATATTAATTACACAAGTAAGATAATATTAAGCAAAATTGAATTGGATTACACTTACATCATTATTTAACTGTGCTATTCTTTTTAAAATCTCTAAAAGAATCATAAACTTTTAAGAAGTCATTTGGTAGTACAGGATTCCATAATTCTTGAGGAAAAACTTCATTTCATTCACTTTTACATATACATTATGTAATTTAACATGATGGAATGAAGACAAATCAGATTATTCATTATTTTTTCGAGTACTTTTGGAAACAACAATAATAAAGTAACGTTTAATTAATTTTGCAGAATTATAGTAATTAATAATACTCACTTCAAAATTTCTGTTTTGTGCAAACCAGCAAATTCAGATGTTTGGAGTTTGAAGAAAGATATCGAAATTTTTCAATTTTGAAGTCTTTCTTGTTCTGATTCAAAAGAATATTCTGGTTCTTATTTAACAACAGGAACACGAAATTTTATACTTTTTACATTAATTTTAGCTTCTCTTTTAAGTCTTGAATTATCATTTTCTATTGGACAATGAAGAATTAAATTTCTCGATATTTTCTTAACTCCATGTAAGAATTGCAGATAAATCACTTTGAGACAAAGTTTCTTTTTAATCTTTAAAAATCCAGCAATAACTCTCTAGGATAAACAGCTTTATCTTGTTTGGTTTTAATTTTTCGATTGTTATAATATGTATTGCTATATTTAATTCAATTAAAGGAAGAAGTTAATCGAATAAGTGTTGAAGAAACAATGCATGGATGTTATATTCTAAATGAAATATGAGTTCCCTTTTTTAACTGTGATAACCTCAAACAACTTTTCAATATAATTATAAAATAGTTTAATATTTGATTTACCATCATATGCAGAAAAATTACTTCCACCTGTATGAATAACATCAAAACTTGTATAAAGTTTTGAAAAATTTGGATGAATCCAGCCATCAACAAATTTTAATATTAATTACTGTTCCTAGTTAGGTACATTAAATTATTTTTTCTTTTATCATTAACAGGAAATGAGTAAAATTGGTAAATCTTGATTTCATTCATGATTTGTTAAGAAAAAATTTATTAATTCATGTCTAAAACAACTGTTTCATAGGAACATTGAAGTCAATCAAATTGTCATTTTCAACAGTTATAGTTATTTCTCAAACTTGAATAGTATCAAAATTTAGGATTTTTATAGGATGATTTGGTTCTAAAATTATGGGACCACCAAATTCACGATTTGGTTTAAATGAAGCAATAATATTAATTTCTCAATAAAAATAAACAATATGTTTAACAAACATTCCATCCACCAAATTAAAATTTATGTTAATTAAGTCGAATGGTATGATTTTAGGAATATCTCTAGCAACAGTTTTTTATTAGGTTTAATAATTTTGTTATTAAACCTTAAAACTTGATCAACATAAGCTTCTTCATATATGTATAATTTTATGTCTCATTCAATAACAGTTCTATTCAAATTTTTATCTCCTTTAATATAAATATTTGGATTTTTAGAATTAATGAATTTTTCTAAGTTATTCAAACTATATTGAACAAAAGGAAATTCTATAATTTCCACATGACTATGTAATTTACCTTCATATAAAGTTGTTATTTGCGCAACACAGTAAAGTTTATTATTTTTTGATGTAATATTTGGAAGTAAAAAAGTTGAATAAAAACCAACAAGAGAAACTCTTTTATGAATTCTTCTTATTGGAACAGTTAATAACTATTTCAGAACAGAAGAATTACCTTCCAATTGCAATAATCATTTATAATTGCAAAAATTATGTTAAAAATGACAGTTAGGCGACAGAAATAAGAATTCCAGAAATGAAATTAAAAAATAAAAATGGTACACTTTTACCAAATTCAGTTTGATGTGTAATTATAGGACAAAGTGATTGTGGAAAAACAACATTAATGATAGACAATTATATTTTAACACCTTGATGGTTAGTTGGGTAAAATATTAATCATTTGTATGTTTATTCTAAAAGTTTACATCAAAAAAATATCAAGAATTTTTAAAAAAATGTGAAAAAAGTTGCAGGTGGAATAAATGACAATATTGTAACTTATATTGAAAAATATGATGAGATTATTCCATTATATGGCTGTCAAGATAATTCTGTAATAGGTTTTGATTATTTCCTTATTGAAATTGAAGATACAGTTAGAGAAGATTTTACCAGAGGAAGACACAATGGAACAGATAGTTTTATTTAAGTCAAGCATATAGAATCCACCAAGAAAATTAGATAGAGATAATTTTATTTTTTTTAATATCGTTAGACAAGATGATACAAATTAAAATCGTATTTGACAAGAATTTGTTTGTGGTTATTCAAAGTTTCGCGAGTTTCAAGAAATATGTACCAAATGTTAGAATAAATATAAATCTGGTTTTATAACAATAGATGTGACAAGAATAAATCACAATGGTAAATATAGAGCAATAATTAAGGATTTTTTAATGATTGAACATAAAACTAGATTGTAAATGTCAAAACTAAACAATGAACCTAAACATTGACCATAAAGTTTAAACATAAAATATTTGAATCCAAACGATAAACTAAACTGTTAAAAATAAAACAAAAATTAGAATCATAATTTTTATTCTTAATAAATGTTTGCAAAATACGATCCATATATTGTTAATGAATCCAATCAAAAAAGAAAAGTAAGAGAACCATTAAAAGAAGAGTTTAAGAAATAGAAAAAATAAACAAGATAATAAGATTAAAAATAAAAAAAGGAGATCAACCAATTTGCGATACAATAGAAAGGGTTAGCCAAGAAATTGTAGGCTTAGGAAAAAAGTTTTAGGAGCAAATGAAGACAATTGGGAAATTGAAATCAAATAGTTCCTCACAATCAACATTATTTAGAAGAATTTAAAGATATACCAACATTTAAAAAATATGAAATACCAGTTGAAAAGCCAATTGAAATACCAGTTGAACAATCCTTTAAGTGAATCAAAAACAAATTGTTTCTTCAAGAATTTTGAAAAAAAGGAAATTAATAAACAAGGTTGTTAAGAAATAATTATAAGTGAAACACATTTGGTTTTGTTAATCATAGTGAAGGTTTAGACCTGCTGGAAAATTTAAATATCTCGGAAAATTACCAGTAGAATTTAATGGTGATAAATTACAAATTAGTGGAACATAAATGGAGGAATAGATGGGTTAATGATACTTTAATCTAGAAAACAATTAACAGTAGACAATTTAGGAACAGAATTTGATTGTACTGATTTACAAAATAATGGACGAGTCTTATTTGATTCAAACTCTGTATGTGATGAAAGTAATCCAAATAATATAAAATCAAAGAAAGGAGATAAATATAATTAGTTGACATAAACATTTGTACGTGAATATTTTCCTGGTTTATCTGAAAGAGCTCGTAGTGATTCACATGAAGAAGTTGGTTAAGGTCTAATAAAAAATATTTGGAAAAGCCAATTGAATATATTTCTGTGAATGATATTCATTAATTAATTGCTAGATTAACAGTAATGCATGGTGAAGAATAAGTTGGGAATCAAAATGATCATAGTGAAAAAGTTTGAATAACTCAAGTGTTAACTATTAAATTTAGTCATTTTATTATTAATGAACCATAAGAAATTCCTTAATTAATCGAAATTTTTAATAATTTTTCACACATACATTTTGTAAAAGTGAAAAATTTGGAAAAGGATTTGTTAATGCTTTAATTAAACCATTACCATTTGAAATTCATTTACTTTGTTTAATTATTGTCAACCAGGAATAAAATTATGAAAGAGTCTCTTGAAATGATAAAGCTATTAATCTATAAGATGAAAATCTAAATAAATGATATTTTTAAGGAGATAATGAAGTTATAGAAAGAAGACATGAAGCAGATAAAAAATTTTAATTATTATCAAAAGTAAGAATGTCTGCAAATATTCCTTCGTTAGGAGAAAAAATTGGTTTGGTTTTCATTAAAAATTCTTTATCTTTTTTCATCTACATCAATTAAACTTGAACTCAATAATGAAATATTAAATATTATTGAACCATTTTTACTTAATGTTTGAAATAAAAAAGAAAGAGATAAACCTAGCGAAAATTTACTTCTTTCTTCGACTATTCCTGTTGTGATAAAGAGCACTGAATATTTAATGAAAAAGAATGAAACAAAACACAAAGGTTGGTTTTTACCATTATTATTAGCTACATTACATAATTTAGCAACACCTGCTGTGGAACTGCAGCAATTGCAAATGAAGAAACAGATAACAACGAATTACAACTACAAAAAAGACATAATGTGGAGATAATTCATATTTATTCACATAGAATTATTAGTTAAACAATTCAAAATTAATCATTGTCATGGAGTTTTTATGATTGATGAAATACATAACAAACAAATAAATTTCGAATGTGGAGTTGCTAATTTAGTTACTTCTGATTGGAACTCATTGGATTTGTTATTATATAAATAAGGATATAATATTTTTTGATTAATATGGAGGAAATATTCTAAAACAAATAACTAACTATTTGGGAAAACTATGCTTCACTGCAATAACGAGAGAATAAAAAATTTCGTCAAAGTAAGTTGTGGACAATTGTGTATATTTATTAGGAACCTATTATACATGTTATATAAATTTAGTGATATTTTAAATTTAATAAATGAACACATTTACACTCAATAATTATTTCGAAAATATTCAAGATATTTCATTAGAATCTAACGATTTTCAATTAAAAATGAAAAATATTCTGTCATCAGTACACTCAATAATAGTTTATGTAACTACACAATTTCAGAAAGAATTAAAGGAAATTATTAAAGTAGTTAGAGCTTATATTGGTTTTTAAGGTAGAAGAATGTGAATGTAACCGATCCAATACTTGCGAAATATGTAGTGAAAAAACAATATTTACAGAATGAATTCAACCAAATTCTCAAAGACTTAAAGCAAAGAAATGCTGTTAATAATGGTATCATGGAACATCATAATTACGACATAAATAACACAAAAACAATACAGTAAATAAAAACTTGAGGTATTCGATTCGAAATATAAGAGTTTAGACAAGAACGTTGGAAGATATCTAGAAGTACTGAAGTCTTTAGACTCAAACAATTAAATATACATTATTTTTAATATATATTTGAATAATAATCACATTTAATGTCTGAAGTGCAAAACGTTTACTGAAGCACTTAAAACATCATAAATTAACAAATACATATGGAAAAGGAGGAGGTGAAACAATTTGTTCAGCTTGGAAAACTAAAAAGATTAAATTCCTTAAAAATATTTTGTAGCAGATATCTAAATATTTGTGAACAAATAATTAATGAATTCCTCTTACCAATAACAAATAATTGTAAAAGAAAAAATTCTAAATTATTTTGGAATTGCTGATTTATGACAATCTGATTTAGTCGAAATAGATTCAGGTCACCTGAAAGGAATTACAAAATTAAATGTAGCATATAAATATGTATTAACTGTTACAGTTTATAAAAAATTTGTTTGGATAATTCCAAATAAAGATAAAACAGGTATACATAGTGTTATTTCCTTCAAATATTTCCGAATTGAGAAAACCAAGAAAGAATTAATGAATTCCTCTTACCAATAACAAATAATTGTAAAAGAAAAAATTCTAAATTATTTTGGAATTGCTGATTTATGACAATCTGATTTAGTCGAAATAGATTCAGGTCACCTGTTGAAATATTTAATACAACTTTGTAAGAAAAAATGTGGATGAAATTATTTTCTTAGACACAGAACCTCTATATGAAATTGGTGGTGAAGTTAGAAAATGAAACTTACAAGAAGTTTTGAAAAAGTATATACATCAAATTGGTTAACAGAAATATCTGAAATTTAAGACGTTAGTCATTCCAATCCAAACACATTTAAATTGAAATATTAAGTGGCAAACAAATTTTTGTGCATTGGAAATTTCTGAAAAAGTTTTAAGTAAGAAAAGTAATCAAGTTTATGTTTAATTGTTGGGTTGTGATAATTCACACAACAGTTGGGTAAATAAAGGTAATATAATTTTATAATTTTTTCCATTACTAAATAATGATTATTTCTCATTAACTCGAAATTGGAGGAGTTGATATTCTTATTACAGAGATATTCTTTATAAATGTAGTTAGTTATTGAAGATCAGTTTGGATTCTGTAGAAATGTTGGAACATTTATATAAATTTCCTGAAAGTGCTACATTATTAAATCCTTAAAATTCTTCACAATTAACATGTCAATTTCTGATCATATCGATTTAATTTCTTTGTTAGAATACCATAATATTCATAGTTAACATCATGTAATCCTCAAATAATAATTGATGGCCTTAGATTTAGATTTATGAATTGGGGAACAGTGAGTGGTAATGATGTATTTATTTCTTCTCTTGTTTCATTTATGAAATTTTCCAAGTAAGTTACCCTCCATTGCATTTTACATGCACCTACTTTTCTAATGGATGAAAAAACTGCATCATAAACCGAATCTTGATAATATTTTCCAAAGGCATAATTGCTTCATAACTTAAGGCTACAAGCTTCATTTCTAAAATTTGTATATCAGTGTTAGTGTAACTTTTGGTTTCACTTCAGTTCTTCATATTCTTTCATACATTTACTTCTAACATTGTCACTAAATTTTTTTTGTAGAATTCGAATTTTCCAAAGAATCACAATTATTTTTAGCATTTTTGCTAGTTATTTGATCAATAATTATTAATATTTGTTTCTTATTTTATAAAATGTTAATTTTTTTAAATCCATAAGTGACATAAGTTTTGTTGAAAAAGTTAAATATATTTTTATTTTTTATACAAATAAATTATTTTCCTTAAAAGTAGAATGCAAACATAAAACGAATTGTCATAAGAAATTCATAAGAAAATTAAAGTAACACGACTGATTTTGCATTCAAAATCAGATTCTAATTTTTGTGAAGAAAATTAGTAATAAATGTATTCATAGTTGTGATTATTCAAAAGATGAGAAGTTAGCTTCAAAATACACGAAAAATAACGTTAGAGGTTGCCAAAACTTGCATCTTTTCGCGAATTTGACTGTAAATTTTACATAACAAGACATCCAAAGCAACCATATAATTATTAATAATATTGAATCTAATTAATTTTTTTCATTAAATTTCTGTACAACTGTTAAATTCTTGTAACAAAAGGGATTTTAATGTTTCATTTTATTTGGCAAAAATTTCTAATGACATAACGGTAATTTAGTAATTCTGTTTAGTAACAAAATCGTTTATCATCATCAGAACTTACAAAAATTTTATTACGTTCAACTGTATATTATTCTTGTTTAATTGACCTAATCAGATCTATATTTCTATGTGCTTCTTTAGCCAGTAAATTTTTATTTATATTCTTCAAATGTTATTACATATTTCCCACTACAGATTAATGTTTAAATGACCTATTGATAATATATAATTTGATATTGAAATAAAAATTTATAAAAACTATGTAACAACAGTCATTTCAAGATTTCGCATCTGATTTGAGGGAATTATATGATTTCAATGAATTCTGTTTCATAGGTGTACACAAAAATCTTCATCAAAGTTATTTTAAATTAATTTTGAAATAGTACTTGGAAATTTGTTTCATACACTATGAGTCGTTAGCTTGTTTGTTTGTATCTTCACACAAATATTCTTGTGAACATTTAACCAAATTATAGGTACTCTCTATTGCATTTTACATTCACCTAGTTCTCTAATAGACGCTGAAACTGCATCATAAACCGAAACTTGATAATTTTCTTCAAAAGGCCATAAAAATAACCGGTTCATAACTTAAGGATACAATGTTCATTTCTAAAATTTGTATATGAATGTTAGTTTAACTTTTGGTTTCAATACAGTTCTTCATATTCTTTCATATATTTACTTCTAACATTATCACCAAATTTTTTATAGAATTCGAATGTTCAAAAGTATCACAATTATTTTTAGCATTTGTTTTTTAGCTGGATTTTTGATCAATAATTATTATAATTTGTTTGTTATTTTAAAAAAGTTTTATTTTTACATCCATAGCAGACATAAATTTTATTTAAAAAGTAAAATATATTTTTATTTTTTATTCAAATAAATTATTATCCTTAAATATGAAATGCAAAAATAAAACGAATTGTCATTCTGCAATCCAGAATAAGAATTTCATAAGAAAATGAAAATAACAAGACTGATTTGGCCTTCAAAATCAGATTCAAATTTTTGTACAAGAAAAAACAAATTTAACTTTTTCATAATTAGCATAGGAAATTATATATTTCCCAAAAATGTAGAAAGGGAATTAAAAATTAGTAATAAATGTATTCATTGTTGTGATTATTCAACAGATGAGAATTTAGCTTCAAAATATAAAAAAATAACGTTAGAGGTTGCCAAAAACTTGCATCCTTTTGTGAATTTGACAGTAAATTTTACATAACTGGATATCCAAAGCTGCCATATAATTATTCATAATATTAAATCTAATTAATTTTTTCTATTAAATGTCGGTACAACAGTTAAATTCTTGTAACAAAAGGTTTTTTAATCTTTCATTTTATTTGGCTTTACTTTCTGTGACATAATGGTAATTTAGTAATTCCACTTAGTAACACTGAACTTTATCATCATCAAAACTTGAAACAATTTTATTACATTCAACTGTATATTATTCTTGTTTAACTGACCTTATCAGATTCATATTTCAATAATGTTGTTTCGCTAGTAAATTTTTATTTATATTCATCAAATGTTATTACATATTTCTAACAAAATAACTCAGTTTAAATGACCTAATAGTACAATTTTTTGATATTGGAATAAAGTTTAATAAAAACTATGTAACATAACAATCATTTAAAGATTTTTCATCTGATTTGAGGGAATTATATGATTTATATGAATTTTGTTTATTAGGTGTACACAAAAATCTACATGAATGTTATTTTAAATTAATATAGAAATAGCACATGGAATTTAGTTTTATATACTAAGAGTCGTTAGCTTGTTTGTTAGTAACTTCACACAAGTCTTCTTTTGAACATTTAACCAAATTATAGAAATAATTTCGGTAGCAAGCAATTCTCACATTTTCCTTCAGTTGTAGATATAAATTTTCTGACTTTGCTATATTATTAAATCCTGAAAATTCTTCACAATTTACATGTCAATTTCTGAACATATCGATTTGATTTCTTTGTTCGAATAACATAATATTCATAGTTAAAATTATGTGATCCTCAAATAATAGAAGATGGCCTCAGATTTTGATTTCTTAATTGGGGAAGGTATCAAATAGATTATCATGATGGTAAGACAGAGATTTAGGAACCAGGTTTTAAAATATAGGACATTTCCAGGGGCAGATGTGGACTCTGACCACAATCTTTTGGTTATGAACTGCAGATTAAAACTGAAGAAATTGCAAAAAGGTGGGAATTTAAGGAGATTGGACCTGGATAAACTGACAACCAGAGGTTGTACTGAGTTTCAGGGAGAGCATAAGGGAACATTAAGAATGTGGGAAAGAAATACAGTAGAAGAAGAGTGGGTAGCTTTGAGGGATGAAGTAGTGAACGCAGCAGAGGATCAAGTAGGTAAAAAGACGAGGGCTAGTAGAAATCCTTGGATAACAGAAGAAATATTGAATTTAATTGATGAAAGGAGAAAATATAAAAATGCAGTAAATGAGGCAGGCAAAAAGGAATACAAACGTCTCAAAAATTAGATCGATAGGAAGTGCAAAAAGGCTAAGCAGGGATGGCTAGAGGACAAATGTAAGGATGTAGAGGCTTATCTCACTAGGGGTAAGATAGATACAGCCTACAGGAAAACTAAAGAGACCTTTGGAGAAAATAGAGCCACTTGTATGAATATCAAGAGTTCAGATGGAAACCCAGTTCTAAGCAAAGAGGGGAAAGCAGAATGGTGGAAGGAGTATATAGAGGGTCTATACAAGGGCAATGTACTTGAGGACAATATTATGGATAGGGAAGAGGATGTAGATGAAGATAAAATGGGAGATACGATACTGTGTGAAGAGTTTGACAGAGCACTGAAAGACCTGAGTCGAAACAAGGCCCCAGGAGAAGACAACATTCCATTAGAATTACTGACAGACTTGGGAGAGCCAGTCCTGACAAAACTATCATCTGGTGAGCAAGATGTACAAGACAGGTGAAATACGCTCAGACGTCAAGAAGAATATAATAATTCCAATCCCAAAGAAAGCAGGTGTTGACAGATGTGAAAATTACCGAACTATCAGTTTAAGAAGTCACAGCTACAAAATACAAACGCGAATTATTTACAGATCAATGGAAAAACTGGTAGAAGCCGACTTCGGGGAAGATAAGTTTGGATTCTGTAGAAATGTTGGAACATTTATATAAATTTCCTGAATTTGCTACATTATTAAATGCTGAAAATTTCCCACAAGATTTTTCTGTTTAAATGACCTAATAATACAATATATTTTGATATTGAAATAAAGTTTAATAAAAAGGATGTAACATAACAATCATGTCAATTTCTGATCATATCGATATAATTTCTTTGTTCGAATAACATAATATTCATAGTTAACATCATGTAATCCTCAAATAATAAAAGATGGCCTTAGATTTGGATTTCTGAATTGGGGAACAGTGAGTGGTAATGATGTATTTATTTCTTCACTTGTTTCATTTATGAAATTTTCCAAGTAAGTTACCCTCTATTGCATTTTACATGCACCTACTTTTCTAATGGATGCAAAAACTGCATCATAAACCGAATCTTGATAATTTTCTCCAAAAGACATTATTGCTTCATAATTTAAGGCTACAAGCTTCATTTCTAAAATTTGTATGTGAATGTTAGTGTAACTTTTGGTTTCACTTCAGTTCTTCATATTCTTTCATATATTTACTTCTAACATTGTCACTAAATTTTTTTTGTAGAATTCGAGTGTTCCAAACAATCACAAGTACTTTCGCATTTTTTGATAGTTATTTGATCAATAATTATTAAAATTTGTTTGTTATTGTATAAAAGGTTTATTTTTTTAGATCCATAAGTGACATTAGTGTTTTTGAAAAAGTTTAATAAATTTTTATTTTTTATTCAAATAAATTATTATCCTTAAATATGGATTGCGAAAATAAAAGGAATTGTCATTGTGCAATCCAGAATAAGACATTCATAAGAAAATTAAAATAACAAGACTGATTATGCCATCAAAACCAGATTCTAATTTTTGTGAAGAAAAAAGAAATTTAACTTTTCCATTATTAGCATATTAAATTATATATTTCTCAAAAATGTATACAGGAAATTAAAAGTTAGTTATATATGTATTCATAGATGTGAGTATTGAAAAGATGAGAAATTATCTTCAAATTACACAAAAAATAACGTTAGAGGTTGCCAAAAACTTACATCCTCTTGTGAATTTGACAGTAAATTTTACATAACAAGACATCCAAAGCTACCATATAATTATTCATAATATTAAATCTAATTAATTTTTCTATTAAATTTCTGTACAACTGCTAAAAACTTGTAGAAAAAGGTTTTCGATCTTTCATTTTTTTGGCATTAATTTCTAATGACATAATGGTAATTTAGTAATTCCATTTAGTAACGCAAATCGTTTGTCATCAGCAGAACTTAAAAAAAATTATTACATTTAACTGTATATTAATCTTGTTTAATTGACCGAATCAGATTCATATTTCAATATTGTTCTTTTGCCAGTAAATTTTTATTTATTTTCATCAAATGTTAATACACATTTCCCACAACAGATTTCTGTTTAAATGGCCTAATAATTCTATTTATTTTGATTTTGAAATAAAGATTAATAAAAATTATGTAACATAACAATCATTGGAAGATTTTGCATCTGATTTGAGGGAATTATATGATTTCAATGAATTTTGCTTATTAGGTGTACACAAAAATCTACATCAATGTTATTTTAAATAAATTTTGCAATAGGACTTCGAATTTAGTTTTATATTCTAAGAGTCGTTAGCTTCTTTGTTTATATCTTCACACAAATCTTTTTGTGAACATTTAACCAATTTCGATAGCAAGCAATTCTAATATTTATCTTTTAGTCAGAGATATAAATTTCCTGACTGTTCTACATTACTAAATCTTCTCAATTTACATGTCAATTTCTGATCATATCTATTTGATTTCTTTGTTCGAATAACATAATATTCATAGTTAAAATCATGTAATCCTCAAATAAAAGAAGTTGGCATTAGATTTTGATTAATTAATTGAGGAACACTGAGTGGTAATGATGTATTTATTTCTTCACTTGTATCATTTACGAAATTTTCCAAGCAAGTTACCATCTCATGCATTTTACATTCAATTAATTTTATAATGGATGACAAACTGCATCTTAAACCGAATCTAGATAATTTTCGGCAGAAGACATTTTTGATTTGATAACTTAGGTATACAAGGTTCATTTCTAACATTTGTATATGAATGTTAGTGTGACCACTGGTTTCACTTCAGTTCTTCATAATCTTTCATATATTTACTTCTAACATTATCACTATTTTTTTGTATAATTCGAATGTTCCAAAGTGTCAAAATTATTTTTAGCATTTGTTTTTTTGCTGGATTTTTGATCAATAATTATTATAATTTGTTTGTTATTGTAAAAAAGTTTTATTTTTTACATCCATAGCAGACATAAATTTTATTTAAGAAGTTAAATAAATTTTATTTTTTATTCAAATAAATTGTTATCCTTAAATATGGAATGCAAAAATAAAACGAATTGTTATTCTGCAATCCAGAATTAGAAATTCATAAGAAAATTAAAATAACAAGACTGATTTTGCCTTCCAAATCAGATTCTAATTTTTGTAAAAGAAAAACAAATTTAACTTTTTCATTATTAGCATATTCAATTATATATTTCTCAAAAATGTTGAAGGAAAATTAAAAATTAGTTTTACATGTAGTCATAGTTGTAGTTATTCAAAAGATGACAAATTTGCTTCAAAATACCAAAAAATAATGGTAGAGGTAGCCAAAAACTTGCACCTTTTTGTGAATTTGGATGTAAATTTTATATAACAAGACATACAAAGCTACCACACAATTATTCATCATATTAAATATAATTAATTATTTCCTTTAAATTTCTGTTCAACTCTTAAATTCTTGTAACAAAAGGGTTTTTTAATCTTTAATTTATTTGGCTTTAATTTCTAATGACATTATGGTAATGTAGTAATTCCATTTAGTAACACGAATCGTTTATCATCATCAGAACTTAAAACAATATTATTACTTTCAACTGTATGTAATTTATGTTTAGTTGAACTAATCAAATTAATATTTCTATATTGTTGTTTTGCCAGTTCAATTTCTTTTATATTCATCAAATCTAATTAAATATTTCCCACAACAGATTTCTGTTTAAATGACTTAATAAAATACTTTTTTCTATATTTTTTATTTTTGCAGTTAATCATTTTATATATTCAGCAAAAGTAATTTTATTTTTCACAAGACATTTTTTAACTCATTTAGGTTTGTTCTCTTCTTTATCAACCACGTTACAAGCATACAGTCTTAATGTTCCAGTAATGTATTTTAACGTAATTTTTTAAAAATTTTCAACATTTGTTCCCTCGAAAACTTTCTTATTTACTTGCGGAAGTCTATAAATATTATCGATCGGATAATCGCTTGCATCAAATTGGTTTATCATTGATTTCATGTCTTTATAAAAATTTATTCTTATATCTTAAATAAAATATATACAGTACCCATAGAATTTAAATCATTATCTTCTCCATATTTTGGCTTAAGAGCATTGTGGCGGAAAACAATCATTCGAATATAAATTGGTTTATGGAACATTATTTTAACTTTCTTCATATGAACTACAACTAAAGTCTTTGAAAATACCTAATAATAATTAGGTGCTGAAATATAATTTATGTATTTTCTTAGATTTGTTACTACTTAAATATGTTTTCTATTTGTAATATTTTCCATTGTTTTCCTAAAAACTGAATTATTCATTAACTTGTAGAAATTTTTTCAGAATCGTTAGTTGCTTTTTCCTCATTTCTGTACAAAAGGTCAACATACCTATTTGTTCAAATGATAAGTTCCTATGAATTTACTTTCATTGTAATCCAAGATTCAAACATTATTCTAGACTTCTACAACACAATACATATTTCTCTTATTATTTAGTGTTGTCAGTAATTCATTTTCTTTGTCAGGTGCTAAATGTAAATATTTATATAAATAATCTAAGATTTTTGGATATTCCATATCAACTTCTAAAAAAAAATATTTATATTCATCATTTTTTCAGAATTACGATTTTTTGGTTCTAGCAAACAGAAATTTTTAAATGGTAGTAAAAGTGACATTGCCCAACCATATCATCTATTTGCTTCTAAATATCCTATATAATTTGATAGTTTCTTTGCCTCAAATTTTTTCATATGATTATTATTTGATTTTTCATATATTTTAAAACTTTGAGAAATTGCACCTCAGATTCCCATCCTAAGAAATCAAGTCATATTATTTCATGTAATGAACCTAATTTAAATTGTGTCATGTTGGTTATCGAATCCCAAGATAACCCTGCACTTGTAAGGTACCTACAAAATATCTGCTAAAATTAAAACATTAGATTTATTATATAATTTTGTATATTCTTCTAAATTATTTGATACTGAATTTTTCCCAAACTGTTTTCCCGATTGTGTCATTTGCCTCAGAAAAATTATCTTTACTAGGTGCTTAATAAAAACTTTCTGTTTTAGGTAAGTTACTTACTTAAAAATTTTCTTCAGGTATCATATTTATCTGTCAGGGTAAAATCACTTTTTAAGTATTAAATCTAATTGTTCACTTTGAAGATATTTTGCTGTTCCTCTAGATTGTTTTTTTTGGTATGATTTGAAAGTAATTTATCAAGAATTGAAGCAATAAATTTAAATGTATCTAAAAATCTTATGGTTAATCTGTCTTCAACATGTTTACTAAAAGACATTTATTTTTATTTATTATTTGGAACTGCATCAATATCTTTAATATTTATGGCTAATTCTTTGATAAACAACCGAATATCAAAAAATGTTAGATTATGAATATCAGCTAGAATACATTTTGGATTTTGGTAATTAAGATTACAGTCTTCATTTGTAACTCCATGAAAATTTCCTCTTAATGATACTGCTTCTTTACTTTTCTTCATCGAAAGCAATTTCTTTTTTACAAATGTGACAAGTTTTTGAATTTTTAAAATTGATTACATCTAATTTAGTCACTTTCATTGAAATATTTCTGTGATATAGTTTAGCAGTTTCGCTAGATTCTCCATTTAACATTTCAACGTATTTTTTACTGCATCTTGACCTGTATATCTAACAGGCTTCTTATAATTTCCATTAGAATATTAAAAATAATAACTGTTTGAAATTGGTAAATGTTTTTATACTATTTAATATAAGAATTCCTTCATTTGCTTGGTAAGTGTATTATTTTTAATAACTATTTTAATCTGCATAAACTACAAAAGGAACCCTTACTTAATTACTATAACTTTTAAAATCGGTTTTTTGATCTTTTACAGACATATCAATTTTACTTCTTTATGTTCTTTACAATTGTTTTTATGAACAATTCATTTTTCTTGTGAATAAAAATATTTTAAACATCGATCACTGAGATAAATTTGATGACCATTTTTTGTTGATTTTGAACTAATTAGTTTCGATAGATTTTTATTTAACAATAATGTGTATTATTTTCTTCTCAAATCAAGTGAAGATTTATATGTGTTTCTTGTTGATTTTCTATATGATAAAGGGGCTATACAATAATTTTTTTCTTCTTCATTGTTTTGATATGAATAAACATAAATTCAAATATATGAAATCTTTTCAAATTTTGGAATATCTGTTAACTGAGCAGGAAAATTAATTTCCTCTTTTCAAATATTACATCTAATTTCAATACAATATATTTATAACTATTTCTAAATCATCATTTTCTAGATGTATTGTTGCTGTGGTCTTCAGTCCTGTGACTGGTTTGATGCAGCTCTCCATGCTACTCTATCCTGAGCAAGCTTCTTCATCTCCCAGTACCTTCTGCAACCTACATCCTTCTGAATCTCCTTAGTGGATTCATTTCTTGGTCTCCCACTATGATTTTTACCCTCCACGCTGCCCTCCAATACCAAATTGGTGATCCCTTGATGCCTCAAAATATGTCCTACCAACCGGTCCCTTCTTCTAGTCAAGTTGTCCCACAAACTTCTCTTCTCCCCAATTCTATTCAATATCTCCTCATTAGTTATGTGATCCACCCATCAAATTTTCAGCATTCTTCTGTAGCACCACATTTCGAAAGCTTCTATTCTCTTCTTGTCTGAACTATTTATCGTCCACGTGTCACTTCCATACATGTCTTCGCTCCATAGAAATACTTTCAGGACCGACTTCTGGACACTTAAATCTATACTCGATATTAACAAATTCCTCTTCTTCAGAAACACTTTCTTTGCCATTGCCAGTCTACATTTTATATCCTCTCGACTTCGAACCTCATCAGTTATTTTGCTCCCCAAATAGCAAAACTCCTTTACTACTTTAACTGTCTCATTTTCTAATCTAATTCCCTCAGCGTCACCCGAATTAACTTGACTGAATTCCGATATCATCGTTTTGCTTTTGTTGATGTTCATCTTATATCCTCCTTTCAAGACACTGTCCATTCCGTTCAACTGCCCTTGCAAGTCCTTTGCTGTCTCTGACAGAATTACAATGTCATTGGTGAACCTCAAAGTTTTTATTTCTTCTTCATGGATTTTAATACCTACTCCGAATTTTTCTTTTGTTTCCTTTACTGCTTGCTCAATATACAGATTGAATAGCATTGGGGAGAGGCTACAACCCTGTCTCACTCCCTTCCCAACCACTGCTTCCCTTTCATGTCCCTCGACTCTTATAACTGCCATCTGCTTTCTGTACAAATAGTAAATAGTCTTTTGCTCCCTGTATTTTACCCCTGCCGCCTTTAGACATTAAAAGAGAGTATTCCAGTCAACATAATCAAAAGCTTTCTCTAAGTCTACAAATGCTAGAAACGTAGGTTTGCCTTTCCTTAATCTAGCTTCTGAGATAAGTTGCAGGGTCAGTATTGCCCCATGTGTTCCAATATTTCTACAGAGTCCAAACTGATCTTCCCTGAGGTCGGCTTCTACCAGTTTTTCCATTCATCTGTAAAGAATTCGTGTTAGTATTTTGCAGCCATGACTTATAAAACTGATAGTTCGGTAATTTTCACATTTGTCAAAAACTGCTTTCTTTGGGATTGGACTTATTGTATTCTTCTTGAAGTCTGAGGCTACTTCGCCTGTCTCATACATTTTGTTCACCAGATGGTAGAGTTTGTCAGGATTGGATCTCCCAAGGCTGTCAGTAGTTCTAATGGAATGTTGTCTACTCCCGGGGCCTTGTTTCGACTTAGGTCTTTCAGTGCTCTGTCAAACTCTTCACACAGTATCATATCTCCCATTTCATCTCCATCTACATCCTCTTCCATTTCCAAAATATTGCCCTCAAGTACATCACACTTGTATAGACCCTCTATATACTCCTTTCACCTTTCTGCTTTCCCTTCTTTGTGTAGAACTGGGTGTCCATCTGAGCTCTTGATATTCATACAACTGGTTCTCTTTTCTTCAAAGATCTCTTTAATTTTCCTGTAGGCAGTATCTATCTTACCCCTAGTGAGATAAGCCTCTACATCCTTACATTTGTCCTCTAGCCATCCCTGCTTAGCTATTTTGCATTTCCTGTCGATCTCATTTTTGAGACTTTCGTATTCCTTTTTGTTTGCTTCATTTACTGCATTTTTATATTTTTTCTTTTCATCAATAAAATTCAATATTTCTTCTGTTACCCAAGGATTGCTACTAGCCCTCGTCTTTTTACCCACTTGATCCTATGCCGCCTTCACTACTTCATCCCTCAAAGCTACCCATTCTTCTTCTACTGTATTTCTTTCCCGCATTCTTAATGTTCCCTTATGCTCTCCCTGAAACTCTGTACAACCTCTGGTTTAGTCAGTTTATCCAGGTCCCATCTCCTTAAATTCCCACCTTTCAGCAGTTTCTTCAGTTTTTATCTATAGTTCACAACCTATAGATTGTGGTCAGAGTCCACATCTGCACCTGGAAATGCCTTTCAGTTTAAAACCTCATTCCTAAATGTCTGTCTTACCATTACATCTTAAGTCTGTCAGAATCTGCAGGCTTCTTCCATGTATACAACCTTCTTGTATGATTCTTGAACCAAGTGTTAGCTATGATTAAGTTACACTCTGTGCAAAATTCTACCAGGCAGCTTCCTCTTTCATTTCTTAACCCCAATCTATATTCACCTACTACTTTTCCTTCTCTTCCTTTTCCTACTATCCAATTCCAGTCACCCATGAGTATTAAATTTTCGTCTCCCTTCACTATCTGAATAATTTCATTTATCTCATCATACATTTCTTCAATTTCTTCATCATCTGCGGAGCTATTTGACATATAAATTGTACTACTGTAGTAGGCATGGGCTTCGTGTCTATCTTAGCCACAATAATGCGTTCACTACGCTGTTTGGTGTAGCTTACTCGAACTCCTACTTTTTTATTCATTATTAAATCTACTCCTGGATTACCCCTATTTGATTTTGTATTTATAACCCTGTATTCTCCTGACCAAAAGTCTTGTTCCTCCTGCTACCGAATTTCACTAATTCCCACTATATCTAACTTTAACTTATCCATTTCCCTTTTTAAATTTTCTAACATACCTGCCCAATTAAGGGATCTGACATTCCACGCTCTGATCCGTAGAACGCCAGTTTTCTTTCTCATGATAACAACATCCTCCTGAGTAGTCCCTGCCCGGAGAAGCAAATGGGGGACTATTTTACCTCCGGAATATTTTACCCAAGATGACGCCATCATTATTTAACCAGACAGTAAAGTTGCATGCCCTTGGGAAAAATTATGGCTGTAGTTTCCCCTTGCTTTCAGCCATTCGCAGTACCAGCACAGCAAGGCCGTTTTGGTTAGTGTTACAAGGCCAGATGAGTCAATCATCCCGACTGTTGCCCCTGCAACTACTGAAAAGGCTGCTGCCCCTCTTCAGGAACCACACGTTTGTCTGGCCTCTCAACAGATACACTCCATTGTGGTTGCACCTATGGTATCGCTGAGGCACACAAGCCTCCCCACCATCGGCAAGGTCTATGGTTCATAGGGAGGGGGGGCATTTGCTAGATATATAACTGATTTTATTGAATAAAGAAAACATTTTTCGATCTATGTTTCTTACGCTAACTACAGCTCTTCTATTTTTAATTACTTTGCCTTAATCGATATAAGAAGGATCAAATTTGGATTTTGTTTATTAACATTTAATTCGAAACTATCTATATAAAATAAAGACCAACCAGATTTTTTCGTTTTTCATTTCTTCCATTACAGTTACTGGCTTATTTTTTAATTTTTGTTAACAATCCTGTAAATCAGTTGCTCTTAATAAAACTTTACTGGAAGTTTTAAATTTAAATTCTTGTATTTCTTCCTATCTTCTAAAAGTATGGTAAACTTTCATGTTAACGTTACTTACTCTTCTATATATTAAAATATTCTTTAATTTGGTCATTATTTCTTCTTTAATTTGATTTAAAAAATTTTGTGGTTTAACAGTATTATCATTTTTATTCATTCCATAAGTTATTTCTCTTGATTTAAAAGCATAAACTTTTCTATAAATTCGTTTATGTTTTTTGAATAAATCATCATCATCTAGAAAATTGAAACCTGGTAAATTTTTCTGATAACTTTTTGTTTAATTACTTGATATTTATCTACCAAAAGTTTTTAAAACAATTCTAATTATCTTTATTATTAATATTTATCCCATTTTAGTTATTATTCATTTTGCTCTCAGATCTATTGATGAGACTGACTAATTCTTGTTTATTAATATTAGAATATTTTTCTGAACCTTTCGTTCTACAGATTTTTACGATTTTTCGTTATTGTTATTAATTTTACCTTCAGATCTTTGATAAGATCAAATAACTAATTTTTATGGTTTTTGAACAATTTTTTATTGTTTGTTTGGTTTATTGATCTGATTAAGTTCATTTAAAGATTTTTATTCAATTTGTTATCATTATCAACAGGATTTACAATAAGATAAATCAATTTTTCTTTCTTAAGTTTCTAATAATTATTTAAATAATCTGTTTTAGCAACTGATCGAAGTTCTTTTAAAGTTTTGTGTTTTAATCACTCTTCTTTATTTCTAGATTCATTTCTTTCCTATTAAAATAATCTACAATTTACATGGGATCTTGTTTAGTTACATTTGAATAACCATTTTCTTAACAATAATTTCCTAAATCTGTATAACTTAATCTGTAATTTCCTATACTATAGTTTTCTCAGTTTTAAAATAACTCAACTTTGTTCGCCATTTTGTTTTCACTGTATTTATATTGAATGAATTTGATTTTTAGTTTTATTAAAACGTTTTCAGTTTAAATGTACTTTCGAGATTTTATATTTGATGGTCCTTATTTATAAAGAATTAAATTCATTACATTTGAAATTTTTTTAATGAGAAAATGAGAATTCGATTTTTTAAAATATGGAAATGAGATTTCTAGGTTGAGATGTATTGCAATATTAGATTATTGGTTTGTTACCTGGAAATTTTATTTGGAAATGCTCTTTGGTACAGAATCAGCAGGAATATACCACTCATGAGAGAACAAGTACACAGGAAGGTGTAAAACATGTTTTAGATCAGAATTACATGAGTAAGCGGCTGATAGACAATTTTGCATGCACGCTATTTCAGGCAAAGCAAGATGATGAGGAACAATTCTTATTGTGGCCAAATGAGATGGAAAAAATGCACAAAGGATTCAGGGAGGCCATCATTAACACTGTCACATGTAGGGAGAACAGGAGAGGTGCCCTAGAGCTCTTAGACTCTTAGGAACAACAAGTTTCATACAAGAACTGAGTGATGATGCAAAATAAGTGACAGTCGGAAGTAGTGATGACCTAATTGGTCTATGTGCAGATGTGGACTTAGCATTACAGGAAGAAAGTGCTCTATTGTCAATGAGAGAAAGAGGAGCAGCTCCACAAACAAGGATTAATAGTGCAAACGAAAAGATGAAGTCAGCTATGGAAAGTAAAGAGTTAAAATGATCACTTTTTGGAAGTGGGAATTGTAAAGAGGTCAACGGATTACATTCAATTCATGAATGAAGATGGCCACAGTGTAGTCTGCTGGGTAACTGTAATGTACCGTGTAACACGGTAAAAGATATGACTTGTTTCAAGAGTAAACAAACATGGCGGTAAGCTAAGGATCGTCATGAAGGGTCCTGGCAAGCATGGAGGGCCATAAGGCAGGGAAAGCATAGGGAAACTAAAGGGTGACAAAGCCACACAGTTAGGATTTGTTACATTAAACAAGCCTATAGTTAGTGTAACAGTCTGTACAACAGAAAATGTTGTGCTAGAGTTTCACTGTGTAGAGTTAAAGGGAAAATTAAAGCTGTTAATAGATAATGGAGAACAGCTTTGTTTGTTGAGGAAAAGGAGTATTCCTTTAAACTGTACAGTTAGAATAGAGGAAGTAGAAAGGCTTAAACTGAAGGGTGTCTTCAGTGAATTGGTAAGTGCATTAGTTGCAGTGAAAATACACCTACTTGTGGAAGGTGTTGAGAAGGTGGGCACAAGTTTCATGTGTATAGCTCAGGGTTAGACAAAACTTATGAAAGGTTGATCAACAGAGTGTATTTAATGCAGCGTAAAGTTAAGTTAGGTTATGCAGAAAAATGTGAAGATTACTTGGCCAAGATGGGGAGGAGCAGCCGCAATAATATGGGTTCGAGACCAATCAGGAGTCCGAAGAGGAAATTAGACCACACGAGGAAAATATATTGTGGTTGAAAATGGATTTTAAAGTAGCGTGAGATAGCGAAAGAAAAGTGGTTATCCTGAAACAGGAAATTGTGCAAGGAGTGTGTGTTCTGGACTTATTAGTGAAAGTGCGAAATGGTAGGTGCATAGTAAATGCGATAAATGTGTCAGAGGTCAGAGTGAAATTAAAGAATGCCACATTAGTGACAGAAGAAGTAGTACAACCAGCAAAAGAGCATGAAGTAAAATGTGGCGATGAAGCCATAGGTAAAACGAGAAGTCATGGTGGTGTCCTACAAAAACAGTTGAGGATGGGTCAATTAAATGCAGAAGAAAAGAATTTATTGGTAGAAGTTTGCACAGAGAATGTAGTTGTATTCCCTCTACCAGGTGACAAACTGTCACATACGCCCATATCGACTCACAGAGTCCCAATTGCACCAGAACATGAGGGGTAAGTGATAAATGCTACAACTACCCAGAGCACAGAAAGAGGTTTTTAAAGAGCAGATAGAACAGATGCTGAAAGATAATGTAACTGTCAAAAGAAAGAGTCCATGGAATGTTCCTCTATTGTTAGTCCCAAAGAAAAGAGGGGCCAATGGCCAACAGAAGTGGAGAATCGTAGAGGACTACAGGCAATTAAATTACGTTACAGTGGGCAACTCATTTCTATGGCCAAACATTTCCAATATCTTGGATGAACTAGGGCAACCAAAGTACTTCTCGGCGCTTGATCTTGGTAAGTGGGTACAAATATTGATGGACGAGAAATACAGAGAGAAGACTGTGTTCAGCTCAAACTATCAACACCATGATTGCAAACTAATACCCAGGGGACTGAAAGAAGCCCCAGATTATTTTCAACGATTACTGAGAACAGTTTTGGCAGGTCTGCAAAGAATTAAATGTTTCGTGTTCATAGATGATACAATATGTTTCAGAAGGAACCTACATCACCGTAATGAGAAGATCTGTTTAATTATTGATAGGTTTTGAGAGTATAAGTTAAAGCTGCAGCAGGATAAGTGTGATTTCTCAAGAAAATAAGTGATCTTCTTGGATCATAGTACGATGGACAAGGGAATCTCACGAGACATGCCAAAGGTGGAAAAAGTGAAGTTCTTTCCACAGCCAAGAACAATAAAGGCATTGAAATCGTTTTTAGGGCTAATTCGGTACTACCGAAAATTTCTTGCGAAATTTAGAGCCTACTCCAAGAATAGCAAAGGTAAGGTGCAAAATATGGATAGAGCGAAAGCCAGTTCTGTCGAAAGGTGCTGTCGCAAGATAAGAAAGATGATGAAACCTTGCCCATTACATAAGCTTCCAGGTCATTAAACAACGCGGAATTAAGTTATAGTAGCACATAGAAAGAATTATTGGCTACAGTATTTGCAGTGTAGCAAATTTCGACCATACATATATGGACGACTGTTTACAGTGGTAAAACACAATAAGCCATTAACATCGATATTCAGTGTAAGGGATGCTAGAGACTGATAAAATGGAGACTTAAACTCCAAGAATATGACTGTGAAGTAATCGACAAATTAGGTAGGCTAAATAGCAATACAGACGCTTTTAGTAGAATATAGCGTAATGAGCATATCTATCCTGGTAAGGATCAGCTGGAGGGAGAGAAAAAGAGTAATCAGGTGAACATGTGACAAACCTAAACGCATTCTCGAAACAGGAAGTGACGACGAGAGATCAGTACACGCAAAGGCACATGTTAGAGAAAATGAGATTAGTCAAGAGGAAAAGCAATGAATACTAAAAGAAATACATAACAATTTATCAGGTGGACACCAAGGCATGCTAGGTATGTTCAAGAGGATAAAGCAATATAAGCAACGGAGAGGAATGGAACGCAATGTAGAAAAATATGTTTGTAAGTATTCGTCACGCCAAAAGAATAAGTTTACACACGGAAAAACAAAAATTCCATTGGAAATAGCAGACACGGCGGGAAGCATACTCGAAAAGTGTTCAGTGGATTTTGTAGAGCTGTCAGGTGTATCAAGCACAGGCAATATATACATTCTGACATTCTAAGACAATTTAAGTAAGTTCCTGTTACCTGAGCCAATAGAATGACAAGATGCCAACACAGTAGCAGAAGCATTTGTAGAACACATAGTTCCAAGATATGGAACTCCATCAGTGCTTCTAACTGACCAAGGGTCAAATTTTTAAGTGACCTTTTTAAGACAGTTTGTACATTGCTGTGTTTTAGCAAGATACAATGGCATACCAATACAGGGTACACATTGAAAGTGGAGTGAGGAGAGGAGGAGATTGGTGTTTAATGACCTGTCAATGGAGCACAAGCTCGGATTAGGGAAGGATAGAGAAGGAAAGTGGCTGTGCCCTTTCAGACTAACCATTCCAGCGTTTGCCTCAAGCGATTTAGGGAAATCACAGAAAATCTAAATCAGAATGGCGGAATGCGGATTTGAAACATTGTCTTCCCGAATGCGAGTCCAGTGTGTTAACCACTGCACTACCCACTCAGAAACACATTGAAAGTGAGACTGCAAGAAGCACACAATATAAAAAGACAATCAATAATGCAACACCAAAAGGCCAACAGGAAACAGTATGATAAAAGAAAAAATCCAAAACAGTTCAAAGTAGGTGACAATATGCTGCTATGCAATAAAGCAGTAAGACGTGGTAGATCTACAGATCTAGTCCCACAATCTCAAGGAGCATATGAAGTAGTCAGATTAGACACACCATATGCAACCATAAAATTAAGAGGAAACAAAGGAAGAAAGGTTTATGAAAACAGATAAAACAGATCTTCTAATTTCAGTTATGACACAGGCAGCAAGGATACAACAACAACAAGTACTACCACTACTACTACTGATACTACTAGCAGTCGCAGCAGGATCTAACAAATAGACTTGACAACGGACTATAAAGTTTCAAAAATACCTTCGCCTTCAGGATTGTACTACAATAATTTAGGAGAATAGAAGAATACAGTACAACATGGAGGACTGTAATATACTTAACTTCAGATGTTACAGCTGAACATTTTCAGAAGGCTCAAAGATAAAGCAAACTGGCGTACAGAGATGCAGGTATACTCTATAAGAACCTAACGTAGATTTAATAGAATGTCGCTTGCTTGTCCATTAGGTGACATGTCACATAGAAAAGGTAACAGAGCTATAGAGGTTGGTACAACACTGGACAAGGCATGAATCAAGAAAAAGTAGAGGCCTGTTTAACTTTGTCGGTGAGATACTGTATGAAAGATAGTATTTGGTAAGATAGATTAAGCTGATGCTACATATTACTAAGAACACATAGAGAAAATAGAGGATTCCAGAGATCTTTTGAGACTAACTAAGGAACAAATGGTAGTGGTAATAATCACATTGTCAAGGGTAAACAGAACGGTACGTGCAACAAAAGAAAATGGAGACATGTTAAAATTTGTTATGGAAAGGCTACAAAGATTAAGTCGTATGTTAAGAAGGCAGACATACGGTTTAAAAGAGTCGCAGCGCTTGGAACCATATGTGAACAATACTGAAACTAGCAGATGTATTTGGAGATACAGGATCAGAGTATGAAAAAATGATAAAAGCTGTAGTTAAAGCACAGAAAGCCATATTGCAGGCATACATAATAAATCTGATACAAATTATAAAATTCATCAGTCTAACACGAGATGAATTGAAAGATATTAAGCTCACGCTCCCTCTAGCCAAATCATCAGGTTACCTCTTACTTACTTACTTGGTTGGCCACACAAACCACAGTCGCTTTTTGGCCTCGCCCATCAACCTCCTCCGTCTTCCTCTTACACACGTCCTCTCTCATCCCACCAATCCATCTCAGCCGTGGTCTTCCCCTCGGTCTACTGCCTCTGATGTCTTCTTCCACCGCCTACCTGGTGATCTAACCTTTTTTACCACATTACGTGCCCATACGACCTCAGTCTCATCTTTCTAATCACATACAACTATGTCCAGCGACTTGTACAACTCCTGCAATTCACCGTTTTTCCTTTTTCTCCTGTCATTTTGATCCTTCATTGGCCCAAAAATCTGCCTCAGAACAGCATTCTCAAATGTCAGGAGTTTTCTTTCTATCTTTTATGTCACAATCCAGGTCTCTGATCTGTATAGGACTACAGGTTGTATTACTGTCCTATAGATCCTAATCTTTGTGGATCTCGATACAAGCAGGGATTTCAGCAGCTTTCCGATTGTAAACCTTGACCTGTTTCCTGCCTGAATTCTTGCATCATTTCCTGGTCAATCTCATTCCTTTCATGAGTACTATCCCAAGATATTTGAAGACTTTTACCCTTTCAAAGATTTTACTATTTACATCTCAAGGTGTTTCATCATTCTCTCTGCTCACAACAAGGTATTTGGTCTTATCCGTAATCATCTTCAGGCCTGCTCTCATTGCCTCTTCCATGAACACTCTTGTCATCTGAACCAGATATTGCTCATTCTATCCTATTAAAACTAAGACAGACGGATACGCCAGAGTGTTGATTATTCTGTCCAGCTCTATTCCTGTCTTCAGGCTTGTTACCTCTGTCAGCGCTTTTTCCAGAATCAGATTAAACAGAAGGAAGAATTGTATGCTGTCAAGTACTGACACACATGATAAAGTATCGCTTAAATCTAAAATTATAATAAAACATTTGTATGTTATGTTAATAGCTACCTTCAAAGATTTAATATTAAGAGTTAGAACATCTTACTGCGTTCATAAATACTTGCTGCAGCTCAGTAACATCACGACAGAACCCATTGAAGATTTTTCTTCGTGACAAGTTTTTTTATATTAGCTTATGTATTCAGATGCCTCATTCTAATGAAGATTCTTGGTCTTACATAGAGAGAAAACACCTTGTGATCCATTTCGGGAAACACCGAAGTTATTGTGGAAATTATCTTTTGCAACAGTCTGTCGCACTTCGCAAAATAACTGCAAAATATCACTTCAAATTCCTTTATTTTACTGAACCAGTCAATTGGAGGAGAAGTGAGCCCACCTCTGGCGATTACACAGATTCAGTCATTAACAATGATGCAGTCTGAATACAGAGGTAGTTACTCTGAGACTGAGCCCAAGGAACTGCCAATGTAAGGTCGAGAATGGTCTAATGTGAAACACCCGAACAAAATGCTATTTACATTATCTCTAATTTATTTACTGGCTGTTTACCCTTAAAATGGAGAAATGAGAGTTCGTACAGAAAGACTTAAGTGTTCGTTTTTCCCGCGCACTTTTTGAAAGTGGAATAGTCGAGAAGTAGCTTGAATGTGGTTTGATGAACCCTCTGCCAGACGCTTACCTGTGAAATGCAGAATAGTCATGTAAATGTAGAAAAAGCACATGTCTTAACTTACTTCTTTCCAAAGGTTAGTTTTTTTCAGCAGTTATATTTCAGTTTTTAATCTATTTCCCATTTAGCTGTGACGTCTAGGTCAACAACTCCCTCTCTGCTATTCGACTCATATAATTAAATTTTCTTCGAAAATAACAATGCTTCTAAAGTAGACAATACCTTCTATTTCATACTGACCATCTTTTGCTCATTTTAATTATTAATAATAGAAATCTATTTTAGACTACCATTACTATTATTATTGTCATTGTAGAAATGAAACGTTTGTAAACGCTGTGAAAAACAACGCACGAATAATTCAAAAACTGATAATATATAGATACGTGTTTCTACAGAGGATGAATCTCTGGCAAGTATCTGTACGTTGCCTTTGCTGGTGCTTGCGATAATGTGGAAAGCATTTTCATGCCAATTTGGCATTTTTTACGAAGGCAGAAAGTCATTATTTAATTATCTTTCCAAAGGCAACCCCAAAAGCTAATTTTTAAAGTCTTGTTCTTAATTTTCGGGAAGGAAATGATATCAACAAATCCTTGGATTATTCACATTAACAGGATCAATCCTTTTAAAGCTAGACACTCAATTGCGCTGTATTTCTCTTACCTTTCGGAAATCGATCGTAAGCGATATCCGCAGTTCTATATGATGCATTTTTATGTTCAGCGACAGCATAATGATATCTGCTTTTCCTGATAGTACTACAAAAGCGCCATCAAGAAGAATAGCTGATAAGCAACTACATTCTATTTATTTCAACCCCGGGATTTGGAAGTTGCTTGCATTAACAATGCACATGTGGTGTTCTCGCTTCCTGCTTTTTACTTCGCGTTTTCCTAGTGACGTCACGCCATTGCCCTAGAAGTCTGCTTGGGAAGTCAATACGGCAAACCCTGGAGACTACTATTCTTTCCATTCAGAAATATTACTGCTTGCGTTAATTGTGGACCTAACGTTTCCTTGTGTGCTTTGTTAGAGACCTATTTTGGCTACAGGAAGAGCATTTTCGACGAAAATAGCGATATTGTAAGAAATATTATTTTGTTATATATTTTTCATGCATTTTAACACAAATTGTGAAAAATAAATCACTATCGTTAAAATGCATTCTTTTCTTGTTTTTCCCTACATCAAAATAGCTACCGAGCGAGGTGGCGCAGTGGTTAGCACACTGGACTCGCATTCGGGAGGACGACGGTTCAATCCCGCGTCCGGCCATCCTGATTTAGGTTTTCCGTGATTTCCCTAAATCGCTCCAGGCAAATGCCGGGATGGTTCCTTTCAAAGGGCACTGCCGACTTCCTTCCCCGTCCTTCCCTGATCCGATGAGACCGATGACCTCGCTGTCTGGTCTCCTTCCCCAAACAATCCAACCCCAACCTTTCATTGAAGAATCGTGATTTTTAGTTTCGAAACATGGAATTGACACACAATACCAACGATCTGTCTATGGGGTTAAAAAAACATAGTTTCATCTCCTAGTGGAGTACTACTGTTAAAACCTGTGCTGCATGGTTCCATATGATCTGGTAACAAGTGCTTTGCCATATGTAAACGCCATTACGCTGTAGCGACTAGATTCTGTATTGGCGTATATTGCAGGCAGAAAAAGAATCTGCCTTTGTCCCGACACAAAAACCATCCATAGCATATAAATTATAGAGCACTGCCTACAGAAATGTGTCGTACTACTTTAGTAAAAAGCATTATACAGTACATTTAATCGGAATTGATGGTAGAAAGTGCTTGCTTTCTTAACGAATGCACTACATGTGGGATAGAAGAATGGTGTCACATATCAGTCCTTAAATAGGGGAAGTCTACCCATTCTAGAGTTATTGTACCATTCCCATAGTCGGAAACAGAAGATTTATTAATAGAAATTGGTATGGAGGTAACAGGAATATAAGAAATCAGTCTACAGAGGAACTGGTTGACGTTAAAATGGGCCATCAGCCTGTACTACTACGGTGGCCTTCTGCAGATGAGGACTGGCTTATGGATTCGAATAAAATGCGAAATTGTCATAACAGAAAGGATATGCGCGATTATCTAACGCCTGACAGAAAAGTTTACATCTTCCTCTGCTAAGAAGAACACAGTTCTGATGTATAACTATGGAATGAGCTTTTCGAGTCTGATCCTGTGTAAATGCTAGCGATACATAAGTACATTTCATATATTATTATGAGATGTATATGCACATGTATGCAGCGGAAGACAGTAGTTTTAAAGCAACATTTGTCAGTGCCGGCAGGGAGTACCCTACACAGCATCCCTGTCTTAAACAGCACTTGACAGATATTTGGAAACTATGTTACACACATCTGATTCCATGTTCTGCTGGATGACTGAGTATTTTCTTCATAAGTAAATTACATTTCAAAATTAGGAGGGACTCTATATGTGTATTTATGGCATGGAAGACTGTAGTTTTAATGGAACGTTTGTTAATGGTGGGAGGGAGTACCACACGCAGCATCACTGTGAAAACTACGTTACATACACATCTGATTTCATTCCTCTGCTGCGACTGAGTATTTCTTCATAAACAAATTACATTTCCGAATCACGATATAGCTTATATGCCACAGAAGGCAGTCAGGGTGAGTGGATAACTGACTATTCATCGTAAGCAGCGTGAGGGAACACTCACATACAAACAAACAAACAAAGAGCATTACTGTACTTAAATAGGATTGACGGACATTTGGAAACCACGTGCAAAAAATATGTGTGGCACACATCTGATTCCATTGCTCTGCTGGATGACTGGGTATTTCTTAAACACAAATATTGCAACTTGTAAAAAAAAAATCAAATTATTATAATTTTAGTTTAATCTTATATATTATATACAAAAAGCCCTGACATAGCGACAACACTGATCATACATACTGCAGTCTAACCAAACATAGTCTCCTTTTTCATTGCACATCAATCCTCATTCACTATGCGACAGTATTTCGAAAACAATTGTTTCTTGTATGCTTTGAGTTCTACATTTACTGCGTTTAAAACCTGTTGGAGTAGGTATACCAACTTGCTTTAAACTTTCGTTGGTCTTAGAATGCCTGAGTAACCGAAATCACAAACAGCATATCTCCATCTCAATGTTTCCAATATCTTAAGCAAGAAATACCCTCAGACTTCAAGAAGAATATAATAATTCCAATCCCAAAGAAAGCAGGTGTTGACAGATGTGAAAATTACCGAACTATCAGTTTAATAAGTCACGGCTGCAAAATACTAACGCGAATTCTCTACAGACGAATGGAAATACTAGTAGAAGCCGACCTCGTGGAAGATCAGTTTGGACTCCGTAGAAATATTGGAACACGTGAGGCAATATTGACCCTACGACTTATCTTAGAAGCTGGACTAAGGAAAGGCAAACCTACGTTTCTAGCATTTGTAGACTTAGAGAAAGCTTTTGACAATGTTAACTGGATTACTCTCTTTCAAATTCTGAAGGTGGCAGGGGTAAAATACAGGGAGCGAAAGGCTATTTACAATTTGTACAGAAACCAGATGGCAGTTATAAGAGTCGAGGGACATGAAAGGGAAGCAGTGGTTGGGTAGGGAGTGAGACAGGGTTGTAGCCTTTCCCCGATGTTATTCAATCTGTACTTTGAGCAAGCAGTGAAAGAAACAAAAGAAAAATTCGGAGTGGGTATTAAAATCCACGGAGAAGAAATAAAACTTTGACGTTTGCCGATGACACTGTAATTCTGTCAGAGACAGCAAAGGACTTGGAAGAGCAGTTGAACGGAATGGATAGTGTCTTGAAAGGAGGATATAAGATGAACACCAACAAAAGCAAAACGAGGATAATGGAATGTAGTCGAATTAAGTCGGGTGATGCTGAGGGAATTAGATTAGGAAATGAGACACTTAAGGTAGTAAAGGAGTTTTGCTATTTGGGGAGCAAAATAACTGATGATGGTCGAAGTAGAGAGGATATAAAATGTAGACTGGCAATGGCAAGGAAAGTGTTTCTGAAGAAGAGAAATTTGTTACATCGAGTATAGATTTAAGTGTCAGAAAGTCATTTCTGAAAGTATTTGTATGGAGTGTAGCCATGTATGGAAGCGAAACATGGACGATAAATAGTTTGGACAAGAAGAGAATAGAAGCTTCCGAAATGTGGTGCTACAGAAGAATGCTAAAGATTAGATGGGTAGATCATGTAACTAATGAGGAGGTATTGAATAGGATTGGGGAGAAGAGAAGTTTGTGGTACAACTTGACTAGAAGAAGGGACCAGTTGGTAGGACATGTTCTGAGGCATCAAGGGATTACCAATTTAGTGTTGGAGGGCAGCGTGGTGGGTAAAAGGTCGTAGAGGGAGACCAAGAGATGAATACACTAAGCAGATTCAGAAGGATGTAGATAGCAGTAGGTACTGGGAGATGTTCTGGCGCTGCAGCCCGGAACCGCGGGACTGCTACGGTCGCAGGTTCGAATCCTGCCTCGGGCATGGGTGTGTGTGATGTCCTTAGGTTAGTTAGGTTTAAGTAGTTCTAAGTTCTAGGGGACTTATGACCTAAGATGTTGAGTCCCATAGTGCTCAGAAGCATTTGAACTGGGAGATGAAGAAGCTTGCACAGGATAGAGTAGCATGGAGAGCTACATCAAACCAGTCTCAGGACTGAAGACCACAACAACAACAAACAAGCAAGACAGTACCACAGATCTGCTCACGCTCCACTGCAGCACAAACCGCATCCTTCATACCACGCATCTTCATGACACTCTGACGCTGTAGAAATAGGCTTTGTGATGGCTCTTGAGCTGTTAATTTTACCATAGTAAGCACAATGAGTATTGATGCGTTGACACTACTGCTGTCGAAAACTGGAATGCCGAGACAGAATGTGCTGAACTTCCGTACATGTAAATTTTCCACACAGCTTCTTCCACTCTATTTGAATGAGCCCCACCTTCGCACATCTCCATACTGTCTCAATTTACATTTTAACGAGCATAGACCCATTAGAGGTTAAGTGATACTGAGGCATAGTGCCCTGCATCGCGCCTATGTAAGTAAGAGGCAGACGTGAGCAGGTAGATAACAATGAGTCATGGTTATCGCATGACAAATGCTGTCTGATCCAGTAGCTAGCTGCAAGTGGTTATGAGCGCGGCTGAAACATGTCAGAATCTTATAGACTATGAAGTAATACATAGTTAAAAACATATTTTGGAAACAAAACTGACTTATTGTGACTATTACGTTTGTCACTAATTGTTATTAATCAATCTGTTTATTAGTGTGAATGATGGTGTGAATAGAAAGTAAGACAATAAATAAACATAGTTGTGTCTATTAACTGAGTATACGTTAGTGTGAGAACTCTGGATAGAGAGAGTGAGTCACGCTCCTGGGAAGTTATAAAGTGCAACTAACCGGTTTATGGGACTGGGGAACACGAAACATTGTACAATAATTTTGTTATTTAAAGAGGGGGCTATTTTTATAATTGTGGGTTTTCTAAAGTTGTTCATTTAGTAAATTGTTCATAAAAGCTACGAAGTTGTGATTGGCTAAAGATAAAAAGAAATGGGACTGCAAGATTTAGTACTAATATCAGATTGGCTATGATGTATATCAGCCAACTAGAGGACAGTACGTTCACGTGTATTTTGTGGGCTAAAAAAAATCTTAGGGTCAATTCGGAGCTCAATGCAGATATAAGGAGCTCTGAAGAGATGCGATAATCTTCCAGAATAACGATTAAAGCTTGACGGTGGTCTGCAGCAGAGTGTATGCGAACATGTGAGAAAAACGAACATGTGAAATTTCGATTCTGACGTGTGAACTATGGCTTTTGAATAACCAAAATTCATGTGGCATGTTACACAAGCTGTGACCGCAAACTGAACATTCGTAGTGGTCAATTCGTGTAACATTTGAGATAGCATTCTGTCACAGATAATCCGTTTTGTATTGCTTTCTGGTATTAGAGTCTATTCGATACAAGCTGGTTATTACGAGTGACTATGTTTTTGCGTGAGTGTTGAAACTAGAACTTAAGATTAGCACGGACTTAGCAGTGTCTTTGTAGCAAACAGATGAAAACATACCCATGTTTTCACTCACAAATAACCGTTTAATTAATTGCCCAGTTAAACTGTTACTGAAAAACATTTGCTGTACCAGCAGGATTTGTATTGTATAATGCTACTGGTTCCACTACAGTTTTTCAAGTAGAAGAACACCATTCGTTTTTAACAGGGAAAGCGTGCAGACTGGACTGTGGAGGAAGAAATTCACCACAAGGTGAGTGAACACTTTCTGCAGGACGAACAAATTAAACGCGCCATTACGATACATATAACACTATGATCAATTCGACAGCATAGTAGACGTCAAACACATATGTGAGTCCACAACTGTTCGTGTTACGTCGCTGACCTGTGAAGCAAACGCATCATGAAGATGCTGCTAGGATGTGTAGGTTCGTATAATCCACTAGAGCATGTAACGGAAATAAAAGCTCTAGGAAAGACGACTTAATTTTCCCGAAAATGTAAGGGTGAATCAGGGTGTGTACGGAGATATACAATCATTTTTCTCGATAGTGTCTGAGGATAGGATGGAAGGGCAATCGACAACACTGGTGCGATGTACACTCCACCGTGCGCCGTACAGCGCGGCGTTCTTCATTTAGATGTAGTATGTTCACAGGTGATGGGTTGTCTGCAAGCAGGCATGAAGACCTGTGGTGGGGCTGTTAATTAACCTGTAACTGTGTGTGACTATGACTGATCTGTGTAGAAGTCTCACCAATGTAAATGATTTAACGGATAGTGTGCGCTGGAAGCTCTGTGACGTTATTAGAATTGCGTTATGTCGGTATATCTCATTTGAGAAAAGATGTTGTTTTTCTCGCAAAACACTGTGCTGTCACGAAGACTCTGACACCACTGTGCAGCCACCATCGTACATTTAGTGTAATGATCATAGGAATACAAAGAAGGTGATTAGGTCACATACAGATACACATTTATAGGCAGTCATTTCATGGCCATACATTGTAGGAATTATTTTCTTGGTTCAGTCGTCGTATAGTAAAGGTACAGCACTAACGCTTCCTTGCCCATAGCAATGGAGAACTGTCCCCCCATATTCTCTCGATTAAAAACCTGTATCTGACATAGCGATCATAGATGAGATTAGGGTACATATAAAAAATCAATTTCACTCGATCATTATGTGCTTGAGTGGGATAGGAATGAAAAAAATCGATAACATTTTTATGACTTAGAATACACTGTGCATTGTACACTAGTTTGCCTAATGTGTATTATCTATAGGAGGTCTGCGACTCTGGTATGCTACAGCGATTTGCAGAAGACTGATTATTAGTGGGGTTTGTAGCTAAAAGTAAATAAATGTAACTATTGAGTACGCGGGGGGAACGATTTGAACTGGAATGATCACATAAAATTAATTGTTGGTAACACGGGTACCAGGTTGAGATTCATTGGGAGAGTCCTTAGAAAATGTAGTCCATCAACAAAGGAGGTGGCTTACAAAACACTCGTTCGACCTATACTTGAGTATTGCCCATCAGTGTGGGATCCGTACCAGATCGAATTGACGGAGGAGATAGAGAAGATCCAAAGAAGAGCGGCGCATTTCGTCACAGGGTTATTTGGTAACCGTGATAGCGTTACGGACATGTTTAGCAAACTCAAGTGGCAGACTCTGCAAGAGAGGCGCTCTGCATCGCGGTGTACCTTGCTCGCCAAGTTTCGAGAGGGTGCGTTTCTGGACGAGGTATCGAATATATTGCTTCCCTCTACTTATACTTCCCGAGGAGATCACGAATGTAAAATTAGGGATTCGAGCGCGCACGATGGCTTTCAGACAGTCGTTCTTCCCGCGAACCATACGCGACTGGAACAGAAAAGGGAGGTAATGACAGTGGCACGTCAAGTGCCCTCCGACACACACCGTTCGGTAGCTTGCGGAGTATAAATGTAGATGTAGATGTAGAATACCTAAAGAGACCTGCTACTGTTCCATTACTCCCTTGGCCCCATATCACTAGAGACAGCACTAACTGTAAAATACGTAGGTTGGAACTTAATAGTGGCAACACTGCTGTGGAGACACTATGCAATGCCGGCCGGTGTGGCCGAGCGGTTCTAGGCGCTTCAGTCTGGAACCACGCGACCGCTACGCTCGCAGGTTAGAATCCTACCTCGGGCATGGATGTGTGTGACGTCCTTAGGTTAGTCAGGTTTAAGTAATTCTAAGTTCTAGGGAACTGATGACCTCAGATTTTAAGTCCCATAGTGCTCTGAGCCATTTGAACACTATGCAATGGAATCTACTATTGTCGCTAATAGCACACGTTGTTGACGTACCTACCTTACCTCCGAGCAAATGGACTCGCCCGTCCCACGTCACCGGCGTGCGCACAATCGAGGGAAACTCAGTCACTTGTGAGTGAGGGGTCTAACGTAACGGTGTCACTATGTTTTCGAAACAGGAACAACTGAGTTGGACCAAGATTGAATGTGTCAGAGGTCGTACAGCATGACAGTGTCATCAAGGTCATCAAGAGGCGTGCGAGGAATCGGCATTGCCGTACAGAACAGCGGCATTTTGAGTAAAAGCCTTCAACGAAGGTCTTCAAACTGTGGCAGACATGCATCGGGCAGGTCGTCCTAGCGTCTCTGAAGAAGAAGTCCATGCTGTTACCGCGTTAATGGACAGTGATCGACGCCATACGATTCGTGAGCTCGCCCACGAAACCGGATTAGTGCATACGACTGTGCTTCACCTCCTGAAGGAACACCTGGGCATGCGAAAAACTGCATCACGATGGGTTGGCATTACTTGACGGAAATGCAGAAATGTATGTGTTATGACGCTGCTCAGACACACTTGGAGTGCTACGAGCGCGACGGAAAGGCTTTCTTACGCCGTATCGTAACACTGGATGAGACATGGGCCACATCGTACGAGCCAAAACTGAAACGCCAATCCAACGAATGGCGTCATTATGGATCGCCGCGAAAGTCGAATGTGCGTCAGAGCCCCAGTATGGTGAAAGTTATGGTGATTCTCGTGTACGACTGTGATGATGTTATCCTAACGCATTACGTTCCTCCACGACAGACCGTCAATGCACAGAATTACTGTTCGTTTTTGGAGCATCACCTGCGACCAGCTTTGCGAAAGAAGTGGCTTCACTTTCTGCGCAACCCACCCATCATTTTCCACGACAATGCGCGGCGCATACAGCGCAAGCTGTAGCTGCTCTGTTCGGTCGATGGGACTGGGAAGTACCGTACCATCCACCAAACTCCCCAGACTTAAATCCTTGTGACTCTGATTTGATTCCGAAGATGAAGGAACCACTTCGTGGCATTCCCTTCAGAACTGTTTCAGAGATTCGACAGGCAGCAGACCGCTCCATTCTCACCATCAACAGAACAGGCTCTGTTAACGGTATACTACGCCTTCCACGTCGATGGCAACGGGTTCTACACAACGCTGGTGACTACTTTGAAGGACAGTAACAGGTGCAAACTGTAACTCTTTTGTATTGGTTGTGAATAAATAGTTGCCACTATTTAAATTCCAACCCTCGTACCTGGATGTAAGCATCTACATGGTGGTGGATTTCTCCCTGTACATTTCTGTGCTATTTTTCTCACGTTGTTATAGCTCTCTATGTAGCTAGTGACAGGTGGAAGTTTAGACAGCCTTCTGACTAACAGAACAGTGCCGTCGCAGCGTGATGGAATCTAGAGAGAATTACCAGCTCTCTGTGACTTGTCTGTGGACATGTAGAGCCAGCCTTAGTCGTCAAGATAAGGTAGACGCAAATGCCATATATCGAAGACTGGAAGATTCGTGAATGGTGAGGATATCGGAGTAAGCGGTACTCTGACAAAAGGGAGGCTCAGAGGTGATCTCTTTACCTCTTCTTCTAAGTACTGTGAGCATACATATTACTATGATCAATTCGACACCATAGTAGATGTCAAACACATATGTGAGTCCACAACTGTTCGTGTTACGTCACTGACCTGTGAAGCAAACGCATCATGAAGATGCTGCTAGGATGTATAGGTTCGTGTAATCCACTAGAGTATGTAACGGAAATAAAAGCTCTAGGAAAGACGACTTAATTTTCCCGAAAATGTAAGGGTGAATCAGGGTGTGTACGGAGATATACAATCATTTTTCTCGATAGTGTCTGAGGATAGGATGGAAGGGCAATCGACAACACTGGTGCGATGTACACTCCACCGTGCGCCGTACAGCGCGGCGTTCTTCATTTAGATGTAGTATGTTCACAGGTGATGGGTTGTCTGCAAGCAGGCATGAAGACCTGTGGTGGGGCTGTTAATTAACCTGTAACTGTGTGTGACTATGACTGATCTGTGTAGAAGTCTCACCAATGTAAATGATTTAACGGATAGTGTGCGCTGGAAGCTCTGTGACGTTATTAGAATTGCGTTATGTCGGTATATCTCATTTGAGAAAAGATGTTGTTTTTCTCGCAAAACACTGTGCTGTCACGAAGACTCTGACACCACTGTGCAGCCACCATCGTACATTTAGTGTAATGATCATAGGAATACAAAGAAGGTGATTAGGTCACATACATATACACATTTATTGGCAGTCATTTCATGGCCATAAATTGTAGGAAATATTTTCTTGGTTCAGTCGTCGTATACTAAAGGTACAGCAGTAACGCTTCCTTGCCCATAGCAATGGAGAACTGTCCCCCCATATTCTCTCGATTAAAAACCTGTATCTGACATAGCGATCATAGACGAGATTAGGGTACATATAAAAAATCAATTTTACTCGATCATTATGTGCTTGAGTGGAATAGGAATGAAAAAAATCGATAACATTTTTATGACTTAGAATACACTGTGCACTGTACACTAGTTTGCCTAATGTGTATTATCTATAGGAGGTCTGCGACTCTGGTATGCTACAGCGATTTGTAGAAGACTGATTATTAGTGGGGTTTGTAGCTAAAAGTAAATAAATGTAACTATTGAGTACGCGGGGGGAACGATTTGAACTGGAATGATCACATAAAATTAATTGTTGGTAACACGGGTACCAGGTTGAGATTCATTGGGAGAGTCCTTAGAAAATGTAGTCCACCAACAAAGGAGGTGGCTTACAAAACACTCGTTCGACCTATACTTGAGTATTGCCCATCAGTGTGGGATCCGTACCAGATCGGGTTGACGGAGGAGATAGAGAAGATCCAAAGAAGAGCGGCGCATTTCGTCACAGGGTTATTTGGTAACCGTGATAGCGTTACGGACATGTTTAGCAAACTCAAGTGGCAGACTCTGCAAGAGAGGCGCTCTGCATGGCCGTGTACCTTGCTCGCCAAGTTTCGAGAGGGTGCGTTTCTGGACGAGGTATCGAATATATTGCTTCCCTCTACTTATACTTCCCGAGGAGATCACGAATGTAAAATTAGGGATTCGAGCGCGCACGATGGCTTTCAGACAGTCGTTCTTCCCGCGAACCATACGCGACTGGAACAGAAAAGGGAGGTAATGACAGTGGCACGTCAAGTGCCCTCCGACACACACCGTTCGGTAGCTTGCGGAGTATAAATGTAGATGTAGATGTAGAATACCTAAAGAGACCTGCTACTGTTCCATTACTCCCTTGGCCCCATATCACTAGAGACAGCACTAACTGTAAAATACGTAGGTTGGAACTTAATAGTGGCAACACTGCTGTGGAGACACTATGCAATGCCGGCCGGTGTGGCCGAGCGGTTCTAGGCGCTTCAGTCTGGAACCACGCGACCGCTACGCTCGCAGGTTAGAATCCTACCTCGGGCATGGATGTGTGTGACGTCCTTAGGTTAGTCAGGTTTAAGTAATTCTAAGTTCTAGGGAACTGATGACCTCAGATTTTAAGTCCCATAGTGCTCTGAGCCATTTGAACACTATGCAATGGAATCTACTATTGTCGCTAATAGCACACGTTGTTGACGTACCTACCTTACCTCCGAGCAAATGGACTCGCCCGTCCCACGTCACCGGCGTGCGCACAATCGAGGGAAACTCAGTCACTTGTGAGTGAGGGGTCTAACGTAACGGTGTCACTATGTTTTCGAAACAGGAACAACTGAGTTGGACCAAGATTGAATGTGTCAGAGGTCGTACAGCATGACAGTGTCATCAAGGTCATCAAGAGGCGTGCGAGGAATCGGCATTGCCGTACAGAACAGCGGCATTTTGAGTAAAAGCCTTCAACGAAGGTCTTCAAACTGTGGCAGACATGCATCGGGCAGGTCGTCCTAGCGTCTCTGAAGAAGAAGTGCATGCCGTTACCGCGTTAATGGACAGTGATCGACGCCATACGATTCGTGAGCTCGCCCACGAAACCGGATTAGTGCATACGACTGTGCTTCACCTCCTGAAGGAACACCTGGGCATGCGAAAAACTGCATCACGATGGGTTGGCATTACTTGACGGAAATGCAGAAATGGATGTGTTATGACGCTGCTCAGACACACTTGGAGTGCTACGA
This sequence comes from Schistocerca cancellata, assembly GCF_023864275.1. NCBI lineage: Eukaryota > Metazoa > Arthropoda > Insecta > Orthoptera > Acrididae > Schistocerca > Schistocerca cancellata. The sequence continues at coordinate 660,260,591 of NC_064629.1, forward strand.
GCGCGACGGAAAGACTTTCTTACGCCGTATCGAAACACTGGATGAGACATGGGCCACATCGTACGAGCCAAAACTGAAACGCCAATCCATCGAATGGCGTCATTATGGATTGCCGCAAAAGTCGAAAGTGCGTCAGAGCCCCAGCATGGTGAAAGTTATGTTGATTCTCGTGTACGACTGTGATGATGTTATCCTAACGCATTACGTTCCTCCACGACAGACCATCAATGTACAGAATTACTGTTGGTTTTGGAGCATCACCTGCGACCAGCTTTGCGAAAGAAGTGGCTTCACTTTCTGCGCAACCCACCCACCATTTTGCACGACAATGCGCGGGCGCATACAGCGCAAGCTGTAGCTGCTCTGTTCGGTCGATGGGACTGGGAAGTACCGTACCATCCACCAAACTCCCCAGACTTAAATCCTTGTGACTCTGATTTGATTCCGAAGATGAAGGAACCACTTCGTGGTATTCCCTTCAGAACTGTTTCAGAGATTCGACAGGCAGCAGACCGCTCGATTCTCACCATCAACAGAACAGGCTCTGTTAACGGTATACTACGCCTTCCACGTCGATGGCAACGGGTTCTACACAACGCTGGTGACTACTTTGAAGGACAGTAACAGGTGCAAACATGTAACTCTTTTGTATTGGTTGTGAATAAATAGTTGCCACTATTTAAATTCCAACCCTCGTACCTGGATGTAAGCATCTACATGGTGGTGGATTTCTCCCTGTACATTTCTGTGCTATTTTTCTCGCGTTGTTATAGCTCTCTATGTAGCTAGTGACAGGTGGAAGTTTAGACAGACTTCTGACTAATAGAACAGTGCCGTCGCAGCGTGATGGAATCTAGAGAGAATTACCAGCTCTCTGTGACTTGTCTGTGGACATGTAGAGCCAGCCTTAGTCGTCAAGATAAGGTAGATGCAAATGCCATATATTGAAGACTGGAAGATACGTGAATGGTGAGGATATCGGAGTAAGCGATACTCTGACAAAAGGGAGGCTGAGAGGTGATCTCTTTACCTCTTCTTCTAAGTACTGTGAGCATACATGTTAGTTCCCCCACATATGTTTCGTGAAATGACTCCAACGAGAAAATATGCAGTATTGACATCTATACATCGATGGTTGAAGTTTTAATGAGGTATTGTTAAACACGATAATGTGGGGGAAAAGTTGTGTCATCCACAAAGGAACAGTCCTCGTATATTAAGGGTGGCTGATAGCTCACTTTCTATTAAACTGCACTGTGAAGGTATCAAATGAAATATAAATGTTTTTTTAATATATCTTTTTATTTTCACATAAAATATGTGACTGATTTAGCACAACCAGCTGACGATGGGTGGGGAGGGGGGGGGCACTTTTAACTGTTTGCAAGCACCTTATTGGCTCTGCTAAAGCAGCAGCACGTCTTTAGGCACTGTAAATTAGAAACAAATAATGCAGCAAGAGAAAACATTCTTCCATTAGTATGGTGTGTCTATAAATGGATGGAGTGATATTTTAATAAGTAGACTAAATTTACATTGTTGACTCGTAGACAAAGTCATGTGAAGAAAGTCATAGCATTGTTCTGCTCAAAAACGTTGATCAACAAACAGGCATTCCTTCCACGTGCCAAAAAAGGACAAATAAGTGAACCGACCATTCAAAACAGCAGCGAATACAGGTTCTAACATATCTATGTTATATTTAAAGTGCGACGATGTTTATGTAATAAATGACTCTGGACAAATAGCCTGAATTAGCGGGTAGCATCAAGCTAAATAGACAATGGTTTCCGAGGTTTTTCGATGATTTATGGAGGAGAATGTTGAATAACGCCAACACAGAGGTAATTTGTAATTTATGATTTTCTTTCAGCTGCTCAGTTATGGAATATAATTATGTTAATTCGATAGTTATTGATAATCCTAGGTTAAGTTGCATTAGAGTAAATAAACTTTTAGGGAATTCCTGAGTGGGTGAGAAGACTGGATGGATGGTGCAGATACTTTTGTGAGTTTAGTCTGTTTGTGAATCTGAATAGACAGACTAAATTTATCTTCTTCACTCATAGAAAAAATACAGTGCTTGACTGCGGAGCTGGATAGAGGAATGCTATCTAGAGCACGATGGAGCCGGGGAGAGCTCTGGGGGCTGCTGGTGGCGAGGTGGGCTGACCCAGCTGGTCGCCAATGAGTCCCTGCCTTTATGCCTACTGCATGTAGAGGGGTGGGGGAGGGCATTGTTCAAGCAGGACTACTGCTGGCAGCCCTCAACCAAGGCAGAGTTTCATTACACGTGAGCATTCTAGGACAAGCGCTTCAGAGAAGACACAGTGTGGTCCTTGGGTACGATGGGGATCACTGCATGGAGTACAGAAATTATTTGTTCTACATGTTTCTAAGGGGCCAATGCACTCTTAGAAATTTGTTTTCATATAGACACAGTGATTATTTACATACTATTCTGGCAGTTATCTTGTGGCAGCACTAAAATTCGAAGCAGCGGCGGCAGCAGCTGCGAGCCGGGAGTGACAGTTATATATGGTAAGTAGCCACAGATTCGTACAGAAATATGACACTGCTGGCCTGCTGTGGGTTTCGTGAGTGGAGCGCATACTTCCTCTGTAGAAGTGTTCTGGCATTTATTTTTTACAAGTCCGGTATAATCATACAGTGTTAGGGGATGAGTTCATTTTAAGCAAAATATAGCCCTGTTGTGTATTTCGTGTTGTGGTGTGTCTACCTGGAGAAAGTGACTGTTTGGGAAATACTCTGAGAAATCGACAAAATTTTAACGAATTGCTTCAAAAAATGTAAATACTGTCATATGTTGGTGTTCTCACAGGATATGCACGGTGGTGTTAGTTGTTACACATTTAAAGCTTCGTATTTAAGTGTGTCTTCTTCAAAATATTGGTAAAAATTAGCTACAAAACGGTAAATAGCATTGCATTTTGCCGAAAATAGTGTTGGTGCGGAACATTTGTGAAAACTAGACCAATACCACTGGGTGCAATGCTATGCTGGAAATATGCAATATCACCTGAATTTACTGATGATCCTACTGTTGCTGTTGATTGAGTGGGGTACAGACTAAGGCTCCTAGTTTCAAGATGAGGGGGAGACACTAAGGGGTGGTGAGATCAGTAGTGGGGGAAGGACCAATAGGAGCACAGTAGTGGTGGGGAAAGAGCACACTGCAGCCTTGAGGGGGACGCCATTTTTTGGGTCATAAATTACCACCATGAAAATCACTGTTATCACTTCATGCTAAAAGCATTTGACCATTAATTAACATCTGCATAAACATCAATGCAAGTCCCTTATTCAGCCGCCATCTTGCCCATAAATTATGGTAACTAACATGACAGTTGTCACCTATTAATTAAATCCTACATAAAAAAATTGGTCACAAGTGTGCAGTTTATGTAAATAAGACTTATTACATTAGGCTAGGGCAACATGCTGGTTTGTTTACACAAGAGAACAATGCCTCCTTTGTCCCAGAACTGGTACACACACCCACTTTTGTCATTTTGACTACCTGATAGGGTCTTTGGTAATGCAGAACGAACTTCTTTATTTTTCATTTCGGAACTTGAGGGTTACATAAAATAGCCCACTGCCTGACGTGATACTTACATAATTTTGCTTTTTTTGCGACCTTTTCCCTGACTTCCATGATTCTTTAATTTTACGTACTTATGGCATACTGTAGTAGTTTGTCCCAATTGTTGTAGCTGCTATTGACATAATAACTTAGCATTTTACACACCGCCGACGAACTCTCTCTATTCTACCGTTCATTTGTCGGTGAAGGGCACTACTTCATAACTTCTTAACACACAATAGTCGACATAACTGCAAGAACAATTCAGACATAAAGCTTGTGCCTTGGTCTGTTTTTATTGCTTCTGGTTTGCATAATTTCAGTAGCCAATGGTTAACGAAAGCATGAGCCACTGTGTCTGTTTCTTGGTTTGTTATGGCGACCATGGCCAAGTAACATGAGAAATGATTGATTATAATTAACGCATACCGGTTTCTTGTTGGTGATTATGTAAAAGGGTTCGAAGGATGTCAAGGCCCATTAACTGAAGAGGTTTCTCTGCCTCAGGCAGTTTTTGCATTGGTATTCGCTCTCGACTCAGTTCGGCTCTTCGAGTACGAGAAATGCAGTTCTTTATACGGTGCTCAACGTACTGTTTCCTTTGTGGCCACCAGTAATTTTCTATAATGCGGCTGTCCGTAGCTCGTCGTCCGCTGTGCTCAGCTGAAGTGGAATCATGCGCTTGCCTCCGTACTTGACCCTGGAAACAAGCTGGCACAAAGATGCTGCGCTCACTACATCTTTTCTTGCAAAGCACGCCATTTTCACAGCTGAACTATATGTGTTTCATGTAATATTGATCGACGTCGGTAGTTTGAGCTCTGTCCCAGTCTTCTGTGTTTATTCCAGTGAATTCAACTGCAAGTACTTTGTGGCTTAATCCTCCGGCACTACCAAGAGACTTCCCAGGAAGATGCACTTCCTAAAAACCGAATTCGTTATGCCTTAAGACCCAGTAGGTTAGCCTACTGCTTCGATCTTTTAATTCCAGTTATAATTCTGTTATGATCTTAAAATGCTTCCCATGCAGATAGCAACCAAAATATGTGATATCAAAATATAGCGCCAGTATTTCCTTTTCTGGTGTTAAATAATTATTTTATGCTTTATTCAATTGCCTGGAGGCGTAGGCTATGGGGTGTTCCTTCCTGTCCACCTCTTGGCTGAGAACACAGCTGAGGGCATGGCTGCTTGAACCAAAACACAAGATAAACTGTTTTTGATAATCTGGAAATATAAGAACAAGACTCATGGTTAGTAATTCCTTTGACAGTTGAATGCACTTGACAAACCGGAGTACAGTTGTAGTACTTTTACTGTGCTAGGCACTGGAAAATTCTTTGCGGCTTGCATAACCTGTGTGTCGGTACATACCCCATTCTAGCCAATAATGTGACCTAATTAGCGGACCTCCTACAAAACAGTATGACACTTTTCTAAGCTGACGACAGCCGTGCTGCACACAACCATTTGAATACTTCCCACAGACGCACCATGTGCTCCTATATGTCCTTGGAGTGTGTTATTACGTCATGAGATATACTAAGCATCTGAGGACTTCTTGGGTACAATTGCTACTGGCGATGACCAGGGGCTAGTATTTTATTCTATGTTTCCATCCTGAAGCTCTTGGTGTATAAACTCCTCCGTTACCAGTTGCATATAGTGGGAGGGGCGGGACATTATGGTTTCTTCCATACAGGTGGCTCGTTCCCCGTGGGAATTCTGTGTTTTACCAGCAGTGTAGCTGGTAGTGGTCCAGGCAAGTTAAACAATCCAGCATACTTTTCTAATACCTTCTCCATATCTATTCTGTCACATCCTTTCAGCCGCGCGGTATTAGCCGAGCGGTCTCGGGCGCTGCAGTCCTGGACTGAGCGGCTGGTCCCGGAGGAGATTCGAGTCCTCCCTCGGGCATGGGTGTGTGTGTTTGTCCTTAGGATAATTTAGGTTAAGTAGTGTGTAAGCTTAGGGACTGATGACCTTAGCAGTTAAGTCCCATAAGATTTCACACACATTTGAACATTTTGAACATTCTTTCAGATGTGACACTTGTCCCAGGTGTGCAGTTAAATTGACAGACTGTCCTGGTTTCCGGTATTCTGCATTGAAATCATCTTTTCAACTTCTAAGTTAGCTATCGTGTTCCGATTGATAGCCTCACCTCCTCTAAACCAAAATTGTCTATACTGATGGGCACTATTCGACTACTGTCTAACTAATGCTCATACGAGAAACTGTGTCGTACAAAATTTTGCGCCCGATACAGTACCTTGCTCTCTGGAAAGGACACTGCCATGCACTCGGTATTAACTAGCAAAGCAGCTCCTATGTTGATCCAGAGCAGCCTTGCTGTGCTTTTTGGTGTTGGACCCCGTGAGCCTAATTTAAGAGACTGTATACAGTGTAACCGACTTACCTGACGTCTCGGGTGTTCCTTGTTACAGTTCGGCTCTTTCAGCTGTGAAACTGAGTCAAAAGGACGTCTCATCCAACTATACTGTAGGGTGCTGGAGATCGACTTTTGCGTGATGTTTGATCAGAAAGTCCTGACCCAGGATGTCGTCACAGTTTATGCCTACGGAAGGCACAACTTTCACGCATATTCCGACGTCCCTCCCTCCAACTCGTGACCCCAGCACCACTTAACCTACAGTGTGGTGGGCTCAAATTCGGTGCACTAAATATACTTTGGCTAGCTATGGATTCTTGTGATCCTGTATCCGACAACAACTTACACGACTTTCCCTTTATACAGCCGAATAGACAAACGTCTATCGCAGATTCTACACTGTGGTGTCCCGTAGTCGAACTTACTGCGAACTCTGTACAGAGGTCATTCCACCCCATGCACTATTTAATGCAAGAGCATCAGAGTTATGTTGACAACATCCATGCACGTCTGGACATTTTTTAACAGAGTGCCCCACTTGCTTGCACCTTTAACATTGTGGTTTCATACAGAAACTTCGAATGAGTTTCTTAGAATTAGTTACCTTAGGGGTTGCGAAGCAACTCAAATCGCTTGATACAGGCAAGTCTTCAGGTCCAGATTGTATACCAATTAGGTTCCTTTCAGATAACGCTGATACAATAGCTCCCTACTTAGCATCATATACAACCGCTCGCTCACCGATAGATCTGTACCTACAGATTGGAAAATTGCGCAGGTCGCAACATTATGAATCACCTCGAAGGGAACGATCTATTGATACGTAATCAGCATGGTTTCAGAAAACATCGTTCTTGTGGAACGCAGCTAGCTCTTTATTCGCACGAAGTAATGGCCGCTATCGACAGGGGATCTCAAGTTGATTCCGTATTTCTAGATTTCCGGAAAGCTTTTGACACCGTTCCTCACAAGCGACTTCTAATCAAGCTACGGGCCTATGGGGTATCGTCTCAGTTGTGCGACTGGATTCGTGATTTCCTGTCAGGAAGGTCGCAGTTCATAGTAATAGAGGGCAAATCATCGAGTAAAACTGAAGTGCTATCAAGTGTTCCCCAGGGAAGCGTCCTGGGACCTCTGCTGTTCCTGATCTATATAAATGACCTGGGTGACAATCTGAGCAGTTCTCTTAGGTTGTTCGCAGATGATCAGTTGCAAAGCGATTTAGAAAAGATTGCTGTATGGTGTGGCAGGTGGCAGTTGACGCTAAATAACGAAAAGTGTGAGGTGATCCACATGAGTTCCAAAAGAAATCCGTTGGAATTCGATTACTCGATAAATAGTACAATTCTCAAGGCTGCCAATTCAACTAAGTACCTGGGTGTTAAAATTACGAACAACTTCAGTTGGAAAGACCACATAGATAATATTGTGGGGAAGGCGAGCCAAAGGTTGCGTTTCATTGGCAGGACCCTTAGAAGATGCAACAAATCCACTAAATAGACAGCTTACACTACACTCGTTCGTCCTCTGTTAGAATATTGCTGCGCGGTGTCGGATCCTTACCAGGTGGGATTGACGGAGGACATCGAAAGGGTGCAAAAAAGGGAAGCTCGTTTTGTATTATCACGTAATAGGGGAGGGAGTGTGGCAGATATGATACGCGAGTTGGGATGGAAGTCATTAAAGCAAAGACGTTTTTCGTCGCGGCGAGATCTATTTACGAAATTTCAGTCACCAACTTTCTCTTCCGAATGCGAAAATATTTTGTTGAGCCCAACCTACATAGGTAGGAATGATCATCAAAATAAAATAAGAGAATTCAGAGCTCGAACAGAAAGGTTTAGGTGTTCGTTTTTCCCGCGCGCTGTTCGGGAGTGGAATGGTAGAGAGATAGTATGATTGTGGTTCGATGAACCCTCTGCCGAGCACTTAAATGTGAATTGCAGAGTAATCATGTAGATGTAGATGTAGATGTGTCCCAGAGCACCACACCTATTACACAGAACCTCCGCATTAAACACTACCCGCTTCTCCCTTGGTATATTTACTGATACAGTTTCTGTCAAAGCTACTGCAACTGTCACTGCTTCTTCGAGGGTTCTCGGAAACTCCATGTATACTTTTCGCGATACTTCGGATGGCGCGCCCTTCCAAAGTGCATCAAATGCCCATTGTTCTGCCTAATGCAAAAGTGCTTTATTGACGCGATCTTCATTCGTTAATTCATCTTAACTGATATTAATTTGCTTGATGCTGTCCACAGAACCCCATATTGATTCTCCTTGTTTCTGCTACACACCGTTACGTTGTTCGTGACAATATCGTGAGGTATGTTCCTTCTTGTAACGATTCGCTAACCCTTCCTGAAATTCTGCGAAGGATTGAACGTCCCATAGTTTCTCTTTGCACATCATCTCAAACTAAGGTTAAACGAGCTGCACTTAACAACTGTTCATCATCCCAGTTTCCTAACTTTGTCGCCATATGCAAATTATCCACGAATACGAAAACATCTTTCCCAGATTTACTGGCTTAACGATGCCACCAATGAGGCTGTAACAGTATCAAGGATAGGTGAAGACACGCTCGAAGATGACCCATCCATTCTGTCACCCTTCAACTGATTCACTTCTCTTCACAAAACTTCATTGCCAGCTCTAACCTCACCTACTTCATTTACTAAATGCTGAATTGTCTCCTGCGTTGTTTGTTTCTCAGGGAAATCCATTTCACTCACAACTATCACCACAAGTGTATAGTATACCCAAGGTAGAAAGGAAAGGATCAACACAACGTGACAGGTCCAAAACAGGACACATGTTGCTGACACTGACTTAGAAACTTGCACTGAACATCACTGCTGCTGCTACTCCTCCTCTTTAAGGCTACGTTGGAGACTATTTCCAACTCCAGGAGACGTTCTGACACCAATAGCGTAACAGTATATGTACTGTGGGAGAGGAATGGGCGAGTAGTTCTCTGCTGGGAGTTGGAGATGGAACAGATGAAGAAGGCAGCCAATCAGTTGATAGAACTCTTTATTGACGAATATGCGTAGACGTTGTTCAACACATCTGAAACAGACAGGCTGCAGATGACCACATGTAGCCCTCAGATTCTAGCATACCGGTGTGGTAATACCGATGCAGGTGTTCCCTGTGGAAGGTAACAGTGGCCCGATTAGCACAGCACGCTGGCAGATGGCGGCTGATGGCCGCAGGGTGGCAGCACGGCCGTAAGGCAAAGTCCCTGTGTCTGGGTTGGACACTCAGGCAGTGGTCTTTGGTTTGCGGCCCGGTGGAAGCTGTGTCACAGATATGGCAATGATTGACATAGGCAGTGTGTCATTAGATGGTTCAGTGGCGACCACTTGCTAACAGGCTGGTCTTGGTGATTGCGCTGGCAGTTGCGAAAGGCCCCCTGTATCGAGTTCGTGTCAGAATGTCTGCAGCAGGATCTGCTGATGCTGTTATGCTGGCGGGGCACCGACGGATGTACTGCAGCCAAGTTTCGGTTGCTAGGGTACAGTTTTGGCTCCCAGTGACAGGGCCATTACATTGCACACAAAGCATTTGGGTGTTTCAGATCACATGCAAGGATTTCTTTCAGACTTTATGCGATTAACCCGCTTAAAATTTAATTCTACTGGCGACTATGACAACCTTCCTCACCACTATAATGTGGCTGCCTGTTTACAGAGACAGAATACATCTCTTATCAGCTGCTTTCACCTGTATGGGATGACTTTGCCTTCTGGCATCACGCTCCGCTGCTAGCACTGGTATTTCCAAGAGACGTACAACTCGATGGATATGTGTCTCTGATCTGCATGTCTTCCTCGATCGCAAACGTATGAGAGTTAGCTCTGTTCATTACGAACATGTTTCATACATCACTCACATGTTAGGACTCCTTTACTGCCATTATTTAGAAAACTGCTCGAAATGTTTGATGTCTTATGTATAATGTAAAAAGATTTACAATTTATGCGAGAAATCACCTAAAAATCACTTTAAAATGCAGCGCTAGTGCTTCCTATGTAATTGGAAATTATGCTCCAGGGCCGGATTATAACTATCTGTTGGATTAATCTGTACAAAGCTGTACCAGAAAAATCTTCATTGATAATAGTTTGTTTTGAGAGTTCTCTACGTAATTCTATACTACAGCGACAATACCGTAAGGAATTTTCCTGCACAGACACAAGTGCTGAATGTGATATAACACTCTATAGTGCTACTGCAGATCAATGCAGCTAACACCCGTGTTCATCACAAATGATTTGCAAATCTCTTGGGACAAATGTCTGTCGTTTATTTATATTGGGGTGTGGGACATTCGCAGTCCATTGTGAAGAAAGATGTTCTTTCTTCCAGCAGGATGTCCGCCCCCGGTAGCTGAGTGGTCAGCGCGACAGAATGTCAATCCTAAGGACCCGGTTCGATTCCCGGCTGGGTCGGAGATTTTCTCCGCTCAGAGACTGGGTGTTGTGCTCATAATTTCATGTCTATCGACGCGCAAGTCGCCGAGGTGGCGTCAAATCGAAAGACTTGTACCCGGCGAACGGTCTACCCGACGGGAGGCCCTAGTCACACGACATTTTCATTTCCAGCAGGATGATTGTCTGTGATCGGTTGAATTGTGCTACTTTGGCTTGATGGTGTATATAGTTCAGTGTGATGGTAAGTCAATACACACACTCATGGTAGTTCTGATAGCTTAACTGTGTGCTGTTGGCTGTATAGATGGGAATGGTCATTGGCCGGGAGGCCCCTTACGGGGCAGGTCCGGCCGCCTTGGTGCACGTCTTATTACATTCGACGCCACATTGGGCGACTTGTGCGCCGGATGGGGATGAAATGATGATGAAGACAACACAACACTCAGTCCCTGAGCGGAGAAAATCTCCGACTTAGCCAGAAATCGAATCCGGGCCCCTTAGGACGGCAGTTCGTCACGCTGACCATTCAGCTATCGGGGCGGACTCTGTATTGATGAATTGCAGGGAATGCACTACTGTGAAAGGCTGTATCAAAGTTCTAAAAGAATCTTCTCCATCACATCTGGTATACTTCGCAAACCTGACTAGCAACAGAATTCCAATGCAAGCATGTTGTTGAAGGGATTACATCTGCGTTCATGCCGGAGTGGCCGTGCGGTTCTAGGCGCTACAGTCTGGATCTGAGCGACCGCTACGGTCGCAGGTTCGAATCCTGCCTCGGGCATGGATGTGTGTGATGTCCTTAGGTTAGTTAGGTTTAATTAGTTCTAAGTTCTAGGCGACTGATGACCTCAGACGTTAAGTCGCATAGTGCTCAGAGCCATTTGAACCATTTGAGCCATATGCGTTCATCAGTAAAGGTTTAGAAATCCTGTGGAAATATGCTATGTATATGTCTGACAATTCACTCACCGCACATCTTCTGCGACACTATCTAATGGATGTACTGCACCACCATCTTCGATCATAAACCTGCAATACTTGTCATCAGACTTTGATCTCAAAAATATTCAGTGTCCGAAATCACAAACAGCACATCTCCATATCAATGTTTCCGCTGTCATAAACAAGAGAATACGACAGATCTACTCTCGCAAAGTTTATCCGTATAGAACCTACGTTCATCTTCCTTACGATGACACTGAGTTCAATGGCTCAAATGTCCACATGATGTTAAACCCCAGAAGACAATACCATAATAAATACGCAGGAGATGCTGGTCATTTAATGTACAACGTAAAATACTTATAATTTATGTAAGGACTCGTTTGAAATCACCTAAATAATAGATCACTTTCTGTTTATAAGAGGGATGACTCAAGTTTTGTGTGTCGTGCAGACCAGTATGGTACTGCTCTATTGATTGTACTGTAATATATGGATGGCATTAAATCATTATCAGCAAGTTCGCATTGCGTGTTCTCCATTCTCATATTGTGTATAACGTGGGACTGAGCAGGAAATGTTTTTATCCAAATAGCAAAAAAAAAAAAAAAAAAAAAAAAAAAAAAAAAAAAAAAAAAAAAAATTAACAAACCACTATATCATTCCACCCCTTTCAAATTTTACCTTTGACTTTGTAAACTATAGGAGAAGTTTAGACGGCTTAGCTTTGCGGGAATGATACTCAAAAACTGGCATGCGCTGAAAAGGAAAAATAGCATAGAAGACACTAGTATGATCAATTCTATAGAGCATGAAAGTAGATACCGAACGAAATCGGTGACACTTTGCTAGGATCATAGCAGTTGTTTGCCCTACAGCTTTAGTGGAACGATAGTCTCGGCATTGGAATGTGAATATGGTGCGCTTCTCGTTCGTTGGATGGTGCACAAGTATGTGATGCACTGAATGACGTCTGATGGTATCTCATGCACTGCCGGAGGGGGCACGTTTTCTGAAAACTACCTTGAGCAGCTGATTTGGCAGCTACAAACAGGCCGTACCTTCTCGACAGCGTCAGTAGAGAGTAGTCAAGAAAGCTAGGAGAGTGTTTCTGCTAGAAAGATCAGATAAGCAGTTGTTAGCATCTCACTTAGACAGTAAATCATATCACTTCGTTCCAGTAAGGTGGACGAAGGGGAATTATGAGCAAAGTTTAAACAGCTTGTAAATTATAATCTGAAGACCAATGCGCAGAATAAGTGGATTAAGGACGGAAAAGACCCACCATGGTTTAACAACGAAATTCATAAAATGCTGAGGAAACAATTCAAAAGAGCCGAAAGTTAGCAGAGATGCGTGCGTCTGTGGAAAGACCAATGAGCGAAGCATACATCTTGCGACCGTCATACCTTAGTAATAGATCTTGCCGAGAAACGGAGAAAATTCTGGTCCTACGTAAAATTGCTAACTGGGTCTGAGGCTTCAATGCAGTCACTCGTTGACCAGTCTGGTATGGCAGTAGAAGACAGCTAAAGCAAACCCGAAGATTTAAATTTCTCATTTAAGAAGTTGTTCACGCAGGTGAACCGTACAAATTTACAATCATTTGACCATCGCACAGACTCTCGTATATAGTACATTGCGACAAGCATTGCTGGTGTAGAGAAACAACTGAAAGAGATGAAAGCAAATGAGTTGCCACGTCCTGATGGAATCCCAGTTCGGGTTTACACAGAGTACTCTACGGCAGGGGTCGGTAAGTAGTTTTCAGTAGGGTCCGGATTCGGTGTAAATTTTTTTATGAAGGTCCAGAAAAAAACTAATAATTAAAAGGTACTGTTTTTTATTTTGTTTTTAAAGAAAGGGTAAACCAAGTAAAAGAAGTAGTTCTCAGTTAATATTGTAATATATTCAATGTGAGAAATTACATCGACGGTCTTGAGCCAGTTTTTTAAAGTTCGGTGTACGAGGGCAACAGCAAATGCGAAGTATGTCTTCGAGGTGGGCGTCCGTCAACCTTGATCGATATGTGTTCTTCGAAAAATTCATTTTCGAGAACGACGATTCGCATATATATATATATATATATATATATATATATATATATATATATATATATATATATATATCGAACCAAACATAGTGGCCAGATTGATAGCTACTTTCTTACAATTTTTTCTGAAACATGTTTACCCAAAAATTCTTCAGTGGATACAGTTTTATACACTTGCAAAGAAATATCTTCTTGCAAGTCGATTATCTCCACTTCAAGTGAAGACTTTGAAACGCTGAACAACTTAGCAGCCACATCAGTCCATTCTGCCAACGCATCAACTTCATAAGGAAATTTTAGGAATTGAGACAGCTTTCCAATTTCTGCAAAGTCTTGAAATCTTGTAGCAAATTCGTCCCATAAATCGGACAGAAATCTTACAAACACTGCAATGTCTTCTTCAGAGTTCTCTTTTTTATACTCAAGAATTGTTGGGAAATGAATAAATTCGTGCCTTACAATATCTTTTTCAAAAATATCCAGCTTACGACGAAAAGCAGACACGCTTTGTATCAGATCACACATTAATTTCCCATTCCCTTGTAACTCTATGTTGAGCGCATTTAAATGTTTCAGAATATCCTTCAGAAAAGCCACATCTAGCATATTGCGCTCGTTTGTTATGAACTCTAAGTGCTTCTTTGCTCCCTGCGTATCCAAGATTTGCAAGAAGGTTACTTCTTCCTTTATTAGCCAGAAACGTTCAACAACTTGACCTTCACTTAACCAAAGAACATTGTTGTATTGCAATAAGTCAGAATACGCTGCATCACATTCTCAAAGAAACTTCTTGAACTTTCGGTGTTGAAGAGATGAATGAGATCTCATAAAATTAATCAATTGCACCAAGTTCTCCATTACTTCTTTCAGTGTAGCACTGAGTTTCCCACAAAGGTCAGTCTGATACGATATTAGACCTGGATTCTGATCCCTGATTTTCCTTACTACACCTTTTTCTTTACCAATCATCGCTGGGCCACCGTCAGTTGAAAGCGACACTATTTTATCAAAACTAATGTTGGAATTATTAATAAATTCGTCAATAGCTTTGAATAAATCTTCTCCTCGAGTGTTACCTTTCGAAAGCAATATTGCGAGCAATTTTTCCCTGAATATCTTATTTTCAATGTCGAAAAATCTCACTAAAATAGATATTTGTTCATCATCAAAAATGTCACATGATTCGTCAAGTGCAATGGCATAGCATGGTGCCTTTTCCAAAAGTTCAAGCAGAGTGCTTTTAATATAAGTAATATAAGTAATTTCCGTTCTTCTTGTATTACTTCTTGCCGACATTGGAATACTTTGAATTGCAGCGACAACGTCCTTTTTTTATTCAAAAAGTGCCGAGGCTACTTCCAACATACATTCTTTCATTATTTCAGAAGCTGAAAATGGTTTTTGGTATTTACTAAGTGCCCAGCACACACGTAACGCTGCTTCTGCCGATTTTTCTTGCTCACTCATGCAGCGAACCAACGATTTCGTGCTTTTTTCGTAAGAAGTGAGATATTCCTGTAATTTAAATTTAAATTTTATCATGATAAGTTTACAAACCAGTTATACATATCACATTTATACATTATCTAATAGAATTATATTACCTGTAGTTTTTCTTTACGAGCCTCACTGCCAAGAGGAAAGTTTTTGTGGAAATGCTGATGAGTTGTTTCATAGTGTCGCTTTAAATTGCCACTTTTAATAACAGCGACAGTTTTATTACATAATAAGCAAACTGGAACCGCTTGAGGCCTATCAGGCAGCGTAAAACAATGTTTTTCAGTCCATTCAGTCAAAAATCTCCTATTTTCAGTGTCCAATTTTCGCTTTTTCGGACCCATTATTAATGTAAGTATGTATGTACGAAAAGGTTTTTCACACGATAAATTGTAAAACAAATTAATAGTTACTCTGCGGCCTGCGTGCGATTGGCGAAACGAAGTAAAGACCGACCGCCCACTGTGCTCTCTTTGACTAAAACGACAGGTTCGGACTTGTTTAACAAATGAACGAGTGAGCAGTGACGCGTGGTGGGAGGCGCTACTCGCCGAGAAAAATAGAATGAAACGGATCGACTCGACTAAATGATTTGCTAATCTACTCGACTAAATTTTTGTTTTACAGACACGTTTAGTTACTAAACTACTCAGTACTCGACTAAATTTCTAGCCTAGTGCGAACGAGACGCCGGGATACTTAGTTGGACGTCGGACTGTATTTAAGAATATTTGGTGGTCCGAGGTTCGACCTTCCGCGGTCCGTATACGGACCGCGGTCCGCCTGTTGCCGATCTCTGCTCTACGACGTTGGCCACTTAGCTCGCGTTTACCGCCAATTTCTCGCCCAGCACAAAGTCCTAAGCAACTGGAAAAAAGCGCAGGTAACTCCTGTATATAAGAAGGCTAAAAGAACGGACCCGCAAAATTACAGAACAATATCTTTAACATCGGTTTACGGTAGAATCCTTGAACATACTCGAATATAATAAATTCCCTTGGGAGGGAAAAGCTTCTGTCCACAAATCAGCACGGCTTTAAAAAGCATTACTTGTGCGAAACTCAGTGTGTCCTTTCTCACATGATACACTATGGGATCAAAAGTATCCGGACACCCCCAGAAACATACATCTTTCATATTAGGTGCAGTGTGCTGCCACCTACGGCCAAGTACTCCATACCTGCGACCTCAGTAGTCATTAGACATCATGAGAGAGCAGAATGGGGCGCTCGGCGAAACTCACGAACTTCGAACGTGGTCAGGTGATTGGGTGTCACTTGTGTCATACGTCAGTACGCGAGATTTCCACACTCCTAAACATCCCTAGGTCCACCGTTTCCGATGTGATAGTGAAGTGGAAACGTGAAGGGACACGTTCAGCACAAAAACGTACAGGTCGACCTCGTCTGTTGACTGACAGAGACTACGGACAGCTGAAGATGGTCGTAATATGTAGCAGACATCTATTCAGATCAACACACAGGAATTCCAAACTGCATCTGGATCCACTGCAATAAAACTTGGATTTCATTGTCGAGCGGCTGTTCATAAGCCACATATCACGCCGGTAAATGCCAAAGGACACCTCGCTTGGTGTACGGAGCGTAAACATTGGACGATTGAACAGTGGAAACACGTTGTATGGAATGACGAATCACGGTACATAATGTGGCGATCCGATGGCAGGGGGTGGGTATGGCGAATGCCCAGTGAACGTCATCTTCCAGCGTGTGTAGTGCCAACAGTACAATTCGGAGGCGGTGGTGTTATGGTGTGGTCGTGTTTTTCATGGAGAGGACTTGCACCCCTTGTTGTTTTGCGTGGTGCTATCACAGCAAAGGCCTACATTGATTTTTTAAGCACGTTCTTGCTTCCCACTGTTAAAGAGCAATTCGGGGATGGCGATTGCATCTTTCAACACAATCGAGCGCCTGTTTATAATGCACGGCATGTGGCGGACTGGTTACACGACAATAACATCCCTGTAATCAACCGGTCTGCACAGAGTCCTGACCTGAATCCTATAGAACACCTTAGGGATGTTTTGGAACGCCGACTTTGTGACAGGCCTTACCGACCGACATCGATACCTCTCCTCAGTGCAGCACTCCGTGAAGAATGGGCTGCCATTCCCTAAGAAACCTTCCAGCACCAGACTGAACATATGCCTGCGAGAGTGCAAGCTGTCATCAAGGTTAAGGATGGGCCAACACCATATTGAATTCCAGCATTACCGATGGAGGGCGCCACGAACTTGTAAGTCATTTTCAGCCAGGTGTCCGGATATTTTTGATCACATAGTGTGTCCTGCGAACCATGGGTGATGGGCTTGAAGAGGATTACATATTCCTAGATTTCCGTAAAGTATTTGACATGGTGCCACACTGTTGATTATTAACAGAGGTACAAGCATACGGAATAGGTTCCGAGGTATGTGAGTGGCTTGAAGATTTCTTAAGCAACAGAACCCAGTATGTTGTCCTCGACAGCGAGTGCTTATCAGAGACAAGGGTATGGTTGGAAATGCCCCAGGGGAGTGTGACAAGACCGCTGTTATTTTCTACATACATAGATTTACACAAAACTTCTAGATGGTATGACGAATGGCAGCTAGCTCTAAACATAGAGAAATGTAAGTTAATGCGAATGAGTACGTAAAATAAACCCATAATGTTGGGATATAACGTTAGTACTGTCCTGCTTGACACAGTCACATCGTTTAAATGTCTGGACGTAACGTTGCAAAGCGATATGAAATGGAAATAGAGCATTTGAGGACTGTGGTAGGGAAGCTAAATGGTCGACTTCGATTTATTGGGAGAATTTTGGAAAAGTGTGGTTCATCTGTAAAGGAGACCGCATATACGACCAAGTGCGGCCTATTCTTGAGTACTGCTCGAGTGTTTGGGATCTGTACCAGGCCAGTTTAAAGAAAGACATGACACGTTGCTAGGATTGTTACCAGTAGGTTCAAACAACACGTAGGTGTTGCATAGGTGCTTCAGGAAATCAAATGAGAACCCCTGGAGGAAATGCGACGTTCTTTTCGAGCAACAATAGTGAGAAAATTCGGAGAATCGGCATTAGAAGCTGACTACCGAACGATACTTCTGCCGCCAACACACACTTCGTGTAAGGACCACGAACACAAGATACGAGAAATTAGGGCGCATACAGTGACACATAATCGTTTTTCCCTCGCGCTATTTGGAACATGAATGGAAATGACTAGTAGTGGTACAGCGTACCCTCGGCCACGCCCGTATGATGTCTTGCGGAGTATGGATGCAGATGCCTGCGGCATCCACCACCCCAAGTCAGCTTTGTTACTTCCGCACATGTTCGGTATACGATGGTGGCGTTATAGTATCTGATCATCGATGGATGTTGCTGGCTGCTGCGTCTCCTGTAGTTGTTCACATAAATAAAAGAACGAACGCGACGAAAGAGGTTCGGCTGTGATGAGGGACTTCGCGGCAGTCAGCACAGATGGTGGCTCAGCATGTGGTGTTTATTTAAGTAAATAAACATTCCTGCCCTGTTTTATCCCACTGCTTGCCTTATGTCTCATGCCTCCCCTTAGTCTAGTCGGTGTCTAACATTGTTGCGTCGTTACATGTTGTGTGACAACATATCAAATAATCAAGTAACGATATTTTAGCGAGGGGAAAACGAGTGTATGCTTCCACCTGATTTATTCTGTCTTCAAAGTTCTTACATGAAATGTGAATCATTCTGCTGCTCGTCGTAGCTGTATGTTCTGTAAGCTCTAGCGTTAATGTTTCACTATGGGATTGGCGGTGCATCTCACTGGTGTGACGTACCACATACTGCTGTTGGCTGGCAGGCCTGCGGAGGGTGTGAGCCACCAACACCCTGGACCAGACCACTTGATTCATAGCTTCACTATGCTGACAGCATTATCCCCCCTTAGATGTACGCTTGGGAACTCTACTCATCTGCAGTCTCTCGACCAGCTTGCTGAGCTTGTTTGGAGTCTGTAGCAGCTTTCTGAACCGTTAAAGCCTCTTATAAAGTATCCAGCAGTGAAAGATGGAACGTTAGGCGGAGAGTTATGCCTAGGTCCATGGCCTTATGCCCATAAATCAAATATCAACAATATCTTAAGAGCAAAGTTTGATGACATGTTCGCAGCAGTCGTCAAGAAGAATCCTATAGGCAAATCACAAGGCAGGGGAAAATCTGTTAAAGGGCAGATATAGTATACACCAGAGCTAGATAAATTAAAAAGTATAATGTAACTTTGATGAAGTCTGTCCACTCATGACTGGTAAATGATGCAGATCGTTTAATGCAAGAATAAAGATAGAAGCAAGGATTAGTAATTTTAAATATTATGGAGAAATGATATAAAATAATGCTTCACAAAGATCATTAATAGGCATAAAATTAAAGAACTGAAACTGTTAACATTAATAATTAGAAGTGCATCTCTTCAAATGCAAAACTAAGAACCTACTATATTAGTGTGGCAAGGCAGTAATGTTTATTTAAGCACAAGGGTTAAACATTGAACTACAAGTTGGATACAAAAATTGTAGGTACAACACAGAAAAACGAAGCTTGGAAAATGAGAAGTAATGAAAAGACCTACCCATACATACATAAATATTGTACACAATTGTCGTAAGTCAACACTATTGTCGAATTTTTTAGAGACCATAACGTGAAAAACGTTTCAGAGAAACAGTAAATTTTGTACCACATTTATTTGAACCGTAGTAGGTGTCTCGTTTTGGCTCTTAATCGCTTCAATTCTAAAAGACTACTAGTAATATTTGCAGTATACCAGATCCATATATTAAAAATAATCAGGCAGCTTAGTCCGTATTGTCAACTGATTGGAAGCTGCTGTGAATGAGTAAATGTAAGTTCTATCCAGTTCTTGTTCTATAATGATTGACACAGCTGTTTGTGCAGTAATTAACAATGTTATTTTTGTGTACAATTGTTTGATAAATTTATACACACAGTGCAATTAAAATCTCCAGCATTTTGAACATATATTAACAATGAGCTTGATTACCATTTTTGGTTATTATTCTTATGGACCTTTCCTGCAGTTTGAAAACTGTGTTCATATTTTATGCATTTGTTCAGCAGAAAGGAATGCCATTAGCTTAGTGTACGTATCAGCAGTATATAGCTAAAAGATACTGCCTGTTACACACTGATGGCAGGACTCTAAGAGCATAACATGCTGATGACATGCTGTTTGTTAATATCTTTGTGGATTCATACAAGTTCAACTGAGAATGAATATTCATTCTTCAAAATTTTTCATTTTCTACACATTCTATAGAGATCTCATCTCCATTTAATTTAACGGAGTCATTTTCCCTCTTCAAACTGAAATTCCTGGTACTTGTTTTCCTAATGTTCAGTGTCACTTTATTGCTTATTGACCAATTATAAACTTCCTCGAGGTTTTCATTTGCTTTGCAAAGAGTTCTCTCGTTTTTTTCAGAGGCTATAAGATTGCTGCCATCAGCAAAGAGAATTTTTTTCCCATGACAAACACACTGGAAAGGCACTGATGTATATCACGAACAGTATTTATTCTAAAATGCTACACTGAGGAACTCCTATATTCATGTACTTTGGTTCTGATAAGTGTTTTACTAAATGCTTAGACTTATTTGAGGTATGTATTATCCTCTTATTCCTAATGCTTCTAGCTTATTTCGTAGAATCTCAGGGTCAGCAGTATCAAAAGCCTTAAAAAGATCTAAAAAATATGTCGACAATACACTTATATTTGTCAAGAGCATCAAATACCACTTTTGTCAATTCTACTATAGATGATTATATACTCCCACCACTTCAGGAAACAAACTGTGATTCAGTTAAAAGGTTTTATTTATTCAAGAAATTCATTAATCTGTCTTTTATAGCTGATTCGACTGTTTTTGAGGATGGTGACAGCAAGGAAATGGACTAGTAATTTTCTGCGTCTTCTGCATTACCTTTCTTTAGCAGAGGTACAACTCTTATCTGTTTTAAATACTCTGTAAATTTCCTTGATGTCAAATATTTGTTTATTATGGTTATTAAGGGAGCTTGTATACTCTCTAGACATTGTTTCAGTTACATATTGGTACTTCATCTAAGCCTACTGACTTTTTATTTTTTTGTACAGTTTTACTACTTCATGCTCTGTGGTTGGTAGCAACATCATTCTACTTAGTCCATAATAATTTGCTGGTGTTATAAATGTTTTTGAGACTTTTTGCTGTAACTTGTCTGCATTACTTGAAAATGCTCATTCACATAGTTTGCTAAGTGACGTGGATCATTTATTACTTCATCCTCCTTCCTTATCAGTACATTATTATATCTTTGTTAGTCTCTCCCTTTTTATAACATCCCAGACTGATTTGCTTTTATTCTCTGCCTTGTATATTATTTTACCATTAAATGACCTTTTTGCAGCACTCATCATCTACCTATGAACCTTTTTGTACCTATGACAGAAATTTAGGAACTCTGGCTGATTATGACTCTTCTTCATGGAACTAAGGTACTTAAGGATTTGAAAGGACTTCTTAAAACATGCTGTTATCTATTTGTTTTTGTGAAACATTGATACTGATGTGGATATTTTTCGAAATGTCTTTTCAATGTTAAATTTAAATAATGTTGAGAATTTCTCATTTACATTGGTTTCTCTATACACTTCATTCCAACTTTGGTTTGCTAGTGCTTTTGAAAAATTTTGTATTTTGATTTCTGACAAATGACTTTTGTAGGCTTGAAGCTTACGGCTTTTTTTTCATGCCTAATTTCGCTGTTACTGTTTGGCAGAAATGGTTTGATAGTCCAAGATATTTTACAGTTCTTTCTTTTTCTTTATGACATGTGTTATGTGTGTCATTTGATGTTTTAAAATGCTAAGGATGCTCTTTAGGCTGGGGAACCTATTATTTGGATTTGTCCTAAAAAAAAAAGGCCCACTTCTCCTACCCATGACAATAGGTATTTGACCATGTATTTCCGTTTTCATATTTCCGGCCACATGGTAGTTAATGATGCAGTCATTGTAGTAACCCTTGTTATACTATTGATGAACAGGGATATGACAAAACTCTGAATGATGTTTATGAGGTTGCAACTAGTTTTATATATGATATGTGTTTATCTATCCACATAAAATTATATTGACTTTCATAGTTGAAATTTTACCTAGAATTTCTGATAATTTATTCAAAAAGTGTCCAAACTATCACTGGGAGATTGGTACATATTTGAAATGTTTGATATATTGGTATTATCAAGCCCCCTTTTAATTCAAAAGCTGATATTTTACTTAATGTACTAAGGCTGTTTCTTGATTTGAATTGTGTTCCTTTTCTGATATAAACGCATGGTCCTCTGTCCTTTGAAGTAGTCTTACATAGTCCTTTCATACAACGATAATTTCTGTATCTCTACACCAACACTTAGTGACACAAACTACTGTACAGGTCTAATTTCGAACACAACTTCAAATTGTTGTCTTTTATTTTTTATAGATTGCATGTTGTGGTGAAGGAGCGTCAAGTCTGTGAAATGTCCCATGTTACTTTTTTAATGGTTTCTTTTTCTTTATGACATGTGTTACGTGTGTCATGTGGTGTTTTAAAATGCTGAGGATGCTATTTAAGCTGAGGAACTTATTGTATGGATTTGTTCTAAAAAACACCCACTTCTCCTACCTGTGACAATAGGTATTGGATCATGTATGGCACAATATCAAACCCCTATACTCTCATGAATCAGCTGTACCAATCTTCCCTTCCCAGTGCAGTGCAGGTGTAGGTGTAGGTGGTGAAGCTAGATATATCGGTAGTCCAAAAAGGCACCATGGCAACATGTGTAAAGCCAGCTGCCATCAGTGCCACATCTAAACCCACATTAATCCATCACACAGCTCCATTAAGGTGTGTCCAATCATGGTGCTGGAACAGCTCAACGATGTATACATTGGTGCTGTAGGACTGGGAAGCTATCTTGTCCTGATCACCACCTGTGTCATATGATCCATCCCTGTCCAAACCGTTTCCCACCCCATTTACTATCACATGTCACCTTATGAAATTTCTTATATAAAGGCCCCAAGTCCTCTCTCACTTGTCTTAGACCTATATTTGGTTTTAAAATGCTGGTGGCTTTGTATGCTGCTCCTAAGCTTTCTTTAACTGAGAGTCTATACATTGCCCATGGCTAGTACCTAGCAGCAGCACTTTCTTCTTCCCAAAACCTTACACATTCCTTGGCTTCCTGAATGCAGTCAAAGTGTGCTGCACATTTCCTGATCCTAGTCCTACCCAGCCTCTTTTCCACTGATGTCTTGCAGTGGTAGATACTTGCTTTCAGCGTTGATATTAAAATGATAAGCTTGCGTTGTCTTCCTCCCTGCCTTCCTACCAACTGCCAGTTCCAAAACACCCTCCTCTACTCTATCTCCCTTGATTCTAATCAGTTCCTTCGTTGCTTCCCCCAACTGTGTCCGAAAGGTGCAGATTTTCCTTTTCTATTCCTCAGTTAAAATGTTCCTACGGAATACTCTACAGTTCCGAGAGATAGCCTCTTCCATTTTCTCAGTGTTCGCATCACTGAATTCTTCCCATCGAAAATATTTCCTACAAGACTGACAAACCAATTGCCTTTCTCAATACCCTGTAACAGCTCCCACATTGAGCACTTTTGTTCAGTTTCAAAGGAAGAACTAAATTGAACTTTAAAGAACATATCAAGTTTGTCAAGGACGTAAGATAGATTATTTGTAAACAAAAACTACACTAATAGTGTTTTGTGCTGTCACTGTTGTTTTTGGTACTAATTTTGACATATGACAGAAGAATGAATTAGTAGTTACTTCTCTTTTAGCGCTCGCATTACCAAGTTTGTTTGGTTATGTTCTTACACGTTTATAACACGGAAAATGTAGGCCCCGGTCGCGTCTCTCTACCTAATAAACACTATGCAATCTGCTGAGAAATATGATTTAGAAACGTTTAGTTACACTTTTATACCCAGAATAGATGCTACTGAAACTTATAGTTGTCTGTATTTAACGAAATTTGTGCTATTAAAAAACCTTCAATAGAATTTTCCATGCTTATGTCGCGTAATGTTTCGGCCTACTTAGCCACTGTCGTGATTTCAGATAACACAAGTCGATTTTTAGAAAAAAACGCAATCGAAATGCTAAATATTCACTTGTGTAACAATAACAGATTATACAGTAGCTATACAAAACAAAATAAATTTAAATTTAATACAATTTACTCTTAAATAAATACTTGTTTGTGCAGAAAATATACCTGTGTATCTCATTTGGCAGCCATCTTGGATTTTAATGACACTGACTAAGGTGTCCAGTCATTCACAGATAAGACAAAACTGAAATTGAGGGAGCAAAGCAAAATCAAAAATGCTTAATCCATTCTAAATATCCCTTTACAAATGAAAACACAGGTGTTCTGTCAAAATTCAATTCTTGGACCTCTCAGATGATGAGTGAAATAGGTGTTAATGTCAGTGGCATTGAGGAACAGCTGAAATTGCTAAAACTGAACAGAGCTCTGGGGCCCAGTGAGATCCCTATCTGATTCTACACCTAATTTGGGGCCATCTCTTTACTGTAATCTCTATAAATCCCTTGAAGAAGAAATAAATAACGCACCTACTAGTAGATGTGATCCACAAAGCTACTGTCCAATATCCTTGACATCCTTTTGCTGTAGAGTCTTAGAACATATTGTGAGCTCAAACATCATGTTAGATTAGATTAGATTAGATTCAGTTTTCGTTTCATAGACCCAAAAATTGAAATGATTCTCCTGGGTGTGGAACATGTCAGAAAGTATAACATAAAAACATAAAACATTTGAATATAATACCTAATACCTTGATTATTTGCCAGGGGATTGTCGAAATAGGTGATTCCAGTGAGGTATACTGGAACAACTAATATTTACAGAATTAACACACTGTCAGAATTAAGCATTATCATGCACTATTAATAAATTTACCATACACAAAATACCTAATCTTGAATGTAGTGGCCAAGTGCTGTCAAAACTGAAATCTAACAGACATTTTCACTTAATCTGGCTTAACAGTCTCTGTTAAGATATTCATCTATAGAGTAAACGGAGTTGCCTATCAAAAAGTCTCTTGAACAGAATGACCTCCTTCATGCCAACGAGTATGGTTTACGAAAACATCGACCACGCGAAAGCCAACTCCTATCTTTCTCACATGACACCCTGAAAACCATGGCTCAAGGCAGCGAGACAGATGCAGTATTTCTCGATTTCCGAGAAACACTTTGCAAAGTGGCATATTTATGCTGATTATCGAAAGTACAATGGTATAGGTTTATAATGAAAGCTTGTGACTGGATTGAGATTTTTTTCTTAGAGAGGACACAGCATGTTGTTTTGTATGGTGAATCATTGGCAGATGTAACAATAGCTGCAGATGTAACCCAGGGAAGTGTTATCAGCTGGGAATATAACCCCTTTACTGTTACATTGGTTATAAATCATCCAGTACTCAGTTTTGAGCCATATCAACATCACTAGTACTTTATATTGTGTCCTCCCAAATTCCTTCACACCTTCCACGTCCATTGACATCATATGCAATGACCTACTGCATGTGTCAATCTCATTACCTGTATTTTTCGTCATCCTTCTCTTTTTGTGTTTATTTTCACTTAAAAATCAGCACTGCTACTACATTTAAATCCCTTTAACTGATAACGCCAGTTCTGAAGTTATCTTCTTCAGCAGTATTCAAACCATAATTATCACAATAAAGATAATCTGTATCAAATCTTATTTACTCTTATGTTGAAAACAACTTCTTATATTTTATGTAGCTCATGGATGCACAGGTATCACGTAAAGGTCAAGGATGCTCCACTCTCCACATCCTTTAAGGTTTCAAAGGAATGAAATAACGATTAAGAGTAACTCATGAAGCAGACTGTATTAACTAATATGCTGGACTCATATTCAGGAGGGACATGGTTCGTATCGCTTAAGGTCTGTCCACATGCACTGATCTGTCTGCGCAGATGTTTGTGTGTGGAACAAATCGCCACAAATTTGGTGCGTCCATAAGACACAGTTACAGTCTACAGATAGCTCGACATCTGTCGGTCTAGGTAAGAACTTTCAGTCCCAAGCGGTTACCATTTCGCAAAAGATATTTCTATGCTGAGGTCTATGTTCGCATCTAGCCTTAAAAACACCAACAAAGTGTGAGAGGCAGAAAGAACGCTACATGGTCAAGATATTGACACATTAAGCGACAAACAGTTTTCACATATTTAGATTTGTTTTTGGAAGTTGTCCACCTTGAACTAGACACAGCTTTGTGTATTGCACAAGGCAGATCCTCTTCAAAAACAAATCTATCTGTAGGCTGTAACACAGACGAAAGTGCTCCAATCGCAGGATGATTATTTCACATATTTACTTCATAAGTTACATGGCTATACCGACGACTGGTGAAATTATTTGTAAAGGGACATATGGTCATGAATATCTACTGACGCTCGTAACTCCTCATATAACACGGCAAAATACATGTATGAGAAGAGTATTTTCACCTGAACTGCTGATAATGATATTGTGATACCTGGCAATAGGAATACATTCCAAGGATTTAGAATTTTTAGATACTAACGTCCAAACAATGCTGAGCCAAATAATACCTAACACATGCAAAGCTATATACACTGTTCTGATGAAGGATTTTATGAAAACAAGTAAACCATCTCAGTTATGAAAGATATCTACTGCATGAAGTTGCAGATAAGATTTTCTGATGTATTTTGAACTCTGTACATTTTAATAAATTATGGGAGTTGCCAATGATGATTCATTTACTTTGCTTCTGAGTGTCTACGGTGTTTTGGTTCCCTGCTTGAAGTCTACCAGCAACCTGTTATAAATTTTTTCAAAATATAAAACTCCATTCTGGACTCTAGATAGGGATTTATGATGTATGTGGAATGTTTTACTTTTAATATTTTGGTAGTGAATTATACAGTTCACTTTTGATTCCTTTTGTCATAAGTAATATTTTCCGTAAGGGAACCAATATATTGACACAGAAGAGTAAGATTACCCATGTCCCTGAAGACACTGGTGCAAGATATTTTGGGTTAGCAACTCATCACAATATTTCGACTGCGCTCTGATGTGGAATATTTTTTTTTTTTTTTTTACTTCAGCTAGAGTGAGACAAAAGATTATGGTTAGGAAAGTACTGAGTGAAAGTATGCTAGCAATCCCTTTTGCTGATCAACTTGATGAGAGAAATTTCTCAGTACAAAGCAGGCGATGAGTCCTACATTTTTCATATGTTCAGCATTGAAGTCCCGAAAGGTCTGACGCGTATCAACCATTTTAGCATTCACCGCGTACGCGTAGTCGATAGACACTAGACTAAACCATGTACTGGAGAAACAGCTGACGTTTAGCGCACCAGATTTGCAGCGCTCTCCAGTCCACATGCTCAGGTTTGTCTGTGCGGATGTGATTTGCTCCCACAGATTTGACCAATTTTGCTCAAACCGCCAGCTACAAGTTCCATGCTTGCACATGTCTCATTTCTGCGCAAATCATCTGTCCACACGACATTTCTGCGCAGGCGCAATGTGCATCAACATTTGCGCTGACAGGTTGTTCATGTGGGTCGGTCTTCATTCGTTCATATTGATGTGCGTCTCAGTTGTTTCCGAAAATCATTTCAATTGAATGGGTTCGATCTACCTCCAGACCCTTATCCAAAAATGGTACCTATTCTCCTGTAAATAATTCCTACTCATCGCGTAATTCTCCGTGGCGACGTATATGGATCTTTGGCGATGGTCGCGTGGGTGTATTTTTGTAGTTGATCATGTTTGGAGTTTGCGTGTTTTTGTACAGTAGAATTAAATTTTAAAACATGATACACAGGCTTCTCTCCAGTATTTAACGTAGTTTGTACATGTGTCCATACCATGAGGTAGTTTCGTAAATTACTGCAGAAACTGTCCGTAGTCTGACAAATGTCAGAGAGGTTAACGTGTGATAATGCGATAGTGAGTGCCGAATGTATAATGACATTGCAGTTAAAACATGTACAGATTATTAAATGAAAACGGAATAACATGTTAATACTGAAGTTCCGTGTTTTGAATAAGTCCGGGAGACCTATAAATTATGCACACTACCTCGTGTATGACACAGAGCTGTTTAAAACAATGATCACTGATCATAATCACAAAAATGTACTGTAGATAAAAAGTTAGTCTCCTTATGTAGTTGTAAACAACTCAAGAAACAGCAGACATGGATAAAATTCAATTATGTGAAAGCTTGATGAAGTGGGTAAGTACCGCAAGCGAGTATGTTTACAATTTTCTGATACTTGAATTGCCAGAAACAAAAGCACTGACAGCCGAAGTTCTGACAATAATGTTAGTGATACAGACCAGTCGATAGTGCGAAAGGGTAAAAATGTCATTAGCTGAAACGTGGTGCTGGAAGTAACATGTTTCCGTGGAACACCACTGTCGTTAGTCACGCCGTTTTGTGCAGTTACTCTAGTACTGCTTTCGTGTAATCCTGTTCAAACACTTATTAAAGCAGATAGGTCACGACTGTCATTCTAAGAACATTGGAACCGAATGCCCCTCGGTCTGTTATTTGAGAGGCATTGAGATCTGAATGAAGCGAACACTACTGTTTTGTAGAATAAAAGCCACATTACAGGGGTCTCTTTTTTTTTAATTAATTCTGCAGAATTGAAAGTTTCTTTGCTGATAACACAAATAAGTTACAGCTAGGACAAAAACAGCTGTGCAATTAATGTGTGCAGCAAAGTAAGAAAGTGGCATCAACAGGATCTCAACAAGGAAGCCATTCCCATTTTGTAGCTCACGTTCGTTGAAGACATCTTAGAAACTGTGTTATCAATACACAGATGGAAAAAAATACATAATTTGTAGGCAACCTTTTTTGTCACAAGTCCAACTGAATATATTGTTCTTACCTGTATTTCTACTGCAAAGATAACTATCGTGTTATAATTCATTTGCTGTGTCAAGTGAATGTGTAGTAACCAAAAAAGTTGGGAAATTTTCACTGCACAAGTTTCGCATGCATTTCTCACCCGACACTACCTCTTACATGTGTGAGAAATAGTTAATATGGCCCAGTTTTTCTTAGTGTAAGGGGATCATTTAATATAATGTGGATTAGCCATCATATCTTGCCAGTAGGGCCCCCATGGAATCTTGATTGTGATGAAAGATTGATCTGTAGCATAGCTGGAGGTCAAGATTAATTTGGAAGGTGATAATTTGGTTGAGAGTTGGCAAAATCAATGACTATGGATGCAGAATATAGGTTGTAGCAACTAATTGACCCATAATACAGCCTAATGTTTACATTCATGCAGCAATTAATGTTTCTTGCCATATTTTGCACATTTTCCATTATAAAAATTATAAATGCAATGTAAAATCAGATAACAAGTCACTGACAAGGAGTTTGAATAATGTTGTGTACATATATTGCACATAAACTATGAAAGTTGCAAAGGTGTCTGCTATGTAACTTTAACCATATATCTGTTTAAAAAGGTAGTCGATATATGCAGTACCTCATAAGTAATGCATACTACACAATTAAAGATTACCTAGAGGACTCAGAGTAGGGTTTAGTAATGAAAGTAAAAAACTACACCACCTTGTCACATTACAATATGCAGTCACATTGTAATGCTTTTACAACCAACTGTGCCAAGATGTGTAGTGTATGACAGTAGTGTCTTGTCATTCTCCTGAGCTCAGTGTGGTGCTCATCAGGGATGATGCTGAATTCCCATAGCAGTATTATAATAATGTTGAAGACATTTTGTTCACATTCACAAAAGCACAGTTTATGGTTAACATTAGTAAGAACTTAAATGAGAAGTTTCCAGACTTGACTTGTTATTCCTCATGGTCTGGGAGGCAGTCAGGAGCAGTTTTGGTTGAGGTGGAAAGCTGCAAGTAGGACCTAAGTACTGTTACCTGCATTTTTCCCCCCACAGTGTCAACTCACAACGTTCATTGTATAAAGTTTCTGAGACATATCTGATTATTAATAAACTTAGTACATTATACTGAAACATCCTTCAAGGAGGCCACAATGCATGATTTATAATAAGATTTGAATAAGAAAAATGTTGAACTGTTGCCTAATGTACGTTTTCTCAGCTAGTCACTGTGTGTATGGGTTTGAGTTGCACCATATCACTGTTGTTAACCAGAGACTGTTAGATGTGACTATACAACAAAATTACTTTCACAGACAGTGAAACAAGTGTCATTTTACTGTGTGTTGTAATAGATTTACCATTCATTTACACAAAATATCTTTAGCTCTATAGAGAGTGCTTTGTTGGGAAACTTGGAGTTTTGAGGTGATTCTTTTCAGTCCATAATGACCCCTGTGGCAACTGTAACCAATAAAATAGTATGATCGAAGATGATATATTAATTACTTGTGCTATTAAGTCAGTATCATGTAAAACAGGTTATCCAGTACACTTTGGTTTATTCAGAAATTGCTAATAAATATCAGAGTCTCTGCTGAAATTAATAGACTGCTATTAACTATCTAGCAGATGGTCCTCAGGATTCTTCCCTTGCTCATCATCACTGGTGTTCCCCCTGTTTGAGCCACTAAGAATGCAAATGGAATATATGCAGTGCCTATGAGTGGCAATGTCACTTGAGTTCTCCAGTAAAGCAGACTTTATGTTCACAAGGTGTCAGATCTGGACCAAGCTTCTGCCCTTGTTGCTGATGTGTGATAAGTGTGTGGATGTTACTGTAGGATAGTCAGAGAGGGAGTAGTACATGTAGACTGTGGGTTGGAATTTCATCCGGGTTACTGTAGTGGAAAACTGAGTAGGAAACTCAGCAAGGCCCTCCCACAGAACTGTAGGCTCTGCAAACAAGACAAGAGAACTGGGGCACTGATGAGCACACTGCCATGTGTTCCTAAACCTCAACAACAGTTATAACAGAGGAACTTGTCAATTTTACAATCACATAACTCTATACTATTCCTTGTTGACATGTGAAATGAGTATTGCTGATTATCACTTCCCAGTAAGGTCTTTGAGATGCACACAAAGCACAACACTGTCTAAATGAGTGTGCTATATTCTAGTTTTTCAAAAGAATTTTGTATCCAATGAACTCTCCTATTATTGGTTGAGTACTAGCTTGATACTTTCTTGGGCTGTTTATTGGTTGTACAGTTCTTTCATCTGTGCTCATTAGATCATAGAAAATGCTATGAAAGCAGAAAATGAGCACTTTGTGTAAAATCTGACAGCTGACTGTCAGTATAAAGAACTGTAATTTAATGCACACAATGAACAAGGATCATCATTTGATAATGCACACAATGATCAGTAACAACCTATGGGTATCTGGGAGTGCCTATTCAAAACATTTCAAGATGGCATCACCACGTATATAGTTGTGAAGAAGAGAAATGCTTGGATGAAATTTTTTGGATATTTCACAAGGGATTGTAATACATCCATGTAATAGGTTGCTTCCAAACCCCACATTTGACAAATTATTGACTACTGTTTATCAATCTGAGTACTGTACTAAGTTCAAATAATAGAAGAAATAGTGAAGGTTAAAAGGAGATCAGTAAAATTCATTATGTGTGTCACAGAATCTCAACCAACTCCACAGTAAGCAGTAACAGAGTCTATGCATCGTGATGAGTCTAACATTTTGTGATTTCACTTTTCATTTTGGGTCACGAAATATTATTTCCTTCCATGAACGTCTTGCTTCTTGACAAAACTAGGATAATAGGGGCGTATGAAGAGTTCTTCTTGTGTACTGTCCCTAAATGGAGCTGTAAGGGAAGAGAAGTGTTGTGGTACACTATGAACCGTACACCTACGATGACTTATGAAGTGCACACAAGGCTGGTCCAAAAACATTTTTGCACATAAGTGACTTACTATTTTGTGCCCCTTTCCCCTGTTTTCCCTTGTATATTTTCACAACTGATTGTGATATGCACAGTATACAAATCTTACACTCAAGCTATCCTCACCCCATTCAACTTGGCACCTGAAGCAGACGCTAATAATTGTGATACATCCTGTATAGAAATGTTGCAGTTGTGGCATCTCTGGCACCCCTCTCAGTTTGGTGCCATAAGCGGTGGCTTTTGTCAGTTTGGCCTTAAACCAGCCCTGAGTGCACATGTAGAAATCACTCAATCTTAAAGTAATTGATGTACTACTTAGGTGATGTGGGGTGCAGATTTGCAGTCTCCAGAGTAATATAATGTTAACTGGTCCATACGGAGTGTTGTCTGTTTGAAGTATCATGGAAATAGGTCCAGGTTCATTAAAACAAAAATATTTTGTTTCACACATGTGGACTTGGGGATTGTATCAACACACAAACAACAAAGACAATGAGATAGGACATGTTTTCAGCAGCAAACCTGCTCTTATAAAAATAAACGTGTTCATATAAAAAATTATGCAGTATCCAGTCAGTTCAGAAGTCATCTTATCAATATAGATCTATTGTTTCAAACTGGAAGAAGGACCCGTAGAACCTGGAAATCATTGGGAAGCTTGAAAAGTACTGTCCACCTCATTTTAACTGATAGTATGAAAATATGAAGATCTGTACTTGCTTTGTGGCACTAACTCAAAGAGTAATAAAGAGTTGCAACTGACACGTTTTATGACATATAAGTACACTATAATCACATACTTGTAATATACTGTAAATGCAAATACAACATAGCATAAAATAAATGGTCCATAGCAAATACTGAAATATATATGAACACAACTCTTTTTTTTTTGTGAAACTCGACAATTTTCAATGTTGACTCTCTTATAAATTCACTGATAGGTCTTTTGATTTAAATTAATCACCTAAAAAGATGAATTATTTCATTTAGAAATTGCTTTATTCATATAATTTTGCAGTAGGAACAGTATTATGCCCCAAATATTGCTCTACATGTTTTGATGAAACCAAGAAAGGTTAGTTTGCTTTAGACATGACACACAGACAAGAGTTGTTGTTACAGCTGGTTGTAGTAGGAAGGAACTGTAACACCTGTAGTAAAGTATGGAAAATAGCTTCTAACAATTCAAAGTCATTGCACAGCAACTGCAGAACATAGTGGAGGTGATTTGTTGTCATCTTCATAATCTATTTCAGCTTGTTGTTTCACAAGAACTGCACAGCTCACTAACATTTATTGATGAGTGGAAGTCAGGACGTCATTAGCACAAGAATCAAAGTGTCAAAATGTTACACTTGCTGCAATATCTGATAGTATTTCATTCTCATTAGTGGAAATCACATCCTTCTACAACAATGGACAATATAGAACGGGCATTTGCCAAGAAATTCAATGCAGTATGTTAGGTTACAACATTCCAGACAGAAATAAACATCCACATTGTTGTGCTACTTAGGGTAATCTTTGTAAGCATTACCAGCATTCAGTTGCTGTACTTTAAAATCAGAGCAAGTCGGAGCACAGTTTCTCAACCACTGTTGGGCCTGTTTGTGAAACATTGTGTCTTGAAGGACTGATATCTTTCCTTAACTACCCAGATAACAAGAGTGGGTATAAATACATTGCAGCACAGGATGTGCTACATTCTGATAGAAGGATGGCTGTTGAGATACAACAGTTGTTAGTGGGCAAATTCTGGGACACTTGTCACGTCAGGTGACTAAGGTCCTTCTACATATTTGGTCTACAGATCCCTAGCATTTCAGGTGAGAAATCGGTTCACAATTTCCAAACAAAGGACACTTAGTGGGACTGGTGTACAATATGGGAGGAAAAACACTCAACCAAATAAGAGCTTGGGTAGCTTGTTCAGATTACTAGAACTTATCAAGTAGAAAATTTAATAAAGAACAATAATTACCCAGTTAAAGTTGAGCTGTACCTAACATTTGAAACCAATAAAGATGTTATGGTAAGCCATGTTTATATATGTAAATGGAGCAGACTTCCTGAAAGATTGGAAACTAGAAAATGTCACAGTGTACACAATTTGATGAAAAAGGATGAGTGCGTGCTAGAGAAAAAGCATATTAAAGCCAGTTTCATTGAAATCATCTGTGTTGTTTCAAAGGCCAACAGTTTTGTTGTAGGCCTACTACATTGGCGTGCGTGTAAGGAACACACAACATGTAAAAAGTGTGGTAAGACAATCCCTGAACTGGAAATTTCAGTTTTCATTCTCACTTTCATACTTTAAGTAACCAGAGAAACACCATGCCTGGATTCAGGAAACCTCTAAGTTCACTCAAGAGAATTAAAGTAACATAGCTGATACTGTATGTTGAAGTTAAAATTTTCTAGGAAATGCAGCCATCTAGCTTTATTGCATTATTTGTATCTAAACTCATGAAACTAGCTGTGTGAAGCATTGGCACAACACAAACAGAAATGGAAATTCCAGAAACAACACTTGCCAATGTAAGGATAATAATAATAAACAAAATAGTGTACACTGTACAGCTAATTGACTGGGGCAGTGATCATAAGTGGGAAGAGCACCTGGCAGAGGTGATCCACGAAGCTACTATTGTGTTTGTACCAAAATAAAATGTTTGCTAAGGGTAAATGTTTGCTAACAGTTAACTGACTGGTGCAGTGATCAGGAATGGGCAGAGGTGACTGCTGGCTATTTTAGAAGACAGCTTATTCGGTGGTGTAACAATGATTGTCAAATTAAGTTAATGGTCAAAGAGGCCTCACTGTGAAGAACCAGAAGTAAACCATCTACAGATAATTTAGAAGTGTATTCAATCTCAAGTGCTCAATCTAGAAAGATTTTTTTTAGTGAGGAGAAAGAGGCCATGATAGGAATTCCACTGTTGTATAACACCATTCTACATTATGAATAAAAGTGTGGGACTCTATAAGGAGGACTTCAGGGAAAGAATAAATATGGTCCATACTACTGTGCTGACAGATGTCACCATACTTTCCTCACCACAGGATATAGCCCAGGCAATGGCAGGATTCACACAGAGTGGGATAACAAATTTTGTAAATAACCACTTGTGAGCAAATTCAGATTCTAGAGCAATAATAGAAGTGAGGTGTCAGGTTCAACTTAGTATCAAAGGCTGGACAGAAAGAATGGATGACAGACTCGTAGGTCCATACTCATTATCAGACAGATTAACAGGTACTGTTTATCACCAATTTCTGCATGACACATTACCTGGACTACAGGAGAATGTTACCCTTGCAAAAGAGACAACAGATGTGGTTTATCCATGATGGGGGACCACCTCTTAATCTACTACAGTAGGTAACATAAATGTTTAATGAGCAATGGTTTTTTAGAGGACATTCAGTAGATGGCCTCCCAATTTACCTTAATATTAATCCTGTAGAATTCTAGCTTTGGGACATTTAAAAGCATTGGTGCATTCCCTATTCATAGACAGTTTGGATGTGTTACATGTAGGAATATGACCTAGAGTTGTAAAACAACATTTGGCTACTGTGGACGATTGTCAGTGAGTGTAGACTACAGTAGTTTTCCTAGTAGCTTTCGTGAGTTAAGATCATAACCACATTATCTGCATGATAGGTGTGTTAATACCTATAGGGCATTATCTCATTTCGATTGCTTTGTTTGTATATGCTTTCGGTGTCCTACATGTTTCCCCTAGAAATCAGGAGCAGTGAATCATCTAGAGACTGAGTGTGGATATATAAAGGACAATGTAATCCTGTAACATACAGAACTTTTTTTCTACATAGTTATCCTCCTGTCTACTACTTAAAAATAAATAGTATTTATAGGAAAATTGAAATTGTCATTGTTTAATTCAGGTTTTATTAGAAAATTGTTGATTTTTAACATGAAACAGGGACATAGTAGTAAAAAAATAAAATGCAATTTCCTCAGAAAAATGTAAACTTAACCAAAAAACCTGCTAAACAAAAACATTCAGACATCACTTCAATACTTCCTCAAGCCTATATAAAACAAATTTCTGTTATTGCTAAACAAATTTTGCATTATAATAGGAAATTCTTGCCTTTGATCATGATGAAGTTAGATTTTATTATTATTTTTTTTACTTATAAAATGCAATTTGTATTTTGTAAGGATATAAAATACACAATGGACTAACACTGAGTGATTTGGGGTTCAAATTATGTGCAAAACAAAGAAACAAAAAATTAAGTGAAGTCGTAGGCTCCCAGTTCCTCTCTCACACATTGATTTATGTTGCTTTCACTACCAATACCACCAGTGATCCTACCATTTACTACATCATTTATGTATTATTCAAAACTACTGAACTGTAGTTTTGGTAGGGCACAGCTCTAATATGACCAAATCCAAGGGCAGCTATGAGTGTTTGCATGAGTTCATGAGTTTCTGAGGAGGGGAACTGAGGGATATGTAAGAATGACTGGTAACCACATTAAGCACCTCCTGTAGTGTCAACTGACAGATGGCTGTGACAGGAAAGACTTTCCGATATCTCAACAAGTATTTGTGGACATATGTCTGTGGTACTTATTCCCTATTTTTGTCAAGTAATATCTGTTGTAAGAGTATGGGAGACATTTTTTAAACATCCTGTATAGCTTAAAGAGCAGAGGCTCAATAAATAAAGCTTAAATGGAAGACATGATTTCTCTCTAGAAGTTACCTAGTAAGGTAGTGCAATAGTTACGACAGTGCTCTCATATTAGGGAGGAGTGATATTCGAATACCTGTATGGCCATCCAAATTCAAATTTTTTACTTTTTCAGAATCATTTAAGCTGACTTCTAATGTGGTTCCTTCAACATCGCCACAGGCAGTATAAGTTTTTCACAATTATTCAGTATGAACTAATGATGCTTTGCTAATGACCTTGATGTCAAAGAGATGCTGAAAACCTTAACCACTTTTCTTCTTTTTTGTAGTAAATAATTTTTGACACTATTTTTTAAGTTTAACGTGTATGTTCTGCCGTATTTACCGTAGGAAACTGGAACTTCTCTGTCAAAGGGTTATGACTGGATTTATGCACTTAATCACCATGGTTAAGTTTCTAATAATTGAAGCTAATGTTTCACCACATAAAAATTTTAATATGTGGTTAGTGTAAAATATTATCCTAGTGGAATGATTCCTCTGAAAATGCGACCACTAATCACAAGTATTTTATTATTTTAAAGGCACTTAACAGCTGTAGATTCTATTACAAACTGAAAAATTGTAGTAACTGTGTAAGTTGTAAGACCGACTGGGAATTGCTGACAATTGTGGTATGACCTGACATTGATGTCTGTCAGTCTACCACAGAAATGGCTCTTGATTTATTACACAGTGCATATTTCACTGAGAACATTTCTATTTGTAATATTTGAACTTGAAACATTTATGGTACAGCATTAAATTTTATTTTTAAGGGTGCTTATAAAATTTGTTGTTTTGAAATTCATTTTGACTGAATATACTGGATATTAGCCTACCTTCTCAGAGTATTGTTACTTCTTTGAAACCACATGAATCATTTCCATTTCCCATTTTAAAACGTGATTTATTATAATATTTGCATCATGTGAAATACTGGTTCTCTCTCTCTCTCTCTCTCTCTCTCTCTCTCTCTCTCTCTCTCTCTCACTCACTCTCTCCCCTCTTGGTAATATTCTGTATTGATTTTCTGCTATCTGAGCTTCTGGTTTCAGGTACATCATTTATAATATCCATCAGGAACATTACTTGTTTTATCTCATATATGATGAGACTCCAGTGCCCATAGTTTGTCTGGTACTTTAACTTTGATAGGATGGTAGTCTTGGGTTTAAAGAAGAAATTTCCTCTGTTTGTGTACTTAACCGGATTTTCCCCTAAACTCATGGAAAGAGGTTTTGTGTCGCAGAGAATGCAGTGGACTCCTTCAGTTTTTACCATTTTAAGTAAACAACAAAATTTTCTGATATACTGTTTTAAAGTGTTTGTCTGTGCAAAAGCAGCTTTCTTTGTTTACTTCTTAAAAAACTGAGGCTGTCTTAGATTATTTTATTCGTTAGGAGTACTCTTGTACTCAAGCTTTTCCTGAGTTTTATGGTGATTTAAATTGATACTTTGATTTCCCTGTTATCTGCACAGGCTGGGTTAAGCAGAGATGCAGTTTTACTGTTACAGTAGCTTTTTCCTAAATGACTACTTAGTGTTATTTACACCAATACATGTAAATTGTGATGTTGTTTGCTGAGTCCTCATCTGAAATCTAGTGGACCAAATTAGATGTCATAATGGCATGAAATTCCTTGTTTACTTCCATTGTGTTGTTGCAATCTATTTAGTAGCTGTGCTCAGATGAAGACTTTAGAATGTTTGCTATGTGTTGTAACTGCGAGATTCAATTATAAATTATCACAGTAACAAAATTTTTTTCTTGAATTCTATCTATACAAACATTATTGAATCAATCTACCTAGAAATCGTTGTATGTAATCTGTACTATAAATATGTGCCTTATAGAATCCTGCCAGAATCTGTAATATGCCACTTTTATGATTGTCAGTATTTATATAATTTAATTCAGCTTTCCCACCCATCATTCATGACTGGAACATGGATGTAGATGTGGATTTTCTGCAACTTTGATAGCTTTACTTCCACAGTGAAAATTTTTCAAAGTATATGAAATTTCACATATAACAAGAAAGTGGCTGTCATATTTTGTTTGGGTTGTAAGCAGATGCAGCTTTTGGGGTTAGAGGTAGAGAGCAGGGGAAAGGGAAGGGAACATTAAATAAATGGGGATCAGTGTAGCTACAGCAAAGCCACTGTAACTGTGTAATTTCCTGTACTTGATCCTGATTTTTACCAATAGAAGCCTGCTGTGGCTAGAAGGTCATTGTGGTTTCTTTTTATTAATATTATATTTTAGTATACTTTAGTATCAATGGAAAATTGTGTGTACATGCTGGTGCCACAAATTGGAAAGGTGAAAACGTTGATGCAATTCCACATATGACAGAGTGCTTATCAACTTATGGGTTGTGCTAGTACTCTGTGAATGACATTGAGCATTTTGCCGCACCAAAATATTAATAAGTCATAAGATGTAGAAGTATATTTAGTATGTTTTCTGTGAAGCAACCTAGTATCTTTGTTTGATGCAAGGAAAACAAATTGATTCAGCATTTGGAACTACCTTGAAATGTATAAACTACAGAAGATTAACTTTAGTACTTTCATTGCTTTGAACATTCTAATCCATATCACACTTTGGTGAAGGATGTAGCAATAGCAGTAAAATTTAGCTAGTTTCCAGTAAACAACAGATTAACATTCTTCATAGACTTTTTCCGAAAGTGTTTTAGCTTAAAAATTTCAAAGATTAAGGAAGTTGTTGTTTCTTGCCTGCAGCTACAGACCTTCGATGTTGACGCACCACATTCAACAGTGGAAGAAGTCAGTGACGGTGTTGCAATGGCTCAAGCATTGGCACAGATGTAAGTATGAGTATCAGTTTCATAACCCCTCATTTTATTGTGTTTACCAAATGAATCTTGTAGTTAACAATATTTCATGCAAATGCGCCAAAGGTAACCATTATATTACATCTGCAGTAGGAAGAATTATTGATTTTAACTGACATACGCACTTCCCTTGCCACATTTTTATCTGTGAACATGAAGGCTAATCTCAGGAGCTAGTATAGGGATGTTAATGTGGTTTTCACTGATAACTAGACTCATTCACAAGGAAGGTTTGTGTGTATAATTTACAAAGTGTGCTTTTTAAGTGAGTACTATTCGAGAGCTCATAGGACCATCGTCTTGTGATGTGTGTGAGGCCCAATAGTTTACTTGCATTAGTGTCAACATCAGGAAATGATTAAATATAGCAAGGTTGTGGAAAACATTACAACCGTGATAACAGAAGTGAGTGCCTGGTTGAGTATTACATATCAAGATATGCAGCTCTATATGAAGCAGCTGGCAACCAAATACAACACTGGTTAATCCAGCAACATGTGTTTGTTGACCATGTTCCACTACAGTCATCCTGATGAAGGCTGCCTGCAACAGCAGCAGCCAAAATGTTGGTAGTATATCACACATGATGCGGTCACACCCCCAAAAGGATTTTATTGCAATGGACAGCTGATGCCTGAGAGACGCTCAGTTCATTTGATAAGCCACCAGTTTTCTCCACTCTACCATTGGGCTTGTGTGCATTTGATACTGGACATGTGTGGTTGTGGGGCCATTGTGAATAGTGGCAGTTATATGATATGGGAAATGTTGTCATGGCATGGACATGGATCTCTTGTACCTGTTGTGGAATGCATGATTGTTTTCAGTGTTGTGATATCTGCATGTACCTTCTATATTCACAATCTTCAACTTATAGACATTTCCAATTTTAGATGGATCTTTCCAAATAAACTTTTTTTTTTAAGTTTTAACATTCAAAATGTAATAAATGTCTGATCTTACTGCATTTCGATTTGGTAATATGAAACAGTATTGACTTAAGTTCCCCTGACCACATGAAGATTGCTCTCCATTGAGACTAAATTTTGTGACAATCAGGATTTTTAGAACAGTTGGAGAGTCACATCTGCTTAAATTTATTCATGAAAAAAATCTCTGTGTCCTAGTGCCCTGTGTAAATTAAGTTTGGCATAATAATCAGCCATTTGGCATCTATTGCTTGATAAAGGCCTTCTTTATTTTGTGTCCATTACTGCCATAATTACATCTTCCCCTACAGTCTGTTCCCTGATACATTTGTTTATTTTGCTGCCTCCCCTGAAAATTCCCAACATAAATCTCTCCATTGATCACTGAGCAACTCTCAGTATTTGAAAGATTTTTACATTGTAACTCCATCTCTCAGTGACATAAGTAATAATTGGTGGTGACACACACTGATCGTAAATTTTCCACTTGTTTCGCATTGGTATGTGCTCACAAACTTGCTGTATTAAGTTTTTGCATTCATTATTGAAGTTACTTGCACTAAGAAAAAATAAAATGGGGATCTGGGGTGGTCCCTTTTTTAAATAGCTTTTTGATGGTTTTCAGCCTTATCTTCAGGTGGGGACAGAGATTAACATTTCTATTTCTGCTTCTTGTGGCCAGTCATCTGCTTTGCTTTTTGTTTTGAAATCGTTCCATCAAGGTGCATTCTTGAGGGTATTAAGAAGGTATGATGCAGATGCACGAAGTTACTGACTGCATTAAGAAAGCGAAGTTGTCCAAAGAGTATATGGAACAAACAGGCAGTGCCTTGTGTGTCAAAGAATGTTGAATAACAACACAAAGATACAGATAACATGTCAAAGATTTGTATCAACCCTATACACCGAATCAAAAATACAGATAATTTATACAGTGATGTTTTCATTATTATAGGGTTTTTAAATGAACAAAGTATTTTTTAAAGTCATAACATAGTTTTGACAAATTTAAACTATTGATGAGTCAGTTTAATATACTTAATTTCTGTTATTAGAGATGAAGATGCAGTTATAAGTTATTTTATATCGTTTAGTACACCACCAAAACTTTTCAAAAAGTTCATGAGTAGTGTCTTATCTGTGTTATTTAAATAGTCTACCTGTGTCTGGTCTTGTGTATGAATGTTTCTATCTCAACTGATTCATTTTCTGGCTTCTGAAGAGCCAAAGAAACTGGTACACCTGCCTAATGTCATGTAGAGCCCATGCGAGCACGTAGAAGTGCCGCAACATGATGTGGCATGGACTCGACTAACGTCTGAAGTTGTGCTGGAGGGAACTGACACCATGAATCCTGCAGGGCTGTCCATAAGTCCGTAATATAGATATGAAAGAGTAATAAAAACTAATGAGATTGCAACTGATTGTTGTGTGCCTATCCTTTCTTATAGTGTACGGTCGCTGTGCGGAACAGTTCCCTATGGACTCCAAGTTGATACATAAGGAAGATGTTCCTCTGATGTATATTGTCAGTAGTATAGATGCTCAGACTTATCATGTAGCAAAACACCTTCTACTCTGCTGAATCAACTAGGAGTTCAGTGTACACATCACATTAGAAACAAATTTCATACATCGATCAGGGTAACTGCATTTGAATCATTCTGATATTTTGTAAGTCTTGTTGTGGTCACTCTCTTCACTTCTGTTCCTCTTTTAGATTCACTGTAGTTAATTGAGTTATGTTTGGTGTTCCTAAAGACCTATTCAAAAATGTATCACAGTGTCCCATTCACTGAAACACAACATTATTAATTACATAACACAACATTGACTTTGAGCCGAGGATCACAAACTTGTCCATTTGCTGGAGTTGTCAGAAAACAAATGAAAACCAAGTAAAAACATAACACCAAATTGACTTTGACTATCCTGTACCATGGCCCAGGAATGGAACATTCAAAGATGCTCTAAGTGGTGACCCTGGACACTGATACACTGGTGCACTTGTTGGAGGAAAGAATTATTTACTTCTTCCAGTGTTGCCTGATGATTAGAATTACAAGCAAGCATGATACATTCCTGCATGTCCTCTGGAGTTGTTGGAATATCGCGATAGACAATGTCTTTAATGCATCCCCAAAGAAAAAAGTCCAGAGGATTTAAATCGGGAGGCCTAGCAGCCCAATAACTGTTCCTCCTCAACCAATCCATCTGGCAGGATACCTTCAGTTCAGAAAACGACATGCACACAAGGCATTATGTGCTGGACATCCATCATGTTGATACCACATAAACATTCTGGTTCTTAGCAGCACTTCACCTAGAATAGGGGGAAGAATTTGTCTGTGGAAGTTGGCATACGCTGTGCTGTTTAGACTACCAGATGTTAACTCTCCATTGATGCTGACATTCCGCCTATCTAAGCCATTGTGGGTTGTCGCTGGACCAATAATGCATGTTCCTTGTATTTACCTGTCCTTTGTTTGAGAAGGAGCGTTCACAGGTAAATTGAACTTTGGAGAAGAAGTTCGGGTTGGCGAGGATTTGCTGCTGTGCCCACTCACAGAACTGTACACAATTCTGGAAATCATTGCCATGCAATTCTTGATGTAGGTGTACATGGTAAGAATGGAACTGGTGATGTGTAAGAATACCATGTACACTGGTTTTAGGAATGCCAATCTCGTGTTCAAGCTGTCGTGTGCTCACATGTGGATTCATAGCAGCGGAAGGGAGAACAGTAACTTCGGCAGCTTCATCTGTGCGAGTGCTACAACGATTGCATTGTTGTGGGTTGAAACTTCCTGTTTTCTGAAGCGTCGCAACAAGGATATATTGTCAGGATATCTCTCTCTGTACAGTTCCACTGCCTGTGTAGCATTTCACCTACCTTCAACAACAATAATAGAAGAAACGTTATGTCAACGCAGTTTGTAGGAAGGACAGCCTTTACTGTATGCCTACTCTATGCAGCAGTATTTAAAAGGACTAAACTACTGTACTAAATGTACCCGTACATAAGAAAACAGTTTTGCAATTACTGTTCTGCTAACTTACATACCCCATAGATGAGTAGCATTTCTACCTTCTCTTCGTTGGTGTACATTCTACTCGCACAACTCTTCAACTGACGACGGTTGACAGAATGACAGGTGTGCATTCTACTTATGTTGACATTTATCCTCTGTAATGTCAGCACATGGATGTGTTCCATTACCCTGAGCATCTGCACTAAGCGCTGGGAGCATCAATGTCAGTGTTGTGTTATGTAATTAATAATGTTGTGTTTCAGGGAATGGTACACTGTGATACATTTTCGAATAGGTCTGTAGGAGAGGAAATGAATTACCAAATAAAAAATACAGGGTGTCGTTTAAAAAAGTCATACTGCTGTTCATATCTTTGTAAAAAAGAAAGCTACAACGAAGGCAATCATGCTGATTGATGTCCCCCTGACAGGTAAAGAACATTTGCTTGAAACATTTTGTAATTTGCATCTGGACAAACAGTTATTTAGGGTGGTAAAGATAAATGGGACACCCTGTATATGACACTTTCATTAGTTGGCCTCATGGCTGTGAGTATTTGCATAAATATTTAGGACATCTTAATTCTTCAATTCATCCAAATAATCAGTTCACTGTGGAGGACCGAGCGAGATGGCGCACTTGTTAGCATACTGGACTCGCATTCGGGAGGATGACGGTTCAATCCCACATCCGGCCTTCCTGATTTAGGTTTTCCGTGATTTCCCTAAATTGCTCCAGGCAAATGCTGGGATGGTTCCTTTGAAAGGGCATGGCCGACTTCCTTCCCCGTCATTCTCTAATCCAATGATACCAATGACCTTGCTGTTTGATCTCTTCCCCCAAACAACCCAACCCAACCCACTGTGGAGGTGAAAAGGATGGCTGCACTGCCACAAACCACCATACTCTCATTTGTCATCTAGCTGATGTTTACAGCAAGCTCTCTTGTGTATCTATTAACGATGGTCTTGTGCGACACGGTTTTCTCCTGGACTGTGGTTTGGACTTTTTTGTTACCTATTATTGACGTTTGGCTAGCCCACATAATTGTTTGTCTGCCTGATGCAGTACTGTTTACACACACTGCTCAACTAACAGTTGTGCTTTCAGCAAACGAAATGACTGTGTGTGGATAGACCCAGAGTATGGTTTGTATTTAAGTGCTTCCTAGTCTACCTGCACTAATATCTGAGCCATTCAAACATACTGATTACTGTATTGAACAAGAGGTAGCCACATCCAGAAGTCTGTTGTTTTGTCTGTTTCCAGAAGAGTCAGGAAATGAAACTTTCTATGAATTGTAAGGCTCAGATTTAATGAAATCTGTGTTTTCAAGAAGCAGACATGCAACAGGGACATGCTTCTTGA
Source organism: Schistocerca cancellata (assembly GCF_023864275.1). Lineage (NCBI taxonomy): Eukaryota > Metazoa > Arthropoda > Insecta > Orthoptera > Acrididae > Schistocerca > Schistocerca cancellata. Next base: position 660,305,457 of record NC_064629.1, read on the forward strand.
AAGCTAACTCTCACTAATTTGTACCTTCAGGACCATTTATAGGTAGCCAGGTAATACTAATTTGTACTTTCAGTTGACAGTTGTCATAGTTTGGCTCAGCGTGAAGGGTACTTTGCTTCTTTGTTCGTAGGGCACTTGTCGTCTCAGATCTCAAAAGTTTGTCAGCTTAAGCACCTCACTTTGAGGTTACTTTGTGACAAAATGGGTATAGTGAGAGACAGATCAAATGCACATTGCATTACCAATAAAAACTGAATCAAGTGAGTGATGAGAATAATTAGATGATGCCAAAATTGACAACTTGTCTGCTTTACACAGGTAGGATTTCCAGTAGAATTGATTGTATCCTGAGAATGTGTGATGTGAAGTGCCTGTAAGAGTAGGGCCCTTTTAGTATCTGTAGAGGATGGTCTTGACTTATGTAAGACAATTGTATGCAGTATACTCAGCAGTTGCAGCATGTTGTGCATCAGTCAGACCATTAGGACTACGGAGGACTGGAGTAAATAGCATAAGGCTCACACACACAACAGTCAGGCAGATCTACATTTTCAGAAAATTGCCTTGGTACTGATCATATGTTGTCAAGCAAACTGTTGACACTGAACTACCAAGTGACATCATAAACAGAGATGGAGGTGTTTGCTTAAATTCTGGATGGAATCTTGCTCTCTCGCTGGTCAAACAACAGAGGAACAAAATTGGCACTACTTGCTCATTTGCTGTCGGTTAATATGTCCCTACTGATAACAGATGATGTTGGCCATGTTTGGTAATAGTAATAGTAATAATAATGTCATATAGCTTAATGGGCTGGTGCAAGTTTTTCAATTGGATGCCACATTGGTGAGCTGCGTTTTCCTAAGCCTGAGTGAATGACACATGCTGTATCCAGGCAGTCACTCCAGGTACTAACCAAGATGATGATGTTTTTTGTGATGGGACAAGAACTGATGTATCCAACATGACAAGGCTGTTGGAAGTTATATTTGGTTGTGTGGTGGATTTAGTTGTTTGTAGTGTGTGTTGTCTTTCTGCATGTCTGCAGCTCGTGGTCTCGCGGTCGCATTCTCACTTCCCGAGCGCTGGGTCCCGGCTTCGATTCCCGGCGGGGTCAGGGATTTTCACCTGCCTTGAGATGACACGGTGTTTGTGTTGTCCTCATCATTTCATCATCATTCATGAAAGTGACGAGATTGGGCTGAGAAAAGGTTGGGAATTTTTATGGGTACTGATAACCATGCAGTTGAGTGCCCCACAAACCTATCATCATCATCTTCTTTCTGCATACACCATATTTTGATTTCCTAGTTGGTGCAGTCCTGCCCACTGAGGTGCTATCAACAATGATCTCTTGCTTCATTTGTGCCGTGAAAATGATGAGGCATTCAGCTGGCAAATATTGGTAGTTACCCAGCTGCAGTCATGCAAGTTATTAAATAATTTGGTATGTCATGAGAAGATCAAGTTCAACAAAAGAGTTGTGATTAAAACTGGAAGACATTATCAACTATGTTCTGAACAAGAATGTACCAAATAAAGTAATAAGAGATGGAAAGATCCACCATGGTACCATTTTAAGAATGTTGTGAAAACTGGGACTACTACACTTACACTACAAAAGATACTGCAGGGATAATGAGAAAACTTAGTAACAAGTCATGCATCCATAAGAGGAGCAGAGGAGCCATTTATTAGCCATTTAATAATTTCCACAGTTAGATCCTAGCAAAAGATCTATCAAAAAAATCCTAGGAGGTTCTGGTCATACATGAAGCCAGTGAATGGGTCCAAACCTTACATTCAATCTCTTGTAGAACCGTCTGATGTTGAAACTGAAGCCAGCAGACAGAAAACGTAACTATTAAATACTGAATTTAAAAATGCATTTCAGTATGAGGATACTGCCGTACCAATGTTTGACCACCAGACAGACTCACAAATGAGAGATATTAACACAACCAATATTGAAAAACTGTTAACTACTTGAAAAAGTCCACAGGCCCGGACAAAATTCCAGTTTTACATCGACTATGCTGCAGGATTAACTCCTTTCCCATCTCATATTTATTGAGAATCTCTTTTTCAGTGAATAGTCCCATGTGACTGGAAAAGAGCAAAGGTCACTTCCATTTACAAAAAGAATAAAAGATTAGGTGCACAGAATTACAGACCAATATCACTGATATCTAAGCTCAAACAGTATGACATTTCTGAAGGAAAACAAGCTTCCATCAAAGAATCAGCACAGATTCAGCAAAAAGCCATTGTGTGAAAAACAAGTTACTTTATTCATACACACCGTGCGAGATGGTACAGTGGTTAGCACACTGGACTCGCATTCGGGAGAATGGCAGTTCAAATCCACCTCCAGCCATCCAGATATAGGTTTTCTACGATTTCTCTGAATTGCTCTAGGCAGATGCTGGGACGATTCCTTTAAAAGGGCATGGCTAATTTCCTTTCCTGTCCTTAACAAAAAACAGTCTGAGCTTGTGCTCAGACTCTAATGACCTCGTTGTTGACACGACATGAAACCCTTATCATCCTTCCTTTTATTTGTACACAGCATCTTGCGAAGAGTAGATGCAACTGAACAAATAGATTCTGTCTTTTTATATTTTTCAAAGGCTTTAGATACTATACCACATCATCAACGACTGACCAAGATACGATCATACAAAGTATTTTAATATGTGATTGGCTCGATAATTGAATAACGGGACCCAGTATATTATAGTGAATGGCAGATGTTTTACAGAAATAAAAGTAACATTGGATGTGCCCCAAGCAAGTGTAAGAAGACCTCTAATGTCCTCACTATACATAAAATACAAGGTGTACATAAAGTTCGGGAACATTTTCAATTATTTATTGCACAAGAGCTAAACACTGTACAGATGTCATAAATGTTGCAGTTCGAAGAGAAACTTTGAAAGTTTATTTTACAAACATTCAATATGTGAACCATGAGTGACCCGGCAGATGTCAATACTGTTATCGTATTCTTGCCATACCCATCCCAGCATGGCATCGTCGACTGTGGCAGTCGCTTCCCATATTCTCTCCCAGAGCTCTGCTACATCACATGGTAGAGATGGTACATACACCAGGTCTTTAATGTATAGCCACAGAAAAAAGTCACACGAAGTGAGATCTGGTGATTGGGGAGGCAATTTCATGAAACATTTCGAACACCAACACACAGAAAGCTCGCTCTGCACCTGAACTCATGTTTGTGACTAGCACTGACTGTTGTCAAATTACCATACTACGCTGTGGCGGAAAACATGGAAAAAAAAACTTTCAGGCTTTCTCTTCAAAATGGCATATGTGTGATATCTGTACAATGTTTGGTTCTTGTGCAATAAATAATTGAAAGTATTCCCAGACTTTATGTACACCCTGTATTTATTGATAGTATCAGGAGCACTACAAGATTTTTGCTGACAATGATGTTGTCACTGTAAAAGTATAATTATTTAATGGCCATAAGGAAATGTAAAATGACTTGCATAAAACTTCTGTTTGGTATAATGAGTGACAGCTTTTTTTAAATGTGGATAAATGCCTATAACAAAGAGAAAGAACTTGACCATATATATGATTACGAGATTAGTGGAGAACATCTTGAGCATATCACAGTGTATAAGTAATACTACGTATAAGGTAAAACTAATAAGTGGTATAAAATGGGATGATCACATGAAAGCAGTATTCTAGTGCAACAAATTCTAGACTATTGTTCCAGTGTTTAAAGTCTGTATCAAATAGGTCTTACAATAGACTTTTTTCATTTTTTAAATTGAAATATTGCCAGTTTCAATATTGCGACCTTTGTCAATGTTTGTATAATAATTAATTACTTCATGATCACTTAGACATATAAAAAATATTCCCATTATTGGTTTCAGCAAGTAGTTGCCATCCTCGGATGTGCTTCATCCACTAAAAAGTGACATACAGATACATAAAAACAATGTAGTTTCTTTTATTGTGTGACAGTATGATATACATTCACTGAAATGTAAAATGACTTCATTGTGTTCAAAGTGCCTATGTGTGTTGCTTTTTATATATCTGTATGGAACTTTTTAGTGGATTAAACACATATGAAGATGGTATCTACTTGCAGAAACTGGTAATGTGAATACTTTTTATATATCCAAGTGATCCTGGCATAATAAATTATTATACAAATAATAGACAGCACACAAATTCAGAGATACACTGCTATGATTTTAACAGGTCATTGCAGCCTATACAGAAATGTATCAGAAATGCTTAGGGGATAGAAATGAGAATCCTTTGGAAAAAAAGAAATAAGTTTTGTGAAACCCTCTTGGGTAAATTCACAGAGCCTGTATTTATGCTGCTGCCATCATACATCTCACATAGGGGTCATGAGAATATGATGAAGAAGATCTGTGTGTGTTCAGGGGCACATTGATAGTAATTTTTCCCATGCTCAATATGTGAATGATGATTGTATAGAAAATTAATAGTATTGGTGTGTGGTATCCTCCACCATGCATCGTACAGGGGCTTGCGGAGTGTGTATGTATATATAGTTTCGACACTAATGTCAAGCATAGCCTGTGCTGTTATTTTGTGAGCTTTATCAGTTTTTAAAACCTCAGTTAATGTTGGATCAGAAGACATTAATGATGTTACACGGACTTTCCTGTTCAGAGCTGGACATGCGATAATGTCTCGGATTAAAGATTCAGAATTGGATGTGTTGCACATGAAAAATCACTTTTGAATTCTAAGCTGTGAAAATCTACAGTCCTTGCTGTGTATATTTGTGTACACTGCTTAAGACAATGATTTAACTTCATCCTAATTGTTACCATATGGGTTTGGTGATTATAGTAGTCAGTCAGCAAACCACAAATTTCAGAAAACTTGATCTACTGGGGTTGGAGAGTGATCATAATTTCTGTACTCTTTTGAACAATTTACTACTAGACGACAGTTAGAATGCAATCTTACTGTCAGAGGTAGTTATATCGTTTGCCTTGCAATGAAGAAGCAAACAATGTAAGTAGACTAGACCTCTCAGTCTTTGTATTTCTTTTTTGTTCATAACAATAAAATGGCAGAGATGGACATGATGCTACTACTGCAGGCTGTTGTTATTGTTCTAACAGTTGTAATACCTGCTGTTACTGTTACTGTTTGCTGGCTAAATGCTGCAGCTTTGCAGTTCCAACTGCTGCTTTCACAACTTAGGAAACTCAGGATTCATGCTAAACACTAGCTAGTCACATGGTGAGAAATGTTCTCATTCCCACTTTTCTGTTATTCTTGAGAGTGGGTAGAAACAAAGTTTGTGATTCCTTGCACAGATGGTGGTGCAGAGACTGATGGAATGAATAGACATTTCCATGTGGTCTGTAAGTACAGAGTTCATGTTGTGAATGGTTGATCAAGAGCAGAGTGCAGAATACAGCAGAGATTGTTATAAAGTGTGATAAATTTGTGCAGTTAGTAATCCAAATCAGAAACAGTACACACATGGTTGAACTCTGACTAACTGTATGTTGCGATACACATTGCTTCATAGAATGTGAGAGAGCAGATGTGATTCTGCTGGCTATTGCATTTATTCATGGTGTCACACCAGTGACCACATCCATCTCAAATGTTGGTTGCTCCCTCAGCAGCACCATGCTGTCTGAACAGTAAGTGTATCTATGATTGCACATCAGTATTGATACCTGGGCTGGCTGGTTACTCTGCATCATTGTCATATATTTAAGAAATCTTATTATTATACATTACCAAATACTACTGTCTAATGCCATTGCGAACAGTATGGTTGCTGACTAAGGATGGCAAATCAGTATTGACCGATTGCTACAGATAACTCTGATCCTAGCATCCCGTGTGAAAGGTGAAGTGTTATTGTGCACCTGCTATACAGTGTTAGTGTGGATTTTCAGCTATTAATAACTGTCTGCATCAGTATTTTTATGTCACTAATGCTTGTACAGTTCATTAATGTTGTTGTAACTTGACAACCCTTTTATTTACTTTTTTATTGGCACTTTTTGTGTTTTGCATGTGTTCTATTCCCTGAATTGCCTTTGGCATGTATTTTAGTTCCAATCTATTTGCATACTGACTATTGATGATAGCATGTGGCCCACTAATTGTGCTCAGATCTTCTGAAAACACATCTTCATATTTCAGTAATATACTAGCCCCTTCCTTTATGGTCTATCGGCCTAAACCCTAGATTTTTGCTACTTTGTCATATTTTATCGGTCTGGAGTCTTCTCTGCCAGTCCACTGTTGCTTCCCATAGTAATTCCATTTGTTGATTTCTCTGTATTTTCATTAGCCTTATTTGGTTATGGTTCAATTGATTATAGTAAAACTGTTTTGCCTGTGTGACTACCTTGCCTTTAAACGTGATGGTTTGCTGCAAATTCTCTTCACAGAGCCCTGCTTTCTCATTATGGAAGTCCATATCAGCATTGTGTTAGGGCATACTTTATAGTATACATTCTGCACATTAATTAAGCACTATATATGTGTTCTCCTACTTTCAAATCCAACAGCACCTGACATTATACAGATTTGCTGTTAGTGTCACATGCACACACAACCATTTAACCACAAACTGCGTTTGGGATGTTATCTTTTGGCTTCTATAGTTCATCATACAACTGCTTCAAAATGCCATATATTTCAATGTGCTATATCTGTCTAATGCCTAGCTGTAACATTGCCATGTAAAAGCAGATGCTTTGCCTGTGAACAGTGACCTTGGATTCATACAGATACATTGGACAAATGTGTTTCATTGAGGGAGGGAAGATGAAGGTAGCTTGGCTTTGAGTTAATCTCGTGTGCAAGCATTTAACCGGTCTCCTGCCTGCTCCATGTGCTGCATTTCCTTCTGATGATGTGTCTAGCAGTAGTTGGTGCTATCATGCTGTAAACTGATAAAGTGTGGTTTCTGGTTGGAGTGCAGGTAGCTACCATTATGAAATGAAAAATCAGGAGGCTAACATGGTATTTTTATTGTAATTAAACACCGTGAAACTTGCAGTAATACACTTCTGATGGTAAAAAATGTAACTAACTTGAAAATACAGGGTGTTTCAAAAATAACCGGTATATTTGAAACGGCAATAAAAACTAAACAAGCAGCGATAGAAATACACCGTTTGTTGCAATATGCTTGGGACAACAGTACATTTTCAGGCAGACAAACTTTCGAAATTACAGTAGTTACAATTTTCAACAACAGATGGCGCTGCGGTCTGGGAAACTCTATAGTACGATATTTTCCACATATCCACCATGCGTAGCAATAATATGGCGTAGTCTCTGAATGAAATTACCCGAAACCTTTGACAACGTGTCTGACGGAATGGCTTCACATGCAGATGAGATGTACTGCTTCAGCTGTTCAATTGTTTCTGGATTCTGGCGGTACACCTGGTCTTTCACGTGTCCCCACAGAAAGAAGTCACAGGGGTTCATGTCTGGCGAATAGGGAGGCCAATCCACGCCGCCTCCTGTGTGTTTCGGATAGCCCAAAGCAATCACACGATCATCGAAATATTAATTCAGGAAATTAAAGACGTCGGCCGTGCGATGTGGCCGGGCACCATCTTGCTTAAACCACGAGGTGTTCGCAGCGTCATCTAAGGCAGTTTGTACCGCCACAAATTCCCGAAGAATTTCCAGATAGCGTGATGCAGTAATCGTTTCGGATCTGAAAAATGGGCCAATGATTCCTTTGGAAGAAATGGCGGCCCAGACCAGTACTTTTTGAAGATGCAGGGACGATGGGACTGCAACATGGGGCTTTTCGGTTCCCCATATGCGCCAGTTCTGTTTATTGACGAAGCCGTCCAGGTAAAAATAAGCTTCGTCAGTAAACCAAATGCTGCCCACATGCATATCGCCGTCATCAATCCTGTGCACTATATCGTTAGCGAATGTCTCTCGTGCAGCAATGGTAGCGGCGCTGAGGGGTTGCCGCGTTTGAATTTTGTATGGATAGAGGTGTAAACTCTGGCGCATGAGACGATACGTGGATGTTGGCGTCATTTGAACCGCAGCTGCAACACGGTGAACGGAAAACCGAGGCCGCTGTTGGATCACCTGCTGCACTAGCTGCGCGTTGCCCTCTGTGGTTGCCGTACCCGGTCGCCTACCTTTCCAGCACGTTCATCCGTCACGTTCCCAGTCCGTTGAAATTTTTCAAACAGATCCTTTATTGTATCGCTTTTCGGTCCTTTGGTTACATTAAACCTCCGTTGAAAACTTCGTCTTGTTGCAACAACACTGTGTTCTAGGCGGTGGAATTCCAACACCAGAAAAATCCTCTGTTCTAAGGAATAAACCATGTTGTCTACAGCACACTTGCACGTTGTGAACAGCACACGCTTACAGCAGAAAGACAACGTATAGAATGGCGCACCCACAGACTGCGTTGTCTTCTATATCGTTCACATCACTTGCAGCGCCATCTGTTGTTGAAAATTGTAACTACAGTAATTTCGAAAGTTTGTCTGCCTGAAAATGTACTGTTGTCCCAAGCATATTGCAACAAACGGTGTATTTCTATCGCTGCTCGTTTAGTTTTTATTGCCGTTTATAATATACCGGTCATTTTTGAAACACCCTGTATATATAAAAAGTACGCTCCTAGTCAGCATGATAATCTCAACTGGATCGGTCTAATTGCCAACATGCACTTGATGTGCTAGAAAACATATTATTTAACTTTGTAGAGTTTTGTACCTACTTGTATTTTCTCAGATTACCCTGCCCCTAACATTTGTTCAGCAAAACTTCAAGTTTACTGCATTGACATAATGCCACAATTATGGTCACTGACTGAAAGGCTTCCTCTGACATAATATGTATCAAAACTGAATTATTGTTATTAATTTGTATAATTAAGCTTATGACTGGTGCCTCTTCTCTGTCATTTCCAATCTGTGAGTGCAAGATATGTCCTCATGTTGCAAGGCATTCCTCACACCACCTACCTGCTTATTATAAGCACGATATGGCATTGCATATGTGCTACTCGAGCTCTCTGGCCATGGGAACAGCCTGCTACTGCTGTTCGGCAGCCATGCACTTGACAGATTACTGTGATATCTAAATTTCCATAATAGTTCCAAAATGTAATTACAGAAAATATGTAATGGAGCTCACAGTTTGCAGCATTATTCCCAGAATTGATTGAGATCTTTTGGTTTGGAGCCATGTGGAGGTTCTCAGCCAAAGGCTTCGTTGACTCTGTTACAGTCTTGGCTGCAGATTTCTGAACCTATGTTATCAGGAGGGTAATTGTAGGACATTCCTTGATAAGTCATCTGTGCACTACACAAAGGAAGCAGCTACTTGGCTAGCAAAGTACTTGTGGAATGCACATGGTTTTTTTTTTTTAAAGGCTAGATGGTAGGTTGAGGTTCTCTGACAAACACTTGCCAGGCACCTTGAAGATAGTGAAATCAGACCGCTTTCAGAGTAAAGACATTTCGACTGTCGAAATTTTATCAGTAAATTATTGAATTATTTGTAAAAAAAGTTGTTCAATTTACTGCCCTTCAGGAAACATCTCACACCCAAATTATTCTTGGGACCGAGAGCTGGCTGGAACCCAAAGTAGGAAGCTATGAAATTTAGCGATTTATTCAACATATATCAAAAAGGCAGTTTAAACACCGTAGGAGGGGTGTGTTCTTTGCAGTTGACAAAAATATTGTCTCTACTGAGGTCGAACTTGAGTTAATTGTTGGATGTTGTTACCAGCCACCCAAGTTTGCCATGATGATTGGCAGAAAGTCTATGGTCAGTAGCGTGGAAATATCCAGACCGTGCAGTATTAGCTGGAGGCGATTTAACCTACTGAATATAGACTGGGACATTTATTGTATTCATTGCAGGGGTACAGACAGACACTCGTGCAGAGTTCTTTCGAACACATTTTTCGAAAACTGTTGTGATCAGCTAGTACAACAGCCCACACACAATGGAAGTATTTTATACCTCATACTACAAACAGGCCTGACCTAATCGACGGCGTCAGTGTAGAGACAGGGATTAGTGACCGTGCTATTATCACAGCAACTTTGGTTACTAAAGTTAATAAGTCTATCAAGTAGGCTAGGAGAGTATTTCTGCTAGGAAGAGCAGCTAGACAGTTGTCAGCATCCCACTTAGACAATGAGTTGACATAATTTAGTTCCAGTACGATGGACATAGAGGAATTATAGGCAAAGTTTAAACGCATTGTAAATTATACTCTGGAGAAGTATGTGCCAAATAAGTGACTTAAGAACAGAAAAGACCCACTGTGGTTTAACAATGAAATTTGAAGAATACTGATGAAGAAAATACTGTTGTACTCTTGGTACAAAAGAGAACACACAAATGACAACAGGCAGAAGTTAATACAAATTTGTGTATCTGTAGAAAGATCGATGCCCAAAGCTTACAAAAACTACCACCATCACACCTTAGCAATAGATATTGTGCCAAGAAATCGAGAAAATTCTGGTTCTATGTAAAATTCCTAAGTAGGTCTGAGGCTTCTATCCAGTCTGATGTGGCAGTAGAAGATAACAAAAGTAAAGCCCAAGTTTTAAATTTTTCTTCTAAGAAATTGTTCACTCAGGAGAATCGCACAAACGTACTGTCATTTGACCATCACACAGACTCTTGTATGTAGGACATACATCTACATCTACATCTACATGGATACTCTGCAATCACATTTAAGTGCCTGGCAGAGGGTTCATCAAACCACCTTCACAATTCTCTATTATTACAATCTCATATAGCGCGTGGAAAGAATGAACACCGATATCTTTCCGTCCGAGCTTTGATTTCCCTTATTTTATCATGGTGATCATTCCTCCCTATGTAGGTCGGTGTTAACAAAATATTTTCGCATTTGGAGGAGAAAGTTGGTGATCGGAACTTCGTGAGAAGATTACGTCACAACGAAAAACGCCTTTCTTTGATTATGTCCAGCCCAAATCCTGTATCATTTCTGTGACACTCTCTCCCATATTTCGCGATAATACAAAACATGCTGCCTTTCTTTGAACTTTTTCGATGTACTCCGTCAGTCCTATCTGGTAAGGATCCCACACTGCGCAGCAGTATTTTAAAAGAGGATGGACAAGCGTAGTGTAGGCAGTCTCCTTCGTAGGTCTGTTACATTTATTAAGTGTCCTGCCAATAAAACGCAGTCATTGGTCAACATTTTCTGTATGTCAACATATTCTGTACGTTCCTTCCAATTTAAGTTATTCGTAATTGTAATACCTAGGTGTTTAGTTGAATTTATGGCTTTTAGATTAGACTTATTTATTGTGTAACCAAAGTTTAACAAGTTCCTTTTAGCACTCATGTGGATGACCTCACACTTTTCGTTATTTAGGGTCAACTGCCACTTTTCGCACCATTCAGGTATCTTTTTCTAAATCATTTTGCAGTTTGTTTTGATCTTCTGATGACTTTATTAGTCGATAAATGACAGCGTTATCTGCAAACAACCACAGACAGCTGCTCAGATTGGCTCCCAAATCCTTTATATAGATAAGGAACAGCAAAGGGCCTATAACACTACCTTGGGAAACGCCAGAAATCACTTCTGTTTTACTTGATGACTTTCCGTCAATTACTATGAACTGTGACCTCTCTGACAGGAAATCACAAATCCAGTCACATAACTGAGGCCATATTCCATAAGCACACAACTTCATTATGAGCCGCTTGTGTGGTACAGTGTCAAAAACCTTCCGGAAATCCAGAAATACGGAATCGATCTGAAATCCCTTGTCAGTAGCACTCAACACTTCATGTGAGTAAAGAGCTAGTTGTGTTTCACAGGAACGATGTTTTCTAAACCCATGTTGACTGTGTGTCAATAGACCATTTTCTTCGAGGTAATTCATAATTCATAGTGATAAGCACTGCTGATGTGGAGAAACAACTGAAAGAATTGAAAGCAAATGAGTCACCAGGTCCTGATGGAATCCCAGTTTGGCTGTACAAAGAGTACTCTATGGCATTGGCCCCTTACCCAGCTCGCATTTATCACCAATCTCTCACCCAGCAAAAAGTCCAAAGCAACTGGATAAAAGGGCAGGTAACTTCTGTATAGAAGAAAGGTAAAAGAACTGCAAAGTTACAGACCAATATCTTCAACACTGGTTTGCTGCAGAATCCTGAACATATTCTTAGTTTGAATGTAATAAATTCCCTTGGAAGGGAAAAGCTTTTGTCAACAAATCATCACAGTTTTAGAAAGTACGATATGGCTAGGAACTGTGCTTGTTGTGAGCAGACACAAGGAGAGTTGGCTGCTCTCCGTAAACAGCTCCGTTGACAAGCTTCTAGCTAATGCTCGAAGTAGTGGTGCCGTCGGGGCGCCAATGACAAGACCTGTGACACCTTTGGTGCCACTGGAATCCCCTGGTGACCCAGATGTCACTGCAGCTTCTGATACACAATATCTGACCGGTCCGTCCTCACTCCAGAATGGATGGCAGACAGTGGTGGGTTTGCGTGTCACTGGGTGGAAGGTGAAAGAAGAAGCAGGCCGTCCAGCTGGCACCCTACATCTTAGCAACAGGTACAAGGTGCTTCCCAGTGTTGTTGATAACTCTGAGACAGCATGGGATGCCTCTCCTGTTGGGCCAACAGTCGATTTTCCTGCCCAGTCTGGACAAGTACGGAGGGTGGGTATGCTAGTCATTGGGAGCTCCAGTGTTAGGCGTGTGATGGAGCCCCTCAGGGAGATAGCAGGCAAGGCGGGAAAGAATTCCAATGTGCATTCAGTATGTTTGCCAGGAGGACTCATCTTTGATGTGGAGGAGGACCTGCTGGCGGCTATCAAGCACACTGGGTGCAACCGGCTGCACGTAGTGGCACATGTCAGCGCGAGTGACGCCTGCCGCTTGGGTTCTGAGGCCATCCTCAGCTCCTTTCGGCAGCTGGCTGATTTGGTGAAGGAAACCTGCAATGCACACGGGGGTGCAAGCTAAGCTGTCTATTTGTAGCATCGTACCCAGGGTTGATCGTGGTCCTCTGGTTTGGAGCAGAGTGGAAGGTCTAAACCAGAGGCTCGGATGGCCCTGTGATGGTACTGGATGTGAATTTCTCAACCTCCGCTATTGGGTACAAAATTGTAGGGTCCCCCTTAATAGGTCAGGCATGCACTACATGCAGGATGCGGCTGCTAGGGTAGCATGTGGCCTGCATATGGTTTTTTTTTGGGTTAGAGGACCCCTCCCTTGGGAGCAAAGATGATTTGCCTGTTAAATCAGCCACAGCGGCCTCAGGGAATCTTGGTCCTCGGAGATAAAAGATAGAAAAGATTAATACCACAGCGGCCTCAGGGAATCTTGGTCCTCGCAGATAAAAGATAGAAAAGATTAATATGATTTTAGTAAACTGCAGGAACATGCACGGAAAGGTCCCAGAATTAGTATCACTGAAGGTTATAATGCACAGATAGTATTGGTAACAGAAAGCTGTTTGAAGCCAGACATCAATGACAATGAAATCCTAAGTTCAGATTGGAATGTTTATCGTAAAGATAGGTTAGTCGCCAATGGTGGCCGCGTGTTTATTGCAGTAAAAAATTCAGTAAAATCTAGTGAGGTTATCACAGATTCTGAATGTGAATTAATCTGGGTGAAATTGAGTATCAAAGAACAGTCAAAAGTGGTGATCGGATGCTTTTATAGATAACCTGGGTCATGATCTGTAGTTGTAGAGTGCTTCGGACAGAATTTGTAGAATATCATGTGTAATTTTCCTGATCATGCCGTTGTAATAGGGGGTGACTTCAACTTGCCAGGTATAGATTGGGAGTGTTATGCCATTGAAACTGGTGCCAGAGACAGGGAATTGTTCTGGATGTCTTGTCCAAAAATTACCTTGAGCAGATAGTTAGAGAACCAGTGTGTGAAGGTAACGTCTTAGACCTCCTGGCAACAAACAGACCTGAACTTATCAAATCAGTTAACATAGAGGAAGATATCGGTGATCATAAGGCTGTGACAGCATCTATGACAACTGGTCCTACAAGTAATGTTAAGAAAGGTAGGAAGATATATTTGCTCAGCAAGGATGACAGCCTACAAATTTCAGAATATCTCAGCAGTCATCATTAAATATTCGGTGATGAGGAGGTTAAAAAAATTCAAAGGCATCCTACAATATGCACTAGACAAATATGTTCCGAGTAAGGTTTTAAGGGATGGGAAAGATCCACCATGGTTTAATAGCGATGTTAGAAAAGCACTACGTAAACAAAGAGCACTTCATCTCAGGTTCAAGAGAAGTAAAACCTAGCTGCCAAACAAAAGCTGAAAGAAGCGAAAATGAGCTTAAGAAGAGCAATGAGAGAAGCGTTCAATGATTTTGAAAGTAAGACGTTGTCAACCAATATGAGTAAAAACCCTAAGAGATTTTGGTCATGTGTAAAATCAGTAAGTGGGTCAAAATCATCTATTCTTTCTCTCAGCAAACACACTGACACTGAAATGGAAGATAACAGAGAGAATGCTGAAATACTGAATTTGGTCTTCCGCAGTTGTTTCACCACGGGAGATCGTAACACTGTCCCTCCCTTCAATCGTCGTCAATATGACAGATATTGAGATAACCAATCGTGGAATTTAAAAGCAGCTACAATCGTTTAGTAGTGGAAAGGCTTCAGGACCAGATGAGAGACCTATAAGATTCTATAAGGATTATGCGAAAGAACTTGCTCCCCTTCTAAGCAGTAATTTATCACTTGAGCAACGAAAGGCACCTAACGATTGGATGGCCGTAAGACAGATCCACACAATTATAGACCTACATTGTGGACGTTAATCTGTTGTTAGAGTTATGGAACATATTTTATGGTCAAGAATTATGACATTCTTGGAAAATTAACATCTCCTCTATAAAAATCAACATGGATTCCGCAAACAGAGATCCTGCAAAACTCAATTCACTCTGTTCCTCCATGAAATCCACAGCACAGTGGACAATGGTGCTCAGGTTTATGCCATGTTCCTTGATTTCAGGATGGCTTTTGACACTGCCCCACATTGCCATTTAATGAAAAAAAAAATGAGCTTACAGAGTATTGGAGCAGGTCTGTGATTGGATTCAAGACCTCTTGCTGATAGAACTCAACACATCACTCTTAACAGAACAAAATCGACAGATGTATAGGTAATATCCAGAGTACTACAGTGAAGTGTGATAGGACCGTTGCTTTTACAATATATATAAATGATCTAGTAGAAAGCACCAAATGCTCTTTAAGGCTCTTTGCAGACAATGTAGTTGTTTATACCAAAGTAGCAATGCCAGAAGTCTGTAAGAATTTGCAGGACAACCTGCAGTGAGCAGAGAATTGATGAATGGTGCAGTCTCTGGCGGTTGACCCTGAACGTAACTAAATTTAACATATTGTGCATACATAGGAAAAGAAATCCACTACTGTACAGCTACACTATTGATGACAAACAGGTGGAGATGGGGTCTGCCATAAAATATCTAGGTGTAACTATCCAGAGCGACCTTAAGTGGAACGACCATATAAAACAGATAGTGAGAAAAGTAGACACCAGACTCATTCATTGGAAGAATCTTAAGGAGATGTAACTCATCCACAAAAGAAGTTTGCCCGATTCTTGAGTATTGTTCATTTATCAGGGATCCGTATCAGGTAGGACTTATAGAGGAGATCCAACAAAAAGCAGCACGTTTCGTCATGGGATTGTTTAGCTGGCGAGAGAGCTTTACGGAGATGCTAAACAAACTCCACTGGCAGACGTTACAAGAGAAGTGTTGTGCATCATGGAGAGATTTAATATTGAAATTTCGGGACAGCACTTTTCAGGAGTAGTCAGACAATGTATTACTTCCCCCTTCCCCACATACATCTCACATATTGACCATGAGGAAAAAATTCAAGAAATAGGACTTATAGAGGAGATAGAGAAGATCCAATGAAGAGCAGCGTTACAGAGATGCTAAACAAACTCCACTGGCAGAGGCGTTATGCATTATGGAGAGATTAACTATTGAAATTTCAGTACAGCACTTTTAAGGAGGAGTCAGACAACATATTACTCCGCCCCCCCCCCCCCCCCCCCTCCTTACATACATCTCGCATATTGACCCTGAGGAGAAAATCCAAGAAATTAGAGCCAATACAGAGGCTTACCGACAGTCATTCTTCCCATGCACTATTTGCTAGTGGAACAGGGTTGGAGGGATCAGATAGTGGTACCCAAAGTACCCTCCACCACACACCATTAGGTAGCTTGCAGAGTATGAGGTAGATGTAGATGTGAAACTCAGCTTTTCCTTTTCTCTCATGATACCCTGCAAACCATGGATGAAGGGCAACAGGATGATTTCATATTCCTAGATTTCTGTAAAGCATTTGCCATGGTGCCACACTGTGGACTGTTAACAAAGATACAAGCATGTGGAATAGGTTCAGAGATACGTGAGTGGTTTGAAAACTTCTTAAGTACCAGGACCCAGTATGTTGCCCTCAACAGCGAGTGCTTATCAGAAACAAGGGTATCATCAGAAGTTCCCCAGGGAACCTGGGTCAGGATCTGTAGTTGTAGAGTGCTTCAGACAGAACTTGCAGTATATCATTAGTAATTTTCCTGATCATCCCGTTGCAATAAGGGATGACTTCAACTTGCCAGGTATAGATTGGAATCTAGGCATAACATTGCAAAGCAATATGAAATGAAATGAGCATATAGGTCTGTAGTGGGAAAGGCAAATGGTCAACTTTGGTTTATTGCGAGAATTTTAGGAGAGTGTGGTTCATCTGAAAAGGAGACCACATATAGGACGCTAATGCGACCCAATGTTGAGTACTGTTAGAGTGTTTGGGATCCATAGCAGGTCAAATTTAAGGAAGTCATCAAAGCAGTTCAGAGATGGGTTGCCAGATTTTTTACTGGTAGGTTCAAATAACACACAAGTATTATGGATATGCTTTGGGAACTCAAATGGGAATTGCTGGAGGAAAGGTGTTGTTGTTTTTGAGGAGCATTTTTGAGAAAATTGAGAGAAACTGCTTTCGAGGCTAACTGCAGAATGAATTACTGCTGCCAGCATACATTTTGTGTAAGAACCATGAAGATAAGACTAGAGAGAGATTAATGGAGGCTTATAGGCAGTAGTTTTTCCCTCGCTCTGCTTGCAATTGGAACAGAAAAGGAAATGACTAGTAGTGGTGCTGGGTACCCTCTGCCACACACAACATGTGATGGCTTGTGGAGTTGCATGTGGCTATAGATGTAGATCCAGTTATGTCAAGGTACGTCACAACTGCCGAGATCAAATAAGTCTTCTACCTTCAGACCATTGCAGATGTTGCTGTAGATGCAGACCTTGTTATGGCAAGGTACATCACAACTGCCAATATCTAATAAATTTTTGCCTTCATCCCATTCATTTTTTTTAATGCTTCCTTCAAGCATAGGCACCAGATACAATGCGCATGGCCTGTCAAAATAAAACATCAACTAGATGGGGCTTAGGAACTGTAGAATCATATGCGCGGACAGTACTGAAGTGATGAATAAACCTAAGCCAGCACTGCTGTTCTCAGAGTGTTGGTGTCTGCTCCCCCAAGACATCCCAGTGGCCCTTCACCTCTGCAGCTGCTTTTCATAGACAGTTCTGGTAGGTGTTACTGAGAAGTTCATTTTGCCCTATGAGTTCAGTTTTGATCCTTCTACTGAACCCCTTATGGAATGGAATTTGAGACAAGGTGGCTTGCTATGGATTCTACATTAACCGTTGCACATTTCCTTAATGTTGATGATAAGGAGTCCAGTTTACGAACGAGAGATCAGGCTGACATGCTAGAACAATTGAAAGTTGTACTCTGAAAAGCTTTCATTCATTTATCTTTCCTGACATTATCCATTGATAAGTTACTGCCCTTCGAAAATGTTTCTTCCATTGTGCCTGAAGTTTTCACCACACAGTTCCCTCATGTGATTGTAGTTTCTACTGACACTAATACTGTAAGCTCTGTGTGATTCCATCTTATTTTGTCTGCCATATACTTGTCATCTGTCTTCATTATGCGTATCTTTGATTCTTATACCATTTATTGTCTCTTCTGTTTTGGTTTCATTTGAATGTACATGGTCCATTTGCTCTGGGTTTCTGCTCACAGTTTCTGTCCTCTTAACTTTGTCTTCACCTTTCATGACAATCTACTGATTGGACTGAATCCTAACACATCTACCATCAGTGGCTGATCCAAACACTGACTCTTCTCCCAGTCATTTTTTAGAAATTTCTTCAATGCCGCATTATCTCTTCTGTAATTGGGGCCACTTAACAACAACCAGTCTACTTCTCCCTCTTTGGTTTCTGTCAAGTACTCTGCCAGGACTACAGCTTCAAATTCAATGTATGGTATGGTACTTTCATAAATTTTTTATGGACATATGTCCCAACACACTGACCTCCACTCAAATAACGGGGTACAAACCAAAGCCTTTCATTTTCTGTCTGTGTTTGTGGTAGAACACTCTGAAAGCATAGAAGAATACTTCTGAATGGAAGAGCCTTTTCCAGTCAATTTTATTTCATTTACCAGTTTTACGGCTTTTGTGCCCTACAGCTGCAGCAGTGGTATGTATGCAGTGAAGATTCTCTTCTGCATGGTGTTGAATCCCTGCTTGCATACTGTTTCTGATCGAGTTACTGTTATTTACAATTTTCTGTTTTCATCCAGATGTGCAGGCCTTGTGAGACTACGTCTTCTATACCATCTACCTTGACAATTGGTGTGCCAATGTCTTTTGTCCTTGTGTTCTTTCCTCTTACACGTATATTCAAAAATCCTGACAACTGTGATTCACCTTTAACTGCTGGATTATTCACAGCTGTATTACTGTTTGTGTCATTTAATACTCCGAATTAGACCTGCATAGTTGTTGAAAAAATTTAACGCTTCTGCGACACTACTTTTCAGATAACTATGGAAGCACTAAAAATCCCCATAATTCAATGTGCATACATTTCATGATACTTACTCTTTTCTGTATTGATTTAATTGAATGCAGTGTTTTTGTTGTTGCTTCTGCTGCCAAGATGTGGTTTCTGTAGCAACACACGAAATTGAGAAAGTCAGCAACAATGAAATCACTTTAATGTAGAAACCAAAAACATGTTCAGTAAATCTTTCTTGTACATTGCCAAGTTGGTACCTGACAGGCAATGATTTAAGAGCAGAGTGGAGTTAGGTAGTGCTTGAAATGGAGATTGAGACAGAAGCCATTCTGCTCTGGGATTAAATCGAAAAGCATCAGACATTTTCACACGTGGTGCTGAACAGCAGATGCACATGCTGCTCTTAATGCACGACTGTCATTGTTGTCTGAAAGTGCTGCCTCCAGGCAGCTAAGCTTCGTCACCATGTGCCAGCATGGGCTGATTAAATAACGTGCCGGGCCAGCATCTCATGTCCTGCTGAGCTTTGATGAATGGTGAGGTGCCAATGCAGTTGAGGTGGTAACTGCAGGTTACCACAGTCCTCTCCTCTTATTGGGACACCTGTATGCTGGTGTTATTCCTGCGTCCACCCTCACATCCCCACCTAATTGTGTAAGACAGCACTTGGTGCTCAGGAAAGTTATGTCCTCAGCCTCTGTGGTGCTGTCAGTGGATGCCTCCCGTGCCACAAAGAGCCTGACTGGAGAATAGGGCTAGAAGTGACCCGGCTGGTGATGGGCCTGATGACATTTTGTGGTCATCACAGCTCTCTTAATTCAGCAGAATCGTGATGTCAGTGCTGTTTACCCTTTGCTATTTGTTCATGGTAGAGGCAGTCTACCAATCTATCCTCACAATCCTTTAAAATGAATGGGAATGATAGAAGAGAGGGATGAAAATTCTCAATTCATATAAGAGACAGACATTGCTTATTTGCTACAAAATGACATTATTGTTTCATGAAGAAAGAATTTAAGCTTTTAGATAACAGTGAAAGAAGAAAAAATTACTATGGTCGACAGAGGGGATTCATTGTTCTGTACTTCAAGAAACTTTGTGCTAAATTTGCAGGCCTGGAGCACTTGAAGATATTGGCGGTACAAATAGTAAAATTTCTGAAGTTACACCCATTATTCCATATTCAGTTGCAACAGTTTTCAGTGAAAATGAATGAAGATTATGGACACTTCATATATTACTGCAAAATATGTTGGTTAAGTCAAGGGGCATGCTTGGAACAATTTTTTGATTACACCTCACTATTTTTGCATTTATGAAGGAAAAAGGAGTGCATGAACGAAAATTAGAACATCCAGAATTGATTGCAGACTTTGCATTTTAAGTGGACTTGACCGCATACTGCCCATGTTTAAACATTGTGAGGCAACTTCTTTCTAATTTGATGGGGATGCATTTAAAAAGGAAGTCGTGTTGTAGAAGGGACGCATTCTGACAAAAAGAATCCAGTACCCTAAGCTCACCTGCATTAAAGTAAAGAAAGTGCAGGGTTTGAAGAATTCATTGTGGCCTTGCCAGAATTATACTGATAGTTTTATATAGGTTTTGAGGGCATGGGCAACCTTATATTTGTTTTTGAGGTGTTTTTGTGACTGTTTGTCTTTTCAGTTGGAAGCGCTCCTGTGCATGTGCAGATGTAACTAACTGACCTGCAGAGTAATTCTAGTTTCAATTACAAATCTTTTTACGTTAAAACTGCCAAAGATGACTACATTGCTTTTCTCAGGTAGATTTTCCAAGTGTCCATAATGAGTTTGCAAAAGTGCTACAGTACTTCGGTTGACATATTTATGTGAAAGACTTTTTAAAATTATTATTAAACTACATAAGTCATGATCATGTGACAACTTGAGTTTCCTGTAAGGTTACATTGCCCAGTCCCTCCACGTCCCTTCACTTTCTAGGCAAAAAAAAAATTATGGGTAACCTTAATAGACATATTGATGTGTATGTTACTCTCACTTGAGGTAGAGGGAGAATACTGTTGACCATGACCAGTAACGAAATGTTTATTGTGTATTTACTATGTTAGTGAGAAGAAAGCTCTGAAATACAAGTTAATTTAGTGTTTTATTACCCTTTCTTATCCCTCAAGTGGCACAAAATTTTCGAGCATATAAAACACATGAACACACTCCCGATCAAAAGTTCAAGTATCCAAATTGGCATAACTATGATTATTTAGTCATTACAAAAACACAGTTCATAACTGTCCATATTTAACATACTTTACTCCTGTAAAGCTTGGGCCTGTTTGGTTACCTTTGATAATTTCTGCAGCTCTTCACAGTCTCACACATTTGTCTACCTTGGCGTCAGTTTGTTCTTTAAATTTTATGTCTTCACAATGTGAAGTATTATTTAGCATACCAGTTTTTTATTTCTGCCTTACAGTATGTTAATAACTATTACTATTCTCATTTTAGCACCCCGTAAGTTGCAAATACATTCACAGTTTTAAGACAAATCCACACTGAATCACAGATTCACTGGCAGTCTCTATTAATGTGAAACTCAAGACATCTATTCGGCATTGTTGCACTGCTTGTGACAATGGCCAGATTTTAAAATTGCAGGTAACCACCCAAGGACTTTCTCAAAAAGACTGATACTGCATTAATGCCAACTTGGCCTATAGAATATTGAGAGTAAGAGACTGTTCTGTTACTCCAGCAAATAAGACTACAGATGTTGAAAGTTACTTACACTAGGTAAAGGAGAGTGCACTCTGTCCTGTCAAATTGAGGAATGAAGTAGTTGACACTTTTCCTCAAATGTGACGTGTAGGAATAAATATGCATTATTGTACAACTGGTTTCAAGAAGAGTTTTATCAGAACAGTCCAGTAAATAAACCTCTTTCTGTGCTGAAGAAAAAAAAAAATGTATTGTGTTTCATGAGGATAGTCTCAAAGTTCGTGGAGGTTGGCTAATAAGATTTAGAGGTTACCATGGTACAATATGTGAGACAGAGTAGACTGGAGGTAAACTTGCACCAGCAAAACATGAACTCACTCACGCAATAATTGGCTTCAACTGCAATACCAATATGTATACTGAGGGAATCAATCTTGGAGCCCCCTCTCCCCGCTCTGCAACCCCTCCATCCCCTCATTCTGTTTGATTCATGAAAGGTGCCAGGAAGAACGGCTGTTGGTAAAATGCTGTAGCAATTATGAGCTCAAATTTCTTTCATTTTATTGATCTGGTCATTTTGTAAGAAATATATGGCAGAAAGTAGTATATCTCTCTATTTCTAGGACTGGACATTCTTGTAGTTTCAACAATAAACTTTTCCATGCTGCACAATGCCTCTCTTATACTATATCACTGGAGTTTGATGAGTGTCTCTGTGACACTGTCTCTTACTAAACAAATCTGTGAACTAACCACCACTCTACTTTGGATCTTCTTTATCTCTTGTATTTACCCCATCTGATAAGGGCCTTACAGTGATGAGAAATATCCAAGGATTCTGTGAATGAGTGTCGTGTAAGCTAACTCTTTCAGTGGTTTCCGTACGATTCTTCCCATGAATTTCAGTCTGGCACCCACTTTTCCTATTACTGGTTCTCTATTGCCCTTCCACTTAGGTTGCTCTAGACTCTTACTCAAATAGTCCATACAAAGGAAGACCCCTTGCAGTGAAAGTGGGCTTGGCATAGCAGCTTTGTGTGTCTGTCCCAGCCAATAACATAATGTGATTTCTTTTATGTTCCTAAGCCAATGTCTCAGTGTTGCTGCAGTGTTAAGGCAACTATGGCTTTCACTTAGTATTTTGGTGACCATTTGCACTTTGAGGTTGAGAAGTGACAACAGCTCTTTTAGTTATCAGGGATCTCCTTTGCTGTGTGGAGTGCAGATATTTTACAGTTGTTACTGATTCCAGTAATAGATGACAAATTGTGAAATCAAACAATAATGGATCTTTCCACACACTCATGTTCGGTCTGTTACATTTGTTTATGATGTTCGCTGAGTTACTGTATAGATGATTTTGATCTGTTTATTATATTTACATAAGATAAGAACTTCTTAGAATTTTTTGTAAAATTGGTTGGCAAAATTTTACTTTTGAATTCATTGAATTTCTGTTGCTTTTCTCTTGACATTAATTTTGGCTGTTTTCAGAGTTTGTTTGTCTACAAGGCTGTGACTTGATTTAAATTTGTGATAAACTGTCTTTGTGTATGAGCAATTTCCTAATGGCCTTCCTTATATAAACATGGCGCAACTTGTCTAACCCTACAATTTTGTTCATGATGTCTTTGGTTACAACATATTGTACAATACTTTCCAATCTTAACCATTAATAACCTACATCTTTGTTCGTGAAGATGAATGTTTGATGTTGGTTATTAATATAATGTGCATTATGAAGCAGAAATATTTTCCTACATCTCTTAACATTCTTTTTTAACACCTGTAGTTGTTGAAGCTACAACAAGCTTATGGTCACTGATTGCCTCTCCTCAACATTACTTTAATTGAAAAGTTTGGATCAGTTAGTTAATAGGAGATCTAAGAACTTTCCATAATGGGTAAGTTCTGTAAATTACTATACAACAGAATTTACATAAAAACCTTGTGGACCAATCTCAAACAAATCTCTGTCCATGCCACTTGTTTTAACTCTTTGAGTCCCAAAAATGTAATTTTAAAATTTGTCTCAAAATTAACCTTTATTGACATCATAAGCAGTGAGTGCAACAAGAAATTGTCAAAAATTAAACAATCATTTGTTTTATGGAGGTGGTTTCACTTTGGGACCACTGCAGCATACAGTTGTCTACATACCACCATTTCCTGTGGAAACAAGCTCAGAAATACTTCAACATCTCATCTGATCTCTTCAGAGAAGTCAGCTGCTAATTTGTAAGATGTAAACCATCTTATTTGTGAGTTTATCATGGCAGGCCCATTTTCATTGTTGTCATGAACATAATCATGAAATACATTTTCAGTGAGTAGTAGTTCAAAGGAGTTGAAGTTCCTGTTGTTCCGTAACGTTCTGTCTCACAAATCTCTGAATCCAAATTACTCATAATTTCTTCTTTTAAAAGGTGGGTGTTTAGATTTTGGGTGCTGTCTTGAAACTTCCACAAACATATAATGCCTAAACAAATTTATAGTCACAAATAATAAGCAAAAAATGGGCCTAAAATTTAATAAATTTGCATCCAATTACAGAATTAATTATAAAAATACATACAATGCCAGTGGTTTCCTCAAGTAAATTATTTAACAAAAATTTGCAGACAGTATCTCCTACAATCATATAGTAAACACTCCATACCAGCTGTTGCTTTGAATGCTGTAAGAGATTGCTGCATTGCTCTACATTAGTAGAAGTAGCTCAGTGTACCATGTGGGAGCCTCTGTGTTGCAATAGCATCATTGTCTTCACATGAAAGGCACTGGTACCTCAAAACAAAATTAATAAACTGGTGGTTTGAGGCAGAAACCACTGGGCTCAAAGGGGCAGTCATGAGTTGAGATCTCCTCCTATTACCATAGCATGTTCAGGAAATTTAAGCACCATATTCTGCGACTTTTCTTTGAAGGATTCTGCCACAGTAATTCCAGAGGCAAGTGGTCTATAAAAGCATATGATTACTGTGTTTGGCCTAACTTTGACACTTACCTTCCCATTAGTTATTTCTAAATTAGAATCTGTAACAACCTCAATAGGCATTACCAAATAGTGCCCCCACCATGTACATCCCAGCCAGAGTTTGAGATTCTGTTGTTATTCACTTCTGGCTCCAGTAAGCATTACGCTCCTTGTATTACGTGGGTATTGTTATTGTAAATAAGTGAGACTAATTGTGGGACCTTACCATTGACACTTCTGCACATCGTTTTCTGATCTGCAAGGACAAACGTTGTATAAAATATTGTTGGACTTCTTGCCACATGAGTTCTGGGTAAAACCTCAAGCTTCCAGCAATTACCACCACCACTTTCATAATTTTTCATATGCCATTGATGCTCTGCACAGCAGTCTAAAATGTTACGCCAAGGCAAAATGTTCTCCTTTTTGGGTGAATGTGCCTAATGTCTAAGTCACTGGGTTTCTCGAAACTAAACAGCTTCTCATATGCATGCCATGTGTAGTCTGTTATCTGAACATTCACTTCCCTTTACTGCACACCTGACCTATTGAAGGAGTGGGAGAAATGGGACTATTTTCTTCCACCCAACAGCTGAGGTCAAGAAATGTGCATCTAAGATTGTCACAGAATCACCTAATCGTCTGGTTTGTTTGCAGACCAGAGGGTTCTGATTGGTTCTGGGTACAAGGCTGCAAGTTGGAAATCACAACCCTTTCCCACCCCTCCCCCTCTCCCCATCCAAAAAACATGGTTGCCACCTGTCTAAAGGAACAGAGGATCATGCCCTCTGAATCCAGATGGCAGGTGTTATTCATGCTGACATGAGCTACAATTCACAGTCTGCTGCACCCAATGCATTCAACAGCTGCTGACATCTTGTTGGAAGAGACACACTAACAGACATACTGAGTGCACACTGGCCTTCCTGCCTGATCTGTCACTTAATATTCTAGAGGAGCTATATTACTCATATAATGTTTCAGCTGCCAGTTACCAGTGTATTTGCCCTCTGTGCTTGTGCAGAATTAGCTGGAACTAAGGAGACATCCCTTTCAGGCACAGCTGTGCTTTGCCGGCCGCGGTGGTCTAGCGGTTCTGGCGCTGCAGTCCGGAACCGTGGGACTGCTACGGTCGCAGGTTCGAATCCTGCCTCGGGCATGGGTGTGTGTGATGTCCTTAGGTTAGTTAGGTTTAAGTAGTTCTAAGTTCTAGGGGACTTATGACCTAAGATGTTGAGTCCCATAGTGCTCAGAGCCATTTGAACCATTTTGAACAGCTGTGCTTTCCACAATGGACAGCACCCCATACCATTTACCAAAGCATAAGGGGATACAAATGTGCAGCCAGTACTTACATTTACTTGAACTGTTTGCAGACAATGGCCATTTCTCCTTGCATCTGCACAGAAAAAGCACAGCCTTTATCCGTCTTCCAGTATGAAGAACTATATACAAGGGTTGGAACTTAAATAGTGGCAACTATTTATTCACAAACGATACAAAAGAGTTACATGTTTGCACCTGTTATGTTCTTCAAAGTAGTTACCAGCGTTGTGTAGAACCCGTTGCCAGTGATATGGAAGGCATAGTATACCGTTAACAGAGCCTGTTCTGTTGATTGTGTGAATGGAGCGGTCTACTGCCTTTCGAATCTCTGGAACAGTTCTGAAGCAAATACCATGAAGTGGTTCCTTCATCTTCGGAATCAAATCAAAGTCACAAGGATTTAAGTCCGGGGAGTATGGTGGATGGTACAGTACTTCCCAGTCCCATCGACTGAACAGAGCAGCCACGGATTGTGCTGTATGCGCCTGTGCATTGTCATGCAAAATGATGGTTGGGTTGTGCAGAAAGTGTTTCCGCTTCTTTCGCAAAGCGGACCACAGGTGATGCTCCAAAAATGAACAGTAATACTGTGCATTGATGGTCTGCCGTGGCGGAACGTAATACGTTAGGATAACACCATCACAGTTGTACACGAGAATTACCATAACGTTCACCATACTGGGGCTCTGATGCACTTTTGACTTTCACAGTGACCCATAATGACACCATTCATTGGATTAGTGTTTCAGTTTTGGCTCATACGATGTGGCCCATGTCTCATCCAGTGTTACGATACGGCATAAGAAAGTCTTTCTTTCACACTCATAGCACTCCAAGTGTGTCTGAGCAGTGTCATAACGCATCCATTTCTGCATTTCCGTCAAGTCATGTGGAACCCATCGTGATGCAGTTTTTCGCATGCCCAGGCATTCCTTCAGGATGCGAAGCACAGTCATATGCAGTAATCCGCTTTCGTGAGTGAGCTCATGAATCGTATGGCGTCGATCACTGTCCACTAATGCTGTAACAGCATGCACTACTTCTTCAGAGACGCTAGGATGACCTGCCCAGTGCATGTCTGCCACAGTTTGCCGACCTTCGTTGAAGGCTTTTACCCAAAGTACCACTTTTATGTACAGCAATACCGATTCCCCGCATGCCTCTTGAAGACCTTGATGGCTCTCTCGTGCTGTATGACCTCTGGCACATTCAGTCTTGATCCAACTCCGTTGTTTCTGTTTCGAAAACATAGTGTCACCATTACGTTAGACTGCTCACTCACAAGTGACTGTGTTTCCCTCAATTGTGCACACGCCGGTGATGTGGGACGGACAAGTCCATTTGCTCGGAGGTAAGGTAGGTATTTCAACAACGTGTGCTATCAGCAACAATAGTAGATTCCATTGCCTAGTGTCTCCACAGCAGTGTTGCCGAGTTCCAACCTACATAGGAACATGAAGGAAAGTGCAAGTCTAAGTAATTGGAGGTAAACAGAAGACTACGGGAAACTGCTACAGAAAGAATTGAAATAACATGACTGTGCCATATTTCCTGTGAGTCTCTCCCAACAATCAAAGGCAGTGATAGGGTATATAATGGGCATAAACAGCATTAGATGTTCAGTGATCACTATGGATACAGAAATACCGTGTACTCAAGGGAAACAGCATTATCAGAACCTTACATAATTTGAAGGGGGCGTTATTGTGGGCCTCCATTTGGCTGGTTGGTCTGTTACATCTGAACACCACAGTATTTTCCTTTAGCAAGGGCCAGTGACTTCCTTTGTAATACCAGTAGTTCCAAATAATGCCAGTTTCTATTTCTTCCATAATCAAATGGTACTCTCAGCTTCGCTGAACACTTGTGCTGTCCTCCTCTTACCATATTTTTAACATAAAGAATTACTTTATGCTTGCAAGTAGCATCATATGAGGTTCTTCTCTGCTTGTCTTCCATTTTGTGACCAGCTAATGCAAACACGCTACACAGTAATAGGCCAACAATACTGTAACAAAGTTGAGAATTGCACCAATGAATTGTGATGTAAGAAACAATACTAAAGTTTCAGTTATGTTGCCAGTGAAC
Source organism: Schistocerca cancellata (assembly GCF_023864275.1). Taxonomy (NCBI): domain Eukaryota; kingdom Metazoa; phylum Arthropoda; class Insecta; order Orthoptera; family Acrididae; genus Schistocerca; species Schistocerca cancellata. The sequence continues at coordinate 660,333,546 of NC_064629.1, forward strand.
AATGGATTCAAGTTTGTACCTGAATGTAAATTGCCACTGAATCTTATGCACACCTCTATTTTGAATACTGCATGTGGTAAAACAAAGTGTGCATCAAATTTGCATTCAGTATGGTATTTACATTCTGATGTAATCATTTGTCATCCCTAGAATTATCCTTTGTAACTTAACTAGGATTTATTCTGTGTGGTTCAGCATAATTAATGCTAGGTTTGGCATAATGAATGTAAATAAATTGCTATGATAGCCTTTAATTACAAAAACATCATGGGAACGTGATTTCATTGTGCTAACAAATACTATCTTCAGTTTCCCAGTACTTTAACATGCAGTTGTTAATTGTGTACTATATACAGCAGTTTATTTGAATGCTCTATTTTGATATCTGCCTGTTAATTTTCAGTGCACCTGAATGGTTTACTGAGTCATGGCTGTCAAAGATCAAAACAGATGCCGGTAGTAATTGGCGACTTAAGGTGAGATCTTATTTTTGCAAAGAAATTACCTTTTTTCAGTTGTCTTTCTCTGATATAATCCCCAGATTTGTTGCCAACCATCATCGTTCCAAGCCATAGAATTCATACTTCTCTTAAAAATATGAAAAAAGGAAGATTGTTATCATTGCCACCTTAATGAAATGACCGTCATTGACTGGTTTCCCATGGTAAACTTAATGTTTCTTGGTTGTGTCTTTTATTCTACACCCAGTCCTTTGAACATCACAGGTTAATAAAATTCATTTTCTTAAATTTGAATATGTGGTGTTGAAGTCTAAATGTGCACAAATTGGATACATCTTGTATATTATAGTTCTTGTTGTAAGATAACACTAAGAAGTTTGATTGTGTTGCCACCAGTAGAGTAAGTGCCTGTTCCCTCTTTTTCCCCACTTTTCTTTACTGTTCATTTCTCTTCTGTTCTTTCCAGAGCTTCCTGTACAATGATCTGTCAACTGGATGTAATAATTTCACATATTACTTGCTTGAAATTTTAGGTATACTGTTTTTCTCCTTAATGTCACTACTGGCACACAATTTTGCATAAAAAGAAGCAGTTTCATTGTGACATAAATTTATGAATATAATACTGTAGATAGAATAAAGAAATGATTGCAGTGGCTCGGGGGTGGACAATTGACACACATGTTATACGTGTCTGAATCATGACTAGTACTATAAAAAGGTATATGGTGTCCCATTAGGTCCTCTGAAGACTTAGCTAACAGGTCATGAAAACATTGAGGCATTTATTTATTTACTCATTCATTTGTCCACTTGTAATCTTAAAATGATATAGAATTTATCATAATACAATGCAAATAAATAGCCCAAAAATATACACACACACAAAATATGTAAGTACACTTTAAACAGATTAGTAGGATGCATGCTCAGCCATGGCCTTGGTGAAGGAACCATCCCAGCATTTTCCAGAAATGACTTTTGAAAACCCATATCAGAACGGCCAGACAGGGCAAGCTCCATTCTCCTGAATATGTGGTCTGTGTCTTAACGACTGCACTGCCTCATTCGGTTGGTCCCTTTTGTACAATATTCTTTTGATGTAAACATACTATTGGCTCTAGAACCACAAACTTGTGGTATTTTATGCTAGGTTTCCTCACAAATCAGGAATGTCGTCAGCTTACATGTTTTTTATGCAGTCCTTTGTTTGGCTCAGTTGATTCTGGTTTGATTGTGAATGCCACAGGAAAAGTATGAATTGTATGTTCTGAGAAGATCCTTTTGTAGGCCTGCACTATTGAAGGTTATACCAAGCCTTGTGTGTAGCCTGTTTATCTGATAGTAATGATTAGAATGGCCAGGATCTGTTATAAATAATTTAAAATTTTCCCTGTAGCTATCTGTAAGCACAGGGTGTAAAACTGATGCTGTAATTTTTGGTACCCTAGTACTAGTGTTTATCCTTTGTGCTACACGAGAAGTTCTCCAAATGTTTAGGAAGTTACTACTAGTTTCACCCTCAACACCTGAGGTAATATTCATGTCTCCACATAATATTATGGTAGATTTGGGGGCTGAAACTATTTCCAGGACTTTAAAAGAAAGTGCTCATATTACCACTAGGTGAGCAGTACGACGACAGAATGATTAACTTTTTATATATGTCTAGCTTTATTAGTGTGTGTCTATATATATATATATATATATATATATATATATATATTTCTTAAACCACGAACGTGTGGAGAGGGGCTAGTGTAATTGGGTAATACAAACCATAAAAAAATGCACAGAAGTATGTTTTTTAGCACAAACCTATGTTTTTTTAAATGGAACCCCGTTAGTTTTGTTAGCACATCTGAATATATAAACAAATACGTAATCAGTGCCATTTGTTGCATTGTAAAATGTTAATTACATCTGGAGATATTGTAACCTTAAGTTGACGCTTGAGTACCACTCCTCCACTGTTCGATGGTGTGTATCGCAGAGCACCGAATTACGTAGGAATCCAAAGGGAAAGGTGATGGACCTTAGGTACAGAAGAGACTGGAACAGCGCATTACGTCCACATGCTAACACCTTTTTATTCGTCTTTTTCACTGACGCACATGTACATTACCTTGAGGGGTGAGGTACACGTACACACGTGGTTTCCGTTTTCAATTACGGAGTGGAATAGAGTGTCTCCCGACATGTCAGGCCAATAGATGTTCAATGTGGTGGCCATCATTTGCTGCACACAATTGCAATGTCTGGCGTAATGAATGTCGTACACGCCGCAGTACATCTGGTGTAATGTCGCCGCAGGCTGCCACAATACGTTGTTTCATATCCTCTGGGGTTTTAGGCACATCACAGTACACATCCTCCTTTAACGTACCCCACAGAAAGAAGTCTAGAGGTGTAAGATCAGGATTATGGGCTGGCCAATTTATGCGCCCTCCACGTCCTATGAAACGCCCGTCGAACATCTTGTCAAGGGTCAGCCTAGTGTTAATTGCGGAATGTGCAGGTGCACCATCGTGCTGATACCACATACGTCGACACGTTTCCAGTGGGACACACTCTATTCCACTCCGTAATTGAAAACGGAAACCACGTGTGTACGTTTACCCCACCCCTCACGGTAATGTACATGTGTGTCAGTGAAAAAGACGAATAAAAAGGTGTTAGCATGTGGACGTAATGTGCTGTTCCAGTCTCTTCTGTACCTAAGGTCCAGCACCGTTCCCTTTGGATCCCTACGTAATTCGGTGCTCTCCGATACACACGATCGAACAGCGGAGGAGTGGTACTCAAGCGTCAACTTTAGGTTATAATATCTCCGGATGTGATTAACATTTTACAATGCAACAAATGGCACTGATTACGTATTTGTTTATATGTTCAGATGTGCTAAGAAAACTAATGGAGTTCCATTTTAAAAAATGTAAGTTTGTGTTAAAAAACATACTTCCGTGCATTTTTTTAATGGTTTCTATTAAACAATTACACTAGCCCCTCTCCTCACGTTCGGTCTGTGGAATCGATTCATCAGTATTTGATGTGGTTTACAAAATATATCCAGCGGTAACGTTAGGTGACTCACCCTATATACACTCCTGGAAATTGAAATAAGAACACCGTGAATTCATTGTCCCAGGAAGGGGAAACTTTATTGACACATTCCTGGGGTCAGATACATCACATGATCACACTGACAGAACCACAGGCACATAGACACAGGCAACAGAGCATGCACAATGTCGGCACTAGTACAGTGTATATCCACCTTTCGCAGCAATGCAGGCTGCTATTCTCCCATGGAGACGATCGTAGAGATGCTGGATGTAGTCCTGTGGAACGGCTTGCAATGCCATTTCCATCTGGCGCCTCAGTTGGACCAGCGTTCGTGCTGGACGTGCAGACCGCGTGAGACGACGCTTCATCCAGTCTCAAACATGCTCAATGGGGGACAGATCCGGAGATCTTGCTGGCCAGGGTAGTTGACTTACACCTTCTAGAGCACGTTGGGTGGCACGGGATACATGCGAACGTGCATTGTCCTGTTGGAACAGCAAGTTCCCTTGCCGGTCTAGGAATGGTAGAAAGATGGGTTTGATGACGGTTTGGATGTACCGTGCACTCCTCGACGATCACCAGTGGTGTACGGCCAGTGTAGGAGATCGCTCCCCACACCATGATGCCGGGTGTTGGCCCTGTGTGCTTCGGTCGTATGCAGTCCTGATTGTGGCGCTCACCTGCACGGCGCCAAACACGCATACGACCATCATTGGCACCAAGGCAGAAGCGACTCTCATCGCTGAAGACGACACGTCTCCATTCGTCCCTCGATTCACGCCTGTCGCGACACCACTGGAGGCGGGCTGCACGATGTTGGGGCGTGAGCGGAAGACGGCCTAACGGTGTGCGGGACCGTAGCCCAGCTTCATGGAGACGGTTGCGAATGGTCCTCGCCGATACCCCAGGAGCAACAGTGTCCCTAATTTGCTGGGAAGTGGCGGTGCGGTCCCCTACGGCACTGCGTAGGATCCTACGGTCTTGGCGTGCATCCGTGCGTCGCTGCGGTCCGGTCCCAGGTCGACGGGCACGTGCACCTTCCGCCGACCACTGGCGACAACATCGATGTACTGTGGAGACCTCACGCCCCACGTGTTGAGCAATTCGGCGGTACGTCCACCCGGCCTCCCGCATGCCCGCTATACGCCCTCGCTCAAAGTCCGTCAACTGCACATACGGTTCACGTCCACGCTGTCGCGGCATGCTACCAGTGTTAAAGACTGCGATGGAGCTCCGTATGCCACGGCAAACTGGCTGACACTGACGGCGGCGGTGCACAAATGCTGCGCAGTTAGCGCCATTCGACGGCCAACACCGCGGTTCCTGGTGTGTCCGCTGTGCCGTGCGTGTGATCATTGCTTGTACAGCCCTCTTGCAGTGTCCGGAGCAAGTATGGTGGGTCTGACACACCGGTGTCAATGTGTTCTTTTTTCCATTTCCAGGAGTGTATATATATAACTGAGATATGCCAAACATAACACACTGTGCCACAGATGAGTGTATGACAGATAGTCAGTTACTGTCAGGATATCTCAGGCCATGAGATATAGCATCCCAGCAGTCGTCCATTACGATTGTTTCAGTGTGCTATCCCAGTGAATTGATCCAGTTCCAGCAGGACCACTCACGGGTTCACACGAGTTGAATTGTTTAGCAATGGATTTCGCAGCTGACTGATATTGACCTGATTGACAGGCCTGTTCGAATGCTGGACTTGAAACCCACTGAAAATTTGTGGGACAAAATGAAGGATCACGTGAACTTGTGCTGGCTGACACCAGCCCTGCATCTGGTGCCAGATGTGTGGGGGAGTCTTGTGGATGATGAGATATATTTCCATAGGCTAACAGTCTCCAGGCCTCAATGGATGAGCTAGATGATTGCAGCTGGTTGTGGGTAGACCTCATACTAGTCTCATCCCAGATGTGATACTTTCCTCCTGTCACTTTACTCCACTTTATATGACAACATTTGATACAAGTGTGTTTTTTAATTGGAAATCCATATGAAATCATTGTAATTTACATTTTATTTATTCAATTTGTGCTCCCTAACATTTAATACATGTAAATTTGAGAGAAACAACTCAAACAATTCAAACTGAATAGAAATAGAAATGGTGTTCTAATGTGAGAGAGTCAGAGAAAACAATTTTGAGCAATATAAAAACTGGTAAATCGTAGAATAGTAATAATAATAATAATAATAATAATCTCTTCCTTACTGCTTCACCAACATTTAGCGTGCAAAAGAAGCGCTATAAGAGTGTACAAAATCTATTTCTCAAGTTAACATTCCGTGGGAGCACAAGAATTCAGTTTCATACACTATGCCCATTTCTTTACATTAGTCTTCAAAGAAACAACCACTGCAGGATATGCATTCAGTATCTTCTTCTTCAGATCGCGCATGTGATGCATTGCCCTCAATAAAATTTGAATCAGGCTGCAAATGACTGGAAGATTGTTTTCTGCATTTTTCTTTTTCAAGAACAAAGCTATTCAGAATGTGCCAATTTTGTTAGATTAGGCGGCTCTTTTGGCTTGCTGGTTTTGGGAGTTGGCCAGATACCAATTGGGTTCACATTAACTCCAGTGTTTGCATCTTTTATGTCAAACTCTTAGTGTATTGCAAAGTCGTTGTCTCCAAGTATAAGCCTGTTACATGGGAAGAGTCCCATGTTCCAGAGGATGTCTATAGCATTTTCCTTTGTTACTACTCTCAAGTAGGTCTTTCTAGATGTCCTTGTAATCGAAAATGAGGTTACTATTTGACCTGGGTTATTTGCTCACCAGATTTCTGTTGCTTGGTGGTAATGTATTTTGAATGGTTCCATAAATTTCACAAACATTTTATTCATGGAATTAGGTGACAAACAGATGATAGGGTCACAGTTTTCACTTACTTTGTCTATCACACAAATGTAATAAAGTGATCGTATTAGGACAACAGAATCATTACCAGATGGTTTCATAAAGTTCACGAAATTGTCAAACCAATTAGTAAAAATATGAATCTGAATCCAGCTGCCAGGGTGGCAACATGAAATTACCCCAATATGAGATGCCGTGTCCTAATATGCGATATTTGTGCATACTGAGATTACCCCATGGTATCACATATTAGGAATAAGCCATGTTATGCTAGCAACCTAGCCTCATAGTTGTGCTGCTTGGTTTGAAGGACAGTTCCTTAAACAAATGAAAGAGTAATTTGTGAAGAATATAGATATATGAATATTGCAAATGCTACTCACCTTCAGTTATTAAAGCCCTATAAGTGCATAAACCCAAAGAAACATGAAATTGAAAAAAAATCAACGATTCTGAACAATATTCAGCTCCGTAATGGTCTTACTGTCACTGCTGTATGCATCAGGTGCTGTGAGAACTAAGTTCTGATACCTCCCAGCAGAGTTCAGCACTTACTTTAGTCAGAATCCAGCTTTCTCACATTAGCAAACTCTCCCACAGTAGGTACCTCTCTTCTGTATTCAAAATCATTTTCAATGATGGTAATATCTTTTGGGTAAATTAAAAATAGTGTCAAATCAGTATATAAGTAGTAATTTTCTCAAAGTAAGTTCTAATTCCACTAAGGCAAAGCATATTGCATTCTGTCATCTGGTGTCTATAGTTTCATTCCCATAGACCACCGTCATTAATGAGCTCGATCTTCCATGCAAATTATGGAAAACAAACCATGCTATATGTCGGAAAACCATATTCTATGCTTGTCCTGTCAATTGGGAAGTCATGCAATATCGTACCTGCTTATCACTTTCATTTCAATATACAAATCCAACCAGATTCTAATAAATATTGTCTGGCAGAATTTAGATGTCTTATTCAGACCCATTACACTTAATAGTTGAATGTATTTTTCCCAGCAGATTTGTAATTTTTCTTAGAGACAAAAATTTATGAGCTGATCATTAAAAAATTATTCTCTCTTACTCACATTCATGTTAACGATTTTTTGTTCTGCATCTGCTTTCCCATTCTGTCTGCTACTTCTATTCATAGTTTTGCCCATGTAAGCAAAACTTTCTCATTGGCAACTTAATTTGTAGCTGATTGTTTTCAAAATAGTGTGTGATAGTGAATTTTAGTGTTACCAAATAAAATGGCAAAAGTATTACTTTTGAGCTTAGAACTTACATTTTAGTGTGTAATTGGAAAAAAAGTACACTATTAGCACTACAATTCATGCAAAGAACTGAATAACTATTCAATTAGTTACTCAATCTTACATTTGAAATACAAGCTATGTAAAAGTTAAAATTTTGCTAGAAGTCTGATTGAACTAAAATCATGTACTCCTCAACACAACTATACTCTCTCATTCTCATAAAACCAATGCCCTTAAAATAATTTGGATAAATTTTGTTTACAATTTTGGGAATTTTTTATACAGTTTTTGTTAGCTCATAGTACAATAGTTATCTTAAAGACCCCCAAATAATGTGCACTTGCATTGTATTCAAGACATGAGAAGCTACCACAGAAAGGCCTTTGGTACCTACCTACCATGACAGGAACATAGAAAAATATGGTCAAGAATGTGGAAACGAAATCTGGTTCAGCGAGTGATGACCAGATACTTCGACCTAGAGCTACTTGCACAGTGACCTAACACTTTCTTTGAACCATGTCTAGCACTGTTGGTCAAATCACTACATATTTCACAACTGCTGTTGAAATCCTATACTTTCATGTATATTGTTTACAGAAAAAAGCGCTCTGTCTTCAGGCCACAAGTGGCCTACCAGGACCATCCAACCGCCATGTCATCCTCAGAGGAGGATGCGGATAGGAGGGGCATGGGATCAGCACACCGCTCTCCCAGTCATTATGATGGTATTCTTGACCGAAGCCACTACTATTCGGTTTAGTAGCTCCTCAGTTGGCATCACGAGGCTGAGTGCAACCTGAAAAACGGCAACAGTTCATGGCGGCCTGGATGGTCACCCATCCAAGTGCCAACTACGCCCGACAGCGCTTAACTTCGGTGATCTCACGGGAACCGGTGTATCCACTGCGGCAAGGCCTTGCATGTATATTGTTTAACTGGTATTAATTTCCATTGTTTTGTGGAATACATCTCACTGGTATGATAATACATTGTTGCTATAATCCAGCAGGGGCATTAATAGGGCAAAAGTTTTGTTACAAATTGTGACATGGCACCACATGCCGAGAATGCCTGTTGTGGGACTTAGTCATTTTGCATGTGAAGGTTTTTGTTTTGTTGACTGTACATTGAAGGCACTGGAATTGTTCTGCAGTCTGTTGCAGATTATGGTTATTGAAACTTTCTCAGCAGCATTTCTTCTTCCTTCCAAAAAGTCACATTTAAATGTTACATTTCTGTAACACACTTTTATTAAGTGATCTGGTGTTATAGATCTAGTAGCTCACTGCTGAATTGCTTCAGTGTCTGCCTTTAATGTGACATGGTGAAGATTTCAAACACCCAAGCCATACTCAGTTGATGACATCGCTTTCCGATACACAACAGAGTGTACTCTCAGTGTGCTGCTCACCCTGTTTTATATGTAGAGAACAAGAGCAATCCTCTGACATTTTTGTGGAACCCTCCTGATGTTGCCTTTGTCTCCAATGAACTTATATTGGCCAGAACCACATAGTGGACTTTGTCACTCAAAAAGTTTGTGAGGCAGTCACATATATGAGAACCTTTTCTGTATTCCTGGGCTTTTTGTAACAAGCTGTAGTGTGGTTCAGTGTATACTGCTGTCCAGAAACCAACGAGTATTGAATCTACCTGTTCCCAGCACCTATGGTTAAGAGAATATTGTGTGCAAAAAGGGTGAGTTGTGTTTTGTGTGAGCTGGACATGTATATGGTAGGACGATTCAAATGCCTTGCCTGACCAACCTGGTTTATGTTTTTTTATTATTATCCCCCCAAATAATTTTGGGCAGATGCTGAATTAATTTCTTGAACAAAAGCACATCTAATATGTCTTTGTCATAAAGTGATACTATGTGCCCATTGTGACCAACCTGGTTTATGTTTTTTTTTTTTTTAATTATTATACCCCCAAATTGTTCTTCAGCAATATTCAGCCAATTGACTCCAGTGATCTTCCACAGGTCTTTGTCCTATTCCTATCAGTCTGGCAGCCTTCCCCATGGTCTGTCTCTGTGTCTTGGAGTCCATTCCAGCACTGCCTTTGTCCATCCATTGTCATTTCTTTTGGCACCATGGACAGTCCATTGCCATTTCATAGTGGCTATTCTCTCCAGGATGTCCTTGATGTCAGTAACTGATATGATGTCTTCTGCTCCGCCACCCCTCTTTTTTTTCCCCATCTTACCTTGTAAATACCAACAGAGACGTTTCCATCCCTTGATGAAAAGTTCTGTCTTGTATAGTCATGAAGTGTCCATTCCTCATAGGCATGAGTAAGTCAAAATAGGGAGAACACACTGATCAAAAACTTTTCTTTTTTCCCCCCTTTTTTCAAGTTGTACTGCCATGACAGTTGAATGTCTTCCAAATGCTTGTCAGCCTAGCTTGAGGCATCAAAATATTTTCGATCTTATGTCTACTATCATTTTAAAAAGTGGCCAAGATAGATGTATTTTCCAACAGTGTCCAGTTGTATGTTTTTCATTTCCTACCATGCTGCATTTTATTAGACGTAACTTTTGCCTTGGAAAGGTTTATGTTCAGTTCTGCTGCCTGATGTTCACATACAGACAGAAAACAATGTGGCAAATGACTTTATAATATGTATAAATTCTGGTCAAGCTTCACTGCTCTCTGGAGTTTTGGTAGGAGTTTAATTCACTGATTTTCCCCTCACATACTACCTCCTATATAGCTCCCATCATTGCCATGATGTGTCATACCAAATGCCACTTAAATACAAAACAGATACCAATACATATATTACACACACATCATCAGTATAATTATAAATTATACACACAAACCTTCCTCATTAATAAGACTGTCTAATAGTGAAAATAGCCTTCACACACAGACAAAAGAACATGGCAGAGGACTTTAATTTTTAATATGTATAGAGAAACAAAATAGTGGTCTGAGAGACTCCTCCATAATAACTCTGTTCCTGTCAACATCCGTAGTACTTACTGGTTAACAATGTCGCAGAAACAAATCAGTGGTAAGGATCATGAGAGTGCCACAGCAAATAATAGTTTTTGGAAAAGGGATATGAGCAATTTGAAATGAACAGGTTAAAAGAGAACTCAATTTGTACTACATCATTAGCATTTGGCTGATAAATAGAATATATATGCCACAAAACAGTTCTACTAGTGAAGGTATGAATGAATTAATTATTTTCATGTGTGCATCTCACTTTTTACCAAGTTTCAGAGACCAGTCAAGTTTTAAGTATCAATTTCATTGAATCTACATCTAAATACATAGTCTGTGCAAATCACTGTGAAGTAAAAAGCCAGTTACCTTTTACCACACATTATTGTTTTTTCCTCTTCCAAACTCATACGAAGTACAAAAAGAATGACTGCTAAAATGCATCTGTGCACACTGTAATTAGAGTAATCTTGTCTTTGCTGTCTTTATAGGCATTATACGTAGGGGACTGGAATATAGTATGTAGGCTTTCATGGGATAAGTGGTGTCTATCTTCAAGGATCTACCAATTCAGATTTTTGAGCACTTACGTCACCGTCTCACATAAATCAAACAAACTTGTGATCGTTTGTACTGCCCTCCTCTGAATACATGCAATATTGCCATATTCTAAAATGAGATGCATAATTGTTTTGTAAGCAATCTCCTTTTAGACTACCAATGAACCAAAGTCTGCCAACTGCTTCACCTACAAATGAGCTTATACTGTCATTCCATAGATATTTGTATGAGTTAACTGACTCCACTAGTGTTTCATTGATATTGAAGTCATAAGAAACTGCTTATGAAGTGCATAATTTTACATTTTTCTGCATTTAAAGCAAGTTGCCAATATTTGCACCAAACTGAAATCTTATCATGATCTGGCTGAATATTTTTGCATATTTTTCCAGATAGTACCCAGACTCAGAGTTAATTCCCTATCCCTGAAAAATGGGTCCAGATGAAAAGTGAAGACCACTTAAAAGCCAATTTTTTTCATTCACTGGTTAGAAAATATTGCATCAGTGGTACCAGTGATTACTGTCCTTGCTGTTTCTGCACTTGTGCTATGCTGTATTCTAACTTACCTGCATATGTTTGGCATAAACAACAATACTGGGTGGGTCCAGATTCCAAAGCCAATTCCCACAATGGGCACATAGTGTCACTTTATGAAATTGCAGACATCCCTGAGCTCAATACTTGGAGAGGCCACATCGTGTAATGATAGAAGTGGGCACTGCTGCTGCTGCTGCTGATGATGATGATAATGATAATATGAAGGCCAATTTCAGGAACAACTGTAGGGATTTTGACACGGTTTTCACTAATAAATAGACTGATCATGAGGAAGGTTTACATATACAATTCATTATTGTTATGCCAGAAAACTGAAGAGTGTTAGTGCTACCTGTATGAAGGCAGGGTGGTTCGCTAGTTGTATATGAAACAATTGTTTTGTGTGAATATATATTTTCATGACTTCCTGTGTTCATTACACTTCTTGGACTAGACTCTGTGGAAGTCAAGTTTTTTTTTTTAAACAATGCATGATGTAAAACACTTGGATAACTAACTAATACAGTAAAATTTGTAGTGTGTTTTTATTTTATGCATTACTAAAATAACTAAAAATAGTTACCTCCCCACTCACTTACAGAGTGTCATTAGTAATAAAATTAGAGATTCACAACATTACTATTTGGAAAAACTCAACTCAGTTATGAGAAGTTGTATGTGAAATCAGCTTTGAGTTTATTACTGATTGTTTCTGTTGTGTCTTCTCTCGCACACTGTGTGGCTCTTTAGTGGATACAGGAGCAAGGAACAGATGCTGTTCATGAAGAGAGAAGTCAGATGTTAATTTATTATTATTAATTTATGGGCACATAGAAAGATTTGTGAAATAGCTGCTACTCCTGATCATCTGAGTTGTCAAATTGTAGTGCTGATAATAAAAACAAAACTCTTTCTTAACAGTGCATGAGAAAACATTTCTGCCTGTTCCACTGGTTGCAAATGAACTGTAAACTGGTTTGTCCCTGATTTGAAAATGGCCAAATGCACTTATTACCCAGTTAGTGCTTTCAATTCAGTGACATCAACATCTTGTAGATAGAACTAGCAATCATTAGCATACTGTGCTCTAAGTTTAGATTTTTTTTTTAATTTGTCCATAGAATGATGTCATCTAAAATATCTTTGGTAAACCAAAGCAGGTTTCTCCAAGACTTTTCATCCATCCGTCACAGGTCAAACAGCTGGAAGGTGATGTGCATTGTCAACAGCTGTCATATCTTCACCATTTTCAATTTCCTTCTTCGAATTAGTCTTGTAATCACTGAATATCTTAAAAGCAGTGTTGTTATTGCTGTCGTCAAAGTCTCCATCTGAGAATTCATTGAGTCATTCTTGAACATCCCCATCTGTGTCATGTAAAACACATTGTGTGCAAGGTCCAGCTTCCTCTGCCTTGGAGAAATGCTAACATTCAATAAACACATGCCATGCATGTACTATGGTCTGTCAGTGTCACATCTCTGAAAGGCCAAAAATAAGAAACAAAATGCAGCAGTAATGTAACAGTTTTCGCATGTCTAGCTTACCATCCAATAGGAATGTACACAGAACATTCATTTCACTCTGCAGGTGTGTGTGAAATATCATTAAACATAAGATTGTAGAGGTCTTGGAGACAGCCCATAGTGTTTAAGGGCTAAAAATAAAATAAAAAGTAATGGAAAGTAACTTTTGAGTTTCTCTGTTTTTCCTGTTATCTGAAATACAGTGTCATAGTAATTGTGGGGAACCTTGTCTTATTGTAACTTTATTTCATTTAGAGACTGTTGTGAAAAGCACTTTCTTAACGATAGTGCTTGTGTAGTTAATGTACTGTTACAGTTGTGCAGCACCATTGTCTGGCATTGATAAAGAGAAAACATTGTTATGTGAAAATTTATGATATGTCAGATATGAAAATTGCTGTATGAAAGGAAAATTTTCCCAATATTGTTGTATTATAAAGATGTAGCTACATCTGGACAATAAGGGGAAGGATGAGAAAACAAAAAAGCACTATTGTAGAAGGTTGTATACTTCTAATGGAGACTTCACAGATGTGCAAACACTGATCAAAATGATCTGGAGGTCAGTCCAGATATTCTGTTTTGTCTGGAACAGCTTGGGATATAATTACTCATTATTACTGGAAAAAGATAAGTAAGTTCTTCAACACACTTAGACTTATTGACTACACACATAAATTGTAAGTAGAACATTACTCACTGAACCAGAGCTACAGAGATGACAGGTATAAATTGTGTTTGTTATGTTGGTTCATATTGCACAGTAATTTAAGACACAAATTGCTATGATGCGTGCAATACTTTTATTCATGTAGCTTTTTAATGTTTTGTGTTTTGTTGAAATGGGATGCATACCGACAGTCCTTCTTTCCACGAACAATACGAGACTGGAATAGAAGGGAGAACCTATAGAGGTACTCAGGGTACCCTCCACCACACACCGTCAGGTGGCTTGCGGAGTATGGATGTAGATGTAGATGTAGATGTAGAACTAGAAGACCTCTCATCATGCAACTCTTTTTTCTAGGCAGTTTATTGCCAATATAAATTCATTCAAACTTGGTGAAGATTTATACAGTGTATGCATATTCATTTTTAACGGTTAATAAATGGATGGTTGCATTACAAAGCACCCGTACTTCTCTTGAAGGAGATCCATCAGAAGGAACTCCAGCAACTCCACCCATAGTTTGAAACAACGAGAAAGTGTACAATATGGCATTGGACAGTTGTTGATTAAAGGCATGAGAAATTTGAAAATAGTGTACAGTGTATTTTATAGGAATTCGTACAATATAGACACTGGATTTATTGAGTGCTGACCAAAAGTAAATATCAAAACAATTTTTCTAAAAAATCTTAAGACCATTTCACAAAGAATGCAATTATTCCTATACTGTGCTTGGTTACCACCTCATTGCTGAAATGAGAAAAGGTAGTGCGTGGAAGTTAGTGGCTCTACACCAAAGAAGGCAAACGTAATTTCATGTGCTGGAAAAGTTATCAATGCACCTGCTCCAAAAGGTGGGAAAGTGGGGACCATCCATTTTATTCATCAGATTCCAACTGGATTCTGACTCCCTTGAAGATGTTACAGCAGCTGTAGGTTGATATTTTGATATCTTTCAATATTCACATTTCATTCATGGAATATATTTACAGGAGAAATGCTGGACAAATATATTGATATAAAATGAAACGACATAAGAAGTGTGCTTGTGACAGTATTTCTTTTCCAGGCCTACCCTCATAATTAACATGGATTTTTGTATGTTGTTATCAGTAGAAGTCCAGATTAACACCATTTATCTTAGAGGCTGAAAATACCGCTTCAGTTGTAAATTACTTTATTTTCACATGACCGGTTTCGGGCTGTTATAAGCCCATCCTCAGGTGTCGTAGCTGTTCTGCGCTCATAGGCAGCACACCGCGCCTGGTACACACGGCGCTCGGGGACCACAGCACAGCTACGACACCTTTTAGATTAGATTAGACTAGATTAGTACTTGTTCCATAGATCATGAATACAACATTTCGTAATGATGTGGAATGTGTCAGGTTAATAAAAGGTGTCTATACAAGATATTACATTACACAAAATATTACATGACACTTAATATTTTTAATTTTTGTTGTTGTTGTGGGGGTTGGGAAATTACCCACTTACTGTATCCAAAAATTCATCTAATGAGTAGGAGGAGTTGCCATTAAGAAATTCTTTAATTTCCTTTTAAATGCTATATGGCTATCTGTTAGACTTTTGATGCTAAGAGGTAAGTGACCAAAGACTTTTGTGACAGCATAATTTATCCCTCTTCTGAGCCAAAGTTAGATTTAACCTTGAGTAGTGAAGATCATCCTTTCTCCTAGTGTTGTAGCCATGTACACTGCTATTACTTTTGAATTCGTTCGGATTGTTAATAACAAATTTCATAATTGAATATATTTATTGTGAGGCCACAGTGAAGATTTCTAGCTCTTTAAATAAGTGTCTGCAGGATGATCTTGGATGAGAAAGCAGAGAATGAAAATAGGCGTGGTAAGCTAATTTACTCAGATGTATATTGACAAAATTTGCAATGACCCTAATAGCATAAGTAGCTGAACTCAAACGTTTCAGCAGATCCTCAGTGTGTCTTTTCCGGTTCAACCCCTCATCAATGCATACACCTAGAAATTTTGAATATTCTACCTTAGCTACCGATTTCTGATCAAAGTCTATATTTATTAATGGTGTCATTCCATTTACTGTGTGGAACTGTATATACTGTGTTTTGTCAAAGTTTAATGAGAGCCCATTTGCAGAGAACCACTTAATGATTTTCTGAAAAACATCGTTTACAATTTCACCAGTTAATTCACGTCTGTTGGGTGTGATAGCTATACTTGTATCATCGGCAAAAAGTACCAGCTTTGCATCTTCGTGAATATAGAATGGCAAGTCATTAATATATATTAAGAACAGCAGGGGACCCAAGACTGAACCCTGCGGCACCCCATTCTTGATTGTTCCCCAGTTTGAGAAATCGCCAATTTTTTACATGTTATGTGAACTGTTTATTTCAACTTTCTGCACTCTTCCAGTTAGGTATGATTTAAACCATTTGAGCACTGTCCCATTCATACCACAGTACTTGAGCTTATCTAGAAGTATTCCATGATTTACACGATCAAAAGCCTTTGATAGATCACAAAAAGTCCCAACGGGTGACTTCCGGTTACTCAGAGCATTTAATATTTCATTAGTGAAAGTATATATAGCATTTTCCGTTGAGAAACCCTTCTGGAAACCAAACAGACATTTTGTTAAAACTTTATTTTTACAAAGGTGTGAAGCTACTCTACAATACATTACTTTTTCAAGAATTTTGGATAAGGCAGTCAGAAGAGAGATTGGGCGGTAGTTGTTGACATCAGACATATCCCCTTTTTAATGCAGTGGTTTAACAATGGCATACTTCAGTCTATCTGGGAAAATACCCTGCTTCAGAGAGCTATTACATATGTGGCTAAGAATCCCACTTATTTCTTGGGAACAAGCTTTTATTATACTGCTGGAAATGCCATCAATTCCATGTGAGCTTTTATTCTTGAGAGTGTTTACTATCTTCCTAATTTCAGAAGGAGAGGCGGGTGGAATTTCAGTTGTATCAAATGGTGTGGGTAAGGCCTGTTCCATTAACTGCCTTGCTTCTTCTAATGAACATTTAAATCCTATTTTCTCTACAACATTTAAAAAATGATTAATCAATTTTTTTTTCAACTCCGGCTTGTTGTTTATCAAGTTTCCATTCACGTTGATGGTGATGCCATCATCCTGTACTCTTGGTTGCCCTGTCTCCCTTGTAATAATATTCCAAATTGTTTTGATTTTGTTATCAGACATGATGCACATGCTTCTGGACTTTTTAATAACCTTTCTTAATGTAGCACAGTAGTTTTTATAATATTTGGCTGTTTCTGGGTCATTACTCTTTCTTGTTGTTAGATACAGTTCCCTTTTGTGGTTACAAGATATTTTTATTTATTTAGTAAGCCAACGTTTTTTGCATGGTTTCTTATAATTAGATTTAACTGCTTTCTTGGGAAAACAGTTTTCAAATTCTCTTACAAGTGTATCATGAAATAAGTTATATTTTAAATTAGCGTCGGTTTCCTTGTACACCTCATCCCAGTCTAACTGCTGAAGATTTTCTCTGATATTTCTAATTGTTGAGTCATTAATTGAATGCACAACTTTGGAGGGTAGTTTTGAATTACTGAATGGAGCTATGTCATATACTGTAACTAGCTGACCATCATGATCAGAAAGCCCATTCTCAACAGGACAAGAATTTATGTTTTTAAACCTATCTTGGTCTGTAAAAGTGTTATCTTTCAATGTGCTGCTGTCCTTTACTACCCGAGTAGGAAAATTAATGACAGATGTCAAATTGAAAGAACCGACCAAGACTTCCAGGTCATTCTTCCTATTTCACTCTTTCAGTGAATCAACATTGAAGTCCCCACAAATATTAATTTGCTTTCCCTATCTGACAAACAGCACAACAAGGCATCCAAGTTTTCCAGGAATAAATGAACATTTCCTGAAGGGGACCTATATACTGTTACAGTTATAAAAGAGCCCTCCTTCAGTTTAAGTTGACAGGCACATGCTTCTATATGTTGCTCTAGACAAAACTTTTTTGTATCTAAGCTTTCTACTCAATGATAACTTTTGACATATATGGCAACTCCTCCTCCCACATTATTCTCTCTACTCATATGTGCAGCTAGTTTATGACCACTGATATGTACCTTTTCCATATCAGACACAGTGTGATGCTCAGACAGGCATAGTATATCTATTACATTATCAGATTCATTGTCATCTAAACAAACCAGGATCTCATCTACTTTATTCTTCAATCCCAGAATATTTTTGTGAAAAATAGTAACATTATTTTTTACTTTACTTTTGTGAGAATCTACTTTTTTCTTTAATCCACCAATATTTTGGTTAAATATGGTAACATTATTATTTACTTTCCTGTTGTGAGAATTTTGTGAGTTTTGGACCTCTTTAGCACCTGAGGATGGGCTTATAACAGTCTGAAACCGTTTGTGTGAAAATAAAGTAATTTACAACTGAAGTGGTATTTTCAACCTCTGCTATAATGCTCAGTTGCGGATGTTGTTCCAACAGGATTGTTTGTTCCATTTATCTTGTTTACACTAAGTGAAGAAACAGTAAATTATTCCATTTTTTATTCTCACAAAGAAAAATATTACGTTTATACTATGTCTAAGGCCAAGTATAGAATGTCAAGTAGTGAAATTGTCAGTACATAATCCTATATCACACGACATGAATTTGTGGTTAACTGGCTGTCATTACTTTTGCTAGTTCTGAAATCAAAACTGCCTGTACCCATTATTATGGATCAGATTCTTGAGAATAAGGTTAATGTAATCAACCAACAAATATGTTTTATATTTGGGAATTTGTGGTGTACTTACACAACCTTTCTGTAATTCATTGTTCCTGGTGGCGTTTAACTCTCACCCAGCAGTAGTTTTTTGAGTTGTCAATGTTAAAATTTGCAAACCTAAAAATTAAGGTTCCACTATATATAATTATTAATTGAATCAGATTAGTGAGGTTCTTTTTTGTAGTTTCAAGGTAATGTGGTGTTTGTTGCAGGTCAGCAACTTGAAGAAAGTAATTGAAGGCATAGTGGATTACTATCATGATGTTCTTAATCAACACCTTAGTGATTTCAACAAGCCTGATGTTGTCAGAATTGGTTTGTATTACTGCTTATTTTCAAACTTCAGTTATTTTTTCTGAAATTTGGTGGTAGTTCTCAGAGAAAGTAGAAATAGTTTTCAGGACAATAACATTGAAACTAATATTACATGGCACAAAAGAGGAGGCAAATTGGTGACATAGATTCAAAGGAAAGCTCTGAACAATATGTCAATTATGGACTCAAAATGAAAAAGGCCATTTTAATGTGTATACAGGCATGACAGTACTGCTTCAGTATACTGTCGGTATGGATAATTCATGGGGCTACGGTGGCCCAATAATAACCAAGGCAACAGAAACCCATGAGAGGGAAATGAACTCGCCATGTGAGTCAATCTGTGGGAAGCGGACAATGGGAACCCATGTAGAGATGAGCACGGGAAGAACTCAGCGCGTGGCTGGCACAGACGGCTAACAGCTAAGCACTCGGCACAATATATAGCATAATATGCTAGATGAGGTCCACAGTGGCTAAATACAAGTAAGCACTGACCCACCCAGCATGTTGTCACCCACAGTTAACCATTTCCTCTGCCAATGGGTCTGCCCATACTATGTGCCAAGTTCATTGTCCGTGGCAGGTTTCCGCTGTATCCCGCTGCACTGTGTATGCCAGCTTGTCTGCCTCCATTGTGGTGTCCACTGGAAAGGATACTAAATCCTTCTTCCCCCCTCCCCACCTTTGAAAAGCACACGCAGGGCCAAAATGATAAGGCTTGGGCTGCGACCTCTGCTGCGGAACCAGGGAGGCCCCTGGAGAATCTGATAGCAGACCAACCACCAAAGGAGGCAATGTCAATGCCACTGGCTCTGCTATAAGGGCAAGGAAGTTTTGGCAGCCAAGGTGATGCCTTCTCCATTGAGAAGGAGGAGGAGTAGTAGTAGTAGTAGTAGTAGTAGTCCATAGACTCCATATCAGCAGGTGCAGGTACAGCCTTCTCTGAAGGCTACTGCTGCAAGTGATAGGAGGACAGTGGAATGTGTGGAGGGGATGGCAATGGGAAAACACATTGTTGCAGGTGGGAGCCCTCACCCAGAACAACAATGTGACCCCATCTCCCAACTAGCAGACCAGCAGGCCATAGCAGCGTTACCCTAATGAGGTGCAGGCATAGCCAATTTGCATTGTGGGTCAGCTACTCACTGCCAACATCAACCACAAACAACTGCCAACCTTTGTGACCCCCCCTCCCCCATACACACACACACTCAACACCCAGCAGCCACCTTTGCTGGCAGCTGAAAGACCCCCTATAAGGAAAATGCGGCAGTTTACAGTGGTCTGTGGCATGCAATTTAGGGTGCAGCAAATCCGGGAGACCCCATGGATGGCACCTGCCCAAACGTTCTGCTGGGTTGGACCTGTTGACCAACATTATCACCCTATATGTAGCTAGAAAGTTTAAAAATGCATTGTCACAGGAAGCAGCAGACACTGACATCTTCATTTGGCTGTTAAATGTATGCACAAAGTGCTTCACTTCCAAGTTAGAAGTTGCATTGAATGGTCTACTAGGCAGATGCGGGACACTATTGCGAACTTAAAAGTCTTCAAACTCCTGTCATACAAATTGCCAATCATTGTCAGATACCAAGGTCTTACGAATCCCCCAATGTCAAAAATAACTGACAATGCCTGAACCGTGACAGTCAACAACATGGAGGGCAGCTTGGATATGTACAGGAAGTTGGACAATGCATCGGTCACCAACAACCACATGCAGCTCAAAAAGGGGCCAGCGAAATCGGCATACACCTTATCCCAAGGGTGCTCTGGGACCAACCCAGGAGAGTACTGGTGTGGCAGTGCAGCCTGGTTCTGTGTACAAGCCTGGCAAATATGCATCAGATGTTTGATGTCATGATTGATTGCCGGGCAGTATTCATGACGTCTCGCCAGTGCCTTCATCCAAGTCCCACCCCATTGTGACGTATGTAGCAAAAGGTGTAAGTGAGGATGCAATGCTGGGGAATTACCGCATGACAGCATTGCTCCTCTGTGTGGCAAGCACGAGAATCACTGGACAGTGTTGAACCAATCATGTAGGAGGAAAAACTTATGCCACACCTGATCTGCAGCCGAAGATATGCACTCTGGCTGAACCAAGTTGGTCACCAAAATGATATTCCGGGAAAGCGGGTCAGCGGCTGTGGAAAGCATCTTTGATGTGCTGTCCAGGTTCTGACAGGACAGGTCAGCACCATTGCCATACTGAGACATATCAGAGGCTAGGTTTAAAGACTTGTCTGGCATAAAGAAAGCCAAACAGGGAGCAAAGTAGAAATGCTGCTTGAGAGACTGAATAGTCTGTTGACAATCTGCAGACCAAAGAAACTTCACACCCTTGTGGTGAATGTGCTTAAGGGGTTGGCAGATATGTGCAGTCTGGGGAGTGAACTGAGCATAATACAAAGTCTTACCCAAAAGAGACTGGAGCTCCTTCAGGTTCTTGTGCACCATTAGGTTGACAATGGCCTTAATGTGTGAGATCATCTTTACTAAGCACCTGACCCAAGAAATGTACCTTCAAGGCGAAAAAACTGCACTCCAACATGCAAGATAGGCCATTCTCCAGGAGGCATTGAGAAACTGACTGAAGGTTTCGTAAATTCTCCTCCCAAGTAGGGCCCGTGACCAGATGTCAACAAGGTAACTGATGCAACGGGGAATGTCCTGAATCAACTGCTCCAAATATTGTCAGTAAGTTCCTGCTACAGATGAGATTCCAGAAGGCAAGCAGTTAAACTGAAAAAGGGGGTGTTGAGGACCAAGAAAGTCCAGAAAAGAGCATCCAGTGGCATCTGCAGGTAAGCATCACGCAAGCTGATGCAGGGAAAATAGTGACACCATGAGAACTTCATCAACAACTCTGCCTGCTGCAGAATCTGTAACACATTGAGTGCTGACCGTCTGTTCAAAATTACCGCAAAGGCACATGGCACCCTCAGGCTTCTGAATAGCCACCAAATGGGTGGCCTGACTCAATGAAGTAAGAGAAACAATGCCCTGATCCTGACAATGCTGCAACCCAGCCTTTGTCTTGTCACGCATTGCAAGAGAATGGGGTGGGAAAGACAAAATTTGGGTACTGCCAATGGCTCAAGAGAAATAAGTGCCTTGTAATTTCCTGCTCAACCAAAGGTACTCTCAGACAGTTGGCAGTCAGACCACAGTAAGGAGTCCAAATCATGAAAAGATTGGATTGAGACACTAACACTTCGTCAACAATCTGGAAGTCAAAAATAGAGCTCAGGTGGTCGTTGCAACTCTATGCACCCCAAGAGCCTGTATATATCTAGGCTACCTACCACTCCCAGGTCTACCTAAAATTCAACTGGACACCCATCCACTATGTATGTGAGCAAAATATGCCAGAGTGACACTTGTGGGGCATCAGAAACAGGCCCAGAGTCCATTGGAAACACTGGGGTGTCCGATGACTGAATCACAGCCTATCAACTGTCACAAACAGTTGCCAAACGATCTGTCTACTGGCATATCCCACACATTGTCTCCATATACTGGGAGTCGGGGCACACAAATTACAGTCAGTGCAGGACCGTTGGCTCACCCAACAACCAGGAGAGTGACATTGAGGACCTGAAAAATGCCACTGGTGGCAATTATGATGTTGTGAGTGCCGCAAACCCACCAAGCTCGACATGGGTGAGGACGTGCCGTGCTGCAACACCACTTCACCAGAAAAGTCAATGGCTCCATGGGAGGCATGGCTGTGTGGGGTATCCCAAAGGGCATTGGGGGTTGTTTACTGATCACATCCAATTGAGCCCCCTGCCAATTATCAGAAAAGATGTCCCTTGCCTCAACTGTAAGCTCATGCGTTTCTGCAATTTTGACATCAACTAAAGAAGGGCTGCACAAGATTAATGCTCTAGTCCGAACCTCATGACCAGGAGCTAGCCTGACAATAATATCCTGAATTAGTGTGTCTGCATAAGAAATAGCACATTTTGAACACTCAAAATGACACTTGTTTGAACGCCCTGCAAATCGTCGATCTAGGCCACATCTGACTACCCAGGATGCTTGTGGTGCTGGTTAAACTGTAACCGCACTACTCTCAAATGGGTTTGACATCCAGAATACTGCATAAGCAACTGATAAAGATCACCAAAGGAAGTCTTCAAATTTTGGACAACTTCGTATAAACTTGCACTGCTGGACAACAACAAGGCAACCTTGATAAGGATCGATGACACGCTTTACCTGGCAGTGCAGCAAGGAGCAGCGCAGGAAATTCTCCTATGTTTCCAATGACTCATTAAAACTGGCAAGTGTTTTTGGGGGTGGCAGGCATTGTGCAGAAAAGGGAACTGCAGGAACCTGGATCCCCTCCCCACTGTCAAGGTACATGCATGAAGCAAGTCTGCAGTCTGGTTTATTAGTGCCTGCATATGCTCCTGTTGCTGCTGCTATTGCTGCAGCTGGTGATGCTCCTTTTGTATGCGCTACTACTCCTGCCAGAACTGCAGAAATGCTGGGTACATGTTGGTCCAAGTGAACACTAGGAAAAGGGGAAAGAAAATATAGGAATATCACACGCATAAAGATGTCCTCTGTAGCCACTTTAGTATGTACAAGGGCTTGACAACCCTACTTCAGTACTTGCTTGGTGCAGATACTTCACAGGCCAATGGTGGCTCAATAATAGCTGGAGAACAGAGCCCCATGAGAGGGAAACAAACTCGCAATTCAAGTCAATCTGTGGGAAACAGAGGGTCTGAACCCATGTAGAGACAAGCACGGGAGGAACTCAGTGTGTGGCCTGTGCAGACAGCGAACAGCTAAGCACTCACCCCAACACATGGCACAATGTGCTAGGTGAGGTCCACAGTATTCCTTATTGACTGAACGACCACAAGACAGGAACTCGTGATGCCCTGTCCCATTGTAATGGAAGAAAACAGTAAGAAGAACCTTCACATGTGATGGAACTCGTCAAATTTCTTTTTTGATTTTGGCTCTTCAGGTAGTTTCCATTGGAATGACTGACCTTTGGGTAAACACTGGCCCACGGGGCCTACAACTGCCCACAGGTAAACACCTTTGCTAGCAGGTCTGCCAATACTGTGTGACACTTGCACCCCCCATAGCAGGTTTCCGCAACTATGTCACTGTACCACCCACTTCAGCCCTAAATTTTTTGAGTTTCATGTAGCATTTCTGCATATTATGTGCATCCTATAGGCGGAACATACTAGGCATGATCAGAAACTAACAGGAATTTTTGTGTTTCTTAAATCATATTTATTTATTCATCAACATCAAATTTTTCCCTTCAGAGTAATTCCCTTCACATGTAATACACTTGTGTCGGTGCTTTTTTCCAATTTTGGAAGCACTTCTGAAACTCATTTTTCATTATGGTGTTCAGCTCCTTCAACAGATATATTTCTATCTCATCAGTGGTGGCGAAGGAACCTCTTTTCATTGTTCTCTTGAGCCTTGGGAATAGAAGGAAGTTGCAGAGGGCCATGTCTGGCAAATATGCTGGATGAGGCAACATAACAGTTTTATTTTATGCCAAAAAATCATGAACTAGCATTGAGGTGTGAGCGGGAGCATTGTTGAGCTACAACAATGCCACAGTATTTTCTTCTGATTGCTTCATGCAAATGGCACATAACTTCCAGGTAGTATTCCTTATTGACCGAACGACCACAAGACAGGAACTCATGATGCCCTGTCCCATTGTAATGGAAGAAAACAGTAAGAGGAACCTTCACATGTGATGGAACTTGTCAAATTTCTTTTTTGATTTTGGCTCTTCAGGTAGTTTCCATTGGAATGACTGACCTTTGGGTTCAATGTCATACCCATACACCCATGTTTTGTCACCAATTATAATCTCCTTTAGAAGTTACGGGTTGTTGTCAGCTTCATTCAATAATTACTGAGCAATATCTACACAATGTAGTTTTTGGTTGAAGTTCAACAATTTCAGAACGAACTTTGCTGATACACTTTTTATGCCCAAAACATCTGAAAAAATTGCTTGACATGAGCCACGGGATATGCCACCATCATCAGCAACCATTCTGATGGTGATTCAGCAATATTCCAAAACCATTTTCTTTACTTCTTTCACATTGTCATGGCATCTGGCGGCCGTCATATTCAACATCTTCTTGACCCTCTTTGAAACATTTATACCATGCATAAACTCTTGTCATACTCATAGTAGATGTGCCAAAAGCCACAGTCAACATTTCAAATGTGGTGCTGCATTTTATTTCATTTTTCAAGCAAAATTTAATGCGGATTCTTTGATCCATGTTTTTGTAATTAAAAATTCACTGAACACTTGAATACACTGTCAGCAATAAATGAAATATTCAAAACAGCTGAAAATTCAAACAAGCGTCAGGAACATGTGTACCAACAAGATTTAAAAAAAGAGAAAGAAAACTGAAATTGGAGGTACAAAGCTTGTGAAATTAAAAAAAATCCCATCACATTTTGATCACACCTCATATATAGTATTTGCTCCCAGTTTAGAATGGTATAATGTGGTTTGATATATTTCATATGCACAAAGATAACACACTGAAGAATATCTTATGATGGAAAGTATATATGTCTTATATACACTTACATATGTGAGTAGCCTTAGAATGAAGAATTTCATTATAGACCTGAAACATTACTGTACCAGTGTACAATATGCTATGAGATGTACAGCTGTCAAATGTGTTATATAGAACTTTGCGTTTAAAATGTTTATGAAAGCCCAAAGAATGCATAATTGTAATTTTCAATTCCTTCATGGAAATGTGATTAGTTGTGTGCATGAGCAGATAAGGGGATAGATGTCTTGGGAGGCTCGTCATAGAGAGAAGAAGGGAGAAAGGAGAGAATATTAGAGGAGGAATACAAAGTAGTCAAAAGAAATAAGAGACAGAGAAAGACTGAAAGGTAAAGTTGGAATGGCGTGGGAGAGAGGGAAAAAAAAGGGGGAGGGGGAGTGAGAGCTTGGATTGTTTACAGTGTGTGGGCCCATCTCCTATGCCAACTCAGTCACTGACACTTCTTACTTCATCCATAGCATGGCCGCACGTGAAAGTAACACCACCATATACCAACTTTGCTTCGAACATTGCATGTAATTCTGTGTGGGTGTGGCCAGGAACAAATTATTCATTGATATGATTGGCCAACCTATGATCAAAGACCACCCCCTGTTGCTGAGCATACCATGTAATGCAGTGTGGTGGATTTCAGCAGCTCCTGCGCAACCTATTCCATTTGAATTCTCCATACGGACATGAGTTTTTCCTGATCTTTGCAGATGGGAATGGTCTCTGCAACGTGACATTTGGTAATAACAGTTCATTTCTCATCGCAGTTGCATGGCAATATTAACATAACCAATGGCAGCCTATTTGACCATTTTCAGATTTACAATAATTAAAAAAAATGCAATCTGTAAAAGACTGAATTAAAATGTAGAAGAGAAGTTGTTGGACATGTTTTAGCCTGGGCATACATTGGCACAACAGTCGAATGTTATGAGTGACAAACATAGGGAATGGGGCTCTTGGCTTAACCATGTGACTCACAAGAATGATAAAATCCTGTATAAAATCCCCTATGGAGCTCAGTCGGATGAACATTGCGGTGAAACAGTTGTTATTGGGCAATATTAAGGGTACCTACCACAACTCAGTTGTATGATACATTTGAAAACTTGTTATGTTTCTGCATTTATAAAATGTCAGAGAGACTTTCAGAATCATTAAATTGATGAAGAGGTTCTATAATAACACTCTCCTGGTTGCCACAGCACTACCTCTGTATGCTGAACCTGATGGGCCATTCAGCATTTACTGGCTACAGCTACGTTCACATGCAGGGGTTTGTTGTGGAGATTTATACCCGGCACAAGCACAGAGAAAAGTATCTCAGCAAATGTATATCATGACCTAGTTCATCCGCACGCAGAAGTAGGCAACGTGACCGTCCTCACTGGCGACATGTAGCCAGTCACTTTCACAGAACATGGTGCCTGATGCAGAACTTCTATCTCTTTGTGCTAGTGCTGTAAATATAATTGTAAAAAGGGAGAGTAATCAAAGCAATGAACCTTGGTGATGGGTGCGTAACTTTCTCAGTAAACAGTGCAGTCATGGAGCTTACAGTTCAGTGATGACTCACCTAAATGTTCAAGACATAAGACTGTTTCAAAATTTTGTTTATTATGTCTGTGAACAACTTTGAACTATTACTAAATATGACTGCTCAATATTACACATTAAAGGATACTAATTTTTGAGAAGCTGAAACCCCTGCTGAACAACTTGCTGTTACATTATGCTTTTTAGCTACTGCAGATTTGCACAGCTCATTAATGTAGATGCATGGGATTTCAAAATCAGTGCAGTAATACCAAAACTGTTGGTTTGATTACATCCTTCAGGAAGAACTGTGAATCGTAAGCATACCACTTTGATACATACATCTCTTCTGTTCCCAATCCTGGTGTCTTTGGGTATGAACATTTGTTAAAGGAATTGTGACTTCAGGTTGCAAATTTTAGTGTCCAATTCTTTATCAAAAATACCAAATAAAGATGTGAGTTGATGAACTGCATCACATTTGGCGATGTGGTTTTTATAATCGAGGAATGTAGGATCCCATAAGAAAACACCTTTTGTGAAATTCTTCAATTAGTTAAACGGTATTATTTTTCATCCAGTCCATCTTCACAAACTGCTGCTGAATGTACACAGCTGATTACTTGCACCCGAGATGCAATGCCACAAGTCTGCCTGTGAACTGATTGCACATGCACAGTAGAAATGTCTCAGGAGTTTGTGACGCATTTTTGACAAGTGAATGGATACAGGCATATGTACCAGAACAGAGTATTTTCTCACAATTCTAGCTTTGATGCTGCAGGCATATGTTGCAGGAACTTGCAACTTGTGCCACATATCGTCGGCTACAGGTGCGAGGCCCAAGTCTACATGACAAATCACGCAATGTGAATGAAGCTTACTGTATCAGCCCCTAGCCTGTGGCATCATTTGGATACGGTATAGACGCACATGGGTTCAGTATCCTGTGGTCCCAGCCGCTATTAGCTTCCCAGGTCTTGGAGTCACTACTACTCACTCAAGCTGCTTCTTATATGGTGTCACGAAGCTGAGAGCATTCCTTGCACTACCAGAAATTGAACCCAGGTCCTCTGTATGGCAGTCAGACACAGTAACCAGTTAGTGGTGGACATAGTCTGGTTGATAGTGTTTGATGCCAAATCACTTGGAAAACAAACAATAAAAATTGAATTATACACTACATGAAATTGTAATAATTGTTAGTGGTAGTCACCTGCAAGGGAGCAAATAAGCTTGACACAAATAAGCTGTGATTTGTGAAACAAATTGCTCGATCATGGAATACATCATGCAAGTCATTCAAACTGGTTTAAGTAACCTTGTCCCACCTCTCAACTGGATATTGTTTATTAAAACATGCATTCATAATGCAGCAGGATTTCCCAGTCGGTGGTGATTTTACGCCACATTTTAGCAGAGGTTTTTGTATTTTTCAAATTTTACAAGAAATATTTGTTGTCCTTGGATCATTTTGCAAACTGGTTTTAGACATATCTCTTTTAAAAAAAGAGGAAAAGCAGTAGCAGAAACATTCCCATATAAAAATGCCCATGTTATTTATACAGTATGCATTTTGTCTGCATTTTACTTTCTCAGGGGACAATCTTTGTATTTGGATAAAGTCCTTTCCTAATTACTAGTTTCGAAGTAAACCACTGGCCATTTAAACTGTGGCGCGATGAAGACTGCACTTCAGAAATGTAAAATTGGCGAGAAGTGTACTACATGTGTAGATACATAAATGATTAGAATTTCAGAGTAACTATACATAGTAGGTAAGAGTAATGTACCAACATTTTGCATAAAAGGATGTATTATGCAGTAGATTTTTCCTTCGGCTATGACATTTGATGTTGACATTGATGTGAATTGAATAGATTGCTGCTCATCACATAGAGGTGCCACTGAGCAGTGGACACACACATTTAAAAGTTGACCATTGGATGTTGTGTAGCTATCAGACAACATTCTTCATTAGATGGAGAACACACACACACACACACACACACACACACACACACACACACACACACACATTTTTAATTTTTATACACACATAACTCTCACATTAATGTCCATTGTCTTTTCTGTGTGCTGTGTCCCCACAATGCCCTTGAAGACTGTGTGTGTTGTGTGTGTGTGTGTGTGTGTGATTTTTATGTAGCTGATGATAAACTTTGTCTGTTAGCTAAGTAACATCCAACAATCTACTTGTAAATGTGTCTGACTGATGTTCAATGTGTCCTCTTTGTGATGATTTGTAATTTATCCTATTGTGTATTGCTATTCCATCCCTGATTTTCAGTTGTTGCATTTAAATGTTACCTGTTTGTGAGTAGATCGTGTCATGCCTTGTGTAAGGAGAAACATCTACCAGTGTGTGTCAGAATTCGAAAATGACGGAGTCGTGGCAAATAGAGACTGGAGTTCATCATTCCATGATATTGCTGTTCCTGTTTGTTGTGTTCTCATGGCTACTGTGTGATTATGGAATCACTGGGTTCAGGGAGGCCGTATTTAATGTCTTGCAGAATCTCACTGCCCCCATGATTAGCATTCAAAAGTACAGAGGTAGTCTGTGCTTGGCTATGCAGGATAATAAAGCCACATTACATACTTTGAGTGGAAATGGCTTGTTTGCTTCAACATAAGTATCCACGTGGGTAATGCAATAACATCTGGAGTACCACAAACTGTCAGCATGGCCATCACAGTTGTGACTTCCCTTGACATGACAACAGAGAGAATTGCATGTGCAGTGTTGCTGAGAGACACGAGTGGCACCAAATCATCTTTTCAGATGAGTCTCAGTTCTACTTACTGTATCACAATGGATATATCTGTGCGTGGAGTCTTTGAGGAGAAAAAATTACCATCTTATGTTTGTCAGTCATACAGTCATACCTGGCCTGATGGTGTGGGATGCCATTGGGTACTTGTCACAATCACCTCTAGGCCACATAGATGATAATTAGGACAGCAGATATTATATTTATGATGTGTTAAGGCTAGTGGCTGTGCCCTGTCTCCACCTCTGTGACATTATCTTTCAATAAGATAATGCAATAATGCATGTTACTCATGCTGTTCTCTTATACCTTGATACGGAGGCTGTTAGACTGTTGCCTTGACCAGCATGTGCTCCATATCTCTCACTCACTGAAAAAATGTGGTTGTGGGTTGCCAAGAGGAGGACACCATCACATGCTAGCCATTGTGATTGATGAACTCTATGAGTGATGTACATGTATCTGTCATCAGAGTTCAGTATGACTCAGTGCGCAGCTGTATTAGAGCTTCTTTTTGCTGTCAGAGGTGGCAGTCCATATACTTCCAACTCGCTTAAAAATTTAATCATGTGTACTTGCTATTATACATTATACATGCAATAATAAAATTTCATTATTTGCTATTCTTCCTGGCATTGTGATTTTCATGACAATCTGTGTACATAAATAAGCTGAGATTAGCTAAATTCTTCTTTATGACTGTGTGTTTTCATGCTTTTTGTTTTTTGTTATAGTTTGTTCAGTTTGTTGTATAGTATGCATAGGTCTAATTCTTTTATTGTTTCTGCATTTGCTGTTACTTAGGTGGCCTCTTCATATATTATTAAATTGTTATCTACTGCTGAAAGAACATAAGCTTTTCTAATACAGATTTCATGAGGGAAACGTACTTTACCAGTTGAAAATTGGAGCACATACTTATGTTAGTACCATCATTGTTACTTGTGATTTATGTACACTGAGAGAGGGGGAAAAAAACTAATTTTCAGTAATGAAATTTTATGAGTACATTTGTCTACATAACGTATTTAAGTGATTAGCATTGTAAGATTACAGGTTAATTTAAATGTGAGATAAGTCATTGCAGATGTGAAATGCTGGTACAGTAGTAACCGGTAACCCCCAGAATGTTGAATGTAAGCATGCAAATGTACATGCATTGTGTTGTACATGTGCTGGATGCCAGTTTGTGGGATGGAGTTCCATACCTGTTGCACTCGGTTAGGCAATACAGGGATAGTTAATGCTGTCTGTGGATGACTGTAGAGTTGTCACCTGATGATGTTCCATTGTGCTTGATTGGAGGCAGATTGATTTATCAGGCCAAGGCAACATCTTGACATACTGTAAAGCATGTTGAGCTACACCAGCAGTATGTGGGTGAGCGTTATCCAGCTGGAAAACACCCCATGGAAATCTGTTCATGAGTGGCAGTACAAAAGGTCGAATCGCCAGACTGATGTACAGATTTCCAGCCAGCTGTGTCGGATAACCACGAAAGTGCTCCTGCTGTCGTATGAAAGCGCATCCCAAACTACAATGCCAGGTGTAGCTCCAGTGTGTCTTAACACGCAGATAGGTCAGTTGCAAGCCCTCAAGTGGTCTCCTAACCACCACACGGCCATCTCTGGCACTGAGGCAGAACCAGCTTTCAGCAGTAAAAACAAAAGACCTCCACCCTGCCCTCCAATGTGATCTCACGTGACACCACTGAAATCGCTAATGCCGGTGGTGTTGAGTCAGTGGAATGCATGCTACAGGTTCTCTGGTTTGGAGATATCCTTAAAATAACCAATTTGTAACAGTTCGTTGTGTCACTGTGGTGCTAACTGCTGCAAAATTGCTCCTGCAGATCCAGTAGATGCAGTACAATGTGCTAGAGGCATATGCTAAACCGGTGGTGTTCCCTCTCAGTAGTTACTAAAATGTAGACTTTCACAGCCGGAAATGTCATGTTCATTATAATTATCCGGGCTGTTATACCATGATTGGTTGATGAATTCTGTGTCAATTCCCAACATTTCGTCCCCATCTGTGGAGGACATCTTCAAGGGGGTCTGTAGCTCAATGGAAGGTCCAACACACCCACTGGCTCGCTACTGACTG
Organism: Schistocerca cancellata; assembly: GCF_023864275.1. Classification (NCBI taxonomy): domain Eukaryota; kingdom Metazoa; phylum Arthropoda; class Insecta; order Orthoptera; family Acrididae; genus Schistocerca; species Schistocerca cancellata. The sequence goes on from NC_064629.1 coordinate 660,365,619, forward strand.
CCGCTAAATTCTGTGTCCATGCGCTCCCGTGCTGAGGCGTGACGACACGTGTTTTGAAAATGTCAGTGCAATTGGCCGCTGTCGACTGCCATCGATCACTGTTGCCATCGCCCAGCAGTGGACGGGTGGTACACATCATCTTCAACACCGGCATCCATATACCGCTTAATTTCACGCCCTGCTCATTTCGATTGAAAGTATTAGAGTGTTTGGTGATTTCGATTACCTCACTGTAGAGCCTTTCGTAATATCTGCTTGTGGCCGCTAGTACTTGTATCTCCTCGAAACGAGTATGGTGGTTACCTGGCTGGAAAGCATGCTCCGCAGCAGCTGATCGTTCCGTTTCCCCTCTTCTAGAATTGCCCTTGTGCTCTTCCAAACGTTTTGAAACAGTTCTTTTAGTGGTACCCACATAAACATCTCCACAGCTGCATGGGATCCTATACACTCCCAGCTTTTTCCAGTGGTTTGCGAGCGTCCTTGGCAGGCCTAAGGTATTCCTGTATCTTCCTGGTGGGCTTGTAAATTATGGTAATATTCCGCTTCTTCAAGATCCTCCCTATTCTTTCCACTGCATTTTTAACAAGCGGCAGGAAAACCTTAGATTTTGCAGTAGCTTTTCGTCACTATGATTTCTGCGTGGCTGTCGCAATGTACGTTTTATTTCGGCCGACGAATATCTGTTCTTCATTAGTGCGTTGTGGAGATTTTCCATCTCAGCGTTGAGCAACTCACGTTCGCAAATATTTTTAGCTCTGTCCACTAACGTCTTGATGATAACACCCCCCCCCCCCTTTCTGTTGTGGGTGGTGGTTCGAATCCCAGTGCAAATAACGGTCCATGTGTGAGGGTTTGCGGTGTACTGAGTGGCCCAAACCACCATTTTCATTTCTAAAAACAAGCACATCGAGGAAATGTAATTAGCCATCTACCTCCTCCTCAATTGTAAACTGAATTCTCAAATTTATACTATTCAGATGTTCGTGGAACTGGCTTAGTTCCTCCCTGCCATGTCTCCACAGCACAAACGTGTCGTCCATGTATCGGAACCATACATTTGGTTTTTTGCTGGCAGTACCTATGGCCTGTTCTTCGAATTTCTCCATAAAAAAGTTTGCAATTACGGGATTTAGGGGGCTTCCCATAGTCACGCCATCCATTTGTTCATAAAACTGTTCATTCCACTTGAAGTATGTGGTCATCAAACAACACTTAAACAATTCTGAAATATCGGCAGGAAAAATTCGATCCAGCTGTTCCAATACATCATTAAGTGGAACCATGGTAAACAGTGATACCACATCGAAGCTGACCAATATGTCCTCTGCCTGGACCACTATGCCATTCAATCTGCTGATGAAATGTATCGAATTCTTTATATAAGAGCCCGAATGGCACACATGTGGTTTTAACAGCGAAGTCAAAAACTTGGCTAACGAGTAGGTGGGCAAACCAATGGCACTTAGTATCGGCCTTAATGGCACATTTTCTTTATGAATTTTGGGCAATCCATAAAGCCTCGGTGGTAGCACAACCGAATTGCAGATACCTTTCTGTACACTCTCTTCAATGGAGGACTTTTGTATTGACCGCGACGCAGTTCTAAGAACGTTGTTAGTGGGGTCCTTATTCAAATTCCTATATGCTTGTGGATCCAGTAGATCAGTAATTTTACTCTGATAGTCGGCCACACCCATAACCACCGTTGCGCTTCCTTTGTCAGCTGGGAGAATCAAAATACTATCATTGTCATTCAGGAGTTTTAAAGCTCTTCTCTCACCCACAGTTATATTACTCTTCGGCGGTTTTGCATTGGCTAATATTCTCACTGTTTCTATACGGATTTCTTCAACTGTTACAGAACCCACACTGCAAATTCCTGCTTCTACACTGGCTATAATTTCTTACGTGAGCCCAAAACGCGGACCAACAGCAAAATTTCCTCCCTTGGCAAGCACAGATGTCTCATCGTCAGATAACGAATTCGCTTTATGGATTGCCCAAAATTCATAAAGAAAATGTGCCATTAAGGCCGATACTAAGTGCCATTGGTTTGCCCACCTACTCGTTAGCCAAGTTTTTGACTTCGCTGTTAAAACCACATGTGTGCCATTCAGGCTCTTATATAAAGAATTCGACACATTTCATCAGCAGATTGAATGGCATAGTGGTCCAGCCGGAGGACATATTGGTCAGCTTCAATGTGGTATCGCTGTTTACCATGGTTCCACTTAATGATGTATTGGAACAGCTGGATCGAATTTTTCCTGCCAATATTTCAGAACTGTTTAAGTGTTGTTTGACGACCACATACTTCAAGTGGAATGAACAGTTTTATGAACAAATGGATGGCGTGACTATGGGAAGCCCCCTAAATCCCGTAATTGCAAACTTTTTTATGGAGAAATTCGAAGAACAGGCCATAGGTACTGCCAGCAAAAAACCAAATGTATGGTTCCGATACATGGACAACACGTTTGTGCTGTAGAGACATGGCAGGGAGGAACTAAGCCAGTTCCACGAACATCTGAATAGTATAAATTTGAGAATTCAGTTTACAATGGAGGAGGAGGTAGACGGCACATTACATTTCCTCGATGTGCTTGTTTTTAGAAACGAAAATGGTGGTTTGGGCCACTCAGTATACCGCAAACCCTCACACATGGACCGTTATTTGCACTGGGATTCGAACCACCACCCACAACAGAAAGGGGGGGGGGGGGTGTTATCATCAAGACGTTAGCGGACAGAGCTAGAAATATTTGCGAACGCGAGTTGCTCAACGCTGAGATGGAAAATCTCCACAACGCACTAATGAAGAATGGATATTCGTCCGCCGAAATAAAACGTTCATTGCGACAGCCACGCAGAAATCATAGTGATGTAAAGGCTAAGGTTTTCCTGCCGCTTGTTAAAAATGCAGTGGAAAGAATAGGGAGGATCTTGAAGAAGTGGAATATTACCATAATTTACAAGCCCACCAGGAAGATACAGGAATACCTTAAGCCTGCCAAGGACGCTCGCAAACCATTGGAAAAAGCTGGGAGTGTATAGAATCCCATGCAGCTGTGGAGATGTTTATGTGGGTACCACTAAAAGAACTGTTTCAAAACGTTTGGAAGAGCACAAGGGCAATTCTAGAAGAGGGGAAACGGAACGATCAGCTGCTGCGGAGCATGCTTTCCAGCCAGGTAACCACCATACTTGTTTCAAGGAGGTACAAGTACTAGCGGCCACAAGCAGATATTACGAAAGACTCTACAGGGAGGTAATCGAAATCGCCAAACACCCTAATAATTTCAATCGAAATGAGCAGGGCGTGAAATTAAGCGGTATATGGATGCCGGTGTTGAAGATGATGTGTACCACCCGTCCACTGCTGGGTGATGGCAACGGCGATCAATGGCAGTGGACAGCGACCAATTGCACTGACATTTTCAAAACACGTGACGTCACGCCTCGGCGTGGGAGCGCGCGGTCACGGAATTTAGCGGCAGTCAGTAGCGAGCCAGTGGGTGTGTTGGACCTTCCTTCGAGCTACAGAACCCCTTGAAGATGTCGTCCACAGACGGGGACGAAACGTTGGGAATTGACACAGAATTCATCAGCCGACCACGGCATAACAGCCCAGATAATTATAATGGACCGTCTCAGTAGTGCCGTGTGGCTGTCCAGAGAGCAGTCTTCTTGCAAGCATACATTCTCGTGACCACCGCTGCCAGCAGTCATGTACATTGATAGCATTCCTGCCAAGTCTTTCTGCATTACTACAGAAGAAAAAATCTAGCCTCTCATTGATATATTACATGACCTCGTTCAGACTCAGTGAGGTGTTGATAATGGTGTCTTTGTCACCTTAAAGGCATTCTTGACTAATATCAACTCACCACATCCAATCTCAAAGATAACTAACACCCATAACCATTACAGTGTGTATTTAAAGAAAACCTGATTGCATCCTCTTAGTGTTGCTACTAGTGCCACCTTATGTCACTGGTGTGAAATTAGAGTAGATATCATCTCTCAGATGCAGAAACATGCCTACAAACTTCTGTTTACATCAAATAACTCCTCCTTGGTGTTGCGATTGTTCGTTCTCCTCCCCCCCTCCCTCCCCTCCTCCCTCCCATCAGTGTATGTGGGTTTTAAGTCACTAAGTAAAGCAGTCATCGATCTGAAGATTGTTTTGAACACCACATTGCTATACTAGGCATGGTCCTGTTGAGGGTGGTATGCCATTGCCTACATCAGGAACCTTTGTACTGAAATACCCAGCTACTTATAGAGGGATCTCTATGACCCCATGGCTGAGTGGCCAGCACGTCTGACTGCCATGCAGTGGGTCTGGGTTCGATTCCCAGCTGGGTTGCAGATTTTCTCCACTCGGGGCCTATGTATTGTGTCCATCATCATCATCATTCGTTCTCCTCCCCCCCTCCCTCCCATCAGTGTATGTGGGTTTTAAGTCACTAAGTAAAGCAGTCATCGATCTGAAGATTGTTTTGAACACCACATTGCTATACTAGGCATGGTCCTGTTGAGGGTGGTATGCCATTGCCTACATCAGGAACCTTTGTACTGAAATACCCAGCTACTTATAGAGGGATCTCTCTGACCCCATGGCTGAGTGGCCAGCACGTCTGACTGCCATGCAGTGGGTCTGGGTTCGATTCCCAGCTGGGTTGCAGATTTTCTCCACTCGGGGCCTGTGTATTGTGTCCATCATCATCATCATCATCATCGACACACAAGTCACCCATTGTGGCGTCAACTGAAAAGACTCGCAACTTGATGGCCAAACTTCACTAGTTGGGGACTCCGTGCCATCAATGCGATACAGCCATTTCATTTCATGTCAGAAGGGATCTACAATTTAACATGGATTCCAAACCACTGTGCAGCTAGGCATTTTTCACATCAACTAACATTGCCAGAAGTGAAAGACATGATAAGTGATAGATACAAATCCTAATATTGACTGGAGATCGAACTCAAGACCTTCGGATTTATAGTCTGACACTTCACCACTGAGCCTACCAAGCTGTTATTGTTTGATAAGAAAGCAACTGTAAAATAACTGCAGACCAACACACTAAGCTGATGATGAGCTGGGTTTGATGTGTATTTTGAGAACGAGTGTTTGAACTTATCCCATGATTTCTGTCAGTTTTAGAGTAGATGTCTCATCAGTTTTTACTAAAATGAATAGTGAGTGACATGTGTTTGGTACATTCTCTATTTCACGCTATACTAAATCTTCTTTCCCTTTGTATTTTAACTTATGTGTTGAATTGTTCATTTTTTGAGATGAGTGTGTGTGTGTGTGTGTGTGTGTGTGTGTGTGTGAGAGAGAGAGAGAGAGAGAGAGAGAGAGAGAGAGAGAGAGAGATCGAGATCATAAATGTGGATGTGATTTTTCTGTCATGTGCATATGTGGACATGCTTACATGGGCATGTGCATACATGTATATGTCTATAAATGAATGATTTGATTCTTTTTAGGTTTTAATGTAACATTATCAACCTTTTCAACCATATTAATGTTAAAGTATTTTATCTTGGCCACTGGACCACAAGTCTGTTATGAACCTGATCACCCTACATATATATCATTGTCATCACCATTAGTAAGCTAATAGACTGTTTTTATTACTCATTAGTTTTATTCATGCTATATTCACTTCCTTTTTCAATAAATATTTTGCTATATCGTTGTTTCTCATATGCATGATTTTTTTATCAGTTCATTATGTGAATCTTGTTTGGAGGGTTAAAATCATGATTATTGATATAGATACTCTACAGGATACTCTGTAACTCGAATTCTGAAACTACTAGAGCTCTATTAATTTCTAAAACCAAATGTTAATAGTTGGGGTGTCAGTGCACCATAATTAAAATATATCGTTGTACAACACATAGTTCAGGAGATATGGTGTTATAAGCACTGAGATGCATCAAAAACTGCCCCATCATACATGATGTTTTAATTTATTACTTCTTTACTACTAACTCTGTTTGTAACAGACAGTATCCACACATATCACTTGATGTACTTGCGAAATTGTATCATTGTAGGCCACACAGTTCAGGAAATATGACATCATTAACATTGAGCCACATGAAAACGAAACTGCAAGACGAAATTTGGTAGAGGTACAAGGGAAATGTGTGTACAAATATGTGTGGAAGATATTAAATATATCTGACATGCATATGTGGACAAAACCATCGATAAAGAGCTCCTTGTAAACTCCTGGATCAATTTCAACCAAACTTGGTACACATATTACTTACTATCTGGAAAGAAATATTATGGGGGTAAGAACCAGCAACCTCCTATTGGGGCGCATGTGATAATGCAGAGAGAGGTGAGGGGAGGAGAAGATGGACAGAGAGAGAGAGAGAGAGAGAGAGAGAGAGAGAGAGAGGAGAGGGGGGGGGGGGGGATGGATAGAAAAAGTGAAGAGGAGGAGCTGTACAGAGAGAGAAGGGAGGAGGAGATGGACAGCAAAAGGGGGGAAGGGGGGGGGAGAACAAGATGGACGGAGAGAGTGGGAGGAGATGGACAAAGAGAAGGAGAAGGGAGAGAAGGGGATGGACTTTCTTTTTTATAAGAGGTGGAGCCCCTCCACGCCCACACTGGCATGATGGCCAACACAAAAGGTCTACTGCCATCTCTGCATAAGGGTTAGTATTCACTAAAGTGAGGTGTCGCAGGATGTGGGTACTGCGATGTTTGTGTACGTCTGGTTAGGATTAACCATTAATACGTGCTCATCTGGAGATAGATTGGTCGAAATCTGACAAAGGGTAGCGGTTTGAAGGGCAGGGGAAAAAAAGTGCCAAGGCAAGAGTCAAGGGAAGAAAACCTCTGCGAAAGTTAGGTCGGGTGGTAAGAGCAGTAGCAGTTGTCTTGCTGCCTGTGATAGGTTGTGCAAGGATAGGCTTTGTTAGTAGTGGGTATCATGCATGTCGATACCTTGACGTTGTGCGTTTGTGCTGCTCGACGGCTGGCGCTGGGTGCTGGTACAGAGTCCTCGTTCAGCGTCAGCAACCTGCAACAGTTAGGTTTGTTATCGATCTTGTGTCTGATAGGTCATATACCGGAGGCACAGTGTGAGGAAATGTTGGCAGATTGTTTGTGCGTCTGTGGGCGAGCTCGTCGGTGTCCCTGCTGTGGCCTATTGGTTGGCTCTAATAGCAGCTGGTAGTTGCCAGTCAGTGTTGCTGATATGCAGGGGCTTGCCGACGTTTGTCGCTGTTTGCGTATGTTAGTTTACCATAGGTGGCTATGCCCTAGCTAGCAGTGTCTTTGGCGGCTTGTGCTTCCACCTGTGGTTGTGATCGTAGTTTCCCAGAGTGAGGATGAAAGGATTGTTCGAGTGTCTCGAGTTCCTGTATAGTCGTGTGGCATGTTTTTTGAATACTTCCTTGAGGGTATCAAGGCGGTATTCATGGTGAAGATCCAAGGTGCGTGTGTAGCGTGGAGCATTGCTAATGATTCATAGCACCTTGTTCTGTATGATCTGCAGGCGGTGCAGTCATGTAGGAGCTGCATATCCCCAGACGGAAGCTGCGTACATCATCAGAGGTCTAATCAGTGTCATGTATATGGACCTCGACACCCTCCTATTCAGTGTGCTTTCCCTGTTGAGCATTGGGTAGAGCTGTTTGAGCCTCGCGTGCGCTCGGTTGGCAACGTATTCGATGTGGTCCCCCCATGTAAGTTTCCGGTCCAGCCAGACACCAAGGTACCTGACTTTCTCTCGGAAACGTATTGGGCGTGTATGTAGTGTTATTGGTCTACAGTGTTGGTGTTTTCGCAGTAGTTTCGGTCTGCGTGTGAACAGAACTGCTTCGCACTTGTCGACGTTTACTTTAATACGCCATCGCTCCAACCAAGGCTCAGCTGTTCTGAGTGCTGTCTGTATTCGTGAATTGATGTTCGACGGTTTCCAGTCTTGCGCGAGGATGGCTGTGTCATCCGCGTAGACGGCTAACGTCGTGTTTTGTGTCGCTGGGAAGTCATTATTGTACAGGTTAAACAAGATGGGCCCTAGGATGCTCCCTTGGGGTACTCCAGCTTGGATACCGTGTTGTGTTGATTGTTTATCCTGCACGTTAGTGTTGAAACATCTGTTCGTGAGATATGAGTGTATGAGACGTACGAGTCCGTCCGGGAAACCAGCTTCGCTTAGTTTGTGTATGAGTCCGTTGTGCCAGAGACGATCGAAAGCCTTTTCGATGTCTAGGAACACGGCCTCTGTGGCTTTGTTCATGTTGTAGCCGTGTGTTATATGTTCGACTACGCGGAGGAGTTGTTGTGTTGTCGAGTGGTGATTCCTAAAGCCGAATTGCTCCGGTCTTAGGGTGTCGTTGGCGATGCAATGCCTAGTGATACATTTTAGTATTACCTTCTCAACAATCTTGCTGAGCGAACACGGCAGACTGATGGGTCAGTAATTTTGTGGGAGGGAGTGGTCTTTCCCTGGCTTCCTGAACATCAGGACCTTGGCCGCCTTCCAAAAGTCAGGGAAGTGTTGGTGTGTCAGGATGGCATTCGTTAAGTGTGTGAGGTATTCTACGGCTTTATCCATGAACTCCTGGAGGACATGGTTTTGAATGCCATCAGGCCCAGGGGCTTTTCTAGTGTTGGTGTGCTTGATAGCCCATGTGATTTCATTTGTGCTAGTACGTCTTATTTCGTTGCATGAGGGCTGGGCTACAAGTCGTGTAACCTCCTGGTCTGTTTCAAGTGTGAATGCTGGGTCTGAAGGAACCAGATTCGGCATGAAGGACGCTGCAAGTGTTGTGGCCATAAGCTCTGCCTTTTCTGTCGCGGAGTAGGCCGGGCCGTCTGGTCCTTGTAACGTGGGAATGTAATGTTTCTCCCTGGTGAAGTGTCTGGCCAGCTGCCACATGCCAGGACGTGTGGTATCCAGCCCAGCGAGTTTCTGTCCCCATTGCTCGTTTCTGAATATTTGTATTTTATTCCGTATTATACCCTGGAGTCTGTTGACGTGCAGTTTATAGAACAGGCGCCTGGTACGCTGCCAGTATCTCCTGAGGCGGTTCCTCATTGAGATAAGGCCCAGGATTTCCTGGGACAGGGCCGTCGAGTGTTGTCTTGGTGTTGTAAATGGAATGGCGTCAGTCATTGCGTCTTGGACGGCAGCTGTGAGAGCCTCCACAGCCTCATCGATTTGCTGTGTGTTAATTTCGTGAGTGTCAGGAATGCGACTATCAAGCGTTTCCTTGAACAGTGTCCAATTCGCACGCTTGTAGTTAAGCAACCTGCGTGGTTCGATGTCCTGCAGTGTCTCTTCCATGTGCAGTATTACAGGCATGTGGTCTGAGTCCAGATTGTTTTCAACCATTAGGTTGAGTGTGCATGTGATGCCCTTTATGAGGGCTATGTCTAACACGTCTGGCCTATGTCGAGCCTGTGTAGGCACGAACGTGGGAACGTCCGGCCCAAGTATAATGTAGTTTCGACCTAGTGCGTGTTCGTACAGTTTCTTGCCGTTGGAGGTTTGTATTTGTGAGTTCCAATCAGGGTGTTTTGCGTTGAGGTCTCCAGCGGCAATTACCCGCGGTGCTATGTTGAGTACTGTGCTGATATCGCGTGTTACTATGTTTTTAGGAGGATTGTATATCGATACCAGTGTGGTGTTGGCTCCGTTGAACGTGACCCTGACGGCCGTAGCCTCTAGTCTTTCAAGTGCTGGGAGCTCGATGTTCGTGTGTTCTGTGTCTCTGTGTATGATGATTGCCGTGCCGCCTCCCCTCCTGCCATCCGCTCGGTCGGTACGATAGACACAATACCCTGGGAAGTTTAGTTGTTTGTGAGGTGTAAGCAGTGTTTCGTTCACAAGAGCGATTCGGATACCCTTTTGCTCCATGAACGCGGCCGTTTCGGCTTTTTTGCTTGCGATCCCGTTGGCATTCCAAAACAGGATCTGTGAGATTGTGTTTAAGTCTGCGTTTCGGGGCTGGTGTGGTGTATTATCCATGTAGTAGTGTAAAAAGCGGTGTGATAGTGGCTTGGAAGCTAGTCCAGTTGAGCGTACCCGACATGAAATGCGTGAAGAGTTGTGAGACACACCCCATAATCTTCGTGACTATTTCAGTGGTTGTGCATCCGGGGAATAATGTTTCCATTATTCTCTGAAATGTTGTCATAATGTTGGTCATGTTGGCCTGCGAGTTATTGGTCGTTTTAGCGGCCGCTTGTTCCAGTGTTTGCATCTGGTGAGGGCTGGCCTGAGTGTCGGCTGTTCGTGTGGCAGTTGTGGGCGCCTGTGCATTCTCTGTGGTGAGTGGGTGTGTTGTGTGGGTTGTTGAGTTGGTGTCCGGGTTGTGTTCGTGAGTGTTGGTGTCCTATTGTCTGTATACTTGTTGTGGTGTGGTCGTGTTCCTCGTGCTGCGGCTGTTTCTCCTTCTCCTCCTCCTCTGGTGCTGTGGTCGTCCCTGTGTAGGTGTGTTTTCTGTAGCCTGTGGTGGGCTGCAGTCCGCGATCTCAGGGGATAGGGTGGTGTTGTTGCTGGTTTCGTGTGGTGTGCCCGGTGCGGGTGTGGTGTCAGGTGTTGTGTTTGTCTGTTGCTGGGGGTGTTTGCCGAGCGTGTTCTGAGCTCTGAGGCTCCTCTGACCGTCCCGCACTGCTGGGGTTGCCAGCGACCACTCCAGCGAAGGATATTCCACTTCTTACTGGGCGCGGGGGCGGTTTTGGAACCGTGATGGCGGTAGTTTCGCATGTTTCGCGATTTTGCACCTCAGAGCTGCTTTGTAAGCAATGCACCCTCTGTAGTTTTCCGGATGGGCAGCACCACAGTTGGCACACTTGCGAGGTGCTGTATGGGGGAGTTTGCAGCGGTGGGTCGTGTGACCGCCAGCGCAAATGCGGCAGCGGGGTGCGAGACCGCATCTGATACCCGCGTGCGCAAAGCGCTGGCAGTTGTGGCATTGTTAGGGGGTGCGCAGCGTGTTGTAAATCTCTACATTGACGAACATGTGAAGAAATAGCTTTAACTTCAGCAGGTCACGGCACTTGGCCGTGTCGGCCAATTCCGCCATGTAGTTATGAGACGGTCTTGCTGTGCCGAACTCTGACATTCGGTTTAGCTGAATGCACTCCCACCCGAGAGCAGAGAGTTCATTGTGTACTGTGTCGGTCGGGTTTCGTGAGTCTATCCCCTTTATCACATACTGCTGTGTTTTTTCCAGGACTGTCCTGTACGTGAAGTGCTCTACCTTCCTTTCTTTAAGAAAGTCCAGTAGATTTGAGTAGTCTGACTTGTTCGCCACGTACAGTGCGGCGTGTTCCCCAGTGAGCTTAGAGTAGTATGTTGTGGGGCTGTGTTGATTGTTAAATTCCTTGTTTAGGAGACTTAGGTCTCCGTAGTTGTGTATGATGACTGGTGGGAAGCCAGTCGCGGTGTTGTTTGTGTTCTGTGTAGCTGCTTGTATATTTGTGGTTGCTGCAGTCACAGGGTTGTTTGTGTTGGTCCCTGTGTTGCCTTTGTTGTTGGTTCGCGATGTAGATGGTGTTGGCAACAGCACTCGGCTGTTGCCTCGTGAGTTTGTGGGCTCACTTGTTTGCGTATTTGGCGGCTGTTTGCGTCGTGGGCCGACCTGCTGCCACGGCCCGTCTTCGTCTGTGTTGGTTGAGTCCTCCATCGGCTCTGGCTCCGGTTCCGTTGGTGCCTGGGCCGCCAGAGGTGAAATAGGGGGCATGTCCTTCGGTTTATCAGCAGGTGCCTGTGTGTGTGGTGTGGGTGTTTCTGTCTGTGTGTTTTCACTGCCCATCAGCTCTGCGATCAGCTCCTGCTGTTCCGCGATCTGTTTGTCCTTCAAGGCAACCTGCTCTTGGAAGGTGGACAGTGAGATGGAAATCATGGCAGGAGTAGCTGGCATTTTCGCCTCTTGTGCTGCAGCTGTGCTGCGGGTAAGTGGTGGGGAAGCACAGGAAAGATCGGACATCTTTGATGTTTCGGGAGTTTTTATTTGGATAGGGAAGGATGCACGACAATTTTGCAGTTTTCACAAAACGACAATATTCGCTTTTTGGCGAAAGCGCTGTGTATCGTGTTCCTGCAGAAGAGGGTTGTCCCTACGACCTATCTGCGCGGAGTGCAATGCGCGGCGCAAGAGAGCGCGGGTTGAAGACAGCGGCCTACAGTGCGCAGGGTTATCCGACGTGAATGGGTCCCTGACACTGAGATTACTTTACCAAAGAACGGGAGAGTCCCGCTGGGGAGGTTTGCAACCGAAGTTGCAGGAAGTTGAGCCGAAACTCTTGCCACTTAGCGCCCGGGAGCGTTAAGCGGCTTGGGCTAGTTCGTGCCGCTCAGTAGATCGTCACCGGCAGCTATGCCAGTTGCAGCTTATTTGAGACCACTCCGAGGAGCCAGGTGCAGAGAGCAACATTCCGCTCGGGTCGGCTGCTCGACTGCTAGAGGTACAAGGGAAATGTGTGTTCAAATATGTGTGGAAGATATTAAATATATGTGACATGCATATGTGGACAAAACCATCGATAAAAAGCTCCTTGTAAAATCCTGGATCAATTTCAACCAAACTTGGTACACATATTACTTACTATCTGGAAAGAAATATTGGGGGGGGGGGGGGGGGGTGTAAGAACCAGCAACCTCCTGTTGGGGCACATGTGATAATGCAGAGAGAGGTGAGGGGAGGAGAAGGGGCCCGTTCACGTCGGATAACCCCGCACACCGTAGGCCGCTCTCTTCAACAGAGAGAGAAGGGAGGAGGAGATGGACAGCAAAAGGGGGGAAGGGGGGGGGGGAGAACAAGATGGACGGAGAGAGTGGGAGGAGATGAACAAAGAGAAGGGGATGGACTTGGGGGGGGGGGAGATGGACAGAGAGGATCCAGAGGAGATGGGCAAAGAAAAGATACAAAGGAGGAGCAGATGGACAGAGAGAATTGAGAGGAGCAGAGGGCAGGAGATGATGGACTAATAGAAGATTGGAATAAATACATACCCGGTCAATGCCGGGTACTCAGCTAGTATGTCTTAAATTGTACCAAGGACATGCCCCTTTTGTTAGGTTATCATTTTGTGTATTGTGTATGTGGATACTATGTTTTCCCATGTCTCCCATTGGTTTCTTTTACATTCAAGACATTGTTTTATTTTCAGGAGAAAAATGTGATGCTGCAGAGTTGGGGCGCTTGTTGCAGCTTATTTTGGGATGTGCAGTTAACTGCAACCAGAAGCAAGGTATTGTTGGATGCTTGTCTGCATAGTCATGTTATTATATGCAGATGGTGTTTGTAGTTTCATATTTTGTCTGCTCTTGATTCATAGTCCATAGTGATACTTAAGTCAACAGAAGATGTTTCAATTGTGAATACTAGATTTTTGGCATATAACTAATACTTGTGATGCAGTGTTATATAAGTTCCTGAAAGAAAACAAAACATTATACTAAAACCAGGAATGTTAAATGTGAGAGTGAAATTAATGCTCAAAACAACAACAATCTGAATCCCACAGTGTAGGAATTTACTTCGTTTTATGTGGATTAATAATAACCAAGGAAAAGGTGGCACATTAGTAGGAATCATCTGGACATTTGCATGTAATCATTTGGGAAAACTTTGGAAAACTCAAATATAGATGCCAGGTTCATGTAAACATACGTGAATCCTCTTTATATGAACAGTTCTTGTATTTTGAGATATATTTTAGCTTCTTACAATTACAAGGGGCATTTAGTAAGTAATACAACACTTTTTTTTCCTCAGCCGATTCTGGTTGAAAAATGCAGAATTTGTTGTGGAATATCATGGAATGTTCCCACTTCAGCCCCTGTAGTTTCATGACATTTCAGTTCGTGTTAGCACTACACATAGTCTTCAAAATGGTGTCTGTAATAGAGGTGCTTTCCAATCAGAGAGCTGCTATTGAGTTTCTTTTGGCAGAAAACCAGAGCATCACAGATATTCGTAGGCACTTGCAGAATGTCTAAGGAGACCTGGCAGTAAACAAAAGCCACTGAGTCATTGGGCAAGGTGTCTGTCATCATCGCAACAAAGTTGCGCAAACCTGTTTGATCTTTCGCATGTTGTCCGGCCTCACATAGATGTGACTCTGGCAGTGCTGGAACGCATGAACACTCTCACTTGAAGTTATCAGCAAATCACAAACAAACACCTCGCTGCTCAAAAGGATGTCTGTTGGTAGCGTTGACACACTTGTCCACCAGTTGGAGTACTCAAAGATGTGTGCCCACTGGGTTGCTTGCCATCTAATAGAAGTCCATAAAGAGCAACGAAGGACCACCTGTGCAGAATTGCTTGCACATTATGAGGCTTATCATGACAACTTTTTCTCAAACATCTTCACAGGCGATGAAACTTGGGTTCATCACTTCAAAACGGCAATCCGTGGAGTGATGCCACACCACTTCTTCCCTAAAGAAAAAGTTCGAACTCGCCCCCTCAGCTGGTCAAATCATGGCAATGGTCTTCTGGGACTCTGAAGGGGTTATGCTGTTTGATACCCTCCCTCATGGTGCAACAATCAACTCTGAAGTGTATTGTACTATCCTCAGGAAATTTAAAAAACGACTTCACCTTGTTTGTCACCACAAAAATCCAAACTAACTCCTCCTCCTCCATGACAACGCAAGGCTTCACACAAGTCTGTGCATCCAAGAGGAGCTCACAGAACTTTGTTGGACTGTTCTTTCTCATTCACCCTATAACCCAATTTCACACCTTCTGACTTTCACCTGTTTGACCCAATGAAGGATGCACTCAGCATGTGGGTGATGGGGTGGTTATTGATGCAGCAAGACATTTGCTCTGACGTCGACCAGTAGAGTGATACCATGTGGGTATACAAGCCCATCCGGAAAGGTGGCATAAGGCCTTCACAGTTAATTGAGGTTATGCTGAAAAATAGGGTTTTGTAGCCAGAGGAGTGGGGAATAATATGATGTATTGGGATCCTGATTAAACGAACCTGTGTTGTATACTTATTGAACATCCCCCGTATAATCCTGTGTGATGTGTGTCCTCTGCTATGCTGTTGTGGTATAGCATGATACTTATTAATTAGACCAATTCCTTTGTCCTGCAGTTATTTAACATTTATTATTTTTGGAAGGTTCTGGAACTTACTTATTTATGCCATGTTCTAATTTGATAGAACATTTTTCGTGTGTGTATGTAAGAGCACTGTCTGCTGAGGTGGGGAACACAGGGTTATCTGTACTATTGTGTGTGCTTAACCTGTGATTACTCTGGATGAGTTAACGCGTCATGCTCCACCACTCCCTAGGTGCTGTGGATGTGTTCAAGTACAGCCTCTGGGTTTTCCTTAAGTACTATTGATGTGTTGATGTATCCAGTTCCACTAGTTATCTCATTGCTTTGGATGAGCTTAAGTGTGCTTAGCTGAAGGTACCTGCATGCTCTAGATGTGTTTACACCCAATGCTGAACTTCTGCACCATTATTCTAGATATTTTCAGAATTCCAGGTGCATAGTTCGAGAGTGCATCTACATTTTCTGCTATGGTCCCTCTCTGCAGATTTCAACTTTGTGTTGCGTGTTTTTATCAGTATTAACTTTGCATTCATCTTTTCTGTGAGAGAAATGTCACGTCACTGTGGTTACATAGATAAAAAGCTCCTGGCGACTCACTAGCAGTGAAAGCAAGTGTCAATTCTCTGATGTCTATAGCAGTGACGAGTCTTCAACAGAATCTCAGAGTAACAGTCCTCAGCGATGTACATCAGCTGGTACAGCACACTAGTTGATGCTTCCACAAGAGGTGTGGTCAGCAGATAGTCAGAATCCAAAGGATCAGAAAATGATAGCAAAACACTTTGGAAAAGAGTGTGCCATCACAGCATCCCTTTGATGAGTTGGCTTCAGGGCACAAATATCAACTGGCTAATGACTCAACCATTCTCTCATTTTCTATAATATTCCTGTCAGAAGACCTGTTCTGTTTTATAGCAGACAAAATAAATCGATTTTACAAGTTCACCATGGCAAGTACTCATGAATCTGTGCGTTCTCGAGTTTCAAGGTGGACTGATACTGGATTTTAGGAACTTTATTTTTTTGTTGCTATTTGTCTTCTGATGGCTCAACTTAAAAAGCTGAAGATAGTGGTTATTGTTCAATAGATGTACTTTTAACACTCCAGTTTTCAGCAAAATTATGTGCTAAAACCATTTTGTTTTACTTCTGAAGATGTTATGTTTTAGTGACAATTGTGCTTGCACTGGAGGCAACACTTTGTTTAAAAGTACAAGGTGTACGTCTTTGCTTCTGCCGTTTACTGATAGGTGGTGACAACGGTAAGTAGTGGTCAAAAGAAACAGAACACAGGCATCAGGCAGTTAGCTTGGACCTCGATCAACATAACCTGATTCAAACATTAGTCAATTTGTGTCTGCATCGTAAAGTTATTTTTGATTGAAAATGTCAGTTTACGAGCCTAATTCTCATCATTTGCGGGAGGTGTTACTGTTTTGTTTCAATATGAAGAAAACAGTGGCTTAGTCTCATTGAATGCTTCCAAGTACGTATGGTAAGGATGCTATTAGTGACAGAATGTGTCGTGAGTGGTTTCAACATTTCAAGAACGGTGATTTTAACGTTGTAGATTGGCATAGTGGTGAAAGAGAGAATGTTTTCGAAGATGCAGAATTGGAGACATTGCTGAGTGAAGACTCATGTCAAACTCAAGAAGAATTGGCATGATTAGTGGGAGTGACACAGCAAGCCATTTCAAAATGTCTCAAGGCTATGGGCATGATTCAGAAAGAAGAAACTTGGGTCTCATGTGAGCTGAAACCAAGAGACGTTGAGCGGTGTTTGTGTGCTTGTGAACAGTTGCTTCAGAGGCATAAATAGAAGGGATTTCTGCTGCGCTTTGTGACTGTGGACAAAAAATGGGTTCATTACGATAACCCTAAACGCAAAAAATCATGGGGATATCCTGGTCATGCTTCCACATCGATGGCCAAACCGAATATTCACGGCTCCAAGATCATACTCTGCATTTGGTGGGACCAGCTCGGCATCATGTACTGTGTTTAGATCAACGGGGCATGGCCTGGCTGACCAACACTTCCGATCTCATGAAGAAGTCACAGATTGGATCAATTCGTGGATTGCTTCAAAAGAGGAACAATTTTTTCGACTTGGGATTCGTACACTGCCTGAAAGATGGGAGAAAGTAATTGCCAGCGACGGAAAATACTTTGAATGATACATGTGTAACCAATTTGTTACATTAAAGTCTCAAATGTTGGGGAAAAAATGGTGAAGCAAAGTTGTACACCTTATAGGAATTTTGTTCTTCTTCTTCTTCTTTTTTAAAGTTTGTGTGATGATTTGCAGCACATTTAATCCACATCAGAAGCTTTACATAGTGAAAGTCTCTTGTTCTTCAAAGACCGATTATTTTTTAAACAATTTATTCCATCAAAGCAAAGTAGATTGTGAGTAAAGGCATTTGTACTGCGTGGCTGTCAGACTGGGTATATTTTTGCAACAACAGAAATTGGGTTCCACAATTTTGAGAAAAGGCCATTTAGATCATATTTGAAACAGAGACTTACTCTGAAGTTGATAGTGGTAATCTATCCCAGACCTATTCATCTGGCTTCACAACCACACAACAGCCCCATGTGGCACAGTATGTGACAACAGGCACAAAATGCCATAGCTGCAGAGGTATCTGAAATTAGAAGAAACTGAGTTTAAGTCAACTGACAAAATAGTTACTATCAAGTGATTTTGAGAAATGTGGATGTTTACCACATATAACGAGATACAAATTGTTGAAACAGAGAAGACTGACAGAAATATTGGTGAAAAAATCAATAAACCATAATGTATTGTAGATTGTTAGATGCTACTGAACTCAGTAAGATTAACGTGTTTTTCTGTTTTTGTGTTCTGGATTAATATTTTAAATGATCATGTGGCATCAATGGCCGGAATGCCCCATCTAGGCAAGTTTGGCTGCCGGGTTGCAAGTCTTATTTCAGATGATGCCACATTGGGTGACTTGCATGTCGGTGATGATGAAATGATGATGAGGACAACACAACACACAGTCCACGAGTAGAGAAAAATGTTCATCTTGGCTGGGAATTGAACCCTGGCCCACTGCATGGTAGACAAGCACGTACCAGGTGATGC
The DNA here is from genome assembly GCF_023864275.1 of Schistocerca cancellata. Taxonomy (NCBI): domain Eukaryota; kingdom Metazoa; phylum Arthropoda; class Insecta; order Orthoptera; family Acrididae; genus Schistocerca; species Schistocerca cancellata. Next base: position 660,383,817 of record NC_064629.1, read on the forward strand.
AGTTTTTAAATGGTTATGATCTCCACATGTCGGTTACAGGGCACTCGCGGAGTTTCACTTGTCTTTGCTTAGGGAAGTTGTAGAAAAATATGCAGCAGAACAGAGAAAAGCTAGCAGAGGAATGTGCTCCAATGACAAGGAACCTCTAAAACTTACAAGGAGGCATTTTCTGTATGATATTGTGAGTGAGCGTTCAAAGTAAAATTCACTAATATGCTCATGTGTGGCTTCTACAAAACAGAACGTGTGCCAGGAAAACAGATACCAATGCAAAACTTGCAATGTACTACTATGTGTTGTACCAGGTTTCAAGACTTACCAGACAAGGAAGCATTATTAATCATTGGAAAGTAAAAATGGTTGTTTCAATGATTTGACACTTCTGAATAAATTATTCAAAAAAAGAAAAGAAACAAGGAATACAAAAATTAAAGAAAGACAATATAAAAAAGTGATTTTTAATTTTGTCAGTGCCAGTCCAAAGCTGAGTATCACAAAAAATGATAGGAAATAGAAACACTGAGAGTAAAAATTATTCAATATACTGTATATATATATATATATATATATATATATATATATATATATATATACTGTACATACATATATACTGTACATAATGTAATTTCACAGCATAAATTGCACCAGGAAAACAAAACTCATACATACATGGCTACTTGCAGTGCTCCACATTGAAGCAAGTATTCAAATGCTTCAAGTTTCTGAGTCTGAAGCACCTCTCCAGATGACGAAATATGCTGGTAACACACAGATATGGTATTTCATGTGCTACAATATCAAGTAAATACACAGGATTAATTCTGCCAGTTAAACCAAAACTACTCATATTTGTCACTTTAAAATGTGATTAAATTATTCCAGCATGGCAGAAACAATTACATTCAGGAATCCTGATTTTTTGGCTGTGAAACTTTCCCAAGGACATAAGGAGGTTTGAAAATACATACTCAGTAATGTAGAAAGTATTCAGACAATTAAGTTTCCTGAGTGTCTTTCCAAATGAAGAATTATGCTGGCAAGAAACAGACTTGCTGTTTCAGATGCACCATATCTGTTTTGTACTTGATGTAATTACACAACATACATATCACCAGTAAATCAAAAATTGTACATATTCATCTGCTTATGATATACTAGGGACATGTAAGAGCATTGCATGTTTTAAAAATAATTCAAAAGCTTAAAGGTTCTGAGTTCAAAGCTTCTCCAGATGAAATAGTGTACTGGCAGCATACTGGCAACAGACAGACTTCATATGCAGTAATATATATTCTGTGTACGAAGTAAATACACAGCATACAAGGTGTCAATTAATAAAAAAAAATTATGCAGAATCCACTATTTATGATGTAATCAAATTATTCTGATATAAGGGAAAATATTTTGTATTTGAAAACTCTGATGTAAGGGAAAAGATTTTGTATTTGAAAACATTGATTTCTGCTCTTGAATTTTGCCAGAGAACAGTTAAGTTTATTTATGTACTAGAAACATATTTAGACACATCAGAAGTGTGTTCCAACAAGCAATTCTTTTCCCTTGTGAATTATTTGTGGATACATTATTGTGCTAGCATGCACCAAGAGCACAGATAAACTGGAGAGAGAGTGGACATACTGATTTACAACATTTAGCTCATAAACTGCCTTCTAAATATACAGCATAGTGCCAGGATCTTGACACAGGTAATACAGCAGGCTGGAAGCACTCACCAAGGGGTTTCAGGTTGGTAGTCGACTTAGGCCATTACAACACCATATTCAACATGGCCAGTGCAACACATCTGTAACAGCAAAAGTGATAATAAATTTGCTTTCATGTGATGTGTTAGTTTTGATTGTCAATCTTATTCGCATAACTAGTACTTAATTCTGGATTCCACTTGACATAATTTGGAGAGGCTGGGTATCTTGATCATTGACAGTGCTGTGGTTGCAATAGGCCTACGCAAAAGCCATTGTCTTCATGAACAGAGACCCAAATTCAGATAGTACATTTAAATTTTCTACAGCCCTTCTTACTGAGCCACCATTGATCAGAAACATCAGTGAGTCAGATGCACATCAGGCATCCACTAGTATTTTTGGGATACATTGGCCAGAGTGCCAAAATGACTGAAGGAATTTGATCAAGGTGCTAAATACAACAGGTAGGGTGACACAAAGTGTCTCCCCAATGTCTGCTTATTATTTGGGTGGTATAGCCCAGCATTGGTTTAACAATGAGGGAAAGATCAAGAGATAGGACAAATTTCAGACAAAAATGAAGAAAACATTTGCCAACAACCAGCAACAGATCCAGATAGCCAAAGAACAATAAAAAGACAGTGTCCAATCCCACGGGGGGTGAGGGGATGACGCAGTTACAGATACAATGTGTCTCTGGCACTGTGTCACACAGTGAACCCAGACATGATGGAAGCCAACAAAGTTTCGCACCTAATGAAGGACATGGCAGAGGAGATCTATCAGGTGCTTATTTTGAAGGATCTCACCAAAACAAAGGACTTCATCTAGCAGAGTGAGCTCATTGACACAATGCCCCACAAAATATTATGAAGATGAAGATGTTCAGCATACTTCAGATTGTTGTACTGATGGCAGTTATGGAATACCATCAGGCCCTCACATCACTAATACAACAAATAGAGAAGAGAGATGAAGGGGAGTTTTAAATGTCAAACCCAGCCAGGAGGAGGTAGTATAGTTAATGCTAGAACAAGGTCCTCCATCATTGCCATGAATTTCTACTAGGCAGATCAACACTAAGGAATGGAGTCAGAAACCCTGGGCTTATACTGCAACCATCAGACAGCATTCAAGTTTCTCAGTGACACAGATGCAATTGGCTCCCTCACTAATTCAGACATCATGCAGAAAAGTGGGCATATAGAGAATGGTGAATAACATGCCAATATGTTTTCATTGTGGACACAATAGTCATTTTATACACTGCCATAAGAAAAGAAAGTGTGTTCAACACTGTCCTCTTTATCTTATCTTCATGGTACTCACGTGCAATGTGTGTTGATGGCAGTTCTGCACTCAGCTTCAAATGCCAGTTCTCTAAATTTTCTCAGTAGTAGTGTTCCTTGAAAGGAACTTCGTCTTCCCTCCAAGGATTCCCATTTGAATCCACAAAGCATCTCCATAACATTTGTGTGTTGTTCAAACTGATTGGTAACAAGTCTAGAGCATGCTTCTGGATTGCATTGATGTATTCCTTGAATCCAACCTTGTATGGATGCCAAACACTCGAGCAGTACCCAAGAATAGGTCTTACTAGCTTCCTATATGCAGTCTCCTTTACATATGACCCACACTTTCCAAAATTCTCCCAATAACAATAAACCAAAGTTGATCAGTCACCTTCTCTACCACAGTCCTCACATCCACGTTCCATTTCGTATCGCTTTGCAGTGTTATGCTCAGATATTTAAATGGCTTGACTTTGTCAAGCAGAACACTACTATTGCTGTATCTGAACATTACAGGTTTGTGTTTCCTACTCATCCACATTAACATACATTTTTCTACATTTAAAGCTAGCTGTCATTCATCACAACTAGAAATTTTGTCCAAGTAATCTTGTATTCTCCTACACTCACTCAACTTCGACACCTTACCGTATACCACAGCATCATCAGCAAACAACTGCGGACTGCTGCCCATCCTGTCCACCAAATCATTTATGTATATAGATAATAATAGCTATCCTATCACACTTCAATAAAGCCCTCCTGATGATACCTTTGTCTCTGATGAACACTTGCTGTCGAGGACATTTGAACAGGATCTAAGCCACTTAAAAACATCTACATCTACATTTATACTCCGCAAGCCACCCAATGGTGTGTGGCGGAGGGCACTTTACGTGCCACTGTCATTACCTCCCTTTTCTGTTCCAGTCGCGTATGGTTCGCGGGAAGAACGACTGTCTGAAAGCCTCCGTGCATGCTCGAATCTCTCTAATTTTACATTCGTGATCTCCTCGGGAGGTATAAGTAGGGGGAATCAATATATTCGATACCTCATCCAGAAACGCACCCTCTCGAAACCTGGCGAGTAAGCTACACCGCGATGCAGAGCGCCTCTCTTGCAGAGTCTGCCACTTGAGGTTGCTAAACATCTCCGTAACGCTATCACTGTTACCAAATAACCCTGTGACGAAACGCGCCACTCTTCTTTGGATCTTCTCTATCTCCTCCGTCAACCCGATCTGGTACGGATCCCACACTGATGAGCAATACTCAAGTATTGTGTGTGCTGAATTGTGTCCCTGATTGCCTATAATCAAGAAAGCATGTCTTCATCAGCCAAGAAAGAAAAATCTTGGTGTATCTGGTTGACAGAAACAGAGTCTGTTCTGATCTAACAAAATTAAGAGCCGTAACTGATTTTTGAGCTCTGCCAAATTTATAATGTGAGAGGCTTGTTCGGTATGTTCTTATACTATAGATACTTCATAAGAAATTTCAGTTGTAAGTCACAACCACTACAAGAACTGCTGCAAGGAGACACCAGATTTTCTTGAATTGAGTAGCATGAAAGAGCTTTCCGGAGACCGTAAGGAGCTACAGTCTCCTCCAGTAGGAAACATAAGAAATTGTATTTGGTGCTGTGAAACCACTCAACACTATAGTATAGTCTGTGAAAGAAGGTCTCTGACAGTTGCAGTGGGCTTGGTGCCTCTGCTATGCATGTCTGCCTCAACTAATCACGGAACGCGATTTTGTATATGGCTATATGGTAGCAATTCATTGTCACAGCTCTACAGACCACTATTGTTTTCCCCTACAAGGTTGGCTACAGCACTGGCAGCTGTCAGAGATACTCTTTCGCCAACTGTACTGTTATTTCATCTATCAGATCTGATGAAATTTCTGTAGCTGTGTTGGACTACATCATCTTTCTGAAGGAACTGTAGCCCCTCATCCAATCCACCATCCATATTAGGTTTCCAACTTGGCAGAAAAGTAAGGAGAAAGAGATAGGGGAACCTCATTGCTGAGATGGCTCTTTAAGAGGGAGAACCTCAGTGCTTTTATTTATAGGAAAAACATTTTAAATTCACTGCCAGTTTTGTGTTACTAGGCCATACCCACCACCACAAGGATGACTACTGGGGATAGAGCCAAAGGACAACTATGTATATTTTTAAATAACTCATAATACTTCACTGCTGTTCCCCTGATTACAGCCATTCAAGCATTTAAAATTAAAATTTATGTAGGACATAGGATAACAGTATGCTCTCTGAACTTATCACAGTGAGAGCATTAGATTAATGGGAGTGCCACAGATCTCATAATACAGCTCCAACGACTATTTCTCTTACTAGGAGATTTTAACATTGTATTAAGGGGCTTATCTTCTGTCAGAACACCTTTTGATAGATATTACCACTGCCAGCCAGGATACAAAATTCTGCTTCTACTTTGTAGCCATACAGAAGGATGGGTTTGGATTCAGCTCCAACAATTCTTAGCCTTATAATTGCCCTTTCTCAGATGAAGTTGGACTTGTTTCTCTGGGGCTCATAATACTACACTCTGTCTTGACTGAATCGGGTACTGTCAGAACTTTTAAATTCAATAACAGGTTTTGCTTGAGGGAGGCAAATTCTCATCACATGTGCAGAATTTGTTAAATTGGCCACCATAATAGGCTGTGGGGTGGGTTGGTATGACGGTAATTCTGGACCAGCATCTACATCTAACCTACGTGCCTAACCCATAACCCACAATGAGGAGTACCAGGTGTAGAAGTATGAAATGCGGATTTTTGTGTCCAAAAAAAAAAAAAAAATATTAAATTCAGAAGAATGATAAATAGTGCTTTATTCAAAGTATGCTCCATCATTTGTTATACTTTTTTCCCATCTTTCAGGCAATTTGTGAATACCATGCCAGTTCAAAGTTTCCCCTTTTGCCACAAACCATTCATCATGCCATTTTTTCACATCTTTGTACAAACCAAAGCACTGCTCAGCAAGTGCGTGACACATCGATGCAAACAAGTGTTTATTGGAAGGAGCCAAGTCTGGTGAGTAAGCCACATCAGGTAGAACTTCCCAGCCAAGTGCTTCCAACATGTTGAGAACTGGTTTTGCCGTATGTGAAGGAGCATTGTCATGAAGAAAAGTAACTTTGTGTTGCCTCTTTCGGTATTGTGGCCTTTTTTTCGAGCTGTTAATGGTTCAGATCAGTCAGTTGTTGGTAATGCTTAGTATTAACTGTGTCCCCAGGTTTTAACAGATCATAATAGACCATGCCCCTCTGGTCCCACCAAACACAGAGCATCATCTTTCTACCAAAGCAATTTGTTCTTGTGGTCAATGTGGATGGATTTTTGTGATTTTCCATTTACCTGTCGTTCAGCTCATGTGTACCCATCTGTCGGTCTTTTGAATCTTTCTCCTCTCATCGTAGCCAATTGAAAACAGCTTGTTGACTAATGCCGAACTTCTTGGTGAGTTGTTTTTGTGTTTGCAAATCATCTTCATTCAACAATGCTTCCAATTCTACATCTTTGTATTTTTTTTTGGCGTTTTTCTACATTCCTTGTTTGCAACATCGAAATCACCATTTTTAAAACACTGAAACCATCATTCACATGTATCTTGCCATGGAGCATGTTTACCATAAGCTTCTCAAAGTAAATTTCCTCTAATGAAAACAAAAAATTAATGCTGTCAGCAAAGGCTCTTTGTTTGGTATAAATTTCGACATGTTGAACACAACAACACAACACTGTGCACACACTTTTCCAGTTTATCACTTGTGCACCTCTGTCACTTGTTGGTGACACAACAAAATGGTGCGGTGTCAAATATTTATGGCACAAACTGCATTGGTGCAAAATCTGTTGTCCGAAATCCACATTTCATGCTTGTACACTGGGTAAATTGCTAAAGAAATGTTTTGCACCACATCCATCAACATGAATACCTGATAACAACTCTAAAATGACTGCTAAACTCGTGGGACTGCTTCTCTGAGACATGCATGGGTATCTGGCCATTCCCACAGTCTTCTACAATGATCATCAGGTTTCAGACAAATCTTGTTCTAGTTGATGAAGAGAACTCAGTGCAAATTATTTAAATCCATCCCTTGTGGATCCATGCTAACTTTCTTTACACATCACAGTGCTGGGGTACTTTGCTATTGTTTGTAATAGACACCAAGATACCAAATAGATTGTGTAGATGCGATTGATTATGGCTTAGGACCACACAGCCCTCTCAGTTATCTCCAATAAGTGTGTGTGCAGTAGTGTTGCATTCTTCTTGGGATACTGACAAACCATAATTTGTAGGGCACTGGAACATGTGATAAATGTTTGGACTGCAAAGTTCCTCGTTTCTCCATCTTCCTTATTGCCCTCCTATTTGTACAGCACTTATAAGAAGAAGATAAAATAATGCAGAACATCTAGTGTGCTGATATAGAGCTCATTGGTATTCAGGAAAATGAATGTGATGGTGTTCCATCAAAGAAAACAAAATCTGAAAATCCTTGTGGCTCAATATTCACCCCATAAATAATACACACCTTGTTGGTGAAATATAAACATTGATGAGAGGAGCAGAATGGCTGGAAGTGATAGACAATAAATATGCTCTGGCATTCCTGCTTTGAGCCTCTCATATGAGATGAATGCCTTCTCCCTTGTGTATGGATAGGTGACAGTTTGATGTACAAGGCTTCTTACTATAAGGTGATGATCCCCAATCCTCTTCCTATTATGTGGTGCTTGTGACATTCATATGTACATATTATAATACAGCATGTTTTGACTGATTGGGTCTGGTATTCTGAGTAGAGGACAGAGGCCAGTTTACCTGTGGACTTGTCCTCTGTTTTAGAAGATATAAGATGAATGGCATGAGATTTAAGATCCTGTGAAATGTCCAACTTACTGCCAAAATTATCAGTGAGTAATTTTTAATGGAGAGTAGTTCTTGTGTGTGTATTTTAAGAAGGGCACTGTTAATTCCATAGTGCCTAGATTGGGTAACATTTGCAAACTTCATTTACTGACTTGCCATGAAGTGTAAAATTTTCAGTTATTTGTAGTGATGTGTTTAAGAGTTGTGCATCTTTTGAGGCTTTGTGTGTGAAAAGCTACACATTTTTATTTCTAGAATATATAACCAAGATAATGATGTTGGAGGAATCAGTGCAACAGGTAATAATGCAGTCCATTCAAGAGCTTGAGTCTGCTAGCCAGGCAAGTTTTGGTCCCGTTGCTGGAGTTGAACTAGAGGCAGAAGCTCAAAGGCTAGCTTTAGCTCTAGAGGTGGCTGCTGAGGCTCGTGACCAAATGGCTCAAAGGTGCCATGAACTTGACATGCAGGTAACTGAATGAGACACTGATTTCTTATTATTTCCACATGCTAGAAAGCAATTACTAGAAATCTGAGTAGGAGATTAATTTAAAATGAGTAGCTTTTAAATAAGTAAGTACTTTAATGTGGCCCTCAATTTTTCCTGTTTTGTGCTACGTGGATAGTTATAAAAATAATAGAAACGTTTGAGCAAACACCCTCTTTAATGTTTTGTAAAACTGAACACACACACACACACACACACACACACACACACACACACATACATACACAGTTCTAATACCAACAATAGGCACTGATGCAATCCCACAGAAATTTCCTGGTTTATCTGTAGAAAATAAGCAGTCTTACACATGAGTTTCTTTGCTTGTCAGAGAGATATCAGTGTTCTGGAGATCTTCTAACATTAGCTGTGCCGAATGACGGACATAACTATTCATTTAGTGTAGTCTGGTATATACAAAAATTCCATCTACACTTATAATAGTTTTCTGTATTACACTTGAAATATTTTATGTATTAATGTACATGAGATTATTTCTGCCTCTGCAGCAGTGTGTATTAAATTACAATTGATATGGATTTCAGCCAATACAGCAGGTAAAATGTGAAGAGTGAATTTGTAATTTCAGAACTAATCATGTTCTCAAGTGAATTTCGTAATGAGGTTCAGCTGCATTCCTTCAATCATTTTTGTGGTTGTAACATCTGTCCATTAATCATATGATAGTGAAGTTGGAAATAGATTTATTTGTTTAGTTTCCATTCATCTCCATTACTGAGAACATAGCCACAATCATTTTTAGAATACAGTCATCTTTCCCCCAAAAAATAATCATTGTATACATATATTTTACTTTCCATTTCTATCTTGACCAAACATTTATGCCTCATTTGTGTAATAATGTTCTCATTTCTCTTTGTTGTCATATCAGAATCTCCAGATGTAATATTTTTATGAAAATGTGATAGCATTTTTCTACACTAATCATGTGTCACTACTTCTTTCTGTTTTCATTCATTCTGAATGCACATTAGCTACATTGTCTATCTTGCCCGAGTTGTATACTGTGTGTGTGTGTGTGTTTGTGTGTGTCTATCTCATATATACAGGGTGAATCACCTGAAACTAGTACCGCAATTATTGTGGAAATGAGAAGTGCGGTTTTCACAGAATGGGTTGGTAGTCAGGGGCTCATATTGTAAGACAGTCAGGCAATAAACAGATTGTAATGATACTTAGAAACTGTATTTTTTGTGCAAACACACATTTTTTTGAATGAGACAATGCCTATTGACATTGACAAACTAGAAGCGGGGTAAATGAGAATGTCTGTGGTTTTCCTACATCTACATTCTGTGAGGTGCATGGCAGAGGGTACGTCCCACTGTACCAGTTAGTAGGGTCTCTTCCTGATCCATTCATGTATGTAGCCTGGGAAGAATGATTGTTTGAATGCCTCTGTGGGTGCAGTACTTATTCTAATCTTACCCTCATGATTCCTGTGTAAGTGATGCATAGGGGATTGTAGTATACTCCTAGAGTCATCATATAAAACTGGTTCTTGGAACTTTGTTAATAGACTTTCTTGGGATAGTGTACATCTATCTTCAGGAGTCTTTCAGTTCAGTTCCTTCAGTATCTCTGTGACACTTTCCCATGGATCAAACCAAATTTTCACCATTTGTGCTGCTCTTCTCTGTTTGTTACAGGTTTCTAGTGCACGTCATTTACGAGATATCATATTTTCTATCACCAACATTTTTACAACACATTTAGAAGCACACCTTAAAGAACACAAGTGCATACACTAGTTACGTGGATTCTGACCAGTAATAAGACAGTTGAACATCACAGATTGTGTTCAAAATTACCACCAGCAGTGGCAATTCCCACTTCCACTCTGCTATGGAATGACTGCTGCACATTTGCTACAATTTCAGCAGAGATGTCCAAGCAGACTGCAGTAATATATCATTGGATGTAGTTGGTATGTCCTTGTAAACAGCATCTCTCACCGTTCCCCACATTAAAAAGTTTAGGCGTCATATGTGGGGACCGGTCTGGCCAAGGTACAGATCATCTGCATCCAATCCAGCAATTTGGAAATAATTCATGAAAACATGCTGTAGTACTTCATGCTCTAAGGATTAGACAGCCATCGTGTTGGTACCACAGATTGCTCCTAGTCTGCAGAGGAACATCTTCTAGCATCCGTGGAAGATAGTCTGTTAGGAGAATGCGATACATGTGCATGTTCAGGGTTCTGTATATGAAACATGGGCCTACAGGCTGATGGTTCTCTATCCCACACCACATGTATACACTCCATGGATGCTGACGTTGCACCTCACAAAGCCAACAGGGATTGCCAACAGACCAATAGCACACGTTTCGGTGGTTTATCTGGCAAATCTTGTAAATGTGGCTTCATCACTAAACAAGATACATCTGGAATATCCTGTCGTAATGCCCATATACATAAATTAACATGATTCTTATAATAATTTCCATGCAGCTCTTGATGGAGAGAGATGTGATAGGGACAGAACGTATATCAATGGCAAATGCGTAGTACATTTCCCTGACTCATGCCACTTGCTCGTGTGATCATGTGGGAGCTAACGAGTGGATCAACTGCAACTGCAGGAGAACTGTAATTTCCCCCTCTTCTATCATCACTTGTCTAGGTGCTATGCTACCACTTTCACGTAACTGGTTGAAGAGGTTGATAAATAATTGCTGAGATGGTTGATGTCTATTGGGATATCTTGGCATGTACACCATACGGGAATGAACTGCACTCTTCCTACACTCCCCATACACCATGCGCATGTGGCAGCTTTTTCTGCATTGGTAAATACCATCGAACTACTACTTAGACTGTCACACCATAACGGACTAGTAAGTTGCAGTGCACTCAAGTAACACACAAGAACACTGTAAGCAAACATAACACCATTGTACCGAACAACTATGTAGGTTGAACGGCACAAACCACTTTTGGTGTGGAAGCTTTTCAAAATATGATGTCTCGTAAATGCCTTGCACTAGACTCCTGCAACAAGCACCACTGACATTCTGATTTATACTATTTTTAGTTTGTTAATGTCAACAGGTATTTTTTCATTTAAAAAAATATTATATTTGCACAAAAAATAGACTTTTTAAGAACTGGGTACAGATCTAGGTATCTTGTTGGCCACAGAAGTATCTCAACAACATGCAAACAATTTATAGCGCCATGTGTGATGCGTGTATGAGCATCATCCTATTGAAAAATCACACCTGAGGAAGCAGGATGTCTGTGAAGTACCATTGTGCCATCAAAATTCCATCAAACACTACGAGCTTTGACCTGAAGTCGTATCCGATGGCTCCCCACACCGTGAAGCCAGGACTAACCATGCTGTGCCTCTCCAAAACATTGGAAGAATGGGATCTTTCCTGAGGTCACCACCTTACTTGCTGACAACAGACATTCAAGAAAGTGCAGAACAGTGATTCATTGATGAACACAATGCGACACCATTTGTCAGAAGTCCATGCTTCCCATTTATGGCACCACCCCAAATGCAGCTGTTCGTGTTGTGTTTTTGATGGTAGCCTATGCATGGAATGGTAAATCCCTAGTCTGGCTTCTGCTAGACTACGGTTAATGGTGCTGGTTGACACATCTGCCAGTTCACACTCGTTATTTACCCTACCAGGCCTGATAACAACCTAAACATAAACAATACTAAGACACTTTTTGTTCTATTCTACTTGTAACAGAAAATTGCAAGTCTCCTAATTATTTACATACTCACCAGTGCTGTTTGTTTATAGAAGTTACATTGTTATCTGACCATGTCTTCTGTGTGCTTCACTTTTTTGTCAGTCAGTGTAATAGGGAAGTGAGAAGTACACAATCAATTTAGTGTACATAGTGGGACACATGAGATGAATATTAGAATCCCTGAAAACATTAAACAATTTGTAAAAAATTGTAATAATGGATCTGTAGGTGCTATTAATCACTAAAATAAGTTATCAGTTCTTATTTTAGCCATCAAGACTGTTGAAAAGTATTTTGTATGTTGATTTTGATTCAGTTTTTGGTCAGAATTACCAAGTGAAGTGCATAGTGCAAGACAATACACACTTTTCAAGAGGTGGCAATTCAAATCCTTGTGCAGCCATCCAGAGCTAGGTTTCTCATAAATCACATAAAGCGAATGCCAAGCTCGTTACTTTGAAAAGGGTACAGCCAACTTCATTCACCATCCTTTCCAATATGAGCTTGTGCTACACCTCTTGATGGCTTTATTATGAACAAGATATTAAATGCTTATCTTCCTTTCTTTGATAAAAATTGGATTATCTCCAGACTGTTTGTGAAAACCACCCACTTTGCTATTTCACTTCCCAGGAAACATGCTTCATTGTTCACTCTGGTGTATCTGAGATGATAGTTATAAAAATATATTTGTTAGCCTTAATGTTGCTGTACTCCAATGCAGCTAAGAAAGAGAGAGTTAGCAAATGAAACATGGCAGTGCCACACTGTTCAATGCAGACAGTATGAAGGATGCTTTTTGTGCTCTTTGACATTTTTCCCAAGCACAAAATCAAATAAAATGACAAATTTTCTGAGACTTTCATGGAAGTAGAAAATATATCTGATTTTCTGTGAGCTGACAATCAGTTGCCAAGAACTTCTGCATGATAATATTCCTATGAAAATTGTAAACAAACTGCCCAAATTTTATTATACTGAAAAGCTTGAAGTGGAAAGCAAAAACTGGTGTGTACTCTATAGAGAAGCAAGGAAAAGGCTACAGTGTCTCCTTACAAAACTACATTTTTCCTTCTGTTAAAAGGGTTCTGTTTGTTTTATGAATATGACTGTTCCACCCAACACTTTGCGCTGCTGCAAGATCGTTTAACACCTTTGACTGAGTGGAAACATGGCTTCTGATCACATTTAGTCAGTAGCCAGTTTGTGTTTAGTAAACACTCACAGAGAGAAAATAAAACTGATGACTTTGGAAGACTTAGCCAGAGGTATGTTTTCTGAAAACAAGCAAAAACTCCAGTTTGCTTTTTGTGGGACTTGCTAGATATCTTATTGTAATTATCATTTCACAATACAGTCTTCTACAAAACTTGATTACATGTTTAATTTTATAATTTACATGTTGCTTCTACACTGTCAGGAAAAAAATCATGATGCAAAAAAATAATTAATGCAGAGTAGAGAAATTTCAGGAATGCATTTGGATAACATATTTAACTGATTAACATTGCAGGATCACAGCTTAATGTGAGTGTGAGATAAGCCATTGCAAATGTGAAATGCTAGTACATTAATATTTGGTGTAACCGCCAGAATGTTGAATCCAAACATGCATGCAATGTGTTGTACAGGTGCCTGTTGTCAAGTTTATGGGATGGAGTTTCATGCCTGTTGCCCATGGTCAGGCAATACAGGCTTGGTTAATGCTGTTTATGGATGACTCTGGAGCAGTTATCTGATGATGTCACATATGCGCTCGATTGGAGACAGATATGGGGATGAAGCAGGCCAAGGCAACGTGCCAGCACTCTGTAGAGTATGTTGGGTTACAACAGCAGTATGTGGGCGAGTGTTATCCTATTGGAAAACACCTGCTGGAATGGTGTTCATGAATGGCAGCACAACAGGTCAAATCACGAGATTCACATGCAAACTTGCAGTAAGTGTGCATGGAATAACCCCACAGTCTTCGTGCTGTCATACGAAATCGCATCCCGACCATAACTCCAGGTGTCGGTCCAGTGTGCCTAGCATGCAAACAGGTTGGCTGTGGACCCTCAACTGGCCTCATTCTAACCAACGCACAGCCATCACTGGCACTAAAGTAGAACCACCTTTCATCAGAAAACACAACAGACCTCTCCACCCTGCCCTCTAATGTGCTCTCGCTTGACACCACTGAAGTCACAAATGGCGATGGTGTGGGGTCAGTGGGATGCATGCTACAGGGCATCTGGCTTGGAGCTGTTTGTGAAATAACCAATTTTTAACAGTTTGTTGTGTCACTATGGTGCCAACTGCTGCTCAAATTGCTGTTTCAGATGCTGTATGATGCATCAGAGTCATACGCCGAACATGATGGTCTTGCCTCTTGGTAGTGGCACATGGCTTGTCAGGGGCCTGGTCTTCTTGCAACTGTACATTCTTGTGACCACCACAGCCAGCAGTCATATACAGTGGCTACATTCCTGCCAAGTCTTTCTTCAGTGTCACAGAAAGAACATCCTGCCTCTTGTAGCCCAATTACATGACCTCCTTCAAACTCAAGAGTTGTTGAAAATGGCGTCTTCGTCACCTTAAAGGCATTCTTGACAAACATCAACTTGACAAACATCAACTCACCACTTCCTATCTCAAAGATAACTAATGCTCATGACCATTACAGAGTGTATGTAAAGCAAATCTGATTTGCACCATCATAATGGTGCTACTAGCACCACTCTTATGTGATAGGTGTGAAATTTAAATAGGCATCATCTTTCTTGGTGTTGTGATTTTTTTTTTTTTTTTTTGTCTTTTTCTGTCATTGCATGTCGCCAAGGAAAATTGGCACAAATTTTCAGTACATTCCAAATGCAGTTTTTATGTCCTAGCTTACATTTAATACTAAATTTCAAAAGACAGTATTTACTATGAGCTACATCATTTGTTCTGGTTAGTACTTTATCTCAATAAATATGCTGAATACTGTGACAAAAAGTGGAATCATCATCATGAGTGGACCCGGAAATGTATCCCTATTAATCACACTGCGGGTATCTCATACATATTATGTGCTGTTCAATGAACTCCTGGGAACACATTTATCATGTTTTATGACTTTTTGAGTTGTTGTAACTGCCAAA
Organism: Schistocerca cancellata; assembly: GCF_023864275.1. Classification (NCBI taxonomy): domain Eukaryota; kingdom Metazoa; phylum Arthropoda; class Insecta; order Orthoptera; family Acrididae; genus Schistocerca; species Schistocerca cancellata. The sequence goes on from NC_064629.1 coordinate 660,399,094, forward strand.
ACCTGAAAAATAATAGGCACCAATCGTAACTGCTACTTTTGTTAAGCTAAGTAAGGGTCAGACTGTGTTGACGCTTAACCAGTATTGATACCTCCAGTAGATGTCCAAGTGATAAACTTCCACGGATCACATCACCAAATTGTAATTTTTTCCATCATGATGTGATTTATAATTTATGGTGTCAGGGTTGAGCACTATATTTCTGAAGCAGCTTCTGGAATTTGAGTGGAAAATTTTTGTGTATTTATGCAGGATATCACTCGAGAGTGCAGTGAGACAAAATGGTGACAGGAGCCAAGAAAGCGTATGTCGTGCTTGAAATGCACTCACATCAGTCGGTCATAACAGTGCAACGACACTTCAGGACGAAGTTCAACAAAGATCCACCAACTGCTAACTCCATTCGGCGATGGTATGTGCAGTTTAAAGCTTCTGGATGCCTCTGTAAGGGGAAATCAACAGGTCGGCCTACAGTGAGCGAAGAAACGGTTCCGCGAGCGGGCAAGTTTCACGCGTAGCCCACGGAAGTCGACGAATAAAGCAAGCAGGGAGCTAAACGTACCACAGCCGACGGTTTGGAAAATCTAAAGCAGAAGCCTTACCATTTACAATTGCTACAAGCCCTGACACCCGATGACAAAGTCAAACGCTTTGAATTTTCGGCGCAGTTGCGACAGCTCATGGAAGAGGATGCGTTCAGTGCGAAACTTGTTTTCAGTGATGAAGCAACATTTTTTCTTAATGGGGAAATGAACAGACACAATGTGCGAATCTGGGCGGTAGAGAATCCTCACGCATTCGTGCAGCAAATTCGCAATTCACCAAAAGTTAACGTGTTTTGTGCAATCTCACAGTTTAAAGTTTACGGCCCCTTTTTCTTCTGCGAAAAAAACGTTACAGGACACGTGTATCTGGACATGCTGGAAAATTGGCTCATGCCACAACTGGAGACCGACTGCGCCGACTTCGTTTTTCAACAGGATGGTGCTCCACCGCACTTCCATCACAATGTTCGGCATTTCTTAAACAGGAGATTGGAAAACCGATGGATCGGTTGTGGTGGAGATCACGATCAGCAATTCATGTCATGGCCTCCACGCTCTCCCGACTTAACCCCATGCGATTTCTTTCTGTGGGGTTATGTGAAAGATTCAGTGTTTAAACCTCCTCTACCAAGAAACGTGCCAGAACTGCGAGCTCGCATCAACGATGCTTTTGAACTCATTGATGGGGACGTGCTGCGCCGAGTGTGGGAGGAACTTGATTATCGGCTTGATGTCTGCCGAATCACTAAAGGGGCACATATCGAACATTTGTGAATGCCTAAAAAAACTTGTTGAGTTTTTGTATGTGTGTGCAAAGCTATGTGAAAATATCTCAAATAATAAAGTTATTGTAGAGCTGTGAAATCGCTTCAATCATTTGTAATAACCCTGTATAAAAGTAAGACATGGCCTATGGCATTTAACTCCCTATGATGATGAGAGAGGAAATCATTTGAAGCTGGAATATGCAAACAAATCAGACGTAGCAAGAAAGCTGAGAAACATTTATCGAAGAATATCACTGGGAAAACTACCTTCAGTTTGTTCACATTGTTATTGAGTGATCACAGGAGATCAGTCCCAGGTATGTTCTCATATCGTGATATCTGTGATAGTGCTGAGAATATTTGTATTTTGAGGTAATGCCTACAGATGTACGGAGTTCATCAAGTGTCATTATTCTTGGCAGCAGACAATTGTAAAACAGCTGTGGAAAAGCTACAGTTGGCAGAAAGAGGATGATACTTTCAAGAAGTCCTTATTATTGTTCTTTGCAGTAGACAATTGTAAAGCAGCTGTGGAAAAGCTAAAGTTGGCAGGAAGAGGATGATACTTTCAAGAAGTCCTTATTACAGCTTTTCACCAAGTCATTGCCACATAACTTGTTCATTTACTGTGCTGCCTGAATTCTAGCATTTGGCTCTTACCTCAAGATCTCTGTATCAACTTTCTGCTGCAAGAGAACTTGAAGATTATTATTCAGATCATTACTATCTTGTTGGGAGTATATTGTAAATTATGTACCATGCCATTAGAAATTTATGGAAGGTATAATTTCAGCCATGTTTTGTATTTGTGGACATGTCTATATTAAATACACTAAAAATATGTTAAACATCTTCAGTTAGTAATATTTGTGTTTTATGAGACAGTATAACACAATGCATTTCAGGTCCTGTGGGCCCAAATTCAAGTGTATCTAGGTAGCTACATTAATTTTCTTGCATAGTGTAGTGTAAAAAAATGCAAATACTACTGACTAAAGACATTTTTTAATATACGGGTGATTCTAATTAGTTGCAGTTTCAAAACAATGTAAACAATGTAAAAAAAGAACCACTGCCTGAAATGTGATCAAATTTGAACAGAATATTATCGAAGAACTGGGAAACATTATGGAAATGAGCAAAAATGTAACAAAAGTTGTACCACTGTATGGTGCTGTAGGCATCAAAACGTAAAAAGGTTCAGCTATAAATAAGAAATGAATCCCAGTATGGTGGCTATGGTGTAAGTTGAATGTTAAAACAACCATACTGAACAATGTGCATAACTTTTCAAGTCTGGCATTCAACAGTTGTGGGACTGTTAGTATGGTAGGCACATCCAACAACAGCAAGGTCGTACCACATAGGATGGGAAAAAATTGGTTTTTAATCGTCTTGAGGGCAGAAACAGCATAAAGAGCAACAATGAGATCAGTTTTTAATTGTTATGATACACATGAAAGATCTGCTCAATATGCCACCCACACTGTTTTCTGCATCAAGTTGAAGTTGAGAAACAGCATGTTGAACAACAGATTGGAGTGTCTCAGGTGTCACATTCATAATCCATTACACAGTATGTGTATTCATTTCAGCTACATTTATAATTGGAGCACTGAACACAGCATCTTTTGGCAAACATTTGTCTTACTGGCAGGTCAGCATGAACAACCACTGACCATAAGTTACATTGTATGGATAGCAATGCAGGATGTTTCATAGAATTTTGTGGACCATGCTCAGAGATATGTCCAAAATTCAGGCTATTTCCCTTGCACTGCATGTTTGCACACTATAACTAGACCGCCCCCATGCATTGTTGTGGCCACATTTTCTACTGATGTCAGAGCAGTTGTTTTCCTCTCTCTGCCACAGTGCACTTCAAAAGAAAACATGTCTCTTTGAATTTCAGTATCATTTTCTCCAGACCCTTGGTAGACATAGGACAAATGATTTTTTTTCCCTGAGTCCCCTGAAGTTTTGCGGAGCTACTGACACACAGTCACCATACTTGTAAGAAAGCATTACCAAGAGCATGTGATCCTGCATTGAGACAATTGTGCTGAGCATCTCAGATGTAAACAGAGGAACAGCTATGTACACTACATCTTTTATTTTTCATATTGTACCACTTACAGCACTAGTTAATGTTAATTTTTCTTCTTCTCCATAATGTTTCCCTACTCTTCTTTGATAATATTCTATTCTATTCCAATTTGACATCATTCATCATTCAGAGCTCTCTTTTTTTTTTGACTGGAGCTTTAATTATAATCATCCCTGTACTTTCAGTGTATTTTGGTAAGGTGTCACATTACACACTTCCATATAATTCATGGTATTGTTTGTGAGGTTTCAAGTAAAAGTATTCCATTTTCTTCCTTACAAATTACGTCTGGTGCTCTCTGTTGAAATTGTATTTTACACTGCAATAGTATGCTCTCATTATTTTGACTCTGTGGTTTACAGGTTACATTACTGCAAGAGGAGAAAGCAAGTGTATTAAATGAAAACAAAAGGTTACATGAGAGGTTGCGAGAGTTTGAGATGTTGGAAGGCCCCATGGCCGCTTCAGGTCACAAGTGCAAAGAATTGCGTAAACAGGTTGATGCCCTGAAGGAAGAAATATTTAAGTTGGAAACATGTAAGTATATGTTGTAACACATTTTTTCTCTAGAATCTGCATGATCCAGAAGAGCTTACTTTGCCATTTCTTTCAGTTGTTGGTTATAACAAATGCTTGAAAGTCCACTGCATTATGATCCATATATTGATTAAAAATGTAGGAAGATTAGGGTTCTGCATTGCATCTGCAGTGAAATCATTAGAAACTGATTACGAAGTCAGGTAGGGATAGGATGGCGAAACAAATCAGCCCTGTCATTTTCAAAGAAATCATCTTGGCGTTCACCTTACACAATTTAGGGGAACCACCAATATTCTAAATCTGAATAGTCGGAAGAGGAACTCTGCCACTTCTGAACGTGGAGTCTGGTGTCTTAGTCACTATGCCACCATGCCTGATCTATTGATTATAGTTCACTTGGATGAACCATATCACATGAGATAATTATATGAATGAAATTTAATTACCGCTAAGAATATGGCCAATCTATTCTGACACGGGAGGATGAGCCCTTTGATATGGAATCCAAACGGTAACAATATTAGGAATTATTCAGATTTGCTGTGGTTTGCAAGCCTCAAAGTTGATGCATTGTGAGGAAAAAAAAATTGTTGAACTAGCTGAGTTGTATCAGACGTTTGTAACTGTAGTCAGTCACTTAAATGTGGAACTAACAAGATAGTAAAATACTCATGCTGTGGTTGTACTTTTGTTATATGAACTTATTCTTCAGGTACATAAATTATTCATTTACGTTGGTATTCTAAGCAAAAAGAAAGAGCTATTCTGTGTTCACTGAAGCCACTCAAGGTAGTGAGCAGGATAGGGGGCCACTAGTTGGAGGGGAAAAATGGAGAATGTGGAGTAAGAGAAACAGTTAAGGAATTAGGAAAATGAAGATACAAGTGAGCGAGTAAAGTGTAAAATGGACAGGTGCATTGTGAGGCTGGTGGATGTCTTACAGATGGAATGGTTGGGAACAGGAGATGGGATGCAAACTGGGGAACAACAGGGACCAACAGAGACTGAGAAAACAAGGAAACACCTAACAATCCTTGCAGTCTTGTTGAATAGCCACTAAGAGTTCCATTTTGACACTCAATTATCCACCCCCCCTCTTCCAATTCCCCAGTCTCATTAAAAAATAACAACTTGTTGTTTGCGCCTTCATATGAAGAATACTCTCCTTTCTAACATTGCCCCTCCTGTCTCCAAAAATTGTGTTCCACTGCTCATCAAACCTATTCATATCCAGATCTGCCTATGCTTCTCCTGCCACATGGACCATATCCCTTTGGAAAACTAAGTACAAGAGTCACTTTATATCCACATGCCAAGTGAGCAAATAAAGTATAAAATGAGCAGGGGCAGTGTGAGGCTGGTGAATGTCTATGGATGGAATGGGTGGGAAAAGGAGAACCCTATCAAATACAGGTCCTAGCTTGACAGTAACCACAGCATTCACTAGTTTCGTTGTGACGACACTGAAACACACTGCAAAGGATTTTACATAAACAAACTATCCATATGGGTGAATGGCCACATCCACTGTGGCCGAGGATCAACTGGACTGTGCTTGTATGGAGTATAGTACTCAACATAATGTGGTTGACCTCAACCCATTCCCCAGCATGCGTGTTCATGAATTGTACTCACTTGTATTGTCCTCTCCTTTTCTCCTTATCTCTTTCTATACCTGTTTCCCACTATGTTCCACACCAGCATAATCATTCCTAGATTCAGATTGTCATGTTCCTCCTCCCTCTCCCCACATCACACTCTTTCAGTTTTTCCTACCTACTACCCGACCTAAGATAACTATTCACCCCAGTAAGGCTGCCATGCCAGGAGACAACAGTGTGTGTGTGTGTGTGTGTGTGTGTGTGTGTGTGTGTGTGTGTGTGTGTGTGTGTGTGTGTTCATTCTGTTGTTTCCCTAAATCTATTTTGGCACCTACTGGATTGGTGCTTTTGAAAAAGACAAGGTTGATTTCCTTCTCCATCCTTGTCCTACTGGAGAACTTTTTACATCCATGGTTATTTTCTCTTATCTTTGAAGATTTACAGATTTTGTATCATTGTTTTTGACTCATTCAATTTCATTTGCTTACTAGCATTTGCAGTCAAATTTTTCCCCCAAGTATTGTTTTTGAATGTTTGAGAATATTTTTAAGCTTTTAATCTCACCAGTTTTACTTCTTCCACCGTTTCTTCACATTATTTTCTCTCCCTTCTTGTCTCCATTAATATTCTGCCTTGCTATAGTATTATTGGATAGAAAATAACATGCTTCTGATGATCAGCTGAATATTCAACTTACTTTAGTATTTGTTAATTTTACAAACTACTGGTGTATAAAAGTTTTAGTTTTTGATGTTTTCTGCTTAAGAGAAGAAACCTAGTACCTGTTGCCTTTATAAGGGCAATAGCAGCTCCATCATTACAGGGAATACAGTATTTTCTTTCACTTTCACATTTTCTATTCATATACCCCATAGCTACCATAGCTATGCTTAGTCAAGTTATTACTAACAGTCTTTAATCACATTGACAAATTAATTTACTATTCCTGTAAAAATGACATGTCCTGAGTAGAATTTTACTGTTGCAAATAATGTAAGAAATGTATTTAACAGCATTTTAGTAGTGATTGAATAGAGCTCATTGTGTAATTGTTGTAAATAAATAAATAAGTCTCAAACACTAGTTTATTTAAATATTAATTTTCTTATCATTTTAGCACGAGATGATTTTAGAGCAAAAGTAGAATTGCAAGAAAAAGAGCATCTTGAGATGCAAGCAAAGATTGAAGACTTGCAGAAAATGGCTGATGAAGCACAACACCTGAAAGATGAAGTTGACATCTTGCGAGAAACAGCAGATATGGTTGGAAAATATGAAGCTACAATAGAGTCATATAAGAAACGATTGGAGGAAGTTGGTGATCTTAGGAGACAAATCAAAATCCTTGAAGAAAAGAATACTGACTACATGCAGCAGAATATGGAGCTAGAGGAGGTTAGAAGACTTCTAGGTTAATCAGTTTATTTCAGTTGAGGGCTCTTTTCACCTATGGCTTCTTAAATATTCTGAGATTCGGTGTCAATTTTACCAGTATCTTTTTTAATTGTTGCAGCACTGCTTCTGTTCTTATTGCTGAGTCAGCTGTTTATTCAGTACCTGTTGTGTTTTATTTTATGTATTTATTTTCTTTTAATCTTTCAGGTTGCCTCACTGGCTCAAGGAACTGTTTGTCATGTTTTTATTTTATTACACTTCAGTTAAATCTGGGATTTGCTGTTGCTTTTAACATATTTACCACCATTTTCTTGACTTTTTAATCTCTCTAAGGTTTTATTTATATCCTTCCTTGTTTTTTCATGTGTTCTTAGTACACTCATGTTACTAATATTGTTGTGTCATTTTATTACTGTTCCACTCTCTCTTGCTTCAATGACATCTTAGGGGAAAATAACTGTGGACTCATGTATTGGCAAGCTATTTGATTGTGTATTTCATGTAAATATTTATTACAGGATGTATCATGATTAATGGCGTAATGCATACAGTTGAAAGTACATGATACTAGAAGCAAAAAAAGTCTCAGTAAATCTAGGTCCACAACTGAAATGTTTGTGAGATACCGTATTTACTCGAATCTAAGCCGCACTTTTTTCTGGTTTTTGTAATCCAAAAAACCGCCTGTGGCTTAGAATTGAGTGCAAAATAAGTGGAAGTTCTGAAAAATGTTGGTAGGTGCCGCCACAACTAACTTCTGCCGTCGAACATATGTAGCGCTACACAGGCATGCTTTACAGGCACAAAGATAAATACTGGCACCAAAACCTCTGTGTCACTAAATAAATTAAAAGGAAAGGTGGAAGACAAGCTTTTTTCTCCGCCCCGAGTTTCGACCACAGCATTTTCATACTTTATCCAATGAAGTAAATACAAATTCCGTATTGTTCGTTTTCGAATGAAGCAGCATTTCAGTGTACTACAAAAATCCGACTGGCAAGACGGTTTGGGATGTTTGTCAATGTGGCCAACTCTACATTCTGAATTTTTTCCTACCTGTGAGAAGAGATGGTTGCTAATAGGAATTTTGATGAATCGTGAATCACATGCAGTATTCTCTTCACCATAAGAATAATACAAATATAAACATATATAAAAATTTTGCCATGTATTCTTTTGTGTTTGCTGCTGTCTCATTTAAATCCTGTCTGCCTAATAAACTACGTAACTAGAATGACATAACAGCAAACGTAGAAGAATATACATATCATGTCATGTTCATTTCGTATTATTCTTATGCCTAATAGTGATACAGTCAGAAATGAAGCACGACAATTGACTAGAATTTTGAATCTAAGATGACTCTAATTTCTGTGCAGAATGTAATGTACTAAAGAGGCGTCTGCAAAGATTTTCAAACGGAGAAAAATTTTCGCTAAACTCTCGTTCAGAACATCATCTATCATACGCAGTCTATTATTTGGTTCTTGTTGATCATTATCAAAGAAAGCAGCAGTGTAAGTAACAACAAATAGCAGTCTCTTGCCATTGTTTTGCTAATGAGACGATTCCTCTCTCTTTTTTTTTAATTGTAAGCAGCGTTAGCATGCACAAAAGCACGCCATGCCGCGAGCGGCGACAGGCTGTAAACACTCATTATCAGAATGTGACAAACAGTGCATGACACAGTACAGTAATGCAGTTTCAGCTTAGAGTGACTTAAACACGTATAACAAAGAGAACAGCACTTATCAGATAAAAGAAAAATAAACAATCAATTCAAACCGGATGAAGCACGTGAAAAAGGAAGGGTACCCACGCAAATACAGACGGAGCTCCTGACGCATGGCAATGGCTACCTGGTAAAGCTTAACTGCTAAACTTACGACTCGAACCTAACTACTGTAATTGTATCATCATTCATTCGACCTAAATTGTGTCTCATATTACAATGGACCAACTTCGTTTCGATTTGGAGGTGGGGCCTAAAACTTTTCTCTCCCCTTGAATTTCGAGTCTCAAATTTCAGGTGCGGCTCAGATTCGGGAAAATTTTTTTCCTTGATTTCAAGTCTCATTTTGCAGGTGCGGCTTAGATTTGAGTGCGGCTTAGATTCGAGTAAATACGGTAGTTGCGACTTTGTGGTTCCCAGCCACCACTGACTTGATTCTGTGTAATTGTAATCTGAGTTAGGAAAAGGTAACAACACTGTACAACATTAAGAAAAATTATTAGAGATACTTAGGTAGAAGTGCAGGTGTTCTGAATTAACATGACAACAGTCATGTGACTGTACTCATAGTTAAAGGATGTGTTCAAAGTGTCATCCTCGTACCTGAATGCAGGCATATACCCATCACCACAATAGGTTTCAAATCCTTTCAGACACTTCTTGGCAACCATCGACAAGCCTCTGCTCCAGTTCGTGTGTGTGTGTGTGTGTGTGTGTGTGTGTGTGTGTGTGTGTGTGTGTGTAAACTGGCATACACGGCACCTTTAAGGTGGCCCCAAACACGAAAATCCATGGGTTTCGGATGTGGTGATCTACATCTACATCGTTACTCTGCAATTCACACTTAAGTGCCTGGTAGAGGGTTCATCGAACCATTTTCATACTACTACTCTACCTTTCCACTCTCGAATGGTGCGTGGGGAAAAAAGAACACCTAAATCTTTCTGTTTGAGCTCTGATTTCTCTTATTTTATTATGATGATCATTTCTCCCTATGTAGGTGGGTGTCAACAAAATATTTTCGCATTCAGAAGAGAAAGTTGGTGATTGAAATTTCGTAAATAGATCTCGCCGCAAAGAAAACCGCCTGTCTTTCAGTGACTGCTACCCCAACTCGCGTATCATATCAGTGACACTCCCACCCCTATTGCATGATAACACGAAATGAGCTGCCCTTCTTTGCACTTTTTCGATGACCTCCGTCAATCCTACCTGGTAAAGATCCCGCACCGCGCAGCAATATTCCAGCAGAGGACGGACAAGTGTAATGTAGACTGTCTCCTTAGTGGGTTTGTCGCATCTTCTAAGTGTTCTGCCAACAAAGCGCAGTCTTTGTTTCGCCTTCCCCACAATATTATCCATGTGGTCTGTCCAATTTAAATTGCTCATAATTGTAATAGCCAAATTGACAGCCCTTAGATTTGTGCAATTTATCATATACCCAAAATTTATCGGGTTTCTTTTAGTACCTATGTGGATGAACTCGCACTTTTCTTTGTTTAGTGCCAATTGCCACTTTTTGCACCATACAGAAATTCTCTATAGATCATTTTGTAATTGGAATTGATCATCTGATGATTGTACTAGATGGTAAATTACAGAGTCATCTGCAATCAATCTAAGGGGGCTGCTCAGATTATCACCCATATCATTTACATAAAATCAGGAACAGCAGAGGGCCTGTGACACTACCTTGCGGAACACCAAATATCACTTCTGTTCTACCCGATGATTTACCGTCTATCACTACAAACTGTGACCTCTCTCTGAGAGGAAATCACAAATCCAGTCACACAACTGGGATGATACTCCATATGCATGCAATTTGAGTACAGTACACGTCTTCTCACCCAATCTATCTTTGGCCAGATCGGCATGTTAGATGTCCTCTGACCATAGCAGCAAAATGTGCCAGCGCTCCATCATGCATGTAAAGATCCTCTGGCATTGCTCTAGAGGAACATCCTCAAGCAAGATGACACTACAGAAACCAAAGGTAATTCCATCCATTGAGTTTGTTTGGTAACATGTGCAGCCCAATAAGACAATCACCTAGTACTCCTGGCAACACATTCACTGAGAAAAGTCACTGATGTGGAGAATTGTGCACAGCAAGTGGGTTGGAGCCTAGATGATTCCAGATGTGAGAATCAAGATAATTAAACACACCATTGGGAATGAACCCTGCTTCATCTGTAAATAAAATGTTATTGTCAAAAATAGAGTTGCCTACAGCTTTTGTTGCATCCACTAACAGAATGGTCATCTTGGACTAAAGTCCTCATCACTAATACACTGAACGGTATAGGTAAATTGCACTGTGATGCATTCTCCAAACACTGCTGTGACTCATTCCAAGAATTTTTGTGGCAAGTCTCCTTGTCAACATTCTTGGAGAATGTTCAACTGTTTCCAGCACCACATCTTCAAGCACAGGTGTAATCCATGCCCTCCAGAGAGAAAATCAGGTATTGACTGTGTATTACACGTTACTCCAGTATTCTCTCTTTCAGATATACACTACTAAACTGAGGTGTGCATGTGCAAAGTTCCCAGCTTCTCAGAGGGATTGATGTACCTTTGAAAATGTAGAACTCTTGGGATTCCTTTGGGCAGTGTATGCTTCTTGGTACAAACATGCACCTTCCCGCGCATTGCTGTTAGCTCTTCCATACATGAAATGCATGTCCACATACTCCATGTCATTCCACAAACAACTGACGCGAGTGGCACTCTGACTGTGTACTGTACTGTTGTACCCATTCTGTTTACTCCATGTCTCAAATGTAAACAAAGAACCATCGACTGACATGCAGCGTTTACACATAATCACATCAGTGGTGGCTGGTAACCACAAAGTCGCAATTATCTTACAAACGGTTCATTTGCAACCTATGTTTACTGAGACTGTTTTACATCTAGTATTGTGTACTTTCAGCTGTATGTTCTTATGCTATTAATTTTGATACATCCTGCATATCATGAGGTGATGACAGTGGCACCTAAAGTGCCCTCCGCCACACACCGTTGGGTGGCTTGCGGAGTATAGATGGAGATGTAGATATGTGAGGATTTGAAGTAGTTGGTATTAATTGCAGCTTTAGAAGGTGCTGGTAAGAATTTTTTTTTTTTTTTTTTTTTTTTTACACTGCTGCCAAGTATAGATCAGACCTTAATTTTCTCAATACGTGAGCCACCTATTTGTCAAAACTGGACTCATTTCATATGAGAACACTGTACAGATGTCGCCCTACCTGTCCCTTGACTGTTGCTGCCTTCTGTTGTCAATTTATAGTATTATTTCGAAAGAAACATTAGCAAACATAATAGCTGCTGTCATGGATGGCTGAGCCATTTTGATTGCATTGACATAATTTTGTGCTTACAGTGATCAGCTTTGGCAGTTTGCTGTAATTCTGCTACAAATATGTCATGTTGTTTGAGTGAGCAAGAAAATTAGGAAGCTCAAGAGGAAGGAATTGCTCAATAACTCACTTCACACTTTTTTCTTGGGAGGATCATTATACTTTCTGCCATCATTGATTTAAAATTTGTAATCTATCAAAGAACTAGAGCAAATAGAAAAAATAAATCTTGAAGCTTGGTCCTTTGCAGTATCTATTACACTTGAAGATACATCAATTACATATGTGTCAGTAACACACTAAATAATGGCCTAAATGACCAGTTTCATCAGTAACGGCTGGTTCCTCAGTAAGTGCTCTGTTATGTTAATCTTGAGGTAATACATATAACCAGTTTTCCAATATATAAGGAAAAGTTTCATTTTGTTTCATGAGATACTGACTTAGAGATTGCACACTGTGATGAAGGATTAAGGTTTTTACAATACAAGCAAAGAACATGCAGGAACAATAAAGTGCTTCTGAATGAGAAACCAGAAGGTCTTGGTTTCCTGACAGAAAACATTTAAAACTGAGTATCTTCTTAATGTTAAAATACTGTTAGTCTGTTACTTCCCTTTGACTGAATGACATTCGCCATGGAAGTAAAGTGAAAATAAGTTTTCTAAAAAGTAGAATAAAAAGTGAAGTGCAACATAATTTGCTGATAAAGTTCCTTTTTCTTTGTAGGAGTTGAGGAAGAGTGGAACACTGAAGCAGCAGTTAGAAATGTATAAGAAACAAGTAGCAGAATTAGATGAAAAATTAATTGAGGAAACAAAAAGAGCCGATAGAGTTGAATTTGAAAGTAAAAAACTTCAAGAACGACTGCATGCCCTCCAGAGGGAAAATCAGGTATTGACTGTGTATTACATGTTACTGCACTTCAGTATTTTTTCTTTCAGATATGTACTACTTAACTAAGTGTTGTCTTTTATGCTGGTAGAGGCTAATCATTGAGCGTGATTCCCTGAAAGAGACAAATGAGGAACTGAAGTGTTCACAACTGCAGCAGCGTGGAAACTGTACACCAGATACTCTTCTAGTTGAAACTGTGCCTGAAAACATGATAGCTCCTGAAATTAAGTAAGTATTAGTGTACTTTCCTTCCATTTTAAATTGACAGAGAAAAATGATAGAAAATTCATGGTGTAGTTTTTAATAAATGCATGGGGAAAATTCATGCTTGAATCAAGTCTATTTGGAATAATAATGTGTAAAATAGGGAAGGGCAACCACTCACCTATGGCAGACTGATGTATGGAACATGGAAACATGTAACAGGAAACTGTATTCAACTAGCTTTAGAGCTCTTGCTGTTTTTCTAGTAAAGATACACACATTCACACACACACAACCACACAGACATCCGTACACACACTTTCATAACTTGGTTGTAGCTTTGGAATTCTTTGGGGGTTGAAATGAGGAGGCAGCCACTATACAAGGTGAAGAAAAAATGCTGCTTCTGGTGGTCAGCATGCAATTTGTCATTCCAGTTCAAGAAAAAAGTTTAACTATCAAAAAAGTTTTAACTATGAAAGTCATTTAGTAGTCATGCCAATAGGTTTAATAGAAATGCAATGTGAAAAACAAGGCTCTGGCAATGCTGTAACTATGTGCAGTGTGGCCAAAAACAGGTAGCATGAACTCTGCACTGTGCTGAAGCTATCTCATTTATCTCATTATCTCAGTGAGATGAGGCAATGCCATGGGGAATGGATATGCAGACTCACCAGTGTTTGAGTCAGATTCGCGCCAAACATTTTTTCAGTTAAAGCATCAAATTGTATCCAATTTACACCTCCACAATGCAATATCTTATGTATTTCTTTCTCTTACTGTTACCTTTATTTAAACATTAAGAGTAACATGAACTTCTTACAAATGACCACTTTGTTTTGTCCAAAATGCAAATAAAGCCAACAGAAAATAACAGTAGATTCAGTACGATTGTCTGTAGCCAGTGAGTTACGAAAAACACTATAGGTAGGCTACACTAGATTGCACATTATTCTAAGTACAATAATTCCATTCTGTATGTATGACGTCCAGGATTATCTTCCCAGAGACGATACATACCCGTACAAGTAATATTAACTTCAGAGAAGATGTTCAGAGTGACCACCTTGCATTTACAAACATTTCATCACTTGCAGGATCGTACTTTGCTGGACCCTACGCAACACACCTGCATCCACCATTGCCGAAATGGCATTCACATGAGCTATTAGGTTGTGTACATTCATGGGTGGAGTACTATAAACTTGTTCCTTTAAGTGTCCTCACAAATAAAAAAGTTGTGGCTTAAGGTCCAGGAGACATGGAGGCCAGAACATTGGGCCTCCACAACCAATCCAGTTCCCTGGAAACACTTCATTTAAATAGTTATGCACATTCATTTCAAAGTGTGACAGTGCACCAGCATCCTGAAACCATAGCTCTTGCCGAACACCAAGTGGAATGTTTTCTAATGCATCAAGCAAAGTATTGTAAAGAAATGTACGTTACAAAGGTGCATTCAACTTCTCCGGCAGTAGATAAGGGTCCAAAAGCACTCCTCCCACAATTCCAGCCCAAAGGTTTATGCCAAAGCATGTCTGAAAACCACGTTCACGGGTAACATGGGTTGTGTTCCGACCAATAATGGCTGTTGTGGTGGTTAGGTTCTTCAGTCCATATCAGATTCCTTATAAAATGTTTGTTATCTTCCACTTGGTACAAAAGCCATTCACAGAACTGTACTGATTGAATTCGGTCTTCTGGCCCCAGGTGTTGAGTCAATGTGTAACGATATGGATGCAATTCTTCATCATGCAACACTTCAGCAGTCAGTCTTTGATATATCTGGAACTGCCTTGCAATATTATGGGTACTTTGCCGAGGTGATTGGTGAATGGTTTCAGGAATCATGTCCTCTGTTTGTGGAGTGCGTGTAGTCCTTGGATGATCTCTGTCCGTTACTTGGGGACGAAGATTACCGGCTTCCTGAAGGTGTTGAGCCTGGCAAAGGAAAACATTCTTATTGAGAAGGTACCTGTGAGGGTACCATGCAGCATATGCAGGAGTAGGAGAAGTAGCAGCAGCTTGTTTACCAGATGCACCTGGCACCAAAAGCATGTTGACATATTCATCATTTGCTTACTCCATCAGGAAGTTGCCTTACATGAACTTGACAAGACCAGTTATGTTTGTGCACTATGTGGTTAGTAGACACAAGCATGAAGTCTAATGGATTGGACTGCCATGTGATATGCTATTGTCACATGAGAAAACAATATTGTGCTTATAAATTATGAGAACTAGGGGCCAGATATCTAGAAAATAAGAAAGGAACCTGACAAGGATTCGAACCATAACTTAGTGGTGGATATGGGTTTGATGTCCCAGTAGTCTATTCAGTGAGCTACAGTGGCTGGTATGGTAGTGTAGGGTGATACACATT
The DNA here is from genome assembly GCF_023864275.1 of Schistocerca cancellata. Lineage (NCBI taxonomy): Eukaryota > Metazoa > Arthropoda > Insecta > Orthoptera > Acrididae > Schistocerca > Schistocerca cancellata. The sequence continues at coordinate 660,414,630 of NC_064629.1, forward strand.
CCTCTATATGCTGCACACTGTGACTGTATTGCTAGCTCATCATTTCCATACAGGTGTTTTCAAAATGACACAGTCTGATTTTGCTAGGTAAACTTTTCTCTTGAATCTGGATGAGGAGTGACATGCCGATCTCAAAGTGCGGCATTTTTTTGTTCACCCTTTATTGTATGAGAAAGAACACTTTAATACAAGCTATCAATTACCAGTGAAGCATTTTGGGTGTTGGATATGTCACGAAGCTGATAATGTTGTTGTTAATGGGGAATTCCCATGACACAGATTGAGCATTGGCTGCAGAATTTGAGGCATTTGCTGCACGGTCGGCTATAGCTACAGCTACTTCATCAACAACTGCCATGGAAATGGGCCACCTCCCTCTCCCTGCTGCACCACCTAATGCACATGTTTCTTCAGCTGTCTTGACCATATTCTTTAGCCCATTTATTGACAGGGAGCCTCTTTGCAGCTGTTTCTGTCAGTAATATTCCTGCAATGCAGCACTGCTGTTGCCGCCTTTCTGATAAAACAACTTTACCAGCAGTCCGTGGTCTTTCTTAGCAATAGCAGTTGCATTTTGTATGGAAAACTTCAGCCTTCTTAACCATTTACACTTTCACTGGAAATGAACGTGCATCGCTAAGTGACAAATAGCATACTGATGTCGAAACAAGAAACATTTCACATTTTGACTGCTTACAGTGCCATATTTTCACCTGGTGTCAGAAAGTGGAACTGTTAATTTTTTCAGCATACTCCACAAGTGCACTAATTAATGGACATGAACATGATCTGTGTCAGTGTCCTGCAATGTATACAGCCTGCACTGCAGCACTCAAAACACCATCAGTTTATTTATAACCATCCAGTATGCAGGGTGTTATGAAAAGGTACGGCCAAACTTACTGGAAACATTCCTCACACACAAATGAAGAAAAGATGTTATGTGGACATGTGTCCGGAAACGCTTAATTTCCATGTTAGAGCTCATTTTAGTTTCGTCCACCTACGCTCAATGGAGCACGTTGTCATGATTTCATACGAGATACTCTACCTATGCTGCTAGAACATGTGCCTTTACAAGTACGACACATCATGTGGTTCATGCACGATGGAGCTCCTGCACATTTCAGTCGAAGTGTTCGTATGCTTCTCAACATCAGATTCGGTGACCGATGGATTGGTAGAGGCAGACCAATTCCATGGCCTCCATGCTCTCCTGAACTCAACCCTCTTGACTTTCATTTATGGGGGCATTTGAAAGCTCTTGTCTACGCAACCCCGGTACTAAATGTAGAGACTCTTCGTGCTCGTATTGTGGACGGCTGTCATACAGTACGCCATTCTCCAGGGCTGCATCAGGGATTCCATGCGACGGAGGGTGGATGCGTGTATCCTCGCTAACGGAGGACATTTTGAACATTTCCTGTAACAAAGTGTTTGAAGTCACGCTGGTACGTTCTGTTGCTGTGTTTCCATTCCATGATTAATGTGATTTGAAGAGAAGTAATAAAATGAGCTCTAACATGGAAAGTAAGCATTCCCGGACACATGTTCACATAACATATTTTCTTTCTTTGTGTGTGAGGAATTTTTCCTGAAAGTTTGGCCGTTCCTTTTTGTAACACCCTGTATAGAGAAAACTGTAAAATTAAAAGAGATATGGGAGTGTTATGGGACCATTGCTTTTCACAATATATATATATAAATGACCTAGTAGATAGTGTCGTAAGTTCCATGCGGCTTTTCACGGATTAGAAAATTGTAGCAAAATGCAGGAAGATCTGCAGCGGATAGGCACTTGGAGTGGCAACTGACCCTTAACATAGATAAATGTAATGTATTGCGAATACATAGAAAGAAGAATCCTTTATTGTATGATTATATGATAGCGGAACAAACACTGGTAGCAGTTACTTCTGTAAAATATCTGGGAGTATGCGTGCGGAACGATTTGAAGTGGAATGATCACATAAAATTAATTGTTGGTAAGGCGGTTACCAGGTTGAGATTCATTGGGAGAGTCCTTAGAAAATGTAGTCCATCAACAAAGGAGGTGGCTTACAAAAGACTCGTTCGACCTATACTTGGGTATTGATCATCAGTGTGGGATCCGTACCAGATTGGGTTGACGGAGGAGATAGAGAAGATCCAAAGAAGAGTGGCGCGTTTCGTCACAGGGTTGTTTGGTAACCGTGATAGCGTTACAGAGATGTTTAGCAAACTCAAGTGGCAGACTCTGCAAGAGAGGCGCTCTGCATCGCGGTGTAGCTTGCTCGCCAGGTTTCGAGAGGGTGCGTTTCTGGATGAGGTATCGAATATATTGCTTCCCCCTACTTCTACCTCCTGAGGAGATCATGAATGTAAAATTAGAGAGATTTGAGCACGCACGGAGGCTTTCAGACAGTCGTTCTTCCCGCGAACCATACACGACTGGAACAGAAAAGGGAGGTAATGACAGTGGCACGTAAAGCGCCCTCCACCACACACCAATGGATGGCTTGCAGAGTATAAATGTAGATGTAGATGTAGATTAAGATAACATTTACGAAACATGAAAAGTACATGATATTTCTGAGGAAATCTGCAAGTTTATTGAAACATGAAGTGGTGATAGTGGGTGTGAAAGAATTGACCATTTGAAGATTTCTGTTCATTTAAAATTTGTTTGTGCCCCTTCTATTTACTGTTAAGAGTGACGTGAATGTTTAACTCGAAAGTGTTTACGGTCTGTGCAAGAGGTATGTGTATGGAGTACAGGACTCTTTCCACGGAGGATGTGTATATTGAATTTGACGGTTTCTGTTTATGCTGTCATGTATAATCTGCAATCGATCCAATTGTTGTCCTCAACTGCTATGAATGTAATAGTCATTAACTGGGCCTGTGTGTCTTCATTTTTAATTTTTAATATTTTATATTTGATATACTGATTGCACATTATTGTAGAGGAAAGGAAACACTCACCTATAGTGGATATGTTCATGGAGCACAGTAACACATAACAAAACAGCATTCACACTAGCTTTTGAGCACTAGCTCTTATTCTAGCAATAGTACACTCATTCACATGCACACAGACACCCACATGCACGCTCCTGTGGCTATGAAAAGAGTCTTGCCATGACCACAGGGGTGTGTACTAATGCTAGAAAAAGAAATAGTGCTTGAAAGCTAGTATGAATGTTGTTTTCTTTTCTGTATTACTGTGCTCTCCTCATTGGTCCACTATAGGTGAGTGGTTGCTTTTTCCTTTTTTTGCGCATTGCTCCATCCAGGAATTTCCATTAATGCTATACACATTATTTTAGTTTCTCTGTAACTGATTTTCAAGCCTACCTTCAAACTTGTTTTGTTCTTCCATGTGTTGTTGAAGTTTATCTACACAGGAAACAAAAAGTACAATATCCTCAGCAAAATAAAGATTGTTCTGGCATATTAACATATATTCCTTATTCTTTTTTCCAGTTTAGTGATCTGAAAATATTCTCTGCTACTAAGAAAAGAATAGTTGTTGCTATATGGAATCTCCTTGCCTTACTCTACTTTTCAGTTCTTGTTTTTCCTTGTCCGTGTGGAGTATAATGGAAGCTCTAGCACTTATGTATATATTTTTCAGTATACTAATGTAGGTTGAAAAAGTCTCTAGTATTTCTAGGACTCTTAGTAGAGATTTTACTGAAAGTGAGCTAATATTTTTCTCAAAATATAGGAATCCCATACAGCATGGTAACTCCTATTCATTGTGCAGTTATATACATTTGTTAATGACTTGCGAGTGGTCCATTCTGTGATAAAATAGGTAAAGCTGTCATCTTTCTTGTAGAAAGTAGAATAATTACACCATTTTTACAGACTTGGGGAACAGTCATCTATTGCTTTGCCTCGAGCATTAAATATTTGAATCTAAACATCATCATCTCCAGGCACCTTTCCTTTCTTCATACCACAAATGTCTCCCTTATCTGACATTATTTCTGGAATGTCAATTTTGTTAGTAAGTATCAGTTCTCTTTATTCGTCTACTAAACCATACAAAAATTTAAGAACATTTGTACAGTTTCCTCTCTGTTGTTAATTACTGTGGCATTCCCCATCTTAACTGATGAAATGTGATGTCTACCCCACATAAGTTTCTGTTTTGTTTTCTTCATACTGTTATTATTTTCAGTTGTATCTGTTATCAATTTTTTATTACATTGTTCACCTCTTTGACGACAGTATTGAATAGTTTTATTTAAGTCAGAATACTCTATCATGTGTCTACAGTTGTTTCCTTGAAACTCTCACCTCCTCTTGAATAGCCGCTTTGTTCCATCTGAAATATTCTTTTCTTTTGCTTTCTTCATACCTGCAACATCTTCTGCTGTTTGCTTACATGCCTTTGTTAAATAATTTCTCATCCTCTTTTGCTAAAATCTGTATGACCATTATTTTGTATGATGTTGAATTGTTGCCTAATTTAATGTGGTATAACTCCATATTCTTATATTAGGCAGCATAATCTACATTTTTCTAACGTCTTGCCTGAGTCTGTTTCTTTCAAGCTTTATATTGGGCCAGTCCATATGAAATTAGCCAATGGTCTGGCTCTTGATGTCTCAGGTTTTGATAATTTTTTGTAAACTTATAGTTGTTTGCATGAAAAACTCCAAATTAAAAAATTTTTTGACCATTCTTTTTTGAGCTATTAATTTTTAAAACTTCCAAAATTATGTGGTATTTGTTATGTTTTGAAACCTTAAAGTCAGCATATCTCAAAAATTATTTGACTTACATATCTTATTCAGTTTCTTATAAACTTTAAAAGTGTAGGCTAATTGATGATATTCATAACAATTCATAACTCGCACAATATATGTTAATGTATGTGCCAAATTTCATGATGGTGCTCCAGTGGGAACATATTAAAATAAATTTTATTCTACTGATTAGTGCAGCACCTCGTGATTAGTGTGTAGGACTTTGGACTTGTTACTAAGCTGTAATATGTCAAAACCAAAAAAGGCTGTCAAATTATTATTTTGTATTTAGTGACAATGTATTACAGTATTATAACTGTACACTTATATTTAAATTCGCATTTGACTGTCCTGTGTTAACTGTGAAGATATTTTAACATACACCATAACAACACAGATTCCTTAATGATGTCTTCATTTTACGGGTACATTAAATTTAATCAATATCGTTACTCAAACAATGAGGTAGCTGTAATTATTTAACAATGTATTATTTGAGTGCCATGCAAAGAGAAATTTTTTACTCATCTTCAACAAGAAAAATGTTATGGTGACCCATTAACAATCTTATTTGAGTCTAAAAAGATGTGTTGCACTTTTCTTTTAAATGATGTAACCTAGTTCTCCCAAGCAATAATGACATAAATAATTGTAACATAACATTCTTTTCCAATATAATCTGAGGCTTTTAGGAGCTCTTCATCTGGTAGTCTGTATGTTCTTTCAAGTTTCAGTTGAGGGATTTAATTTACAAAGTATGAAGTTTTTTTTATTAGTCAATTTATCTGATTTTTTTGGCTTTGAAAAAGAAAGAGCTGACCCATGCTGATATGTAAATAAAATCTTTACGTCTGTGTTTTCACCTCTGGATAGCACAGAAGCCACACACCGTTTGTCATAAGCGCAAGCAAGATGATGTGTGAATGTTCAAAAGCATGCCGCATCTGGACCCACCTGAATTTTATGAACAAAAATCAATTTTTGCTTTACCGTTATCTTTGGCTTTGCTCATAGGAATAAATGCATGATACATTTGTGTCCCTGTGTCTGCTATGGTTGTATTAAAAAATTTTCCAAGCTTATTTTTTATGCTGCTTGCTCATCATTTGTCATGTAGAAGTGACTGACGGCATTTATGCTTTACCCCACTCAAACAATTGGAATGAAGTTAATATTTGATCATGTTGTGCTTCTTAATATGAGTGTTAATAAAACCACTTTCACTATTATTTTATGTGCATGTAGTGAGCCACTGGTTTCATTCTATATGAAAATCCTTAGGTGACAAAGTGGTACAAATGTACCAGTGTTATGATTTGAAATGAATAATTTCCCAATAAAACTTTGAACCCTCATGTCGGAATACAGCAAGTACAATACTCCACTTTGTGGACTGCACTACGTACTTGTCATATTCCAACAGGTGCCTTTCAACATTTTATTGGGTGATTAAGCACTTTAAGATTATACGTGCACAAAGCAACCTGGTCCTCTTTCCCTCACCTACAACTACTGTAAATGGGTAGTTATATAAAATGGAAAATGCATATTATTTGTTACATTATTTATGGTATTGTTATAGGGTATAGTTTACTACAATTTTAAAATGATAAAGTGAAGTATACTTAATTAGTACTCAATAATTTTATTTTAAGAGTAGTTTAAGGAACCGTCTTGCTAACCGTGTGTGGTTGAGATACATTTGTCAATACAAATAGCAGTAAAATAACATTTATTTCCATATGTTCCCTTTGGAAAACCATCATGAAATTTGGCACACAAATTAACTAATAATGTACAACTGACAGACTTTTTTTCCAAAACAAAAAGATCCATTTTGAAATATTCAGAATTTAAAAAAAAAAAAAAAATGGTTCAGTTCAGCCAAGCATCACATATTTTCAAAGTCTGTACTAAACTGAATAAAATGGTACAAATGTTCAGGTCTGTACATCAAATCCTTTTTGAGATATGGCCATTTTAAGGTTTCAAAATATGGCAAAAATCGCACAATTTCGGAAACTTTAAAAATTAATAACGCCATAACAAAATGTCCAAAAAAATTTTAATTTCGGATTTTATCTTATTTTGATAGGTAGAATTAAATGACAAAAAATTACAAAATTTTAAATTACAAAGGGTCAAATTTATTTTTTTATTTGTTGATTTCATATGGAATGACCCTATCTGTTTGTATTTGTATTTTGAAAGTGGTTTAGGAATATCACATCTTCACAATTTTATTCATTTTTTGATAGTCATAAAAGTGTGTTCATTCCATAGCCTGAGAGAGGAGATCTTTTGATATTGAGAATTGTGTTAGTGAAATTACATGAGTAAGTACACGGTGTATGTGACACTTTCTAAATGATATCTTGTTGATAAATTATCATTTATTCTTCATTTAGAAAAAGCCAGTTCTGGTAAAAATGTATTTCAAATATAAATATAACAGTGATGAACCAAAAGCAAGATTCAATGTACGTGCCCTGATCCACAAACTATCCAACTCATCTCCACCTGGTAAAGAGGAGATCAGAGAGATCAACAACCACCTTAAGAATAATAAGGCAGCTGGAGAGGATTCAGTAGTAACGGAACTACTGAGGCTGGCAAATAGTGAAACTCTAGATGTACTAGTCCAACTATTTGAGGAGATCTGGAGAACTGGGATGATACCAACTGAATGGCAGTCAGCTTTAATGCATCCTCTACACAAAAAAGCAATAAAAAGAATGTCCATAACTATAGGGGCATCTCATTAGTATCTGCTCCATATAAGATTCTCTCCAAAGTAATACAGAACAGAATAGAATGTCATCTTGACCAACTGATTGGGGAATATCAAGCTGGTTTCCGAAAGGGCCTTTCTTGCCCAGAACAGATCTTTAACCTGAAGGACATAAAAAACTGGAGGAAATAACTACATGCTCGTGTTTGTTGATTTTCAGAAGGCATACGACTCCATCAACTGAGAGGCATTAATGAATATTTTGGAAGAGTTTGGGGTGGATGATACATCAAGAAAGCTGATCAAACAAACTCTCACTAACACGGTGTCAAAAATAAAAGTTATTGGTGAGATTTGAGAACCCTTTACAATCAGAACAGGCGTAAGACAAGGAGATGGACTATCCCCATTGCTTTTCAACTGCGTCTCGGAAAAAGCCATTCAAGAGTGGAGAAAGTTGTTGGCCCAAACAGGCAAATGAAGAGCAGTTCAGACTTGGTCCTAAGAGCAAAGGGGTGTACATTGACTGCTTGGCCTTTGCAGATGACCTGGCCATTTTTGCTAACAACAAAGAGTCAGCAGTCAACAAGAGAAATAGCCTGTCGGAAATTGGTGCAAAAGTTGGACTCCAAATCTCTATTCAAAAGACAAAATATATGACGAACATCTGTGATGGACCTGAATGGATTATCACCAATCTGGGAAAAATCGTACAAGTTAAGAATTTCAGGTATCTCACTGAAGTCATCCAGGGGAATGGATTAGAAGAAGAAGCAATTAATGTCAGGATGAGGAAGTTAGACAAGGCATACCAAGGGACAAAGAATATCTATAACAAAAAGTCTATGAGTATAAGGGGCAAGTTCCAACATTATTATACAGTTGTAAAACCTGAGGACTTATATGTGTCCGAAACTTTGACCATGAATACACAAGGTCAAGCTGAGTGACTGGAAAAGTGAGAGCATAGGATATTAAGGAAAATCCTAGGTAATAGATGGGTTGATGGACAGTGGTGAATGAGAGCAAATGAGGACTTGTACAGCAAGACAGAACCTATCACAGCATCCATTAAGAAGAGACGATTGTTATTTTATGGTCATCTCATGGCGACGGACGGTGACCGACTAACAAAAAGAATTTGGAGTTTCACCCAATCTAAGAAAACAGGGCCGAGATGGTTTGAAGAATGTGGAAAAGATCTCAGGCAGATTGGTATCTCATAGAGAGAAATTCCTGGCAGGAACAAATTTAGAAGATTGGTGAACAACTATGAAGGTTTTAAAATGGCATCAACGTCCAAAAGACAGAGAGGACCTCTGTGTGAAGAGCATAAACAGGCACTTCTTGGTGGGCTCAGAAGATACTGGCAGGAAGTCAAAGCTGGAACAAGAACAAGACCTAGACATTAAAATGCAATTGGTTGTTACCATGCAGGCCATAGATACTCAACTCAGAAAAAAAAGGAAGTTGTAGTTCTCTCAGACTTAACTTCATGGCTTATCACCCAGTTGTAGAGGAATATATTTGTTAGATGTGTTAACTGAACCACAGTGCAGTTTGATGTTTTTATGTTAAAACAATTTTTGCTAGAGGAGAAAATAATTAACTACCAAAAAGTAGTCCTAGGTTTGACTGAGGACTAAACTGCAAATGTATTGTGTATTATATGATGTTTAAACACTAAGCTATCAAACCACACGGTTTTTATATTCAGAAAATATGACTGTAAAAGTGTTTAAGTAGTTGGGGATAGATATCATGAAATTAATGCCGGATTTGATTCATAATCTTTGCTTATAATGATATACTAATTCATGAGTTTTCTACAGACCTCCCCCCCCCCCTCCCATTTTTTCCTGGCTCAATCTATCTTACACACCTGTGCAATTCAGAAAAACTGGTGTTGGTGGGAAGAACCCAGATGGCACAGACTGTGAAGCAATCGTTGAAGTTTCCCACTCCAGTTGTAGATATGCCTTTTATCCCACTAGTATACCTGTAAAATCCTTTCCTGTGTAATACTACACCTTATCTCCTCTCTCCTTCGCCCACCCCCACCCAATACAGTCTCCTGATACTGTAACTACAAGCCCACTGTGCTGTCTCCTCTATATCCTTGCCCATTCCCACGGCAGCACTAGCATATTCCCCCACTCCTATCCAATCTGCTATCCCTCTCTGTTTGCACCCAATACCTCTTCTGTACCCACATTATCCCCCCCCCCCCCCCCCCCCCCGTCCCCTGTCACCAGCAAAGGTTGCTGTGCACCTCAGACCCAGTCACAGATGGGCCTTAGTGCCCATAGACAACAGTGGTCACATGTGTGTAAGTTATGTATGTATCTGTGTGTGTGTGTGTTTTTTTTTTTTTTTACATCTGATGAAGGATGTAGTCTGATAACTACTAATAACGTCTAGCAGCCTCTTTTTCAATGTGCTTGTCTGCCACTCAACGAATCCTCTGTTGGTAGGTAGCACTCTTTCCTTTTCATATTGTTGTTTATCGAAGATGAATGATTATATGGTTTCCTGGAATTCTGTATATCTGTCCTGGACTTAACAGTGTTAACTGTTATTGCTCATGTGATTGCATAAGAACAGGAATAAAACTCTGCCTCATTTTTGGTTACTGTGTCTTGTTGTGTACATCTGAGGGTGTGTGGTTTCCTTTTATGTTGATGGGTGACAGAACAAGCAGATTTATATTTTTAAGCTATGCTTTCTTAAGAGCTCTGTAATTTTTTTGCTAAATTACTTTAGTAGTGATATATAATTAACTGTATAATAGGATTGATCTTAACGCTTTCTATACCTGACAATTTTCTAATGTTTTCTAGTGTTTCCATTGTATGTAATCGGAAGAATAGGCATGAGATCGTTGCTTATGAAATGTGTTATAATTTGATTTTGCATTTGTGCAGGGAAAAACTTCTGAGGCTGCAGCATGAAAACAAGATGCTGAAACTGAATCAGAGAGGTGATGATGATGAAAAATTATCAGTTGTGCAAGCAATGCTTGAGGATACGACAAAAAGAGTTTCACAGCTCCGAGCAGATAATAGGTATTTTACTAAATAGTAACCATATTTCATATGTGTGACAAAAAATTAGATATCATCATCCTATATATTTGACTTTTGTGTTTTTATATTTTATGTTTAGATTTACTCTGATTTGGTTGTCATTGTTTTTCTCTAACAATACTTCCTAATTTATAATAATCTACTAATTTACTGGGGTCCAGTAAGCTCGTGCTTTGTAATGGCTTTTGTTCAAGAGAAGGCGGCAGGCACCCGAATTGTTCATATGAACAGCATTCAACCTAGGCATCTAATTTTCTGCTTTTAATAGGACTGTGCTTGAAAAATTTAAACACTTACAAAATGTGTTGTTTCAGAAGCTTGTATGGAGCTACTGGTACCCATCTATTGTATTTACTAACCTCAACATTATTAGTGTTCAGTGTCTCTTGTGCACATATGTGAGATCCTATAAAAAGCAAGTTTTCACTTATTGAGTCCAGAATGTAAAAATATTTGTTACTATGTAGTTCTCTTTAATTGTGACTGCAAATAGATTTTCAGTCATTTGTAACAGAACACCTTGCATTTGAAACAGGAACCTTTTTTAAAAATTATTTATTTGTGGACATAATATTGATCATATTTTACTGACTTAAAATATCTAGTCTTGGTCAACAATTTTTTTATATTATTTCATTAACAAAATTCATATGTATAGATATCAGGTTCAAGTTTCAATTAGCTCAGTCATATAACAGTTTAGCCTTTTGTCATAGGCATACTTTCACTAATGCCATGCACAGGAAAGATTAATGTGTGAAGCACACAACCACTTCCACTTTTACACCTTAGCAAAAGATCTTGCTGAGAACCTCAGAAAATTCTGGTCCTCATTAAAACTGATAAGCAAATCAAAGGCTTCTAATCCAGTCATTCATTGATGAGTCTGGTGTGGCAATAGGAGCCAGTAAAAGGAAAGTGAAATATTGTATTTTGCGGTGGGTCCTACAAATCTATCATCATTTAACAGTCGCACAGACTCTGATATAGAGGACATATTAATAGGCATCCCTGTGGCATGGGAGCAACTGAAAGAGTTGAAAACAGTTAAGTCACCAGGTCCGAATGGAATCCCAATTCAGTTTTGCATAGAGTACTCTATGGCATTAACCCCTTTCTCAGCCTGTATTTATCACGAATCTCTCACTCAGTGCAAAGTCTGAAGTAACTGAAAAAAAGCTCAGGTGGCTCTTGTATAGATAAGAAGAGTAAAAGGGACCTACAGAATTACAGATCAATATCCTTAACATTGGTTTGCTGCAGAAATCTTGAACATATTCTGAGTTAGGGTGTGATACATTTCCTTGAGACATAAAAACTTCTGTCCACAAATTAGCATATATTTACAAAGCATCACATATGTGAAACTCAGCTTGCGCTTTTCTCACATGATATCCTTTGAACTATGGATGAAGGGCAACAGGCAGATTACATATTTCTCTGTTTACAGAAAGAGTTTGTCACCATATGGAACAGGTTCCCTGATATGTTAGTGGCTTGAAGACCTCTTAAGTAATAGAACCACATATGTGGTCCTCGACCGTGACCATTCATCAGAGACAAGGGTATCGGTAGGACTCCAGGGAAGTGTGATAGGACCTCTCTTGTTCTCTCTATACATAAATGATCTAACAGACAGGGAGAGCAGCATTTTGCAGCTGTTTTCTGATGATGCTATAGTGTATGGGAAGGTGTCGTCACTGATATGATATGAGATAACTTTCTAGTTTGTGTGATGACAGTGTTCGTGTTGTGTTGCATGACACAGTTGCATAAATTAAATATCTAGGTGCAACATTGCAAAGTGATATGAAATAGAATGATCATGTTAACAACTATGGTACATAAGGTGAATGGTCAACTTTGGTTTATTGGAAGAATTTTAGGAAAGTGTAGATCAAGTGTAGATCATCTGTAAAGGAGATCACAACAAGAACACTAGTCCAACCCATTCTTGAGTACTGTTCAAGTGTGTGGGATCTCCACCAGGTCATATTAAAGGAAGACATCAAAGCAATTCAGAAACTGGCTGCTAGATTTGTTATCAGTAGGTTCAATCAACATGCGTGTATTACAGAGATACTTGGGGAACTCATGTGGGAATCCTTAGAGGGAAGACAACATTCATTTGGGAAAACACTCTTTTGAGAAAAGTTAGAGAACCAGCATTTAAAACTGACTACAGGACAATTCTACTGCCACCAATGTACATTTTTTATTAAGGATCACGAAGATAAGAGAAATTAAGACTCATACAGAGGCATATAGACTTTTTTTTTTTTTGTCACTGTGTTTGTGGATGGATCAGAAAAGAAATGGCTATGCACCATGCAGTGGCTTGCAGAGGATGAATGTAAATGTAGATATCTCCTTCTGTGTCTACCACTACTGAAGAGTATTGGCAGTTTTACATCTTATATTGGGATCATGTGATTCAAAATCCTTACAGTGTATTACCATTCTCACCAGTAGATTTCTGTCATAAAAGAGTACAATGGTACTTTGTATCACCAATGACTTATCTCCCTATGTTGATTCTGGAACCTGACAAGCATGTTGGCTATGATAGGGTACTGGGTGACTTCTACAGATGCAAGAATGTGATTACAAGTGTCAGTGTCGAAAGAATTTGAAGCAGAGCCCTTCATATGTGTGGTAGAGTGTCTCAACAGCTGAATGCATTACACTTGTTTTTGGTCAGGTGTTTTGTTGTTTCTCATCTCCTGATGTACAGTACATGATATTTGTGTTGATTGCAATCGTCTTGGAGTCATTCCTTTGTGACTGAATTTGTGGTGTATCCCAAATCTTTATGGTCAGTAGAAGATTATAAACTGACAATTTTGAAATAAGGCACCAATAGTCAGAAATAAATATTACAGGTGGCATGAGGTCTTCAATAATCAGTGCACGTGAGGTGTTTGTATGCAAACTGCCTCATTACCACAGATTGAAACATACACTGCAGTAACAAAAGTCATGGTATACCTCCTAATATCATGTCCGACCTCCTTTTGCCACGTGTAGTGCAGCAACTTGACATAACATGGACTCAACAAGTCACTGGAAATCCTCTGAACAAATATTGAACAATGCTGCGTCTATAGCTGTCTATAATTGCGAAAGTAGTGCCAGTGCAGGATTTTGTGCAGAAACTGACCTCTTGATCATGTCCCATACGTGTTCAGTGGGATTCATGTCAGGTCATCTGGGGGCCAAACCATTCACTCAAATTGTCCAGAATGTTCTTCAGACCAATAGCAAACAATTGTGGCCTGATGACGTGGCACATTGTCATCCATAAAAATTCCATTGTTTTTTGGGAATGTGACATCGATGAGTCATAACTCATACGAGGCTGCCGTACTCAAAACAAATGGCATGCTTGGAACAAGTGTACCATAAGGCTGTTTAACCAAGAGTCCTGTGGTCTCAGCTATACTCCATGTCTTCCAAGCCAAAATGTTAGCCTCTGGAAATGCTTCAAGGCCACCATAATCTGCATGATTGCCCCATACAACAGCAAGTGTCAGCCAGGTACTACCTCCAAAGACTGCTTCTACATCACACGTAAAGTTCAGATGGAGTCCACGAAAAACATTTGGACCTCCAATCAATCCAGCCACTCTTTGTTGCTCGTTGATAATGGGTCCACAGCTTCTTGGGGTCTGCATCACACTCAAACTCTACCATCGGTTCTTACCAACTGAAATTGGAACTCATCTGACCAGCCCACATTTTTCCAGTCATCTAGGGTCCAATCGATGTGGTCACGAGTCCAGGAAAGGCACTACAGGTGATGTCTTGCTGTTAGAAAAGGCACTCTTGTCATTCGTCTGCTGCCGTAGCCTGTGAACACCAAGTTTTCTGCACTGTCCAAATGGATATGTTCATCACATGTCCCACATTGATTTCCGCAGTTATTTCGATGCACTGTTGCTTGTCTGTTAGCACTGACAACTCTTTACAACTGCCGCTTCTCTCAGTCGTTAAGTGAAGACCATCAGCCACTGCATTGTCCGTGGTGAGAGGTAATGCCTGGAATTTGGTATTCTCAGCACACTCTTGACACTGTAGATCACAAAATATTGACTTCCCTAAGGATTTCCAAAATGCAATGTCCCATGTGTCCAGCTTCATTTACAATTCTGTGTTCAAAGTCTGTTAATTCCCATTGTGCAGTCATAATCATGTCGAAAACCTTTTCCTATGAATCACTTGATTACATACGACAGCTCCATCTATGCACTGTCTTTTTATACCTCGTGCACACTATACTACCACCATCTTTATATATGCATATCACTATCCCATGATTTCTGTCACATCAGTGTCTGAGGAACAGTGTCACTCAAGTCACAGGAGAGCCGGCCAAGATTCTCAGCAAAAGTGTAGAGTTTGTAGAGATTATGGTTGATTATGTAGGGAGAGATATATCAATAAGCACCTGTCAGCTTGCCAGTAATTGCACACTTTGAAGAATATAACATGCAGAGTATTGGTGGAGCAGCAGTAATACCTGTATAACAAACAGTGTGTAGAAGCAATAACACCAAATGATTTCAAGCTCAGACGTCAGCTCTGTGAATGGATTACCAAGTACAGTACTGCAGTGCCAAACTTCAGTGATTTAAATTTTCCACAGACAAGGCTTCTTTCAATACCAATGATATTTTCAACTGCCAAAACAGCTATGGTTGGAATAATATCTGTACACTATGCTGCTATAAAAAAAAAAAATGGCTCTGAGCACTATGGGACTCAACTGCTGTGGTCATAAGTCCCCTAGAACTTAGAACTACTTAAACCTAACTAACCTAAGGACAGCACACAACACCCAGCCATCACGAGGCAGAGAAAATCCCTGACCCCACCGGGAATCGAACCCGGGAACCCGGGCGTGGGAAGCGAGAACGCTACCGCACGACCACGAGATGCGGGCTATGCTGCTATCAGATCACTAGCAACATTTCTCTGTCAGGTTGTGACTTTGAATTGCTTAAGGTTATATGATAGGACCTTATTTGCTGCTCCCATGATTGAATTATCCATGTCAGTTTTTTTATGCTAAGAAAAAATTAATTTTTCATTTCTGACTGTCCCAGGTTTATGATTCTGCACCATCTGTACAATTTTGACCCTAAAAGGTTGGGACACATTGTACACCTTTGGTATTGGCTTCCGATGAGTTTTCTGATGTTTAGTGAATCCTGAATTGTAGATACTTGTGTGGAAGCTTGGAAGAACAGTGTACACAGGTTACTGAAATAGCAGGTAGCAGGAATAAAATACAGAGAGTGAAAGGTTATCTACTACTTGTGCAAAGACAAGATTGTAGTTATAAGAGTTGAAAGCAAGCAGTAGTTGAAATGGAAGTGAGACAGGGCTGTAGCCTATCTCCAGCACTACTCAATCTCTATATTGTGCTAACTGTTAAGGAAACCAAAGGGAAATTTAGAAAGGGAATTAAATTTCAGGCAGAAGAAATAAAAACGTTGAGGTTTGCCAGTGCCATTGTAATTCTGTTGAAGATATCAAAGGCTTAGAAGATCAGTTGAATGAAATGTATAGTGTCTTTAGAAAAGTGAAAAGAGGGCAATATAATGTAGTCGGATTAAATCTGGCAGGTTAGAAAATGAAATGCTAAAAGTAGTAGATGAGTTTTCTGTTTGAGCAGCAATATAATTGATGGTGAGGATATAAAATGTAGACTGACAGTAGCAAGACAAGCATTTTTTAAAAAGAGAATTTATTAACATTACATCTACATCTACAGCTACATCTAGATGACTACTCTGCAATTCACATTTAAGTGCTTGGCAGAGGGTTCATCGAACCACAATCATACTATCTCTCTACCATTCCACTCCCGAACAGCGCGCGGGAAAAACGAACACCTAAACCTTTCTGTTCGAGCTCTGATTTCTCTTATTTTATTTTGATGATCATTCCTACCTATGTAGGTTGGGCTCAACAAAATATTTTTGCATTTGGAAGAGAAAGTTGGTGACTGAAATTTCGTAAATAGATCTCGCCGCGACGAAAAAAGTCTTTGCTTTAATGACTTCCATCCCAACTCGCGTATCATATCTGCCACACTCTCCCCCCTATTACATGATAATACAAAACGAGCTGCCCTTTTTTGCACCCTTTCGATGTCCTCCGTCAATCCCACCTGGTAAGGATCCCACACCGCGCAGCAATATTCTAACAAGAGGACAAACGAGTGTAGTGTAATAAATATAAAGATTAGGAAAGTATTTGTCTGCCCGGTAGCCCTGTATGGAAGTGAAATGTGGATGATACACAGCTCAGGCAAGAAGAGAATAGAAGCTTTTGAAAGTGATGCAACAGGAGAATGCTGAAAGATTAAATAGATAAATCATCTAACTTGTTAGGAAATACTGAACCGAACAGAGGAAAAGTGAAATTTGTGTCACAACTTGAGTAAAAGAAGGGATTGGTTGATAAGACACATCTGGAGGTATCAAGGAATTTTCAAATTGGTAATGGAAAGAAGTGTGGGTATTAAAAACTGTAGAGGTAAACCAAGGCTTGAATGAAGAAAGCAGGTTCAGATAGATGTAGGTTGCAGTAATTGTGCAGAGATGAAGAGACCAGCACAGGATCGACACCATAGAGAGCTGCATCAAGCTAGTCATTGAAATGAAGACCACAGCAGCAAACAACAGAGTATTGAAAGAGAAATCATAGGAACTTCCATCAGTAAACAAAGCTGTGACAGAATCGTAATATTATTAGTTTCTGTGTGGCTATTGAAAAGAAGAAAATAAAAATTCAAACCCTGGGAATGCTGTTAAGATTATTTGCACATGTAAAGCAAATGAAGCTTTCAGTAAAAACAAACTGGTGGTTGGGAGTAGATTCAGAGGTATTAAAGTGAATTTTGATACTTATACCACTAAAGAACAAGTGAAGTTGGGTAATGAGAGGACAGTAGCCAGCAAAGCTGACCCGGAATTCAGTGTAGCTTTTTTGGCTAGTCATTTGTATTTACTACAGGAGCCAAGATATTACACCTGTGACATTTAAACAGTAAACATCTGTGTGACAATATATAACCTCACCAGGGAAAATTAATAAAAAAGTAAATATCAAAAGTATCAGTATGAATATACTCGAGATAACATATTTCAGGAAGTGATCATAATCAGCAGCTGCAGTAACAGATTCTACAATGACAAATGTTGCAATTATTCAGTTATTCAGAATATAATTTTTGAATTTGGCACTTCCCTTGACGTGGCCCATCACTGATACTTTTTTCAAATGTGTTAGTTTAATGGAGCCTAAGCTAGAGTGTCTCCATTGTAATATCATGGTTGTACTGTGTGTTTTAAACTTACTTTTACCATTTATGTGCCTAATAATCTTTTTATTTGTGATTTCAGACTTGCAAACCAGCGTATTATGGAGCTAGAAAGTCAGCTTGAGGAGGCACATGAGCGTGATGACAGTGGTGGAACTGGTTTACGGCACTGTGTCACCACACTCCAAGAACAACTGAGAGTCATTCAGTCTGAGAAGGAACGATTGGCATCACAGCTTGAAGACCTTGAATCTTCAATTAATGAGTACAGTAAGCATTTTCTGTGAAGTAGATTCAGGAATTAAATGTTAGGGTCTCATATTCCTTTAATGTGTTATTACATCAGAGTTACTGAAGTAATTTGGAAAACACTTGTGTGGTGCTATATGAATGACGTAATCTTCCAAAAATTATTTTGTCTTGCACATTTTTTTGTATATTATGTTATTTATTAGTCACTATTTGGAAGAAAGGTACAGAAATGGAGCGAAGAAGGTGCACACATAACCAGGTGCTGATATAATGGTGATCACAGTTTGCATATTTCATGGAAAAACTGAAAATTGTGATCTTTAGAAGATATACCGAGAAAAGGAAATATATCAAAAATGATATCACTTGTGGTTATTAGCACTAGAACCTCTTGATAAGATCAGTATATAATAGCATATGCTGAAAGAAGGAATCTGAAAGCTGAGCAATGCAGTGTGGGATACGTAAAGGTGAAAAGGGCAAAAAAGCAAAGGGTTACATAGGAAATGATTTCAAAGATGGAGGAGAGCCAAGCATGATGAAAGCACCTGCTTCCAGGACATGAGGAGGCATGCCAGCCCTGGATTGAATTTGCCTTGTGGATGTGGTTTTTAGGTAGTTTTCAACATCCACCCAAGTAAATACAGGTCCATCTCAAATGTGCAGTGTGCAGACACTTTGAAAAACAGTGTCCCATGTGATAACACTAGTCACAGACAGAAGTGTTCTCCTGAGGGGATGGTGGCGCTGGCAGTAACTTTAAAATGCATTGTGGGGTTGTGACACCATAGCCTATGTGGAGATGTACTTGATTCTTCATAAAATGGGTAAAGTAAGATACTAGTTCCGACCAGGCATTGGGTGGATAAAGGGCACCCAGATGGAAGAACTAAAAAAGAATTGAATATAGAATATATTAAAAAAAGGTAGAGAGAAGTTACAGAAACCTTCTGAGAAGGATACATGGAAGGGGAGGGGAAGTGCTGGAGGAGGAGATTTAAAAGCACGGAGGAAGAGAGTTAAAATTGTGGACAGTATGCTCAATGGCAGCACATACGGCAGCAGTAAAAAGGAAGTGACAGACCACCAATAATAAGACATAAAGGACCTGCTACCATAGTGGGAATCTGAAGATGATGATAATTTGCCTAATTGCAATGTGAACTTGGCTGAAATCAGATGCTGATATTGTTAAGCTGAAAATCGCTATTTCTGGGGGGGACTGTGATATTCGGCATTAATAAAAGTTATCTCATTCTTTCCTTTTACTCTATAATTAGGCTTCAGCATAGTTTTTCCCAAGGGAACAGGAAGACATGATCACTTTACGTATGTTTGTATCTGATTAGACCAAGGGCTATAGAAATGGGAGTAGTACATCTTACTGCTTCAAATAAAATTCAGTTCAGGTTCTATATTTGTAGGAAATTGCCTGCTGTGTTATATGTAGCTGTTCCTGAAATAAATTTATTTGGACCCTTGATACACTGGGAGATGCTCAAGTTTCATCAATTTGCTAATTTTTTTCACACAACGGGCATAATTACTTTTTACTGTTAGCATATGATTCCACAGTTTTAACCATAGGCTTGTAGAATTTTGCATTTACTACAGAAATTAGATACATTTCAGAAATTGAAGTAATTGGATAGAAAATAAAGCCTTGTGTTTTAATGTAGTAGCTGTAAATAAAATAAATACTCAGTACTCATGTAGATAGTAAACGTAAATGTTTTCCGTATCAAGTAAGCTACTGAAAAACTTTGGCCAGCTGGTTTGTGATTGAGGAGTCTCTCTCGCTGCACTGTTACATTTTCACTCGTGGATACTGTAGAGGATAATTTTAGAGGATAACACAGCTAAAACCCCTTTCATATTGTGCTGCAAAACTACGTTGTGTTTATTAGTAAATGCCAACTTGGGCTTGTTTTATAAGAGTTTGGTGAATTTTTATGTAACATGGTAACATGTAAACTGTTCATAAAGGTTTTGTGCCCCCATCGTGCGTAGCATAGGCTTTGGTTTTGACCTCACTACTGTTTTAACCACAGGAAATTCCTCGGTAGAGCTTAATGTAGGTAAAAGTAAACCTGTAATCTCAGTACAGCTCAGTAATGTGTGTCATTCCTCCAATCATGAATGAGAAAATGTGACTTATGTACATTGTTCATTTGACCAATATGAATTGAAGGCTTGTATTAAGTGTAGAGATTGAGAACATTGCCTCTTTAAGACAACAAGTGCTGTCTGACAGGGAAGTTGCCTGCCAAATCGGAGTACATCACAGTGAAGGCAGTGATCATAAGACACAACAGTGATCATAAGACTCTAAACATTAAATATCTGTCTCACAGTTACTGAATGAAAGTGTGACGATGGCTGTTACTGACTGTTACCTCCAAATTATGGCTCATAGGTACTCTGAGGAGTACACAACAGGACTGTGTACTGCCTTTTGAAGGCACCCAGGAAAACTGCGTGAACTCAGACAGTATACAACTGTCTCCACATGATCAATTTGATCATTGCAAACCCCAGCACCACCACACTATATAAGTAAGGTGGGCAAGGGAAAACACCTGGAGTAGAACCTGGGTCAATGGTGTCAGGTTCTCTTCACTGATGAGTGCAGGATTTGTCTGATGCATGATGATCACTGTAGAAGAGTGTGAAGATGGCCAAGTACTAATGCACATATTTGGTTTGCAATCCCAAGGATTCAGCAATTAGGTCAGTTATGTTTTTGGCCAGTTTCATGTACAGATTTCAGACGCCTTTCATTGTGCTTTGCGTAATTTGAGGAGTGTACATTGATGATGCATACACTTTTCAAGACAATAATGTCAAGCATACCACATTCTCTAGGAGGCAGAAATCAACTGAATGGAATAGCCTGCAATATATGTCGACATGAACTCAATCAAATGTGCTTGGGACAAGTTGAAACTTCTGGTGTATCATTGTAGGAACACCTCAGGCAGACAGCCATCGAAGAATGGGATGAGCTTGATGGGTATTGTCTCTTCCACATTGTGGACAGCATGTCAAAGGGATCCAACAGATTTTGGTTTCGCAGATATGCAAAGATATGCAGTATCAAACAGATTGCCTTTGTTGTAGTTCTTGGTTACTTTTTATTTCACAGTGAAGTTATTTTCTTAGTTTCATAAGGCTTATTCTTTCATTCCCTGCTCCCATTGAATCTAACTCTCCTCGCACATTCGCAGATATTCAGATAGTAAAAATCAGTTTTAGAAGTGTTTGTAAACTAAAGGTATACTTTACTCAACTCTCAGTTTCTGGAGTAAATGTGTTTTAGTTCGCTGAGTGAACATGTAACCATTAATACCTCCTGATACCTTGTACTTTTGGTTCCAGCAGATGTCGTCCACTAATACACATTTTAGAAAAAACATGAGGCAGTGATCTTTGAACAAATATGTGTAGGGAAGACTCTTTCATCATGTGGTTTTAGCAAACACCTTCAATCCTCAGAATTTTTATTTTTATTCTAAAATAAATTTGTAGGATACACTTAAGAAACATGTAAACCTGTCCTCCACAGAAACATTCAGTTGTTAGCTTAAGATCACTATTGACATAACCAGATTGATTGTGAAACTAAAGTTTTGGTTTCATCTTTATACTAAGTGTAGGCTATTGTTCGTGCTTGATAGAACAAAATAAATGTTCTTAAGGCTGACTACAAACTGCAGTTGGAGGTCATGAACATATAAATGGTAATTATAATGAGATAAAATGGAGGAAATATTACTGACATAAAGGAAAAAGGATGATTTTTTAAAAAATGGTTGTAATTAGTCACACTTGTGGTTTTTATCACATTTAATCATCAGTTGTGAGGAGTCAGAAAGCTTTACAAACGAATGTAGTCATAATCTGTTACATAAAAGGTACAGCACTACAGTACAGTCATGGACAAAATGAGCGAGACCCTTCTCCTTTTCGTTATGCTGATCCACACAGCTTTAAAGTCTGCTACACAGCATAACAGGCAAGGCGACGAAGTGCTACCAACATACTGTGCATAAGCGTGAAATTGAAAAACTATCTGAACTTTGTCAGACTGTTTTCAATCATGTGTAAGACTATATTAATGCAGATCTGTGTGTTAAACACAACACGTAAATGTAAGATATAAATGAAAGAAGAAATGCTTATTAGTATGAACTGTACTAATAAAAATGAATTTCAGCTTATCGAGGTAACATAACTGTTTTAGTAAGACAAAGTACCCCACATCATTACAAATTAGCAAAATATTATGCACACTCACTCACAAAACGGTCTGTGTCATCGTTCAGACCAATCATACTGGATTACCATTGCTGACCTACCATGAAAGTGTGCAAATTTAGCAATGCGTGAAGATCATCATCATCATCATCATCATCATCATTTAAGACTGATTATGCCTTTCAGCGTTCAGTCTGGAGCATAGCCCCCCTTATACAGTTCCTCCATGATCCCCTATTCAGTGCTAACATTGGTGCCTCTTCTGATGTTAAACCTATTACTTCAAAATCATTCTTAACCGAATCCAGGTACCTTCTCCTCGGTCTGCCCCGACTCCTCCTACCCTCTACTGCTGAATCCATGAGTCTCTTGGGTAACCTTGCTTCTCCCATGCGTGTAACATGACCCCACCATCTAAGCCTGTTCGCCCTGACTGCTACATCTATAGAGTTCATTCCCAGTTTTTCTTTGATTTCCTCATTGTGGACACCCTCCTGCCATTGTTCCCATCTACAAGTACCTGCAATCATCCTAGCTACTTTCATATCCGTAACCTCAGCCTTGTTGTTAAGGTAACCTGAATCCACCCAGCTTTCGCTCCCCTACAACAAAGTTGGTCGAAAGATTGAACGGAGCACAGATAATTTAGTCTTGGTACTGACTTCCTTCTTGCAGAAGAGAGTAGATCTTAGCTGAGCGCTCACTGCATTAGCTTTGCTACACCTCGCTTCCAGTTCTTTCGCTATGTTGCCATCCTGTGAGAATATGCATCCTAAGTACTTGAAACCGCCCACCTGTTCTAACTTTGTTCCGCCTATTTGGCACTCAATCCGTTTATATTTCTTTCCCACTGACATTACTTTCGTTTTGGAGATGCTAATCTTCATACCACAGTCCTTACATTTCTGATCTAGCTCTGAAATATTACTTTGCAAACTTTCAATCAAATCTGCCATCACAACTAAGTCATCCGCATATGCAAGACTGCTTATTTTGTGTTCACATATCTTAATCTCACCCAGCCAGTCTATTGTTTTCAACATATGATCCATAAATAATATGAACAACAGTGGAGACAGGTTGCAGCCTTGTCTTACCCCTGAAACTACTCTGAACCATGAACTCAAATTTACCATCAACTCTAACTGCTGCCTGACTATCCATGTAAAGACCTTTAATTGCTTGCAAAAGTTTGCCTCCTATTCCATAATCTTGTAGAACAGACAATAACTTCCTCCTAGGAACCTGGTCATATGCCTTTTCTAGATCTATAAAGCATAGATACAATTTCCTGTTCCACTCATAGCACTTCTCCATTATTTGCCGTAAGCTAAAGATCTGGTCCTGACAACCTCTAAGAGGCCTAAACCCACACTGATTTTCATCCAATTGGTCCTCAACTAATACTCGCACTTTCCTTTCAACAATACCTGAGAAGATTTTACCCACAACGCTGATTAAAGAGATACCTCTGTAGTTGTTACAATCTTTTCTGTTTCCATGTTTAAAGATTGGTGTGATTACTGCTTTTGTCCAGTCTGATGGAACCTGTCCCGACTCCCAGGCCATTTCAATTATCCTGTGTAGCCATTTAAGACCTGACATTCCACTGTATTTGATGAGTTCTGACTTAATTTCATCCACCCCAGCCGCTGTATTGCACTGCAATCTATTGACCATTTTTTCCACTTCCTCAAATGTGATCCTATTTCCATCATCATTCCTATCCCATTCTACCTCAACATCTGAAACATTACTGATCGCATTTTCACCTACATTGAGCAACTCTTCAAAATAT
This sequence comes from Schistocerca cancellata, assembly GCF_023864275.1. Classification (NCBI taxonomy): domain Eukaryota; kingdom Metazoa; phylum Arthropoda; class Insecta; order Orthoptera; family Acrididae; genus Schistocerca; species Schistocerca cancellata. Next base: position 660,438,823 of record NC_064629.1, read on the forward strand.
TCCCTCCATCTGCCCAAGGCATCCACAGGATTCACCAGCAGTTTTCCTGACCTGTCCAAAATACTTGTCATTTCCTTCTTACCTCCCTTTCGAAGACTGCTAATTACACTCCAGAATGGTTTTCCAGCAGCTTGACCCATAGTCTCCAACCTGTTTCCAAAGTCTTCCCACGATTTCTTCTTGGATGCTGCAATTATCTGTTTGGCTTTGTTTCTTTCTTCAACATAACTTTCTCTGTCTACCTGGGTTCTGGTATGTAGCCATTTTTGATACGCCTTCTTTTTCCTTTTACAGGCTGCCTTGACTGTATCATTCCACCAAGCTGTTTGCTTCATCCTACTTTTACATACTATTGTTCCAAGACATTCTTTAGCCACTTCTAGTACTGTGTCCCTGTACCTTGTCCATTCCTTTTCCAATGACTGTAATTGACTACATTCAACTAACTGGTACCTTTCTGAGATCGCTGTTATGTACTTGTGCCTGATTTCCTTATCCTGAAGTTTCTCCACTCTTATCCTCCTACATATGGACCTGACCTCCTGCACTTTCGGCCTCACAATCCCAATTTCACTGCAGATTAAATAATTCATAATGAAATTCAGTTAAAAATCATTCAGTACCACACTTAAGTCAATTCAATTATTGACAGAAGCGGAAAAGTAGGCAGTAACAAGTATGAAATTCTACAAGAGTTTCATATTGACATCCACAGGGTGCCGGTACAGAATAAAGGTAGCAATAAAACATATTGAGGGTGTAAGAATTTCTTAAAATTGCTTCACTGATAGTCTATCTGCCTCCATCGAGATTAGAACCGAAAACAAACCAGACCTCCCTTGCAGTAACAAACACCTTTCACTAAGCTAGCAGACAACCCAGGCAAACAGCCCTCTATTATTACCACAGACATTAATAAGCCGGCAATTTTGCAATGAAAATGGCAAAATGATCTGCAGTTTCTGTTGCATAGAGCTTTCTGGACTCAAAAACGTGAATTTTCTACCTTTATGTCACCGCTTATGTGACAATCATTTGGGATGTTTATCGAAATAACAAAATACTGTTATTAGTGAGTAAATTTAGTAGGATAATTCTGCACCACCCCAGGAAATAAACGGCGACATAGCTGCCAAATGTGTTCTACAATGTTTCGAATTCTCCTTTCCACTCGCCACAGCCAGAAAACGTTCATTAGCCAAAGTGTTTCTTAAGCTAGCTAGCAATGGGAATGCTTGCACTTCTAAAACACGGTGACATTAATAGTGGGATCTGAATTACCCCATGTATAGGCAAATGGATTTTATTTGTATTCCTGTAAACAAGATTTGGATCGAAAGTGTAGCTACGATTAATATGCTGATGTATCGACTGCAACTAGAACATTTCGAATAAAGAGTAGGGGGAATTATTTACACGGCCCTCACCTTCGGTAACTGTTGTAGCTATTTTCGTTGTTTGGACTGCATCATCTAAATTGGTAAAAATGGAACCCTACTAGTCTCACTTTCCTGACCGTCTATCTGTCTACTCAACTCTTAAAACCCATTTATCTCGAGTACGGGTAGACATAATAAGTGGAAATGTATCACACTTCCTGTGGTATACAGTCCCTTGATGGTGTAAAATAGTGAGCTTCTATGTCAACACGATCTAAAGATATGTCCGTTTATGTAAGGAAAATTTACGTGAAAGGTCAAAAAATGGCTCTAAGAACTATGCAACCAAACTGCGTTGGTCATCAGTCCCCTAGATCTAGAACTACTTAAACCTACCTAACCTAAGGACATCACCCACATCCATGCCTGAGGTACGATTCCAGCCTGCGACTGAAGCAGCCGCGTGGTTCGTGAAACCCTTTTCACCTCATATATAATGATAATATATACCATCTAGTGAGGATAAATTGTATTCGCCAGCAACTCAGATCATTTGATCATGGAACTTTTACAAAGCTACATTCAAATTTTGTTTGAAGTCATCTTCAATATCCACTTATAAACACCCTAGGAACTTTGTATGCGATATCCACTTGTGAAGACGCTTGCAGATACTGCAGTACCATAACAAGTAGTTAAGAATTTATTGTTCTTGATCCATGCATGACACTTTATTTCAGTATTAATTTAACGCACCTAGGTGTTTGTCTATGGCTGAAAATAATGAACATAAAATAAATAAACAGCAAACAACTTCAATGTTCATATCAAATGTAACTCACATGTTGCAATTACAACATAATTTCGTTGTTACGTCTACATCACTACATCTACAGCATTTCTTTGCAAAAAAAAAAAAAAAAAAAAAAAGGAAATAATGTTTTGGCATTCAGAACATATGTTGGTGATTGAAATTTCGTGAAAAGATCTCGCGGCAACGAAAAACGCTTTTGTTTTCATGAATGTCACCCCAACTTGCTTATGAAACCTGGGACTCTCTCTCCCCTATTTCGTGACAGTACAAATCATGCTACCATTCCTTGAACAGTTTTGGTGTGCAGCCTCAATCACGCCTGTCAAGGATCCCATACTGTGCTGGAATATTATAGCAATGGACGGACAAACGTAGTGTAGGCAGTGTTTTCAGTATACCTGTTGCATGTTCTTAGTGTGCAGCCAATAAACCGCAGTCTTTCATTTGTCTTCCCCACAAAAGTATGCTTGTGATCATTCCAGTTTAAGTTTTACTGGGTACTGAGATGAATTGACAGTATTTCGACTTGTATTTTGTCATGTAACCGAAAGTTAATTATTGTTACTGTATGCATCTTTGGTGTTTAATGTATTCCTCATTCAACAGAGTACACTCCTCATACATCACACGTAACTGTTTCAAAGTATTGAATTGTTACTGATGTTACCAAGTTGCAGTGGTCATCTAAACTTGCCGTTTTGAAACAAAGGAAAATATTATAGCAAAATATGGCAAATTAGAAGTGGACTATCCAAATAAACAAACATTTCCAGTTCAAGTCATTGCAGTAGGTCTACTACACAGTAACATAAATTAGGAGCAAAGTCCATTAGTAGATCGTTATCAGGAAAACCAGCCCTTATTATGCAAACCGCCGCTACAGGAACGAAAAGTTCCAAACATGTTAATGACTAGTTGAGGAAAGTGGACACATTCTGTCTACTGAATCGCAATGCACGCCCCTTATGAGGGGACCCACCAAGTGTCATACCCTGATCTTGCTGAAACTTCGTTCAGTGAATGAGGGGACAAAATAAGCGAACACGTGTCTTGGCTTAACTGCATACACTCGCCCACTTCTGAGAAAACTATGGTCAAAGTTTTCAATGCGCTGTTGCTATAGTTGAGATACCTTTTAGTGTGTAAGGATTCAATTGAAGCGGTGGCTCAGCGGCTACTGTCGCAACTTCAGAGCTTTGTGCTGCAAGTTCGAAACCTGGTTGTTCCTCCCCCCCCCTCCACCCCCCACCCCCCCCCCCCCTCTCCCTCACTCTCTAAATTATCTACATATTTTTATGCCATCAATTTCCATGTTACACATACTTGACTATTGCATTGTGGCTGCAGTCGTGGAGGAGTCAGTCTGTTTCCTACTAGCGCTGTTTTTGCAGCAGATATTAACCGCGACGAATCATTCAGTCAGCACTAAATGGCCCATCTGGCTGAGGCAGACGAGGGTGCTATAATAGCACTCCATGCAGAGGGATTTTCAAATGGCTATATAGCAAGAACTATGGGTCTTCACAAGTCGACGGTAGCCAGGTGGATTAGACGGGCCGTCGCCGCAAAACAGCAGCAGCTCAGGATCGGCAGGTACGCCATTTCAGTTAGAACCACCCATTTGCCAATGCACGACAAATTCAGCAGACATTGGGTTTCAATGTTAGCAGTGAGACCGTCACTCATTGTCTAAGGGAAGGTGGACTGAGAGCAAGAAATGTTGCTGTGAAAGAGACATTGACTGTTTCCCACAGAGAAGCCCGCCTTGCTTTTGCTGCTGAAAATGTCGACAAACCTCTCCAGTTTTGGAGGCGAGTGATTTTCACGGACGAAAAAGTTTTCTCTGCAGCATCAACTGGAAAAGTACTTGTTTACCAGCCAAAAGGTGCTAGGTATAATACAAAATATATTTACAGTTGCCAAAGGAGTGGCAGGGACTCGGTAATGGTAAGGGTATGGGTATCGGCTGAAGGGTGTGGACACCTGTGGGAAGTGGAAGGAAGCCTCGATGCATACAATTACATATCAATTCTGGAGGACGTGCTGTTGCCTTCTGTGACAGCAAGATTTGGCGATGATCAGATCATGTTCCAACAAGATCGCTCGCCTATTCACATGGCGCATGTGGTTAAGAGGTGGTTCGACGACCATAGTAATATTACTGTAATGGAATGGCCACCTAAAGGAGCTGACATGAATCCCATTGAGAATATTTGGGCAGAAACGGTCAAAGTAATATGGGAAAAGGGACAGTCACTGTCGACTCATTGACAGATTTCTGATGTGATTCATGACACTTGGAATGAGTTACTTGAATCTCCTAGTTATGTGGCTAGATTTGTGGGCTCAATGCCCAACAGACTTCGAGCCATTGTGAAAGCTGTAGAAGGCTATACACAATACTAAGCAGTGTCAGCAGAGGTATCGAGTGTATTTACTAACATAATTATGAAGCACTCAAGAACATAAATCAATAGTCACATATTTGTCAAACGTATTCTGCGGTGTTGCCATTGTCCATTAGACTAGCAGCAGGAAGAAAACGTCTGCTCAGCTGATGTGCTGAGATAGCTAGCACTGGCGAAGCTCGCGCTTCGAAGATGTCACAGCATCGTGTGCCACCACTTCGTGGCAAACAAAACACCTCAGGTATAAGCCATCGTGTTGTATTCGCATATCTGTTACTATGACTTGCTAAAGTGTGGTTATGGTTAGTATGTATGCTCAGATTGCGAATCTAACATCATAAAAATACACAAGGGGAAATGAATTTGGTGACCTTCCTCTTCCGTAACATCAAATATATTTTAGTTATTCTATCTTAAATGAACTGCACAGAAAATCATTCGCCAGAGGTGAATACCTTTTTATCAACACCAGATGATATTAACAGCTTGCCAGCGCAGGTTAGCCATGAGTTCAACAGCGTCATATTGCGGACCGTGCGGCTGCTTGCGCTGTCAGTTTCAATCCTTCCCCGGGCATGGATGTGTGTTAGGTTTGGTAAGTATAAGTAGTTCTAGGTCTAGGGGACTGATGACCTAAGCAGCTTGGCCACATAGTTGTGAGCCATTTTTTGACATTTCACGTAAATTTTCTTTACATAAATGGCCATATCTTTAGATTGCGTTGACATAGAAGCTCACATTTTACACCACCAAGGGAATGTATACCACAGGGAGTGTGATACATTTCCGCTTATTATGTCTACCCATACTCAAGATAAATGGGTTTTAAGAGTTGGGTAGACAGGTAGACGGTCAAGAAAGTGAGATTAGTAGGGTTCCATTTTTACCGATTTAGATGACAAACTCCTAACAACAAAAATAGCTACGACAGTTACCGAAGATGAGGGCCGCTTAAAAAATTCCCCCTACTCTTTATTCAAAATGTTCTAGTAGCAGTCGATACATCAGCGTATTAATCGTAGCTAGATTTTCGATCCAAATCACGTCTACAGGAATACAAATAAAATCCATTTGCCTATACATGGGGTAATTCAGATGCCACTATTAATGTCACCGTGTTTTAGAAGTGCGAGCATTCCCATTGCTAGCTAGCTTAAGAAATGCTTCGGCTAATGAACGTTTTCTGGCTGTGGCGAGTCTAATGCAGAATTCAAAACATTGTATACATTTGGCAGATATGTCGCCGTTTATTTCCTGCAATGGTGCAGAATTATCCTACTAAATTTACTCACTAATAACAGTATTTTGTTATTTCGATAAACATCCCAAATGATTGTCACATAAGTGGTGACATAAAGGTAGAAAATTCATGTTTTTGAGCCCATAAAGCTCTGTGCAACAGAAACTGCAGATCATTTTGCCATTTTCATTGCGAAATTGCCGGCTTATTAATGTCTGGGGTAATAATAGAGGGCTGTTTGCCTGGGTTGTCTGCTAGCTTAGTGAAAGGCGTTTGCTATTGCAAGGGAGGTCTGGTTTGTTTTCAGTTCTAATCTCGATGGAGGCAGATAGACTAGCAGTAAAGCAATTTTAAGAAATTGTTGCACCCTCAATATGTTTTATTGCTTCCTTTATTCTGTACCGGCACTCTGTGGATGTCAATATGAAACTCTTGTAGAATTTCATACTTGTTACTGCCTACTTTTTCCGCTTCTGTCAATAATTGAATTGACTTAAGTGTAGTACTGAATGATTTTTAACTGAATTTCGTTACGAATCTTCACGCATTGCTAAATTTGCACACTTTTATGGTAGGTCAGCAACGGTAATCCAGTATGATTGGTCTGAACGATGACACAGACCGTTTTGCGAGCGAATGTGCATAATATTTTGCTAATTTGTAATGATCTGGGGTACTTTGTCTTACTAAAACAGTTATGTTACCTCGATAAGCTGAAATTCATCAGTTCATACTAATAAGCATTTCTTCTTTCATTTATATCTTACATTTATGTGTTGTGTTTAACACACTGATCAGCATTAATATAGTCTTACACATGATTGAAAACATTCTGACAAAGTTCAGATAGTTTTTCAATTTCACGCCTATGCACAGTATGTTGGTAGCACTTCGTCGCCTTGCCTGTTATGCTGTGTAGCGGACTTTAAAGCTGTGTGAATCAGCATAACGAAAAGGCGAGGGGTCTCACTCATTTTGTCCACGACTGTGTATTTGTGACATGTTAAAAGTGTGCTGTAGTGCAGAGAGTGGCTGAATAATGACAACTGTATAACTGGTTTAGTGTCTTGATATGTGTCATTGCTATTTTACCTCATTGTAATTTGTGATTGTCTCTGAGAACTAGCTATAGTGGTGGTGAGTGATGCTACAGAATGTTGTCACAAATGCACTGTAGTGCTGTTTCTTTTTGTTTTACCTGAAGATGTGGCTGTATGTTGAAACCGGTAGTGTGGTCAATTAAAACCAAGTTTTACAAGTCATCAGCTGTGTTTTCGTTCATGATGACCTTCAGCAGCTGTGATTGCCCTGATTGTAAAAATTGTTTGTGCAATCAGAGACAACATACACAGCAAACAATCACAACCCAATGCATAATGATTCAGTAGACTCTCCGACACCAAGACAGGGACACTAGCACAATCTCTCACGACATAACAGCAAAGCACAAATTAATTTCTGAATTGCCCTTGTAGTTAACCAGAGATACAGTATCAAATGAAGCTAATCACAGTTAGTGATGCAACAATGTCCAATGTCTTCACACCTCTTTTCTGCAGGTGATTAGTGTCAGGCCCTTTTTCAGGTTTGTGTGAGGAGAATACTGTGTTCGTAGCTGTATGCTTGAATTCACCACGTTTTTATAAAATATGAATGATTTACTTAAGAGTGTTGTAACCATTACCGTAATTTTGTGTATCGCAAATGAAACTTGACCATCCAGACATTTAGTTTGCATATCACTTAAGCCAAAGATAGAAAACAAATGCATTATTTTCTTGCTTGATTACATTTAATGTATTTGTTTATCATTATTTTTGTTGTTCCAGAACGAAGGGATGCAACATTACAGGATACATTGCGCCGCAAAGATCAGGAACTTCAGCAGCAGAATGAAAGGTATCGAAAATATGTAGAAAAAGCAAAAGATGTCATTAAGATAATGGATCCAAAGCAGAGTGTAGATGCCACAGCCGAAGTTGCAGTTCTCCGTAGTCAGCTCCAAGACAAGGAAAAGGTCATTGAGGACCTGGAGGTAAAATATTTTTCAGCCTACTTACCATCAGGAGAGAGAGCCAGTAGCTTATGAGGAGTATAAAATCTGTAGTAGATCAATACACTCATAGGTCTTTAATCGACCAGACTCTTAAAGGGACTAATAGAGAAATAAGCCCATAAGAATCTGGTTATAAAGAGAATGCTAAATTATAAACAGAAATAACCCAAAACTAATGGGATTTTTAGCTTCAAACAGTAGAAGCCAGGCAATATACTCAAAGTTTGCACAGAGATTAGCACTGTTGAACAGTAATAGTCTTGTAGACATTCCTATATAGACCGTAAAAAGCTATGTTTTCATTCCCGGGAATTCATTGAGTTTTACTATCTGATCTGCACTAATTGAGTTTACTATCTAATCTGCACTAATTGAGAAGGAAAAGAATCTAGAAAGATTTTGTAAACATTCATGCTTTGTTGTCTATAAGAGATTTGTAGTTCTAAGAGAGAAATCCTGTTGATATTTGCATGATGGTTTTAGAGGATAAATGTAAAGTCTCATATGTAACTTTAGTATATCACAGGTCTAAATCGCTATTCTGTTTAAAGTATCCTGTGGATTCCATAATTAGTAAAGACCTATGATAAGAGCTGAGTGAAAGGAGAAATTTGAAATACACCCCTACCCAAGGCAAACTCCTAAAATCAAGATAGAGAACTGGAAAGGCCAACACACAAGAAACAGAGTTAGCAATAAATTTTCTTTAATCTAATTTTCATGGTCGCCTTTTGAAAGAGACCCCCACAGTTTTTAAAAATTTACAAAAGTGGTGTGAGCTGTTGTGGAAGAGCACTTTTCTTCTCACAGCATCAGAAGTAGCTCTCCAAATCCAGTGTTACATCCGGTTTCACATGTCGAGGGAGGGGAATGATCATCATGTCATCATAATGCACCCTAGCTGTTGTAGCCTTCCTAACAGTGAATGGCTTGCATGGCAGATGCCTGACCTTTAAAAACTCCCCACATATTCTGTGGATTATGTGCCTCTCTAATTTTGGGAATGTGGATTCCATGTATTGGTTACCCTACTAGACAGACATTTATAATATTTTCTGGCACTCTTATCAGAGTGGATTAAAGCTTTGTTGAGTGAGTGGTAGCTGCACCAAAACAACTAACTCATTAGGTGCTAATAGTAAGTTTACAATGGAGATTGCTACCCTTAACGCTATTAGAAGGAGACCAAGCAACAAGAAATAGAGTGAAATGGTTTACCCAGTATCTATAACTGCCCCACAAAAGATAAAGAGTCAGTTAAGTAGCGAACACATGTCTTGGCTTGTCCATAGATACTCTACCGTTTCTGAAAGAATGATGTTCAGTGTTTTCGAGGTGCTTTAAGTGCCTTTTGCGGTGTGATACACCCTCAGACAAAATGGTGGTTCGGTGGTAAGTGTCATGGCTTCTTAATTTTGCACTCTGTGTTTGAAACCTGATTGTTTTATTTTATTTTTATTGTTTTCATGTATCTACTAATGGCCATAGGCAGTTACTACATAAATGTTTCTTGGCAAATTAGAGGATACAAGGGTGTTACAGTAATTGCAAAATTATGACAGGATTTCACAATAAGTGTCACAGTCATATTATCAGGGTGTATACGACCCGGGACAGCCGGGAGATCCGGGAAAAACCCGAGAATTTTTTCATCCGGGAGAAAACCGGGAATAACCCGGGAATTTTTCAGAATTCTGGGAATTTTTCATTGTTTTTATTTTCAGTTAAATTTTTGTAATTTTGACTGCTAAAAACCGATACTCTGTTACTGTATTCCGCTACTGCAGAATAATAATGCAGTAATAAAACATGAATGAGAGGAAAAACGAAAATAAAAGATAAATTGCAAAGGAAATGTGCCATATACAAAAAAAAAAAAGAAAAAAAAAAAAAAAACAGTGCTCATACAAGCGTCTGCCAACAGCAAAATGTGTCAAGGATTTAGGAAGACTATGCAGTGCTTCGTAACAACAAATTGCCTCCAATGTGCGTGACCTCACAGCTGTTTACATTAGATTCGTTTCAGCAGTTATGAACGGGATCATGCACATGTGCAGTTGAGTAGTACCTCCTCCCGCTTCTGGCTTCAGAATAATTGTGGCTGTTGTCTGTGAAAGCAGCCGCAGCAAGCAGCTAGATGCTACCGTGAAAAATGTTTTGCAAAGCGCGTAGCATCCACCGCACATTGGTCTATCGATTATTCATATGAATTTGAAATGCATCCCTGTCGATTTTTGAACACATTCTAAGTTGATTTCTTAATTAATCATAAGTCGATTTGTGAATGCGTGCATAGTGTACATGATGTCCCTGTCAGTGGAATCTAGAAACAAACTTTCCTGCAGACAAAAGGGGCAATATGAGCTGAGCAGAGTAAGGCCGAACGCATGATTATCAAGTGGTGTCTCATTATGTGGTTGATTGGGTTTGCGAATGATCAGTGTTGTTGTAATTACTAGCGAAATCCATAGATTCAGACTACCAGAGTGGAAATAAATGACTAACAGGTAAGAAAGATTACGGGGTATCCAAGAAAATGAAATTTTGACAGAAAATTTATGTCCAGGTCACTGACTAGTAAGGGCCAATTGTACGGTCCCCGACTAGCAGCCGCTTTAAGTTCTATTCTGAAGTAGCGCAGAAAATGCGTTGAACGAATATGTAACAATGCCTAACTGGAGAATAATCGCGGGATAACTAAACCGATGGTTCTGGCAGAGTTAATGAAGTTAACTGGCGAATAAGCTTTGACTTTGGCAGGAATAGTTAGAGAATTAGTGATGACAAGGCTGTTTGTTAGAACTAGGAAGGAGAAGAAACAGTAACATCACACAAATTATGGAAGAATATGACTATTCCAGATTTGTAAAAAAATTTCGTACTACTACTATTCAGTCTCATGCTTGAGAAACTGGAGCGTATGAATGAAGTGTGAAACTATTTCCTAACGTCAAGCTTTTTGCTTGTAGTAGGCCTAATAGGCATTTGGTATTGGTACTTCGTGAATTATATTCTGTCGTGTTATAAAAATGACCATTTGTGCCAAAACAGTCTCATTTATGTGGTGTTTGTTACTATAGATGCAGTATTAGAAATGCCTATTTTGTTTTATACAGCAGACAGTGACAAAATAGACGTAATCAGATCGATAAACCACACCAATCTTTGGTCCTATTTGTATTAAGAGCTTTTTTAGTATTAGACAACAACATTTCGATTTTTCATGCAGCAAAACGTTTAACGAATTTTGATGAAGTATAGATTCTTTCGCAGAAAGGAAAGCACGCTATGTAAAGCTGTAGCAAGAATCGAGAAAAAAGAATTCTAGGAGCTAAGGATTGAAGAAATGTGTGCTTTCTTGCTTGTCTTTACTGGTTTTAGGCATCCTATATTTAATTTTGTCACACAAAGCAGCAAGTTGTTAGCTAATAGGGAATAAAGAGTGCAAATTTTCTGAAAAGTTCTTTTTTTAAAGAAAGAGGGGGAGGATGTCAAACCGGCCAACTGGGAGCAGGAGAGGCACCACAGGACATTTTAATTTCCTCTGTCCTGAATATAGTTTGATGGCATCCATTACAAAATATACACGTTTCAATTCCAAGAAGCGACATACAGTGATGTGCGATAGAAGAATGCTGTGTGAAGAGGCGTGGCATTGCATTTTGGCACACTTAAAACCAAATAACATGCCTTACATTTCCTCGACCACATGTTTTATGCATCAGACTTTTCAGAAAGATGTGTGCTACAAAATGAACATATTTTTGAAAATTCGATTTTTTTAAAAAATTTTGATGTCCTATCTCAAATGCTCGAGAAATGGGGGGGGGGGGGGGGGGCACTATCTAGTATTGCCTGGTTTGGAAATATCGTAGATCTGGGGCTGGTGATGTGCAGAGCAGTCTGACTTATAGTGGGGAAGTGGGTAGTCTCCATGTGACCCGTGTTTACATTTAGTGGTTTCGCTGTTTCCTCTTCGTTTACGGCTCTCACATCAAATGAAAACAAAACTGTTTTCTGTGGCCTGGAGGTATCAAGTGAATTAAAATACATTCACATAATTACAGAAGGCTAAAGTACGTTATTAGTTTCAGATTTTATTTTATTTCCATATTTCTGACAGTCAAGCATTAATTCCTTTGCAGAACAGTGAAGTAATTTTTGTCAATTTGAAAGAAATTTTCTTTTATTAATCTTTTCCGCTGAGGCAGTCAATATATTTGAAACGGAATGTTTAATTCCACACTATTGGCTAGTTTCAACTGTTCGCTGCATTTCAAATGCACAGTTTCATCTTCTAGCACGTATATATTTGCCATAATAAAGAACCAAACATAATACAGTACTGGTACTCCAAGAAAATTTACATCCCAAAAACCTCACTGAAAAGCTTAATATCAGTTCGAGGCCTACTGCACTGGGAATCTTGACATACGAATGTGCTCTTTAAACATGCACTTTAAATGTGCACATTGCAGTATGGGTCAGGAAATTGCGATGCTCTTGGAGTATCCTCTGATGTCTTGTTTCTTATATGACATAATGCAAGATCTCTTAATGTTTAACACGTACGAACATACGGGCCTCCTACGTCATCGTAGCTGCGCAAGTGCGGTGGCGCCTGTTACCTGGTGCTCTCTGGCAACTGCTCAAACAAACCTATTTCCAACAGGTCGCAGGAAAATATTGCGGATGATGGTTTGAAAAGCATTACTTTGAAACTAAATTTCCTTTTACGCAAATTGAACTCCGAGCGAGAATGTACGATGAATTTCGTAAATCAGAGAGCATTTGACGCTGATTTAAAAATCAACTCTTTTGATGACTAGCCATTTACATGAATTTCGAGCCCAGAAGATCAGACATTTATGTCGTTATTGAAATTTTACTGTCGCATTTGTGTGATATATCTTAAAGTGTAATACGCGCTTAAAAGACCAACATTATATGTGAAAGCTTAGCTTCTCTTGCAGCGTATTATTCTTAGAAACCAATATTATATGTGAAAGCTTTGCTTTTCTTGTAGCAACTCTTTGTATATTAATTTAAACCATTAACATTTCCTGGTACTTTGATGTTTTATTGGCTGACTACATCACGTGTCCTAAGCTCTGAATATCCGTTGTCATCGGCTGGCGAGATCACGTGGTGTGAGCTATGACTGGCTTACGAAAGCGCATCGCAATCTCGATTTCAATGCTTCGGAGAGGAAAATGCGGTGTTTGGTGGAATTTGAATTTATACTTTCGTAATACGAAAATGTGCAGTGTACGTTTTGCTGTAAATCAAAGATCTTTCCGAAACGTGTCTCTTTCCCTGAGTTTTGTTTTCTAAAGTGCTGGGAAATTCTATGCCCATGTATAAAACCATAACCATTCAAAGGTATGATAAGTTATAGAGTTCCGAGAGAAAATATACTATCAGTTAACAGGGAAAAAGTATGTTTTCACCCGGGAGAAAATGTCTTTTTAACTGGGAAATCCGGGATTTTTTTTTCCTTGTCCATGTATACACCCTGATTATGAAGAGTGTGTGTGTGTGTGTGGGGGGGGGGGGGGTGTATGTTGAGATGTTACAGTCATTTTAAATTATCATATTCTGATATTTCATTCTCATATTAATTCTTATATTAAGTCTAATATTTTATTCGTATGTGTGTTATTCAGGAACATTGGTGCATTCCCTTGGGTGACCCTAATCGTAAAAAAATTTGAAATACAGGTATTCAAACAACACAAGCATTGCCCAAAGGCAGATTTGCGACAGTGATATTTCTTCATATGAATCTCACTCTGGAAAGAAACATTGTTATCATTGGTGAAGATTTCAGACATTGATGATAATTTTCCAGCAAACCATACATAACAGATCACTTTCCTGTTAACTGGTACTTGCAATTGATTATAAGTCAAGTCACATTACAAGAATTTCACCAAAAACAATTTCAAATAATTTTCTCATTTTTTCTCTTTTGTAGTTCATTCATCTGACATACAATTAGTAGACAAATAAGGACAATGTTATATCAATATACATTCATGTAGTAGTCTTCTACAGACTTGAGTATATAAATGAAAAACAAAAATGAAAGTAATAATTGGATTTCAGACATGGGGTGTAAAAATGAAGCCGAGATGCTAACCACTGTGCCACCGTTTTGTCTAGGGATATTTCACGTTTACACTTCATTGTTAATAGTAAGATAAGCATATCAGAAGTTTTGTATGTATTCATCCCCTTCATCCAGAGCTTGGTAAAAACAGCTGAAAATGAAGTACATGAATGAGTATCAGTTGTGTATGTGTGTGTGAGGGGGAAAAAAAAAGATGCTACGTTAAAAGAAAGTGTTTTTGTATAAAAAGACTGTGTTACTGATGGAAAATGGAATTTAAAACTCAAAACATGCACTGAAACATATTATAAACTTTGTTTCCAAGCAACATCTGAGTAAACATTAAAAAAATTAAGAAAATTAAATTTTGTCTTATTTTTATCCCAAGTTAAATACCTTTTGTAAATGTTTATAAGTATCTTGTTACTTAGGACTACTTAAAAAATAACCTTCAAGCTTTCTTGGTGGTATTCATACAGAAAAATCTCTTGGGGATGCAGCCAAGACATTTTATTTATTGAGAACAGCATTGCAAAGGCAGAGATTTTTCTTTACATTAAAATATTTTCTTCTAAGTTTCATTATTGCTATTCCATAAGAAATTTCAACCATTTAACACAAATATTTAAGTCGATGAGAAAAATTGTTGAGTGTCAAAAACTGATTGCAGACTGAACAAAGGGAACATAAATATTTAAGTCGATGAGAAAAATTGTATAGTGTCAAAAATTGATTGTGGACTGAAAAAAAGGGAAGTTCTGTATATTTTTTAATCTGCTGGATAGATCATTGATAAATAATTTTTTCCCAGTATTTTAAATACATGTATCACTCCACATCATTCTGGCCAAGCGCAGCAACAGTATACAAATGTTAAAAATTTAAATAATAGTCTCTGTTGCAGATACTTTATTGATGACACGTTTCACGTTCCTAGAGGATCTTCAGATCATTCTTGAGCCGCCAGTCTTCTGTGGTCTCCATGGATCAAGAACAATATGAAGAAGCGAGAAACATGTCATCAATAAAATATATGCATCATACTGTTATTTTCATTTTTACCTTTGGTGTTTGTTTTTAATTAATTATTTGTGTCAAAAAGTTTTGTTAAAATAATTTTTCTCTACACTAGTCTTATGTTTGGCCCACCCTATCTTAGGAATAGTTCCATTTTCAACATAGCACTGAAATATGGTTAAATATGACAAGAATAGATAACTAATAATAGAAAAAGCTTCCAAGAAAATAACACTGACAAATGACACTGAAAGTGCAAAAAATAACATCGATTTTGGCCATAAAATAACATCCATTTTTTCCTGTCCCTAATTATGTATACTCCTGTTCAGGTGAGACATTTTACTTGAGTCTCTTGCCCGGCCTTTCTTTGAATCTTGTGATCCACTGTGAGCATTCGTGGAACCCATTGTGAGCACCTCTTTGAATATCTGAGAATCTGGATCATTGCAGATTGCACTTCTAATGCTGACCAACAACTGTAGAGCCAATTGTTGAGTTGTGATGCGCCAGTCGGTAAAAATAATGCCACCCACATGATTCAGCATGTTTGGAGCAGTGGCTGTGACAGGACATCCCAAGTGTGGCCGTCATGGAGCTCTGTTTCTGCATTTTCTGAAGCTGTAACTTTCTTTAACCATCGCCCAACTATACTCCTATCAACTGCAGCATCACCATACACTGAACACAAATGTTTATGGATGTTCACCACAATTTCTTTTTCTGCACACAAGAATTCAATAACAGCACGCTTATTTTAACGTGAGTCATATGTAGACACCATTTTGATGCTGTACTATGGCTCTGCCATCTGCCAGAACGGTTCAAAACTTCACCAACGCACAGAACAAACATCAGATGTGAAGCACCAACAAGTACGTTTGTCTATGTATATTAATGGCTTTTAAAAAAATGTGGGGCATTACTTATTGAACGATCCTTGTAATGCAGATAACACAAGCATTGCAATATCGAACACTCTGAACTCTACTCTGTACAGAGATATTTTATCTCAGTATCACTGTGGCTTTCAAATGTTTCTGTTCATTATTGATTAGCTGGTGTACTGGAAACTAGTAACTACTTAGTAAGTAAGAATCAGATCTAATAAAATAAAATATCTCGGACATCGCAGGTGAATGTGACACTAACACTGTGCTTGCATCAGTAGCAGTCACTGAATGTTGCATCCTGAGGACCATTTGCAAGGCATATGACTCAACTTTTAGTAATGGTTTTCAAATTTACCCTCTGAAAACCTCTGTTATGACTTCTGTAGGATCAGGACATTCACCCTGATCCTGATCTCTACTTAAGCAACAGATTGCTAGATGTGGTAAAGCAACATTGATTCATGGGCCTTTTATTTGATAGTAAGCTTTTTCATGCGCATCTGTGGCTGAATGATTCCAGGCAGAGATGCTCTTACTATCCTGTTACACTTTCATGAGTCTTTACTCTTATCCTGTGTAAATTTCGGACCTCTGGCCTGCACATCTGCGACATGTCATTGTTGTGCTTGCTGGATCCTGCTCACCACAGTGATGTGAGATTAGCAACTGAAGCATTGGCTGAGGCTGATGGCAAGCCAGCAGGAGTTGTGTGTCAGCTGCAGCTTGCTAACTACTCAGTAATGCTCAGTTAGCTTTTTAGCCATTCAAGTTATTTAGTTTAGTTTTATAACCAATACCACACATTTTGTATGAACAACCCTAGAGCTAACTATCAAAATCTGGTGTGACTGGAAGTCTTAAAACATCACCTTGAATTGTCTCTGCAGTTTTTATATTTTTATTAATTACAAGACATAAGCTCTCCTGTTTCATATGTGTGTACCTTGTTAGCATGCAGTTTTCCCTAAGTTACACCTCACACCTCATCCTGCCCCATGGCTCAAAGGAGAACACAGATCCTACAATGTTTTGGTGATTGTTCTTGTCTGTATCTGAGTTTGGAAGTACAGAGTTGGTTATGCTTTAATGCATGTTGATGTGTACTAACAGTGAACATCTCAGATTGCATGCAACATTTTTACTGTCATGTTACCAGTCATCACTTTTCAAACTCCCATAGATTCTGAAATGCAAGAACTCTCGATCAGCTGTCTGTATGCTATTGATCAATGTTACCTGCAGAATACTGTGGTGTCACATACTCATGATTGCTAGCTGAGCTTCATCATGTGACCACCAAGTTTACATACTTGTGAATACTGAGTCGTATGGTCATCCCAGCCAAATGAATTTCCAGGTTGAAAGACTATACAACTTGGAATCTTTCGGATTATATAATTTGTGGTCATGGTCTGCAATCAGAACTAATATAATTATTTTAAATACTTGGAATGCGGAATGTAAACCTTGTCAGTCCCAGTACACTAATAATAATGAAATGCCTCACAGCTGTATGTTGGCCCACTCTTCAGGCTCACAGGAGAGAGTTTTATATGCTGTGATGAATACGTGTTGGTCATAGCCTGTTAACCCACAGTTTTATTTTACAATACTCATCGTATCTGTAGAGTGTGGTGCCCACTGAACCATGATATACATCTTACTGTCATTTCACTCAAAAGAAGAGGGAGATGAAGTTATGTATGTCTTCACAATTTGTACTTGCAGATTATTGGCACAACCACGAAATTTGAGGTGATCTTTAAAGTGTTACAGTAAAGTCTAGCAACCTGCTTAACTCTTCTATAATACATTGAGTAAAATAACTTTGCGACTGATGTTTCAGTGAGTTCCGTGGTAGTGGCCAGCTGCCAGCCAATTGTATTTCATTCAAGTTTCTTAGCTGTTTAACTTCTTAGCATTTATATACCAGAACTCAAAATTACAATTTTCTCTAAGTATTAAGTTATGTGTATTAATATCAGTATGTATGCCACAGCATTTGTAAGGAAAAGCATGTTTTTGACTATTTATTTGAAAATGTTAATGCTAATTCTCTTAAATTTTAGGAAGAGAAAGAACAAAATAAAGTTTGCCATGAATTGGAGGAGAGACTTATGACATCAGCATTTTATAAACTTGTGAGTATTGATCACTAGTGCACTTTTATGTACTCTACTTTTACATTATCATTAGTTATTTATATGTTCCATGGCTCATAATTGCACTTTGTTAGTATGATGTGGAAGTGTTAATTAGTTTGCAATTTTAATTTACTTAATTTACTAATTAAACTACAGCTATGTTATTTGGTTTTTATTGATTGATTTACAAACTTATGATCCTGCCACTTAATGAACATCAGTATGCAGGAATTTACCACAGAGAAAAAAGTAAGGTATTCAGTTATGAAAACCCACCCATTGATGTCAAGGATCTAATACATAATTAAATTAATTACAAATGCAAACTGATATTCATTCAATGAACACACACATTTTACATTTTCAAACAAATATGATATCGGTATGCATTTGTAATTAATTTAATTATGTATTAGATCCTTGACATCAATGGGTAGATTTTTATAACTGAAAACCTTACCTCTTTCTCTGTGATTAATGCCTGCTTATTGATGTTCATTAAGTGACAAGATCACTTTTGTATGAAATTTTTTTGTCGTTTTAAGGTGGACGAAGTGTTACATCTGAGAGTGAGAGTTTATATTACTGTATCACAAGAAACAAGAGACTGAAGCCATCACTCAGATACTCTTCAAAACATCCACACATATTCAATATCATTACTTAAGATGTGGGGAACTTGATTGTATAGGATGTTAGTTAAGACTTATCAAGTATATTACTTAAAACTGAGAATGTTTATGTGTATGTAAGTTCTATAACACTGAAGAGTTTATCATTTCACATGTTTTTGCATGTTATCTTTTGCACTTGGTGCATCCATATTCAGTGTGTGTGGAGGGGAGGGGGCAAATACACTTGTGTGTGTGTGTGTGTGTGTGTGTGTGTGTGTGTGTGTGTCAGTGTGTCAGTGTGTACACACATGTGTGATAATGGTCCTGCAAAAAGAAACATCACTTTAGATCATCTCCACTCAATCAACAATAGTAATTTTTAAAATATTTCTCAAATTTTTATTCCCTAGAACACCTGTGCCAAGGAAATAAAGCAGAATAATACAACATAAAAATAAGAAAACCCAAAACAGAATAACATAAAGAAATAAAAAAACATAAGTAAATGTAGAATGAAAACAATAATACTACTACTAATAATAACCATGTTATGGCCTGTTAGTAAGAACGAATCAGAATTTTCCTGAAAGTATTTGGCAAAGCCCAAGTTAAGATAGCTGAACCAGACAAAAATCCTTTGTCTTCAAGTTAAAGAGCACTTGCATAAGTTCTAAGAGGGCAAGGGTACTGTGTTAAAAGAGGAATGACCGAAGTCCCCCTAACAACCTTAGTCTTTTTCTCTTTCAAGGTCAATGGAACCTACAGTTTTCACTCTTCAAAATGTATTTAAATGTCTTAAAATTACAACACAACTAGAAAACCTAAAGGATTCCTGCAAGAAATAGATGGAGTTTGTCAGGAGGAATATCTCCAACATGGGTTTATAAACTTGAAATTTACTACTACCAGACTTAGATAAACATGGAAACTTACAGAAAGTGTATGGTGAGAAGTGTTTAACATTTTTCGAACAGTAATTAAGGATGTACACACCATATGAAGATAAGTCCTCTGTTTTGTGTTCATTGAAAGGATGATATATCATTTTAAACAAGTTCGTGTTGTCAAACATGAATCTTACAAGTGAGTTGATGAACTGTGGTGCTAGTGTTAGAATACTCAGCGTGTTAATTAAAGGTCTACAGTGGCATCAAGAATTAACACTATTTGTGGTCCAGAGAGCTCAATTTTGGGATAAAAATATATTTTTTTTCTGCCTGGGAGCTGAGATAATTTTTCCTATGTATCACAGATTAATTAAAACTTCCAAAGTAAATAACATTTGTTTTACATAAAATATTTATGAGTCTGGCATGGAAGTGACTGTTGTCAGCAAATAGAACTGTCAATCACAGAAAATGATGAAAGCCACGATTTTGATGCACCAGTCGGCTGCTGTCATACGTCTGTGCATGCATATCTTCTGAATGCTCTCTGTCCCATGGTAGATTGTTATGTGAAGCACAATTCGTCAAAAATGTGCTGGGAACTTTTTGTGCATGAATTTGAGATTGGAAGAATTTTGGTAAAACCTCCAGCAAAGTCTGCAATGCAAAAGTTAATGGCAAAACTGCATAAGACCGGCTTTGTAGTGAATAAAAACTGTGATTATTCACAACAAGTTTGAACAACAAAAAACATTGCTTGAGTGAAGGAAAGCACGAAACAAAGTCCAATGAAATCTCAGTGTCATTTATCTGTGCAAGTGGGAATTAAGAACTCGTCATGTCAAAACATCATAAAGGATTTGCATCAGTATCCTTACAAATCTGCTGTTGCACTTTAGTTATAGTGTCCAGACAAACTTTTGCGTGTTGAGTTATGCTGGTGGTTTCTGAGTGAAGTGGAATCAGGACTTTTGGATTCTCAGTTTTGTATTTCTGTACAGCCTGTCAGGGTATGTGAACTCACTGGAAAGGCACCATTATGCATCAGAAAATCCCCATGACACCAAACTGTTAACTCTAACTATTATGTTCAGAAACTGTGTAATCCATGTATGAAAGAGTTCATAGAAGATGAAAGACTGTATGGATATTTTCAGCAAGACGGAGCAACAGTACGACCTTGTCATCGGTGAAGAGCGGACAATCAGCAGAGGCAGTGCAATCTCCTGGCCACCTTGACACCTGATCTCTTTCCCTGTGATTTTTACCTGTTAAGCAAATTGAAGGGTCAGGTGTACTCAAATAATTCTCAGGCAAATTGAAGGGTTAGATGCACTTATTAATCCTCACACATTGGAAAAGCTACAGCAGCACACTGAAAACACTATTGTTGCTATCCCTCCAGTAGAGCTGCTATGTGTCTCTCACAGTTTTATAAATCAATCACTGTGCTGCCTCAGTGTCAGTGGTGTCCATTTCCATCATTTTCTGTGATGTCCATTAACTCCCTCGTTAGTCTCATTGTAAATATTTTCCGGGCTAGTTTTATTTTGCTGACCCTGTATGTCACAGATGCTGACTGTGGACAACAGTCAAATTGGAAAAAATAGCCATCTTTAATCTATGCAGGAGGTCATAAATATGTTCTTTAGACAAGAGCTTTCACTGACTCTCAGTCCAAGAAATTAAGTCTTCTCTGTTTCACTAACTCTGCTACAATTGCAAGAAAATTGTCACTGTGAATAGTTTAGGAAACAATCTCAGCAACCCTCTTACATTGTTTGTGCACAATGCTGCCATTTACCATCTAGTAAAGTTGACAGTATGAATTATAAAATTATGTAGACAAGATATCTGCATGGTGCAAAGAGTGGCAATTGTACCCAAACAATGAAAAGTGTGAAGTCATCCACGTGAGTCTTAATAAAGTTCTGTTAAATGACTGCTACATGAAAAATAATACAAATTTAAAGGTTTTTGATTCCACTAAACACAAAAGGATTACAATTACAAATAACTTAAATTTTAGCAACAGCATAGAAAATATTATGGGGAAGGTGAACCAAAGACTGCGTTAATTGGCAGAACACTTAGAAGATGCAACAAATCTAATAAAGAGATTACCTACACTGTGTTTGTCCATCCTCTTCTAAAGAACTGTTGCTCACTATGGGACCCTTACTAAATAGAACCAAGGGGGGACATCGAAAAAGTTCAGAGAAAGGCAGCTCATTTTATATTATCACAAAATAGGGAAGAGAGTGCCTCAGATATGTTACACAACTTGGTGTATCAATCATTGAAACAAAGCCATTTTTCACTGTGGCAAGATCTTTTAATGAAATTTCAGTCAGTAACTTTCTTCTCTCAATGCACTCCCACTTCCAGTGACAGAAATGACCATCATAATAAAATAAGAGAAATTGGAGCTTGCCCAGAAAGATTGAGGTTTTCATTTTTCCCATGTGCTGTTCAAGAGTGGAACAGTTGAAAAATATTCTGAAAGTGGTTCTTTGAGCCCTCTGTGAAGCTATTTAAGTGTGAAATGCAGAGCAGTCATGTAGGTCTATATGTAGATGAAGAGAATTGTGTGTAATAAACTGTTTCTTACTGCTGATACGTGTCAGCCTATTAGATGACAACTCCTCTCCGCAGTATGAATTGCTGCTTTTCAATTCCTGACCTGAATTTGTAGTTATATGTATGACTGTATCATTAGCTAATAAGATAGTTTTGAGTTGTGTAATATCGTTGAAGGCAAGCAGAATCACCACATGTTACAATTACCTCAGTCATTTGCTAGCATATTTCCTTTGTAAACCAACTGTCTGCATCTTGTTTCTCAGATAAGACATAAACTAGTTGAATATTTTAACATACTTCAATGGCGTTTTCATTTATTTAGCACAGGCCTGGCCAAACCGTGCCTGTGGACACAAGTCATCTGGCTGCACTCCTTTCTAGCTCTCATAGCACAGCATTGAATGGGGCCATGGGATGAGGAGGAAAAGGAGGTTGCAGCCAAATGCTGCTAGAGCAAAAGAGTCATCAACTTGTCATACCCAATTGTGTTCAATTCAGTTTACATTCTCCCACAGAAATACTGTGGTGTCTACACACTGTTCCAAAAAAAAGAAAAAGTTGAGTACCACATCATTCAGTTCGGAATTGGAATTACTTTACAGTTTTGTATTATTTGAAGGCTATGAAAATTTGCTTAATATGCCATTGCCCTGTTATGAGCTGCAAAAAAAGATGCTTTGGAAAGACATTACTGCACCAGCCACAAGGACGATATGACGCACTTGTCTTCTGGTGAATGAGAGAGAATGCTGGATGAAATGATGGTAGCCCTTAGGGATAAAACTGAGTTAAGGGTTGGTCAAGTAAACACTCAAGCATTGATTCGGAAATGTAGTTCTGGCTGCCAGATTTCCTCTTCCACAGTTAATTTTTGCTCCCATGTAAACTCTCAACCATTTTTGAAACTTGCTTTGGTTGTCAGGTTATGTCTTATTCTTAAAACTTCTTAGATAATCTGGACAGATTGGCTTTTTGTCCAGTGAACTAGAAGTAGAAATACTAGACTGGCGACAAAGTTGACTAATGCTGATATTTAATTGAAGAGACACAGGCTTTGTGCTGACTAAATTAGAAACCAGAACAGCTGATTTCCAGAGGTCATTTGTATCAAACACAAAACTAACATTCAGCCATGTCTAGCGAAACTACTTCATGCCTAAACATGTAAACATGAGAGGGAAAAACAGTTTTGGGGATTTAATTTTCATCGTCCAGAAGTTGTCTCACATAAATGCAGCAATTGTGTTGCAATCATATTTTCAAATGTTTCCTGCTTGTGCAGTCTTTGGCACATAGCTGTCTCACTTGCACAATTCTTTGGAGTAGCACAATAGTGGGTGAAGCTGTAATGCTAAGCAGACTTGGCTGCACTCCCAGAATGCAAGTGCATGCTGAGAGCACAGATCTTCGCCAGGTTTGAGTTAGTAGTACGCTGTTGTTCACTCAGTCAAGAGATTTTGTTATGTTGCTGGCTGTTTTTTTTTTTCTTTTTTTTTTTTTACCATCCAATATTTTGTGCAAGAAAAAAATATTTTGCTTAGTTAACAGAAGAGCTATTTCTAAAACCTAACTGCATTTTTCAGTAATTTGTGCTGAATGTAATTGGTAGATTACCTTTTGAAAACACAGATAACACTGATAAAGACACACAGTTTTATGTCTAATAGTTCTCTCCTTTATTGAGTAAGAGTCAATGAATATGTAATAACTTACATAAAGTACCTACTTGAAAAAATGTGTTCCATAAGTCCTCATGATAAATACATCATAATTATTACATTTTAGATTATTTTTTCACTTTACCTGATAGTTGACATGAGCACAGAAGCTACTGGAAGTTTCAATGACTTGATCATTAGGCTCCATGTTGGTTACACAAACAGCTAACAAAATAACAGCTCACATGTGCAGTACCTCATATACGTGATTGTGCTACATTCCAGTATTATTAAGCTTGCCGTGGTGTGTGACACAGCTAGTGGTCATTACAGTAATAAAACTGACAGTCCTGATTGATCTTCAGCTCAGAAATTTCAGCTTTTCTAACCACATGCTTGGCTTAGTGTAGTTGATTTCCAACCATATTTGGCACCACCTAGAGTATACATAAAGCTTATTAAATGCCACAGAAATAGTGTGTAGAATTTCATACATCATTTCTATGCAAGTGAGATGAACCACTCAGTCACAGAATATAGTTCTTCTAAGGTTCTGCACATTCAGATAACATCTGGAACTTTGGTCCAAATATTTTTCTTTGTATTTGTCATCCTGTTTTCTTGATGTAGTAATTAATGATGATCTCTCTGTTGTGTAGAGTGCTTGTGTAGGAATAACTGTGTATTTGTGACAAAGTTTGGCTTTATTGGACAGTGATTTCTTGTTGTCCATATTTCAGATAATTGTGAAGGCTTTACACATTTTTTCTGTGGGTTTTTTGTTAGCTACTTTTTTATTGCTAGTGTTTCCAGTTATTTCTCCTAGATACTTGAAGGTTTGAACTTGTGCGATGAACTCACATTCACGATCAGCATGGTTGAAATCCCCATCTGCTCACCTATGGTTAGGTTTTTCCAAGGCTTCCCTGAATCAATGAAGGCAAGTTATGAGCCTCCCAACAATGCTATCCATGGTACCTTAAAGAGTTTTATGAGCCGCATGATCAGTGATGGATATTTACACCACCAGTTTTCTTGCTTTACATGATCACCAAATGATCATCTCATTATGGTTAGTCCAGATAAATCAGTCAGTTTTCCTATGTGAAAGAACTGGCCTGGGAGGTAACATATATATTCTCCATGCTCTCTGCATTATTGACTTCCGTGGAGTAACTATAACTTGATAATCATTTTGGTGATACATGGTCAACAAGCTAGCTGGAAGTGTAAATGTGGCTCACGAAAACTAACAAAAGTTTGCAAGTTGATGTCCACTATTTGAAGGTTTAATGTGTGGTGTAATGGCTTCTGCTGTTATCATAGTGAAAAGCTTGTGGATGGAGGTACATAGAGGTACATCATGGTGAAGAGAGGAATAAAAATCATGCCATTGATGTTTCTGTTGTATGACAGGCTTTACAGTGACAAAGCTTTGGTTTTAGAACTGAATTTATAATGTAAACAAAGTAAAGAGATGGGAATTAGCCATAAAATGAAAGATTGTTTCCATATAAAGATATTGAGAAAATTTCACAGGTTACTGTATATGTAAAAAAACTTTTTTAATATCCAATCTGCAAATAAGTGGGACAAAATTTTATCAAAGTAACATGGAACAAAAGCTGAGGTCAAACGAAAAATCGTCAAATGCATCATTACATATGTGATGTTCTGTTGCTTTGCAGTACTTAATGAAACTTGATTGGCTAAGTATTTGTAATGCACAGGACTGAGAAAGTAGTTATTGCCAGCATCCACAAGATTTGTTTCACAAGTATTTTGTTTGTATAATACAACATTTGAGAATTACTGTATGCACAATGTGCAGTACTTAGTGCTACAATGTTCTCTAAATCCACTATGAGTGTATACTGATGAGGTAAATGTCTTTATTGGCATCTGTTTTAAATTGTTGATAGTAATACTTTGTCTTATGACCAATCTGTCTGTTTCTCTTTGTTTACTATATTCACTGTAGTTTTATCCGGGCCAATACACACATTACAATAGAATCAGCGACTTTGCTTCCCATGGTATGCTAGCTTGTTAAGCTACAGAGCTGTACAATCATTCTTCCAGTGCACCATTTGTGAATGGAAGGGAAGGGAGGGCCTGTCACAGTAAGTAGTGTGATCACCAGTGAAGTCATTCGTGTACCATTTCATATCCGTATATCTGCAGGTATGCGAGCGTCAAGCCACATCAAGTAATGAAAGTAAAAGTACTCATACTGTTTTTTAAACACTGTGTTCGTCAGCTTTGAAATATGTTCTAAACCATACATTTGCATCAGCTAATGACAAATATATTTTGTAGTTTCTTCTTTGTGCTTAATTTAATTTGTAACATTGTTGCAGAGTTTGACTCTCCAAAGTGCAGCTGTAGACCACAGAATTGCAGCCCTCAGTTCTGGACAGGGGCAATCATTCCTTGCCAGACAACGGCAAGCTAGCGGTCGGGGTGTTGTGCACAGCCTGGAGTCTCGCTGACTTTGAGCCATGCCATGGCAAAAATAGGGTTGTGGTGGTCCTGAATGTAAAATAGTCAGAGTAACTTATGGACAAGCTGTAGAAATTATGAAGTTGTTAACCTGCTTCTGAAGCAACTTGTTTTCTTTTAAAATATCGTCCTTCATTCTTGACTATTTATTTAATAAGAATCTAAAGCAGACTAGATTTGTTACAGAGATACATGTCCAAAATTCAACTTTTCTATCTTTATGGACAAAGCTTATAAAATTTCTTTAAGTCTTACCAGAAATTGGGATTATTTATGCTGATGTGATTCCTGTTATTTTTTGTTATAGTTTTAAATCTGAAGTCATATTGTATTCCAAAGAGATTCGTGTTAATACCTTATGAGCATTGTTTGCCTTCTAAGGACCAACTTTATACTGATGGTTTCTTTTTACTCTGTGATAAAAGGTTTGGTTATTGTGTTCATGAAATTTATAAGGAACAAGTCATATATAAGTGAAAAATTGATTATTTTGATAATGTACAAAATGTTTTATGAATTTGTAATGTGTATTTTAATAGCCTAGTCACTCCACAAAAAGTGGAGAGTGTGACTTATAATGGAAGGCTGTTACTTCCGGTGTGCTTTGCTTTTTATACTTAATTGCTGATTTCACAAAATGTGGAAAAGGTGACTTAACATTGGATGAATGTCACTGACAAGACACCATGTTTTTTTATACTTAATAACGTTACTCTCAAAGGCCAGTTTTTTAACAGACATGCTCCTTCATACAGTGCTGAAGATGTGAAGAACATGTACCCTGGCGTGTGGTTTCCTTGTGTGTGTGTGTGTGTGTGTGTGTGTGTGTGTGTGTGAGAGAGAGAGAGAGAGAGAGAGGGGGGGGGGGGGGCGCTTCTTTTCATGTAGTTCTTGGACAATCATTTTAATGCGGGGAATTTGTGCTAACCTATTGAAGTTGGGGGATTGAATAAAACAGTGTGAATCATAAGTTGTGAAAATGTGAACATTGATGTCTCTTCTCAGAGGTTTCTGAAGAAGGAAAAGTTGATATAAAGGTTTACTTGTTGTTATATGTACTATAGTGTGGTAGTACTGTGTAGGGATGGAAGTTCATGCGAGGCATGTAGTAATCTTAGAAAATGGGAGTAAAGAGAAGTACACATACACCAAGAATAAGCAATACCAAATACATTGGAAAGTACAATAAGGGGGCCAATAAATATTTAACACCATGGGAGACCTATAAACAAATTTTGAAGAAGTTGGTCAAAATGCTAGGTTTAGTTGATGTAAAGAAATATAGCTTGTAGAAAGATATAAACATTATCTGAGATGCCATATTGGTATGGCAATAGGAAAATATATGGTATGAAATAGAATTTTACCAGTCTTATTATGAGAACAACGAGTCTACCCCTCTTTTCACCTTCAAAGGAAAATGGTATAGGCCTACACTTGATAATTCCACCCTTCCCCTGTCTTTATTTCTGAAGCCATACACATGTTGTTTTACTTTGTCTTTTAATTTGTTGTTTGATTGCATATAATGCACTCAAATTTTTCTGGTGTCGTATCACATCATGGCTGTTGTGAGATAATTTTAACTTGATAGAGATGCACCAATGATTTACATATGTTATGATTAACTGATGTTGCCGTTCTTCGTACATTCTCTTGTATGAAGTATTTAAAGTACTGAGGATGATTTTCTGTACAATATCTGACAAAATCCGATCAAAATATGATTTACAGTTAAAGAGTGAACCATATTATCTGATTTATTTTATGTAGATTCATTCATGTATCTCCATTGTTCAATATGATGAAGGAATTGCTTACGGCTTTGATTAAAGAACAGTGCTGGCATTTGTGTGAAGGAGCCATTTAGAGAAACTGGCTGTTGATACAAGGTAGAAAGTATGATCCGTTTCTGTGTATTCTGTAGACTCTCTCTGTTACTCCAGCTGTTGTGTTGTTTTGCAGACTTAATTACTGGATGTAGGCTGCTTTAAAATGTTTCGCATTTAAAAAATAATTTTTGCTTGATTGCAGTAGACATAGTGCTGCCTGTTTTTGAAGAAAATTGGTGATCTATTTTTGACAGTGTGTATCACTTTTTAAGTACATTTTAATTTTTAAAACTGACAATATCATTGCAAAATTTGCATTGTTGAGTTGATTTATTTTTTTATGATTTTTCTTGTATTCATTATGTCAAGAAGGAGCCCAGAGTGATTTTAAAGAAATTTTAAAACAATATTGACATTATACATTCCTTGAACTCTGCTGTTAAATCTGATAGTAGAGGTGGGAAATGTGGCAATGTGGTGTTTTACTAAACAGTGTCTCATGGCACGGAATTGTTCCACACTTTGGAATGCACACAGTCTTTCACAGTGTCAGATAAAAATTCTTTGTAGAGATCAGCGATCATTATAGGTGTTCAGTCCAAATTGCAGTTTACTTAATTACCTAGTAAATAATGTATTTGAGTTAACACCCATCATCAAAATCTGTAATAACAAAGAGCAAATTAAAATATTGGGCATATACCTAATCACAATATAATGACTACATATTTGAAAAGTTATACTTAACTAGAAATAAGTAAAATAGATATGGTACAATGGATCATATCACGATTATTGTGGTGTGTTTAAGTAGGGGAACCTAAGGTGGTTTGGCCCACTTTTTAAAATGCATGTTGTAACCCCCTGAATATTTACAGTACCTACATGGTTTATAAAAAGTGTTCTCCATCTTGTAAAAATAACTTTAGATCAGTTTTGTCTAATGGCTGAAATATGGGTCAAAGCTCCCTGACTATGGGAGGCCTCCCCGATGGTAAATGTATTAATTATGTCACGCAAAACAGTTGAGTATAAAACATACCTGTGTATAGTTCTAATGTACATCCATTGCTGAAAATGTGACAGGAAACATTATCTTAGAGGCACTATGATGCATTCCCCAAGTTAAAACTGGGTTGGGTAATTTTCTAGCAACTCTTAAAATAGCTACACGAGCTTCATCAATGTTAGGAAAATGAAAATAGTTTGATTTGGGTGCTACTCTTCTCAAAAACTTACTTTGCTTTCACTGCCATTTATAAATTTTAATACATAAAAGCATCCCTCTCTTTTTCTCACATCAAATTTCAAAGGAACATAGTCCTTCACTGAAGTCTGGAAATTCCTGGAAATCCTCATCATCTTCTTATGTTATGAGAGGTTGTTTCACTGTTTTTGCAACACTTTTCTTATTTCTTTTACTTAGCCTTTCAGCATACTCCTCTTCAGTGACTTTTATGATGGGTGTCAGTCAGTCATAATTCTACTGAAACATCTTTTCTACCAACTTCAGTGTTGTTTCTTGGACATGCTCTTGGCAATGGTCTGACTCCCTATAGAGATACGTAGACTATTTTCTCAGTAATATGACGAGGTTTCTGCAGCAGTCTGGCTACATTTCCCGTGAGTTTCAAGAAAAGTTTTAGATACAGAAACTGCTGTGTGGCCTTGCAAAGGTGTAAACATAACTGCATTATTCTCTATGGAAGTGGATGCTACTGCAGTGTCTTCCATAGAAGTAGATGGTCCTCCGTAGAAGTGGCTGGTGTCGGAAGCCCCTTGTAGAAGTGAATGCATTTGCATGAACATCCTTACAAGTTAATGTGGCTGCTACCTTTTCTGTAGAAGGGGAGTCTGCATCCACATATGATCTATCTATAACATATGACTCTAAAAAAATCATCCTCAGTAAAAATGTTGGTGTTAAATGGCCAAATACTAGTGCAGGCGAAACGTTTGTGGATATTAACTGTGTTAAATGCATGAGGAAACTCCATTCCAAACAAGATGAGTGAGCATATAGTCATCAACCACTTTATTATAAAAGATCTTAAAATGACCGAATATAGTCCTAGGGGGTGCAATCTGGGATTAGTACAAGGTGGTAGAGTCAGTAGTGTTATTCCATTATCTTTGACAATCATTAGAACTTTCGGAATGATGTGTGAGGCATCATTGTCAAGTGTAATTACTGTTGGTTGACCAATGGATGTTTTAGAGCATTTGATGAAGTGAGTAAGAAAATTCTTAAAATTCATGCCAGTCATCCACCCTCTGTCATGACAGCAGAACTCTGATCCTGGAGGAACACCAACTTTGTTGTTAAAAGTGGGTGCTCTTCCAGTGCTTGTAGGTTGTGGAGTTCACAGAGATAATTTCTTGTTCCATAGCATGAAACCAAGGAGACAATCATAACTTGTTGCTTTTTAATATTTTGATTGTCTGGGTAGCAGAAATTGTGAGTAGCTTGGTGAAGGACAGCAGCAAATTCATAAACAAAATTTCTAGCTTGAATTGTTATTAAACAATAATTTAACTTACTGGCCTGAATCACATAATTTATCAGGTCAGCTTCCTGGCTCATTGCAAATATTTGATTAGATACATGGTTTGCTGTAATGGTAGTTTCCTTGCACATCTTACTTTCTCAGCATATCTTTCCAATGTTTTTCTGTCCATATTGAAATCTTTTGCAGCCTTTCTGATACTTTCACTATTTTCAGTACCTGCATAATTGCATCTTTTATTCTTTCAGAGAATCTCTCTTACTGGCATTTTTGTTAGCATTCCATATAAAGAACATGCTGAAGAAAAGAAACAGAATATCATTAAAAGCGCAGTAAAATGAAACTGATAGTTGGGTACACAAGCCTGACATAAGATCTCAACAAAACTGCAGTATAAGCAATAAAAATTTTGAAATATTTACAAAATTATTATATAAGACTAAAGAGAAATAACTGATAAATAAATTTCATTTAATTCCATCCTGATTAAAATATTAGTTTGACTTACCTAGAGCCTTTCAAGTGAAATGAGAAATATTCAGTTTGTTCACAGTAAACAAATAAACATTAGCTGTTGCTGTACTATTTCACAAAATCACTTCTCTTTGCATATGATTATTTTCGAAGGTAATTTACCACTAGACAGCACCACATTTCTCTGCTCCAAAGATGATAAAACCCCGAATGGTCAAACCTCCCTACCTTACCCTACTAATCCTGACAACATACGTTGAATTTCTTCTGTTATGTGAGACCTTTCTTATATGTGATCATTATACTGCGATTAGGTGTATATTGCTCATTGTAACTTGCACTTTAACACATATTCTGATGATGACATTAGCAGAAATACATTAGTTGTACAAGGGAATTCAGTAAATTGCACTCTAGCCTGAGTACTGATTATAAGTAAATATACAGTTTAATTTGTGTAGTTGTTTTCAGTAGGTATATCATATCACTGTTTATAGAACATTCCATTGAGAGCCTCCCCTTCAGGCTACTACTTTTACAATCAAAGGACGTGATCTGTATCTTTGTAATCATCTTCTGCCTTATGTTGGTTTTGATGTATTTTGACTTATCCACTGCCTTAGTTTGTAATTGTGTCCAGACATCTTGATTTAGAATTTTTGAGCTTTTCCAAAATGGCTTTAGTCAGTTGCCAGGATAACTCCTTCAACAGGCCACAGTCAATTTCTTCCTTCTTCTTCTTCTTCTTCTTCTTCTTCATTTTTCTTCCAATCAAGATAATGCTCCTTTTCTAATGATGTGTAGCTGCTTTACATTTTAATCAAGGAAAGACAGCTCTTAGTGATCTTCATCCTTCATACATTTTGATTTATTTATTTGTCTATTTTGTTTCTTTTTATGGGATGAGGTCAGGCAGTTGTAGTACCTTCAGTTCTTTTCAGTTATATGTTAGTAAGGTTGGAGTGGGGACAAGACAGTTTCCAGAGAAAAATATTTGGGAGATTTCCAGTTTCAGCATTTGGGATTGGTTATTATACAATTTATTTTTGAAACCTTTCACAGACAGTGCACTAACTAACTGATTTATACAAGTATGATTCATGATGTGCATTCACAGCTTCACTTCTGAAAGTGCCTCTCTCTTACTTTCACCAAACAAGATGGTACAGTGTTAAGACACTGACTCACATTTGGGAAGATGATGGTTCAAATCCTCATCTTGCTATCCAGATCTGGAGTGTTGGTTTACTTAAATTGCTTAAGGCAAATGCCATCATTAATCCCCAACTCAAGCTTTGCTCCATTTGTAATGCTCTTGGTGTAAACAGGGTGTTAACCCTTAATTTTCCTCACTGCCTTCTTTCACCCACTTTTCAGACATCACAGAAGCTCTCCTGCACACTTTGCTGGACTAGTTCACCCAAAAGAAAGGATACTGTGGAAAAGTGGCTTACCCACAGCACAGGGGATTTCATCCAGAATGATCATTCACTTTGCAGTGGAGTGTGCACTGTTTTCAAACATTGTGGCAGGACAAAACTATGTGCTGGATCAATTGTTGAATCTGGAATTCTTTCAGTTTTGTGGTAATGGAAATGAAAGGTTCATTGTGAATATACTGTCCTCACCAAAAATATTTTGGCATAGTGTGGTACAGGTGTCTGTTTTTCCATGTGTAAAGGAGGTAGGTCAATAACTTAAACAACATTTAGTGGTATGAAACTTTCTGGCAGATCAAAACTGTATGCTGGACTGAGACTCGAACTCGGGACCTTTGCCTATCGTGGGCAATTGCTGTACCATCTAAGCTACCCAATCACGACTCACGACCTGTCCTCACAGCTCTAATTTCACCAGTACCTCCTCCCATTAGTGGTATCTTTGGATCATAGATGAGATTATTCTCACCATTTGTGTATTGTTCTGGTTCCAAATCAGTTGTCACTGTAAGTTTTGTGCAACAGCTGAAAGTTGCTAGCTTCACACCTATCCCTCCTCAAACCAAAAGTTGCCGACAGTGTTTTGTTACTTTGCTTCATTGTTCTCATAGAGCGACTCGAGAACAATTACTACTTCTCCTCTGGTGAAGCTTTGCTGGAACAGAAAAAAATCTGTCACTGTGCACAATCACTCAGAAGTAGTGACTAAAAAACAAAAATCATTCTGGGAACTTTCTCTACTTACCATGTATTGTGGCTTGTTTTTGTTGTGCAATATCCTGCTTTTTTTTGTATTTGATTCAAGATACTTATTGTATTATTGTAATATATTAAATTTGAGATTTTTCTACCTAATATTTTGTAGGCTGAGAGCTGGTAATTATACTGACCATAGTCCTATTACAGAGGATTTTCAGTTGGTGAAATCCCACAGCCTTTAAATATTTATCAAGTCCTATTAACGACCAACAGCTGCTGTGATGAATCACTTTATTTTTTCTGAAGAGATTCAGTGCAGCAGTTCGTGTTTGGTCAATATGACTTCCAGTACATTACAATATCTATAATCAAGTAACTGTTTGTGTTTGAAACCAAGTGACTTCCCCATCTCTGAGGACTCTGAATTGCAAAGCATGTTATTTCTGTCAAGAAATTCATCGCAGTGGGACGCCAAGGATGATATATAGTTGTCAATATTGGCGACACTCTTGCAGCCAATATTTCTGGGTATTACCTATAAATTGTACTGTAATAATTTCTTACATGAAATATGACTCAATATTTTAGGGTCTCTCCTTCATAAATTCCATATTGTGCATCAGTACTCTATAGAGTTGCAATTGCTGCAGCTAATTACAAACAGAATGTGCTTCCATGCTTATTTAATTATTACATAAAGTGTTTTCCTTGCCTGTCGCCACTGTACATCAGACCTCTAGGGACAGATTGGTCAAACTTTGTGGATATTTAATCTTTTCATTGGTTTTTCTTTTGTTCCTTTTAAATAGGATTAAAGCAAAATATTACATAGTTTTTAGTGGTTGGAAGATTGTGGTTTCTGTCATCACAATAAAATGCTCTTGGTTTCATTTCCTTTTGAAGGACTGTTGCAAAATGGCCATCCCATGGCCACTTTGAGCATATGAGATAACTTACACCACCAGATACTGTTTCCTTTTAGGAGTTAACAGAGTTCAAGCAAGTCATATATTAATGAAATCCCTCAGACCACATGTCATAACACCCTTTCCCCTCCTTTCAGCTATCATGATTGTATCATGATTGTCTTCAGTCCATATTTTAGTCAAGTCACACAGGGTGATAAAAAATTTCTACTGAATGTTAGCTGCTTAACAGTTGTGAGAACATCCCGGGACCCCAGCAACTTTCTGACAAGCAATTTATGTAAAACTCATACTTGCAGGTAGCTTTTCTCCTCCTTTGAACATCAACAACACCAATATCCATTGATAATAAAAGTACTGATTCTTTTTATGAGACCATTTGGCTATGTTTAAAAACTTGTCTTGTTTCAGTGAAATAATCTGAAGATCTACATTCCATATTACTGAGTACTTTGTCATCAGTGAAGCATACAGTTGTTGGAAATTGGGATTTTATTATATGTTCCATATACACTAGATTTCTTGCAACCATCAATTGAATAACAGGTAAAGATGTGAAATACCTATTAAAAAACATATGGATTTCATTACTGATTGTTCTGATAGCCTCGAAACAGTGAAACCTCAATATCTATGACTTTGCCCTATTCAGTTCCTTCAGGAAATGATTCTTTTTGTTGATACACTTCAAGTTCAAGGACAAGACTAAAAGGAAGTGGAAAAACAAAATTATTAAGTGCTTGTGGATATGATTTTCCCCTGACAAATTGCTTCACTGGACAAACCCCTGTATAAATGGGATCATCTGTCATGAATAAAACAATACAGCACCCCCTAGGCAGATTCACATATCCCTCTCATTATCTTCCGCATTATAGGTCTGAACTTCCACAACCTGTCTTCCTTTATCTGCTGACAGGTAACAAACAGGATTATCATTGTCCACCTTCAGATGGTTTATAACATGAAAATATTTTATTTGCAAATTTTATGTGTAAGTGCAGAAACTTTTGTTGTTTTCGCCCAATAATTTGTAATTCGGGAATACTGCAGATAAGACACAAGTACATTTACCCTTAAAAGTGTTCATATTTCCTTTGAGAGTATATGTAGTGGCCTTCACATTTAATGAATATGCTTCATAGTTATTAATACAGTCATTATCATAACAAAATCTGCATCATAATATTGGCAGAGGTAGTCATAAGCCTTCTATCATTCTCAAGCATGTAAAGCATCTGGCTTACTTGGCAAAGCAGTAGCCAAGGCATTAAATCTGAAATTAGTAATGATACTATATGATGACAAGCTAGTGTTTCTTGAAATCTATATTTTCTCATTCATTTCATTGATTATGTTAGTAATGTACTGTTGCCTTTCATTTTAATAAGATTACAGGAAAATATTTTATGTTGATAACATAAATTAGTTGCATAAAGAAAAAGTGGTCATTGACACATCCAAAATCTTTGTTATATTAATGATGTCATAAATGCTGTGAGAAATATGGATGAAGCAGAAAGACAAAGGTGCACAGTCAAACTTTAATAATGTAGAAGTTATACCACATAGCCTTTATAAAAATTATATTTAATATAATAGGAATTCATTTTGTGTAGAATACTTGAACTTGTGATTTGCCTTTACTTTAACAGTATTTTTTTGGTTTTGTATTTGCAGCAAATTATTGTAATTATTTGTTGTTATAATAGAAACATAAATTGTGGAGAAATGTCAGAAAATACTGGTTTAAATAACCATTTATGACTGTCTTATGCAAGACTTGGTTTCTTGTTATACTTGAGTGAAGGTTTTTTGAACTGAAACACAGTTTTCAACATTAATAGCTGTATATTGTCTTATATTAATTTATTTATTTCTTATACTGTATCAGAAAATGTTAATAATTAGGGAGTTTATGGCCTGAAAACCTGTCTGTAAAAACAGGTTTATGCCCCGTCCTTGTTGTTGCATGTTGTAAATTACAAGTACTTAAATTATTTACTTGTTATGGAATGACTATTGCAAATAAAATGCCACTATTTTTTGAACCAAATTGTTAGTTATTTCCAGAAAAATGTCAGTAATATTACCAGATTACCCATTTAAATTAATTTGTATGATTTAATTTGTGCTGTAATTTTTTGCATCCCAGTGACTTATAAATATGAATGTCAGTGACAAGTTTCCAAGCTCATTGAAGGAGTGCTACTTGTGTCTGCCTAGCAGCCCAGGAAAAATCTTGGCTTGTCTCCAATTTTGATGCCACTTACTTCGTTAGGTACATTTAATTTGGTTTTGGAATTTATTGTTTCTGACTTGAAACTTCTTCATACTGGTATTAGCTTCAGAATAGGCCAACATATGATAGATGGTTCATTCATTTCACCAAACAGTTACACATACAGTATTTTCACATATAGGTGACAATCCACATTTCGCAGAAAATGAGTAAAACGACTCTATCTCTAGCTACACTTTCCCATCATTAGATAAAATTATGATAGAATTTTATAAGGGAGGACTACAGATCGGAAGCCAAAAACTAAATAAATGAAACTAAGAAAAGAAGTGGCAAAATTAACCATGACAATCACAGAATCATATCAAGGAAATTATTTATATCATGTTAATGGCTTTTAGACAACTTATTGTCAGTTTTCCATACCTATGAAAATGCAGTAACTCCCATAATTTCTGAAGTGTGAAAATTTGGATTACTTTCCATTGAAACCATTATAGAAACTTCATGTAATGACAAATAAAACTTCGTACATTGCTCAGGAAGTGAACATGAAATGTGTACACTGGGCATAGAAATCCACTATGGAGGAAATTAAAAAGTCAAAGAAGTTCGAAGAATATTGCAGTTATTAGAAGTGACAATTTTAGCAATAAATGTGTACTATGAGGAAAGTACTTTTTTTATTAGCTTTACTGCTTTGTGGGAACTGTAGCAAATACTTTCAGCATGAATTTCCTGTTCTGAAACATAAAATGAATTGCATTTAAAGTCACATTGTTCCATAATATAAATTAAACGTTTATCTGACCTAGTATATTATAAAAGCCACGAAATGCTGATTGTACTAGAAAACAAAGTTCATTGGTGGTATTTGCTTTTGTGTTCTCGAAACCATGGTCATCAATACAATTATTGAAAATCATACAGTGACATCCGTAAAAACTTCCATATCCAGACGCACAATCTTGAATATTGTTGTGGTGTGAAATAAATTTCCCAACAATGGTAAAAATAAAATCTCAAATCTGTTGTTTAAATCGAGCTCACTACCGCACTGATGGTATATTCCAGTTCTGAAAATAGTAGAACTGTTAAAGATGAAACAGAGGCTTGAAGTTCCTTGTCTGTTCCAGTTCTCAGTTCTTTGTATTATATGCCATGTGTCCAGTTGTCATACCCAGTAAACAAAACTGTACAGATAATTCAAGGTCCACTACACCAGTTACAGTGACAAGAGGCAATAGTGACATATTACTGGTTAGTTGTCAATGTTCATATCTAGGTGACCGTAGAAGATGATAAAACGCTGAAGAGGCTGGATGTAAGTTACAGTAAAATTCCACATGTGAAACCAACAACAAAGCCATTGGTTTTGTCCATCCAGCTGCAAAGATGAAACAAAGTTACTCTTGCTGATCTGCATATGCATACATTCTCTCCTGCTCTGATAAAATGACCTCTCTGTATGTGGTATTTGTGATACACTGCACACAATAAAATAAATATTAATTAACCTTTTTCTGCATACCTTGATGGGAGCACAGCCTTAATTGAAATGACATTTGCTCAATATGATCTGATTGTAGGACAAATGTAGTATATATTTCAAATTTTGTGTACTGTTAAAACCCCCTACTGAAATAATAGGGAGAAGCCATAAATGTGTCACAGAGTAGATTGTTCATCCTGTATTTTATGTTACCACTCACTCACATACATTATTAACAGACATTTCACCAAGGGCTGTCTGATACAGGCCAGGAATATTTTTTTAGTAATACATCATGTTCGCTCACAGTATTTTATTTCCTGTTTTAGTCAAAGCATTTTGGAGTTACAGATCCATTTTCAAAGACTACACTGATGTTGTTTGGGCATTACATTTCCTTCAGTTTATAACCAAGCAGTAAATGAACAACATAGTAGTTAGTTTTACATGAAAACCTTCTCAAGTGAGCTAAATGAAATAAATAAAGTATCAATGCAATTTTGTCAAATACAGACATGGTTGGAGACTGTGGGTGTTATATGAAATAAATTGTTGATAGTTTACAGCAACCAGTCACAAATTGGTTTTAGATTACTTTACTCAAAAGTATTATTAATGGGTACCTTCATTTGGCCATGAACTGTTAATCTTCTGTGTCGGTGAAAAACTTCTACACTTGCACTTACTCCAAATAATGTAAGATGTTATGGCTGTACTATGTTAATCAAATGACAGACTTGAATTTCGATTATAGTCTGTGGTAAAAAAGCAATGGCCAGGTAATTATTCTTTACACAATAGATAGGTAAAATAGATCAAAGTAGGGTCGGTTAATACTGTGACTGCTGGCCACCTAAATCTTGTGCTTTCTTACAATGCCAGCCATGTTTATGGTTGTTTTAGAAACTACATATCCCTTGCAATACAATGAAGACCAATTGAGCCTGTCAATATATGTGATTTTATGTTTAAAAGTGGAAGGAATCGCACTCTGTCAAATGACCAGATTAGCAGTATACCGAAATTTTCATATTCTGTCAGTTGATGGGAGTGACAGTCAAAGTGTTTAAAATCAAATTTACATTCTGCATGTACTGCACATGATTTGGCATGCCTGTTACTTTTTACAGGCTGTATGCGCTACAGATTGGCAACCTTCCTCACAGCAATTGTGTTAAAGTGGCATAACCTCGAAGGCGTTACAATCATGATTGCTATCTAGACTGCAGCTGGTAAATCGACTGCCACCAGAAGTTGCTGGCCCCACAGGCCTGTTTACCACCGCAGACCACATAATTGCAAATAGTTCCTCTAGTATATCCACATGGCCTGGGTATTTGGGGTGGTACAAAGCCATTCTGATGCAACTTCTGTTGAACTCTCAGTCAGGCACCAACTGCATCCACAGTTCTTTAATCAGAGTCTCAACCAGAACCTTTGCTACATACAACGCCATGCCGCACCAGCTACTGCTGACCAAGGGAGCCGCCACTGTCTACCTTCACCATCAACCATGCTAGGTCTCCGCACTGGAGATAACCAGAAACTTGGTTATGACTGTTGACCTTCACTATGTCATTCTCTTTTACTTTCAAGTGAATATTAAACTTTCACCGTTTCATCATTACAGTCATCAGCTTTAAGTTCAGACTTGTGTAAATTCAGTACAAATCACAAACTGTCACCAACTGTTGTAGTGAATAACTGGTCTCCAAAGGAGTAGTAATTTGGTTTGTGTAATTTTCAGTAAAACTGCTCTACATTATTTACCTGGGCTGTGTTCTCATTGTACCTCAACTGTTGCAAGACTTAGTGAGCGACAATTAGGAAATTCTCTGTGCACTATTTTGATGAATGCTTTATACCGTAGGTAGACTATATCAGCGTACATCTGAATTCTAAGTCACAAAGGCCTTGACAATGAAGTTTTGCTCCACAATGTCAAACCCTTCAGATGTTACTACGTTACTACTCAAATTTTGCTGCTGCCCCAGAATATGCAACAGGCCATGCTCACAGTGGTGGACAAGATGGTGGCCATCATCACATCCAACCTTGAAGCTGTCCAACTGGCTGTCTCGCATCGATTTACTGGTGAAGGGATTCAGAGGGCACTGCCGCCATTTCAGGTGTCCAATCAGAAGATTGGTCAAGGGCTACATGAACTACATGACCAGAATGGAGCAACATTTCCTGTTCCATGGTATCACTGGTGACACCCAGTAGCACACGTTCTTCTTGGCCCATGCAGGCCTTGAAGTTTATCATTTACTACAGCAACTCAACCTTGAAATGGAGCCCCATGTCCTCCTGTATGAACACTTAGATACTTGTTTACTAAAATATTTGTCTCTTAAGTGCATGTTGTGATTGTCCACTGGAAGTTTTTTAGCTGCTACGAGCTTGGTGGACAATCTTACAGAGAGTGGTTAGCCGAATTGCAGGGTTTACCCCATGGCTGTCAGTTCCAGAGTACTAACCCTCAACATAAACAGTACTACACAACTTCCCTTCTCAGAGACACGATTCTCGAACATTCACCAGATGAAGGACTTTGTAATGATCTCATCAAATTGAAGTATCCCACTTTAGAAACGTGCCTCCCCACCATTAGGTCTTTTGAACAGTGTCTCTGGTCATCA
This sequence comes from Schistocerca cancellata, assembly GCF_023864275.1. NCBI lineage: Eukaryota > Metazoa > Arthropoda > Insecta > Orthoptera > Acrididae > Schistocerca > Schistocerca cancellata. The sequence goes on from NC_064629.1 coordinate 660,479,383, forward strand.
GCAACATCACATAACCTGTAGCAGGTGTTAGCAGTCTGCCCAGCTTTCCACCCTCAGTCCTAGCCACGGTCATCACAGCATTCTAATTCATCTGTGGCTGGCAAGCCCTTGACCAATGTGTGTCACTCGCAACAGTTACCCTCATGCAGCAATTGTTTATCTCACACCCACAGCAACAGTGTTATTATCACTGGGCTAAATGTTCTTCCTATGGCAAGACAGGACATAAGGCAGAAGTTTGTCAGTCTTCTCTCAAGATGAATGTAGATTACACATGCATGGACTCCACTTCCTCTGCAAATGAGGTGGTGTCCGAGTCCTAAGCTCCAGCTGTTTTACATGTCCGTGCTGTGCTTCCCATACCTAATAGACTCTTAATACTCATGGTGGAAGTCATCACAGCCCCTGTGGAGTTTCAGACTGATACAGGTTCAGAGGGACTTATTGCCATTTGGACTCACCTCACTACAGAAATTCTTCAGACACCTGTGTAGTTACAGCAACAGTACTACTGAAGGCAAAGGACAATTCATGGCATGCATTCAGTATCATTCTACTGTTTTCATGGGATGCATCTTGGTGGTAAACACCAAAAGAGCCACCAACATCCTTGGCTTGGACCTTCTTAGTGCTTTGGGCTTGAAAGACATGACTCTCCACCAGCAGCTTTCAGCTGTCAGGGGCTAGCTCCTACTTAAGTGACATACACTTCAAGTGCAAGGTGCAAGTCAGTTTTTTCTCATCCTACTACTGGTATCACTAGTTTTTAGGCTCATGTCACCCTTCTCCCAACAACCACTCCCTGCTTTTTGAAAGCATGAAATGTTTCATTTGCTCTCAGGGATAAGCTTCAGTTGGAACTATTCTCACCACAGTCACCAGCAATCAGCGGGCTACTCCAATAGTTATTGTGGAAAAGCTGAAAAGGTCACTTTGAATCTCAGGGCCTAAATCAGTGTACAGATCATCAATGACACTGACTTGATTACAAAAGTGGATGACATCATGGTGTGACTCACAGGAAGCAAGACTTTTGCCAAGATTGATTTGTGGGATGCTTACCTTCAGCTCCCTCTTGACAAGCCATCATGGAGCATTCTGTTCATTAACACTCTGTTTGGGCTGTTCTAAACAGGCCTCAATTTTGCATTGCCAGTGCTCCAGCTGTTTTTCAGTAGTACTTGGAACAGCTAACACGGAATGTACCCAGCGTGTTCTAGTCACTGGTAAAAATTCTCAGGAGCTAGCGACCAACCTTGATACCCTTTTTGTCATTCTTCAACAAGCCAGTCCCAAACGTAGCATAGACAAATGCCTTTTTTCCCTCAGGTCGAATATCTTGATTATGTTCCCAGAACTTCAGGAATACAACCAACACCACAATATATTAAAGCTGCCCAGCAATTTCCAGTCTCAAAGGACATTAAGGAGTTACAATCTGTGCTCATCCAACTTAATTATTATCAAAAGTTCATCCCACATGCCACAGCCATAGCAGAACCACTCGATCAGTTGTTACGCAAAAATGTGAAGTGCTATTGGACTTAAGCCTTCCTGAAATCTCAGGCAAGCCCTGCCCCATTCAACATGCATTGTGGCGAATGAAATAGCAAAACATTTAATTGTAGCAGCTGATGCTTCTGATTTGTGAAGTGTTATCTCTCACAGTAGATGGTGCGGAATGTCTTACTATGTTCATATCCAAAACTCCAACACAGGCACAACTCAACTATAGTCAAATAGAAAAGGAAGCCTGGGCTGTTGAGTTTGCACTCAATAAACTCTACAAATGTGTGTACAGCCAACGTTTCACATTACTGACTGACCCCAAAACACTTTTACTGTTATTAACTGCAGGCTCCAACATTCTGACCAAATTGGCGTGTTGCCTGCAGAAGCGGTCATTGTTTTTGTGTAGCTACTCACATGACATCAGATACTGCTTAACAGCTCATATACCAATGCCGACATTCTTTCCTGGTTTCCATTGGGACAGGACATGCAATCTAATTTGGAACCAGAGGTCTGTTGCCACATGGAAACAGAAGCAGATGAAGCTAGCCGCCCTTTCCTCGAATGCAAAGGTCATTGCCCGTCACTACTTGCAGGACCCAGTTATGTGGGAAGTACTGTGTCTAGTGCAAAAAGAATGGCTGACAGATCAGGAAAAGTTTGGTCAGCTGGAAGTCCAAGCATTCTGCTCACAAGTTCTCCACCTTCAGTGGAGTCCTTTTGTTGCAAGGAGAAGATGGTTGCACCCGTGTAATGATCTCATCCATCTTGCAGCACATCATCTTGTCCCTCAACATCAGGACCATTGGGGGTTTATGCTCATGAAGAGGCTAGCCAGACAACATGCATATTGGTGTGGGATCGATGCAGATATTGCCAACATAGTGATGGAATGTGAGAGCTGCCAAAGCAAACAGGCAGCTCCTGTTCACAGATACTTCCCTTCCTGGATGCTTCAGTGCCCTGGCCTGGCTCCATTTAGCCTTTGCAGGCCCATTCCTAGCCTATTCTCTGTTTATTGTGGATGAAATGGGAAAGAGATTCCCCTGTATGTATCGGATGTCTTCAACATCCTTGTCACATACTGTCCAGGCTGTGGCATGCATCTTCACCATAGAAGGATTCCTGGAAACCATGGTTATTGACAATGGGCATTCGTTCACATTTTCCAAATTTACCTCGTCTGGTCTTTGGTGAGGACAGCCTGTCCCCAGTCCAGACACCAGCTCTGATCGACAATGACCTCAGCCCACCAAGGTCACCAGTTCTATGGGCGGCTATCAAAGAGGTGGCACGTTCCTCAGACATAAAGATGTATCACACCATTTCGTCATTTGAGGTTGGGGGAGAGATGCTATCTATGGGCTGTATGCCCTACCGACTGGCAACTCTTCTCACAGCTGTGATGTATCACCAGCATAACCTGGAAGGGGTTACATCAGAAGATGACAGTGCTTCAATCATGCATGCTGCCTAGACCAGGAGGTGGCAGTGTGAGTGCTGCCAGAGGTTGCTAGCCCCACAGACCTGTTCACCTCCGTGGGCCACATGAACCCAAATAGTTCCTCTACTATTCCTATGCAGTCTGCGTATTTAGGGTGGTGAAAAGCCGCTCTGGGGCAGCTTCTGTCAAGCTTTGGCATCCACAGTTTTCAGTCAGAGTCTTGTAGAACCTTCAGTATGTATGATGCAATGCTGCACCAGCCACCACCGACCTAGAGAGCCAGCAGTGTCTGCTGTCACCATCACCCATACGTGGCCTCTGCACTGGAGATATCCAAGAACTTGGTATCGACTGTTGACTCTCACTACATTATTTTGTTCCAGATCCGAATGAATATTAAACTCTGACAGTTCCATCATTACAACCTTTAGTCTAAGTTCAGGATATATAAATTCACTGCAAATCAAGAACAGTCACTAACTATTGTAGTAACTAACTTTTCTCCAAAGGAAGAGATTTTAGTTTATGCACTTTTCAATAAAAGTATTCTACATTGTTTACCTGGGCTGTGTTCTCATTGCACCTCAACCAGCACAAGACTGAGCGCTTGTAAATCAAATTACTAATCACAATTTTGCTGCTTATATTGAGAAGTATATAATTCATATATATGACTACCTTATGAAGCAATATCATTGTGTTACTTTTATTTCTACTGAGAAAGTCTGCTGTGAAGATGATGATAGAGAGTGTAGGTGGATGTGAGGGAAAGAGAGCTTAAGGAGAGGCTGGGAGTGATGGAGAAGAGAGTGTTTTATTTACATATGTGCAAGGGAGAAGGCAGTTGTATTTATTCAGGCTTGTGTCACTGTTGTATTGAGAGAGACAGTCATTACTGAACAGAGACTGGTCAATTATTTTCACTGACTATTTGTTCATTTAACATTTCTGTATATGTGACCAGCATCATCATGTTGCTTATAAAATCAGTTTTTCTCCTATTTTTACAAATGGCCTTCACCAGAGTTATGTGTTTACTATTGGGCCAGTGCCATGTTCAGTTCTTATATAGTGTAATTTCATCCTGCTCGCAGAGTACAGCTGTCATGAAAAACACAGAACACTATTCTTATTGGATGACAGGAATTGTGAAACAGGGGCTGATACCTTGTTTTGATAGAAGAGTGCAGAACCTACTCAGCGAATCAATTTGCAATGACCTCGGGGAAGATCTGATGTCCAAGACTATCAGAACAATGCAGGCCATGCTACAGGAATCCAGAACAAAATTCACCATACCCAAAAGACTCTTAGCACAGATTCCTATCGCACTCAGATTATATCCAGCAGCCAAGGTACAAGGAAACTTATCCCATAAAGCCAGTAGTGAATGGTATCAATTCACCAACCTGTCTGTTTCCTGACAAAACCATTTTAGAAACTATGGCATTTGGGAGGCCTTATATAATCATTTGTAAGAGACACCACTCACTTTGTTGCACTTCTAAAATGCAAGTGTGTCTCACCTTCTGGCCATATGGTAAGTTTTTATGTACAATTCTTATTCTCAAATGTACTATCATGGGGAACTGTCAACATTCCAATGCTCTACAGGAATCCGTGGTATCTGCTGTCTGTGAGTTTATACATCACTGTCTTACAACCAACTACTTTAGGTAAAAAGGGAAGTTTTACTAATAGACATATGGTGTAGTTGTAGTATTCTCATTCTTGCCAGTTGCCACAGACCTCTCTATGGAGGCATTTGAAGAATTACTGCTTCACTCTTTACCACTGTGCACAAAATGCTAGGTTCAGTACATACCCAGTACTTTTGAAATCTGGCTAAATAGTGAAGAAAAACTGCATACTTCCAGTACCATCTAAATCAACAGATACCAATATCCAATTCACAGTGAACATTGAAGTGAATGGTGTGCTTCCCTTCCTTGATGTGGAAGCATATAGAAAGCCTGATTGCTCCTCTACCCCAGAGTCTATAGTTAACCTACCAGTATTGTCGACAGATACCATGAAGCCATGACCCACCATAACCAAAAACAGAAGAATTGCTCCCTATGACTGTTAACTAAGAGGGTACACTGAATCAATGATGGAAGACACTTGAAGCAGGAACTGAAAAACTAAGAACTACTTTCAGATTCAATGACAACAGCAATAAAAAAATACAAAGCTTTAGGGCATCAAGAAACAAAAAGGAGGAAGAGACAGCACAAATGCCCAATACCATTTTAGCATATAACATAGATGGAGCATGGAGGGCATCACTGAAAGAGTGGGAAATGTTCTTTGGCAAGTGGACACAAAGTTTATGTACCAAAGTTTGGAAAATGAGATATGTGCATGGCTCCAGAAAGGATGCCATTGACAATCTACCCATCCCTAGAGTCATCGAAGTCAGCCATGAATGTGGATTGGTACACATTGGTGAAACATCCCATTGACACACACCTAATGCAACATTAAAGGTATACATGAAAGGTATACACCATCAGGAGCAGCAGTACACATGGCTGGAGGTATAAAACACTCTGAGTAGTATCAACTGCTACTACACACTGCAGAATCAAAATTATACACCACTGTACTGGCTTGCTCATGATTTGCCACAAGGAATTAAAAAACTGTCACTGTTTAGTCATTACTTCATTGGTGGCTTATTTTTTTGCTTTGATTTCTGTTACACCTATTTGGATGACATAGATGTCATTCTCATTTGTTGTCTATGCCCAGACACCACAACAGACACCTCAAACAAAGTATTACTGCCCTAACAGATGGGGATGTGGAGATCAAAAAGGACAAATCTAAGTTACAGACGATAGAAGTTACCTTCCTCAAGCACATAGTGCTGCAGGGATCAGACTGACCCTGGACCAAACCGACACCATAAGACAGCTTCCTCTTCCCAAGAATTATGAAGAGATGCATTGATTCTTAGCAATTTTGAACTTTTACCAGTGTCACCTGTCACAAGCAGCGGAATACAGGCACCCCTCACTATGCACTGACAGGATCCAACAAGCAACAGAGAAGGAAGACTGACTGGATTGCAAATATGAAGGATGCATACAAACTAGCTATGAGCTGTTTTGCCTACGCAATCACCCCATTGTAGATGCACAACACACAGTGACCACTGATGCAAGTGACACCATGATTGGTGCCACACTGCAACAGCTAGGGGCTGGGGAGGCACAGCCCCTTCCATTTTTCTCTAGGAAACTTACACCCTCTCAGTCCAAATGGGCAGCCTTTGACCAAGAACTTCTCACCAATTATGAAGCAGTGAGATACTTCCATAAAAGTATCAAAGGGTGACATGTTATAATGTTTACACTCCATAAACCATTTGTTGATGACATACGGTATCCATCATAGGATATCAGGCCCTGATGCTACCGACACCTGGACCTTATTGCACAGTACCCTATGGATATCTCTTACCTACACTGAGATGACAATCTCATCACTCACTACTTATTATGAATATGAGAAGCTGGTCATCAACCAGTGCAATGACATGAGTATTGCAGAATTGATGGGCAATGATGCTACAGGCTTACAAATCAAATGATGCTCTGTTCTGGGGATTTAAACACCAATCATCTGTGATGTCTCTCCTAACTCGATCTGGTCATTGGTGCCACAAACAGTGCATCGTGCAGGTTTTCACCAACTTAACAGCATCAGACTCCCAGTCCGCCTCATTACAGAGCGATTTGTGTGGCCCAACATCAAGCTGGACCGCCATACCTTGGCACAGAAGAACATACTGTGATAAGGCAATAAAGCCCAAAGACATGCAAAACCACAATTAGGTCATTTTGAAATTCCAAATGCTCACTACCACCATGAACACATCAATCTCATTGGTCCTCTCCCAGAGTCAGAAGGACTCAAGTATCTACTGTCAATGATAGACAGAGCATTTCAGTGGGTGGAAGTGGTTCTCCTCAAGGACATCATGACAAGAGTCCACTGCTTGTGCCTTTGTAGAGACATGGATAGTGCATTTTGGCATGCCAGACATGGTAACTGCAGACCAATGCTGCCAGTTTGAGGTGATACTGTTGGCAACACTGTAGCCTCTGTGGAATCAAATGTATCTGCACTACAGCCTATCATCCCCAGAGTAATGGGGTAGTTGAGCAGTGGCAGAGGGCTGTCAAAGCTGCCCTTGTGGGCCACGGCAGGTTGTGAACTGAAGCATTAACATGAGTACTACTTGGGATCTGAACCACCTTCAAGGAGGACCTACAAGCATCCCTTGCTGAGATACTATGCAGCAAATCGCTGGTGCTTTCCACTGATTTCATTCTACCCACTTAGTACCCTGAGAAATTAGACCTACCTGCACTGGCTTAGCAGATAAGTGCCCACAATGGACATATCGATGTGTCACTTCCCACTCTACACTTGGCACCAAAGGTATTCGTACACAAATTCCTGTTATGCTGTGAACACATCATGCTACAGAATGACACGGGATGGCCAGCACTGCAGCTGCCCTACACAGGGCCTACCAAAGTTCTTAAGAGAAGCAAACATTCACTTGCCATTCTGATCAATGACAAACAAATGCCTGTTTTGACTAACTGTTTGAAACCAGCATTGGTCCTCTGGGAGAACATCGTCCAAAATTCCCCAAACAGCAATGACAACTATTGGCCATTACCCAATGCATGGGCAGCCAACCCAAATGTAGCACATTCTGCTATCATTAGGCTTTACTCAGAGACTTCAACCCAGATGACATTACCATCAAACTCATTGATAACAATCTTAGCCTCAGTGCCCACAATGAGGACACTATGACACAGTACCTTGCATGCATACAATCGCTCACCCTAAAGCATACACTACCCAACAACATTGACTGTGCTTCCATATCATCCTGCCTTTCAACAGATGGCACCCTCACCATCACCTGCTTGAGGGTACTAACACAATTACCATCTACACCGCCACCACAGGCTGAGGCAGGTCCTGCCACCCATTGCCCACACTACCTTACCTTTGTCCCCAGCTGCATGGGACGGTCACACTAGGGACCTCTCTCAACACCTGCTAACCTACTAGCTGTATGGCACCAGTGCCATACAAGACACGACTTCAAGAAGAAATTATCCAATTGTGTCCTGCACTGCAGCCAGCCATGACAGCTGGTAGTGCATACTTATGCACACACTGATCCAGCTGGGTTTATATGTCCCTTTCAGCTGTCCCTACTATGGGGAGAGGTAGAGGGAAGCTCTATGGTGATGTCAAGAGTGACATGCACTGCCCAGAGGACAGAGGAATATTTGTGGCAAGTCAAAGACAGCAGTGCACTCCGAGTCATGTTCATGTATCACATATCACATGTAGTGAATGAAGTATATTCGCATTCAACTGTCTTGACTCTGTTATTGGGATGTTCCCTATCATCCAGTAGGGAAATAATTGTACAGTCTAATGGCTTTAGACCTGACTGTTGTGACCTGTTGGTTTTCAATCCCAGCCCAGCTTGGGTTTTGAGGATGTAGTGAGGCTGATTTAACAGAAACATGTATTTGTTTCTCTTCTTCAGTCTGCTGTGAGTGTCTGTTACCCTTTCTGACATTATGATCTGTAGCTCTGTAGCCAACTTTATTTCAGTGGTAGGACAGCTTGGTTGTGGCACTCCAACTGCAGGTTTGTAGCTACATTTACAGGCAAAGTTTGATGTGCTCTGCTCAGCTGTCAAAATCTGGTTGTCAACACTAGTCTTCTGCATAGGTTGCTTCAATGCTGAAACAAACGATTTCATGAAAGAGGGCAGCTGTGGAATCCTGATCACCTTCTTCATTTCAGATTAAGAAATGCATTGTGTGACATGTGAATATAATTGACCACTTTCTGTTCAGTAATGACTATCTCTCTCAATACAACAGTGACACAAGCCTGAATAAATACAACTGCCTTCTCCCTTGCACATATGTAAATGAAACGCTCTCTTCTCCATCTCTCCCAGCCTCTCCTTAAGCTCTCTTTCCCCCACACCCACCTACACACTCTATCACTTCTTCACAGCAGACTTTCTCAGTAGAAATAAAAGTAACACAATGATATTGCTTCATAAGGTAGTCATATATATGAATTATATACTTCTCAATATAAGCAGCAAAATTGTGATGAGTAATTTGAGTCACAAGTGCTAAGTCTTGTGCTGGTTGAGGTGCAATGAGAACACAGCCCAGGTAAACAACGTAGAACAGTTTTATTGAAAAGTACATAAACCCAAATCTCCTCCTTTGAAGTAAAGTTAGTTACTAGAATAGTACACTGCGGTGATTAATTTGAGTCACAAGTGCTAAGTCTTGTGCTGGTTGGGGTGCAAAGAGAATACAGCCCAGGTAAACAATGTTGAACAGCTTTACTGAAAAGTACATAAACCAAAATCTCTTCCTTGTAGAAAAGTTAGTCACTACTATAGTTTGTAACAGTTCTTGATTTGCCCTCAGTTTACATAATTCTGAACTTAGACTGATGGCTGAAATGATGAAACAAAGTTTAATATTCATTCAGAAGCAGAACAAAATAATGTAGTCAATACCAAGTTCCTGGACATCTCCAATGCAGAGGCCAAGTATGGGTGATGGTTAAGGCAGACACTGCTTGCTGACTAGGTTGGTGGTGGTTTGTGCAGCATTGCATCATATGTATTGAAGTTTATAGTTCAGACTGTGGGCACAGTCAGTGCTTGGACCAAAGTTTTACAGAAGTTGCCTATGAACACCTTTTCACCGCCCTGAATACCCAGGCCACATGTGGATACTATAAGACATATTTGCAATCGTGCAGCCCGCGGAGGTAAACAGGTCCATATGGCTAGCAACCTCTGGTGGCACTTGTGCTACCACCTTCTAGGAGGCATGTGTAGCAGAGCCGATGTTGACAAAAGAGCACCCTGGGCTATCAGAAATGTGGCGATTCCTTGCTGACAATCCTCTGTGTAAACGCTTTCAATATATGTCCACCAGAACACAAGTTACACATAGTTATTGTAGATATAGTTGAGATGTCTGCTAAACCCGCTGGGCAGAAGAGGTGATTAGGATTGTGGAAAGGGCCAAATAACGTTGGAGTCAGTTTCACCTTAAAATTGTAATTTATTGTGATTTAATAACACATTTACAACCAAAACAGCACATAGCCAAACCTTTACAACTACGAGTTTCAAAATGCAATTCTTTCATGGCTGAAGGCCTCCAAACAGAAAATCTTAAAATCAACTGTAGCTAAAATTGCAAATAAAATAATAGGCTGAAAGCCTCAAGGCAAGGGTGGATAGACAAACATAAACAAGATGCAATACAAACGGCTGAAGGCCCACAATAAAATTTTCAAGATTTTAAAATAAATTACCATAACCTTTTAAAGGCAGAAGGCCGCAATGTTTAAGCTTGAAAGATAATTTTAAGAATAAGGTTCAAGGCTGAATGCTCACAATTAATTTTCCAAAATATTTAAAAAAAATACAACCATAAGCCTTAAGTTTTAAGTAGCTGAAACCAGACTAAAAGAAAAGACAACACAACAGCAATAACCTTTCAGCAAATATCCAAATATCCAATTGCCAGAATTCAAACTTACTTACATAAAATAGGAAAACCAAGAATTTTTCTGTTATCATTGGCTATGATAGATTATAAACAGACAATTAAACACTGGTGAGAAAAGCAGTAAAGACAACAGCACTCAGAAGCCTCCAGGGAGTCGGTCTTCCATCGTTCACATAGATGATACAGGTGGTGAGCCCAACAGCACTTGATCCATTGGAACCCAACCAAGGGACAGCCACGGACCAACCGACAAACGGCTTGCTTGACACCAATCAGTACATGAGAATTCAAACACAAAATGTTATGGGCGTGATTATCCACAATCAATATGTATATACATTAAGCTGTCAAAACTACATACCGTGTTGGACAGCGACAACCGGTAATGAAAGGACACTGCCTGAAATTATGTTAGTGGCAATGGTAGGTAACCAGAACACTAATGGCCACAAGGCAGAAAATTCTGCTGGTGCACTTGAATTGTAGTCAACCAATATAGTTAATTCCAACACATGGCGGCTAAATTTCAGCAATACCAACACTCGGTGTTACTCTCAGGAAAATCATCAAAACCACCAAAACGAACCACACAACATGAATGGATGTGGCTTGGGTACTTGAAACCACTACTCAACTTTGACATCCTGGGTCAGTGAACCATGAAGCTCGTTGCGATCAGACAGCTCCACACATGCTCCGTCACTGCACAGGGACCGTCAGCTGACCCAGCTGACTGCACCATGTGGAGATAACTTTCCTGGTCTGCAGCAACTGACTGACTCCCTCAGAATGCCGACAACATCTAAAATCATCATAGTGGTAATAATACCAACTACACACACAATCTGACAAACACTTGCACGAAGACCTGAACGGTACCCAACAGTAACTAAGCACACACTAAGACAAATCGTGAGTTGATGTGAGTGCGTGCGCGAGCGCTGACTGGCAGACCCGAACTCATGACTGGAACTGGCTTACGACAGACAACAACCGGGAAGTAATAGCAGTCGAGCAAAGATACTATGAGAGGGGATATATCAATACGCGCTGCTAGCTCCGCTCATGGTCTGGCAGCACCAACTCAGTGACAGTAGTAATTTAAATTAATGTAGTGAGGTGGAAGTACCTTAAAAACAGGGTGTAAAATACATGATGGCAGGAACACAAGCCACGCACAGCTCAACCCCCCCCCCCCCCCCCTCAAACAAGAACCTGAGGGTAATATGCCAAAATAATTTAACTAGCAGCTTCTAAAAAGGCACAAGACAGTAGCTGAGAAAGGCCGCAAGTGAAACACTTGGTCAGACCCACCCCTGCAGAGGAAACATGTCCACTGGTTACCTGAGATCCCTGCCCCGGGAAGAGAGCGACCTAAGTCCGGCAAGATGACCAGTTCACAGCCATTGCTAAGCCAGCAATGAAAATAGCAAGATACCTGGTCGGACTTCAACAATGCAGAGGAAACATGCCCCAGAAAACCCAGCATCCCTACACAGTAGAAGGCACAGAGCTAAGCCTCACAAGATGACCAAAGTTGAAGGAACTGTTCGAAGCTTGCAACCAAGAACTACCAGAACTTTAAAACTAGAAGCTAATGTCTGAACTTAACAGATTATCAGTTCCCACACTCAATCCAGTTGACTATCACCAGGTTGGGTTCCCTCTAGAAGACAAATAGTGTCTTCAAGGCCTTCAATAGCCTTAAAGGAAATCAAATTGCTGCTCCTGTCTCTCAGACCACCGCCAACGTGACATCAACTGGCTGCAGCATGGCAGCCCGCCAACGTGCTACTACTTCTGTAGCACTGCCCTCAGCCGGTTGGTGCCTTATTGCCAACCCGTAAACAACATGGGCTCCTTAGTAAACAACATGGGCTTCTTAGCAGGCCGATCCCCAGACTCTGTCTGTCTGCCATTGTCGTAACACCTGAAACAATAACAACGCAAACAATACAATGCCACAGACACAATAGAAACAAGAGTGAAACTGATCACAACTAGCTTGGTAAGCATGAGTGTAACCACGTTCTAATACCAATGAGAAACCTGCTAAACCTGCTAGGCAGAACAGGTGATTAGGATTGTGGAAAGGGCCAAATAAGGCTGGGGTCAGTTTCACTTCATAATTGTAATTTATTGTGATTTAATAACACATTTACAACCAAAACAGCACATAGCCAAACCTTTACAACTACAAGTTTCATAATGCAATTCTTTCATGGCTGAAGGCCTCCAAATGAGAAATCTTAAAAGCAACTTCAGTTAAAATTGCATATATATAGGCTGAAAGCCTCAAGGCAAGGGCGGATAGACAAACATAAACAAGATGCAATACAAACGGCTGAAGGCCCACAATAAAATTTTCAAGATTTTTAAATAAATTACCATAAGCTTTCAAAGGCAGAAGGCCACAATGTTTAAGGTTCCAAGGCTGAAGGCCCACAATTAATTTTCCAAAATTTTTTAAAAAATATAACCATAAGCCTTAAGTTTTAAGTAGCTGAAACCAGACTAAAAGAAAAGACAACATAATGGCAATAACCTTTCAGCAAATACCCACTTGCCAGAATTCAAACTTACTTACATAAAGCAGTAAAGCCAAGAATTTTTCTTTTATCATTGGCTATGATAGATTATAAACAGACAATTAAACACTGGTGACAAAAGCAGCAAAGACAACAGCACTCAGAAGCCTCCAGGGGGTCGGTCCGCACTCGTTCACTTAGATGAGACAGGTGGTGAGCCCAACTGCACTTGATCCGCCGGAACCCAACCAAGGGACAGCCATGGACCGACCGACAAATGACTTGCTTGACACCAATCGGTACATGAGAATTCAAACACAAAATGTTATGGGCATGATTATCCACAATCAATATGTATATACATTAAGCTGTCAAAACTACATACTGTGTTGGACAGCAACAACTGGTAATGAAAGGACACTGCCTGAAATTACGTTAGTGGCCATGGAAGTTAACCAGAACACTAATGGCCACAAGGCAGAAAATTCTGCTGGTGCACTTGAATTGTATTCAAGCAATATGTTTAATTCCACCGCATGGTGGCTAAATTCCAGCAATACCAACACTCGGTGTTGCTCATAGGAAAACCTCACCAACAGCGGACCACCGAAACAAACCACACAACATGAATGGATGTGGCTTGGGTACTTGAAACCATTACTCAACTTTGACGTCCTGGGTTGGTGAACTACGAAGCTCGTACCGATCGGCAGCTCCACACACACTCCGACACTGCGCAGGGACCGCCAGCTGACCCAGCCGACTGCACTGCATGGAGATAACTTTCCTGGTCTGCAGCAGCCAACCGTCTCCCTCAGAATGCAAACAACATTTGAAATAGTCACAGGGGAAATAACGCCAACTACACACACACACATACAGCCGACTCGTGAATGATCAGCGAGCCAAAACGTGTCGTCCGGTAGGACAACCAACTGACGATCTACCAAGACCGTGGCCAGGCTCAAGTGATGCGTGGCATCAAAGGTCAGGCAACCCATGTCAACGCAGAGCTCTCTGCTGCTCCAACTTGACTGCACTAGTGCCGCATTGCAACTCCCCGACTGGCAGGTCCCGACTGCACTCCAGACCCAAAATTGCAACCCGAACTAGCGGCCGGAACTGGCTTACGACAGACAATGACCGGGAAGTAATAGCAGTTGAGCAAAGATACTACAAGATGCGATATATTTATACACGCTGCTAGCGCCGCTCATGGTTAGGCAAAGCAGCATCTCATTGACAGTAGTAATTTAAATTAACGTAGTGAAGTGGAAGTACATTAAAAACAGGGCGTAAAGTATATGATGGCAGGAACATGAGCCATGCACAGCTCAATAGTTACACTTTGTAATGAAGGTGTTATGGCCCACAGTATAACTGGATAATGATTCTTTAAGAAGCATGGCAAATTTTTATTGTTTTCACATTTTAATGCTTTTTTATGTACTGTATGTTTTACGGACTGTTAAGTGTGCACATTAACTGAAAGGCAATTTTTCATTTATTCCCATAGATGATGATGTTGTTGTGGGCAATATTGTCCATAGGTACTGATTCTTTAGTAAACATAATCTGTTTTTTATGTTTTAATAGTTTTTAAGCAATGGATATTTCTTAAAGTTTTTTAAGTTCATGTTAAATTGGAACGCAAGTTTGTGTTGATTTTCATAGTTCTGAAGGTGGTTGTTAACCAACCAAAACAGGAAATCTGCAAATCATCATTTTATTTTTATTGCAGTCAAGATTATTAAAATGTGTAACAAATAATACAGATCACTGTTTCTCCTTCACCTGACTTATAAGTCTTGCAAATGGAATTTTTTAAACAACTTAAGCATTTTTATTCTCAGGATACTGATTATTAAATACTGGAGAGCAAGTTTCAGTAAAAAATTTTCTAACTATGTTTATAATAATTTTTGTAATTTGTCTATCTCTCACTACATATTTAATAAATTATGTAAGAGAAAACTGTAGTGTTAAATAAATATGCTGCTCCTTTTTTTCTTCTTCTTCTAAGTGCCTCTTCTGTTCCAAAATAAACAAAGAAATGACAAATCTTTGTCGCTATATGTTCAACGTATCTATTGCATTCAACAGTAATGCAAAATAAATGCTTCTGTTAGTTACAACATGTAGTCAATGAAATTATAACATCAATGTGATCACATGTCCCAAGTCATACATATGTAAGTTCATATCACGAGATATAGCAAATATTTGGAGTGACTGCTTCAGTAAAGGAATTTTACCTTCACCCTCCTCCACCCCAAACACTTTTAGCTTTTTAGCTCCCCCCCCCCCCCCCCCCCCCCCCCCGCACCTCCCCCCTTCACAATTTTCGGATTATGTTAACCTTCAGAAGTGATTCTTTCACTGTGAATAACTGTTGTTGAAACTTTTTGCACAGTATGAAACATATGTAATCAGGTCTGTAATAAGATTTATTTTTCATAGTGTGAAAATGTAATCAAACTCCTGCCTTTGTTCAGAATATATTATAGATTTAAGAAAATTTATGACTAACCTTAAATTCTTTCTGAGCTCCCCAAACTGTTATCCGGTGCTGTCTTGGCTGTTTGGCAGCCATGGTTACAGGCTACACCTGTCAATGAATCATCAGTCTTGTGTCTTCAAAGTAATACCTACATCATGTGGGACTCTTCTTTTTCACATCACGGTCCAGTATTCCTCTGAAAATTTTTTCATTTTATAAGAACTGAGAGGTGGCTTTTTCTATTAAAGAAAAAAAAACCAACAACGTAAAATTAGGTTCACAGTAGGTCTCACTGCCATCACAGACAATAATTCAAGAGCTGACACCTCTTAAAGTAAAAATAATTGTCAATACTGTTGCACATACAATTGCAAACCTTAAAACAAAAAGCTGAGATCGTTTATACAAATATTTATGTACCTAATGGTTAGTTGAAAAAAGTCCACCCTCGGTAGCTGAATGGTCAGTGTGACGGATTGTCAATCCTCTGGGCTTGGGTTCGATTCCCGGATGGGTTGGGGAATTTTCTCCACCAAGGGACTGGGTGTTGTGCTGTCCTCATCACCATCCTATCATCCTCATTGACTGCAGGTCACTGAAGTGGCGTCAAATTGAAAGACCGGCACCCAGCGAACGGCCTGCCCAACGGGGGGCCCTAGCCATACGATTAAATTAAAAAAAGTTGAAAAAAATTGACATTGATCACAAACTTCTATGTTAAAGGCAATATTTCTCATACATTATCTCATCTGAACAGCGGTGTTCCATGTACAAAAGTTCACATACTCATATTTGTCATATGAAAAATATAATTACCACTTTCTCAGCACTTGCTGAAACATGAATAAGAATGACAGGATTAACTATTTTCTAATTACATTCAACAAAGCTGTGTATAACATGCCAAATTATCATCTCTACATTGCCAGTGACAGAAAGACTCAAGAACAACCTCACAGTAATAAAAATTTTTACCTTAAATTATGTTACTCAACGGCAATATTTCACAAAATTACAATATTTTCATTTATAGTAAAACGGTAAAAGCTTTTCACATATCTTCAGTTCTCCCCATATCCTTTTCATTTCTACCTTATATATCAACTGCAGTTTGTCCCAGTTTCATATTCCTGAAAGCAAGTCCATTGTGTTAGCACTGAACATCCTGCCTGGTGGCACAGCTTGGTTCTCATTGGTATGAGACACTTTGAATGCATCAGAATTTTTCCCCAGTATTTGAGACTGCAGTTGGAAATGTGCACTGGAAAATATATATAGATTCTCAAGCAACATTCTGAAGGGAAGTGATACTAACTAAAAGTAAATGCACCAGATATTATCTCATGAGTCTCGTTGGGTAGGAGAACATTATTTTTTTCCCTGTTCCTTTTTACCTTTAGATGTATAAGATGAATATTGATCAAGATTTACCACAGAAAATCAATATCATTGTTTAAAACATGGCATCTCAGAAAATCCTGAACAGTTTTATAACTAATACTTATTTATAAGTGTCTTTAGAGCAACCCACAAGGAGACCGAACAGATACAGCACATGTCAGAAGAAGAGATCACAGACACAATCCAATATCTTCACTCCAAGAAGGTGAGTGAAGTAGCTGGCATCACAAACCTCCTCCTGAAGCCGTGTCCACTGACTATCATCATACATCTGGTGTGTATCAACAACATTTTCCTGTACACTCGCTGTCAAACTGTGTAGAAAACCACACACATAATGACATTTCCAAAGATCAACATAGATTTTCAGCTGGCTTATAGTTACCATCCTATTAGCCTGAGTTTGGCCCTCTGGGAGATGTGTGAGAGGATATACCACCAAAGGCTTCTGCAAACACTGAAGATCAGGCCATCATTATTGCAGAGAAATTTGTGTTTTATTGTGCAAAATTAGCCGAGTACCAGCTTCTCAGGGTAGTGAGAGACATCTTCACCAATTTTTACCATTGCGAATGCTTGAGAACAGTGTGTCTTGTCATCTCCACACCATTTGCTGACACGTGGTGCGAGCTTCATGTGCAGAGGTTGGCAGTGTCGCACATCCTCCAGAGCTACCTCTTCCAGAGCTACTTTACTGACATGCAATTTCATATGCTGACCCAAAATGCCACTTTATACATGTAGCACACCTGCGTAAGTGTGTGACATGAGCTGATACTGTACACACTGTACACTGCCTGTACTCCATGGACTGACCACCTGCAGCTGGCTCAGTACTCAGATGATGTGGTGTCACCGCCAGACACCACACTTGCTAGGTGGTAGCCTTTAAATCGGCCGCGGTTCGTTAGTATATGTCGGACCTGCGTGTCGACACTATTAGTGATTGCAGACCGAGTGCCGCCACACGGCAGGTCTAGTCTAGAGAGAATCCCTAGCACTCGCCCCAGTTGTACAGCCGACTTTGCTAGCGATGGTTCACTGACTACATATGCTCTCATTTGCAGAGACGACAGTTTAGCATAGCCTTCAGCTATGTCATTTTCTACAACCTAGCAAGGTGCCATATACAGTTACTATGTATCTTGAACAGATAATATTGTGAATCATGTACCGTCAAGAGCGACGTTCATCATTAATGGATTAAAGTTTAGTATCAAACTAATTACGTCCGTTTTCTGAATTCTAATTCCTTGTCATGTTCCATACCTCACGTCAGTATAGTCCTTCCCTCCTCACGCCAGCCTGCGTGAGCTAAACGCGTGTATTTCAGCCTCCTCTCGTAACACGGTGTTGGCTCTTCTGCCAACACAACAGATGACTCAGTGGTCTTCATTTGCAGTATGATCCCACACATTTTGTAACATAACCTTTAGCATGCCTGAAACTATGTCATTGTCTGGGCCACCGAATGGCAATTGATCTACAATGCTACCAAGATGTAGTACAACATCATTCAAGGCCGCTGCACCCCAGGAGAGTTCACGAATATCAAGGTAACGGTGGTACAGTTCTCTTGCGCAACATATCACGCTACCTCGGCATCACATTGATCAAGAGTATGACATGATGTCAAAACATTGTTATCTTGCTCTCAAAGCCCAACCAGCACCATTCTTGTATCCAGTTATAAACCCAAACTCAGCCCTGGCGTCGCACCTCAGTTTTACCTTGTGCTAGGTGCTGCTCCACACTGTGTGTGAATACGTCACAGTCTAATAAGATAATGCAGCTGTGGTGCATGTCAGGAACCTCAGGCTGGAGCTACACATCTAGTGCAATCTTCCATCAGGGATAGTGTGTCAGATGGCTGGCATCCCATGTCTGTAGCAGTGCTTTCGTCACTCAGTGAAATATCCACTGCTGCACATTCCCCAGATAATCACATTGTTAAATGAATTAGACTAAAGGCCCTCCTTGGGAAGAAGCCAAAAGGAAGAATACAAAATAACAAGATGCAACAACCATAGAAAGAAAGCAAAATTGTATAATGTATTTTTAAACAACAAAAAAAGCAGCCTCCCTATTGATGGTCCACAGCCGACAGTGGTGTCTGCTTTCTTGTAGCAGCTACAATAACCTATTTGAGAGGAAGGTATGTGCATCACTAAGAGTGTGTATTCAAGCTGTCCAAAAGCTAGAGTTGTGGAAAAAACTGTATGAAACTAAGATACCTTAGATGTTTGCTTTTACCATCAACCCAACTGAAGAGCTGAATCTGGCTGTGGGGTATGGAAATATGGTACTAGTTTGATGGTATATCGACATCTAGAATTTCGATCAATACACAAATCTTTGTTTAGACACTGAAAATATTTGTTGTGGTCTCCTGTCTGAAGACTGGTTGATGCAGCTCTCCACACTGACATTCATTTGAACCTGTTTACTGTGTTTCCCTCAACAACTCCTCCTGCCCCTCCCAGATAAAAAGTTTCCTTCCATTACAAAAGTGACTGTTTGTTGATGCCTAAGAATTTTTCAGTTAACTCATCCCTTCTTTTACCCAAGTTATGGCACAGATTTCTTTTTTCCCCAGTTAGATTCAGTACCTCCACATTAGTTGTTTGATCTGCCCATCTGATCTCCAGCATTACTCTGTAGCGCAGCATGACATAACAAGAATACAGATATAGAATTTAACATCGCAGTGCACAAAAAAGAATATGCTCTTGATACTCTAATACAACATTCCTGCAACTAACATCACAACGCATAGCCCCGCAATCTTGTGTAAAAATTTTCCAATTAATGTCACACTGCATCAAAAAAATTATGCTGCTGCTCTAAAATTGCAGCAAATAACGCTGTGATATGTTAACTATGCATTTTATTTTCTTCAGACACTGACACTGTGTTCATGTGATGTCAGGAATGTGTGTGGATTATGCTGGCGGAGTGCACAGGTGCCTCTGCGAATGACAACAGTTGCCGGTGGACAGTGATGGGTGGGCGGCTGACAGGGGAATGCAGCAGCTGCCAGCACAGGCAGGGTGATTATCCCTCCTCTGCCATGGTGGGCTATAAACACTTGACTCCCACTGTAGGATCAATAATTTAGTCAAAGAGCATGCAGATGAGCAATTGGCTTAGTGCAACGGGTAAGGTACTTGCAAATACAGAAAAAGGTGTGGCCCCCATCATTACTGCTGGTTGTGCTAAATCAGTCCACATTTCATATGAAAATAATAAGAAGATGCACTAAAAAACACATTTATTTTTATTTAATTCCTTTTTTTACGACCTTCACATCACAGTCTAATAGGTGTAGGACCACAACCTCACAATCTCTATGCAACTGGAAATGCTTGTCACAATCAATGGTGGCTGCTGTGCACAAGCACAAGAGCACATGAACACCCCAACTTTCGACACCTTGCTAATTTATTGATTATTTTTCTTTGAATGCTGTTAAGCATAATGTAGATGCTGTAATCTGAAAGGTACGGCACTTAAATCTATCGTGCTACTGTTGCTCTAGACTCCGTGAAACTTGGCATCAGGGTCGTAAGCATATATTCAGTTGTGCACATTTTAAGGAGCTTTTGTACATGCTCAACTCTCATGGCGTAACTGCCTTATGGGCCAAATACATACGGATTTGATAAACAAACAGTTCACAACGTGCACAGTTAGATCTTGCCCCTCAACTAGAAGTTTACATCAGTGCCACCAGGTGGGAGTACACTTTTACCTCCGTTCACTTGGCATAAATCCCACTAGATGATAGCCCACTCCTCAGATATGCTAATTCACTCACTGTATCCTGTAGTAAAATTAGATCAGACATCAGTATATGTTTAAGTTGTACTGACAGTAAATCTGTTTTGTGGGTTTCTAAATGAGTTATAATATATTAAGCTTTTAAGTTATCAAACAGTAATCCATTTAAGGCGCTGACAAGGGAAACTCCCCTTCCACGCCCCCTCAGATTTAGTAGTAAGATAATCCAGTGGATAGCCCATCAAAAACTGAATGCAGATGAAGCATGAAAACAGGAAGAAGGTCTACTGAACTGTGAGAAGAAAGAAAAATAGAAACAGTGAATGGTTCAAACTAAACAAGTACAACATCAAACGTATTTAGATAGCTACAGTGTTGTGGTTCAGTAGTCATGGTGTTGGACTGTGAAGCAGATGAGCAGTGTTAAAAACTCTCTAGTGCCGATTCCTTTTATTTATTTACTTTTTTCACAAAATTATCAACTGTCCATCTGGTCATTGAAATGTTTGTTCTCTTTCTGTAGTCTTGGAAATTGTCATACTATTAATTGGTTATAGAATATCAGTCATGTGGCAAGAATATATTACTTTGCAAGTAAATGTGATGACTAGCAAGAATAGGTGAGATACCACATAGACATCTCACAGAAATGAAAACAACAAATAAACAAATATGAACAATGTTACAACAAAGGAATTCAAGAGTAAAAAATTCCATAATGAAATGCAACTTCAAAAATGATAAAAACATTTGTTTTGATAAATCACAGAGAAAATTATGCGATCGTGAAACTGTTGTGTTCATTTGTTGCAGCTTATGTGACAGACTGTTATATTTTCATAATTTCTTTGGGAGTGGTCACTTTCACATTCATATGACCACCTAACTTGGGCAAGGAGTCATAACTCACTCACTCATCAGGTGTACAGTTCAGGTATGTCGATAAGAGATTCCTAACATATGACACACGTACTGTCACTAATGCCATGTATGGCACACGAGACGTGTTTTCCAGTGGAGGATTCGGTTGACTTTTCACTTTGTCAGCAAATGTTTGTAGTTCCCATTCGAAAGCCACTACCTTTTGTATGCTAATAGAATAGTTGTGCAGAATCAACTTTCATTATAGATCTCTTCCTTACATTTTGCTATTGCAAATGGGCTTTACATCATGACACAGACATAAATTTGAATACAACGAACAGACAGGTCATTGACAGGATGGTCAATTCACAATTTTGTGAAAAAAAATTGGCACGATGAAGCTCTGAACATGAGCTTGTCCACTTTGTAGTCCAACTCCATTACCACTTAACCATGACACCATGGCTTTTTGGCTGTGCTTGATGATGTACTACTTGAACTTGGACTCTTCACTGTTTCTATTTTTTTTTCACAGTTCAGTACACCTTCTTCCTGTTTTCATGCTGAATCTGTGTTCAGTTTTTGATGGGCTGTTCACTGGGTCCTTTACCACTAAATCTGAGCAGGGTGTGACCAGGAGTTTCCCTTGTGAGAAATGTAAGAGCCTAAAGCACATCACCATTAGTTGTGAAATTGTAGCTTTATTTACACTTCTGAAATCTGTTGATTTTATGGTGAGTCAGGTTTATCTGTGCTGTAGGCCCACATTGTATATATGAAAATTCACAAAAAGCTGTATCACTGGTTTCTCTGATACTCACTTAAATTTGGGATCAATGGCAGTGTGCATTAGGCCCTTATGGATCTCAGTGCCTCATTTGTATTCTAGTGAAGTGACAGTGTTGGTAGACATTACTATTTAAGTATAATCATTTCCACAAATGGCACTTTGTGTTTTAAGTTGGTTGTTTACTGTGTGGGAATTGGCTTTCATGTGCATCATAGTCATGAACTATGTTGAATCTATTTTAAATGCTAACAGGGAAGTAAAGCTGTGAGGAGGGGTCATGAGTCGTGCTTTTGTATCTCAGTTGGCAGACCACTTGCCCGTGAAAGGCAAAGGCCTCGAGTTCGAGTCTTGGTCCGGCACACTGCTTTAATCTACCAAGAAGTTTCATATCAGTACACTCTCTGCTGCAGACTGAAAATCTCATTCTGGAAATAGAAAAGTAAATTACCAGGAAAAGTTAGCTGCAAAGGAGATACGGCCTCTGAGAACAGATCCTTTGATTGAGAGAGGGACGAAATCAAATAAGTGTGACTACAAGCAAACATTTAAGAAGGAAGTGTACAGTTAGCACAAGTTGTTGTGTGGGTGCAGCATAAGAATATCTGATTTTCAGCCTGGAAGTAAATTCATGAACTAATACATCTATCAGGGACCGTGTACATTTATCCAGAAAAATGGAAAAGCACAAAAACTCCCACTTACACAACAATGTGAAGTAAGGAGTTGCAAAAACTTACACATTATTTTGTTGTTGCCCTAAACTGTAATTAATTATTTAAAAAACAACAAATTCCACAAAACAATTCTTTCTTTTATCATAAAATGTATGCATCTTATTATTATTATTATTATTATTATTATTATTATTTCTTTACTTTCTCAGACATTAAGTCTGGTTAAAAATGGAAAGTGATGCGGACCTTGATCAAGCGTCACTTCCTTTTAACTGTACGGTATATGTTACATTGCATTTAGGAACTTTCGGGTAATTGAACATGTATCAATAATTACAGATTACTGTAGTTGTATATATACGTTTGGGTGTAGCTGTATTACATTGATGTACTGGTGGATATTGCATGGTATGACTCCTGTAGTTGATAGTACAATTGGTATAATGTCAACTTTATCCTGATGCCGCATGTCCTTGACTTCCTCAGCCAGTTGGATGTATTTTTCAATTTTTTCTCCTGTTTTCTTCTGTATATTTGTTGTATTGGGTATGGATATTTCGATTAGTTGTGTTAATTTCTTCTTTTTATTGGTGAGTATGATGTCAGGTTTGTTATGTGGTGTTGTTTTATCTGTTATAATGGCTCTGTTCCAGTTTAATTTGTATTCATCATTCTCCAGTACATTTTGTGGTGCATACTTGTATGTGGGAACATGTTGTTTTATTAGTTTATGTTGTATGGCAAGTTGTTGACGTATTATTTTTGCTACATTGTCATGTCTTCTGGTGTATTCTGTATTTGCTAGTATTGTACATCTGCTTGTGATGTGATCTACTATTTCTATTTGTTGTTTGCAAAGTCTGCATTTATCTGTTGTGGTGTTGGGATCTTTAATAATGTGCTTGCTGTAATATCTGGTGTTTATTGTTTGATCCTGTATTGCAATCATGAATCCTTCCGTCTCACTGTATATATTGCCTTTTCTTAGCCATGTGTTGGATGCGTCTTGATCGATGTGTGGCTGTGTTAGATGATACGGGTGCTTGCCATGTAGTGTTTTCTTTTTCCAATTTACTTTCTTTGTATCTGTTGATGTTATGTGATCTAAAGGGTCGTAGAAGTGGTTATGAAATTGCAATGGTGTAGCCGATGTATTTATATGAGTGATTGCTTTGTGTATTTTGCTAGTTTCTGCTCATTCTATAAAGAATTTTCTTAAATTGTCTACCTGTCCTTAATGTAGGTTTTTTATGTCAATAAATCCCCTTCCTCCTTCCTTCCTGCTTATTGTGAATCTTTCTGTTGCTGAATGTATGTGATGTATTCTGTATTTGTGGCATTGTGATCGTGTAAGTGTATTGAGTGCTTCTAGGTCTGTGTTACTCCATTTCACTACTCCAAATGAGTAGGTCAATATTGGTATAGCATAAGTATTTATAACTTTTGTCTTGTTTCTTGCTGTCAGTTCTGTTTTCAGTATTTTTGTTAGTCTTTGTCTATATTTTTCTTTTAGTTCTTCTTTAATATTTGTATTATCTATTCCTATTTTTTGTCTGTATCCTAGGTTATCCAATATGTAATCTTCTTGTTTAGTGTGTTTTCCCTTGACTATGCTATTTTTCTTACATTTGTCTGTTCCTAAAGCCATATTTATATCATTGCTGAATACTTCTGTTATCTTTAGTAATTGGTTGAGTTGTTGATTTGTTGCTTCCAGTAGTTTTAGATCATCCATGCATAGAAAATGTGTGATTTTGTGTTGGTATGTTCCAGTAATATTGTATCCATAATTTGTATTATTTAGCATGTTGGATAGTGGGTTCAGAGCAAGGCAGAACCAGAAAGGACTTAATGAGTCACCTTGGTATATACCACGCTTAATTTGTATTGGCTGTGATGTGATATTATTTGAATTTGTTTGGATATTAAGTGTGGTTTTCCAATTTTTCATTACTATGTTTAGGAACTGTATCAATTTAGGATCTACTTTGTATATTTCCAATATTTGTAGTAACCATGAGTGGGGTACACTATCAAAAGCTTTTTGGTAATCAATGTATGCGTAGTGTAGCGACCTTTGTTTAGTTTTAGCTTGGTATGTCACCTCTGCATCTATTATCAGTTGCTCTTTACATCCTCGTGCTCCTTTGCAACAGCCATTTTGTTCTTCATTTATAATTTTGTTCTGTGTTGTATGTGTCATTAATTTCTGTGTAATTACTGAAGTTAATATTTTGTATATTGTTGGTAGGCATGTTATGGGGCGATATTTAGCTGGGTTTGCTGTGTCTGCTTGATCTTTAGATTTCAGATAAGTTATTCCATGTGTGAGTGTATCAGGGGATGTGTATGGGTCTGCAATGTAACTGTTAAATAATTTAGTTGAATGTGAATGTGTTGAGGTGAACTTATTTAGCCAGAAATTTGCTATTTTATCTTTCCTAGGGGCTTTCCAATTGTGCGTAGAGTTAATTGCTCGGGTGACGTCATGTTGCAAAATTATCACTTCAGGCGTTTGTGGTATCATTTTGTATGTGTCTGTTTCTGCTTGTATCCACCATGCATACCTGTTATGCTGTACCGGGTTTGACCATATGTTGCCCCAGAAGTGTTCCATGTCTGTTATGTTTGGTGGATTGTCTATTTTAACGTGTGTGTTATCTATTGTCTGGTAAAATTTCTTTTGGTGTGTGTTGAATGTTTGGTTTTGTTTCCTTCTATTTTCACTTTTTTTGTATCTTCTAAGTTGTTTGGCCAATGCTTGTAATTTCTGCTTCTTTTCATCTAATTGCTCTATCGCTTCTTGTTGTGAGATTTTACCTAACCGTTTTGGTTTGTTGTCTGATATTTCGTTTCTTATAAATTGTGTTAGCTGTCTGATGTCTTTTCTCAGTTTTTCTATTCTGATCTGTAGCCTGTGTTGCCATGCTGGTTTTGTGGGTTTCTTCTGTGTGTTGGTTGGTTCTGATCTCTGCCTAGTGTGTATATTTAGTGTAGTGAGTGCTCCTATATAAAACAGTAATTGTAACTCTTCCATAGTTGTGTTTTCATTTATTTTGTTGTGTATGATTGTGTTGATAGTTGTTATTGTTGTTTCGACTTGTGGGTTATTTGGTGGTCTATGCAAGAATGGTCTAATGTCTGTATTTGTGTTTTTGTATTCTATATATGTCAGCTGAAGTTTTTCTTCTATATCTAACATGTGTGTCACTTTGTGTTCTATTTGTGCCTGTTCTGGTGGCTGTCTTAAGATTTCATTTTCCTCTGATTGTTTAATTGATGCGTGTTGTTCTTTGTTTGTTTGCTCTGGGATGTTTGAGTCCATTACTGTATTTTCTTCTTCTTCTGATTGCACATTATTTTGTTCCAGTATTTGTTGTACTTGTTTTTTGATGTTTTCTAATTCTGACTGGGGTATCCTGGTAATAACAGAACATGAGGTGTCGGTTAACTTCATCTGACCATCTCATCCTCTGTCTTTGTTTTCCTTCTAGATTGGTTGCAGGAAGCATGTCCTGCAAAACACCTATATGTGGATTTAAATCATTTTCCATGTGGCTAGCAGTGTCATTACCATTGTGGACGGACATAGGGTTCAAGCGTCATCCCAGACCATGACAGCACTTGTCTGAGGCTTCATTAGTTCTGTCCTGAACCAACTAATCACACTAAAAGGGGGGTTAGCCCTATTAGTAGTTTGTTCTTTTCGTCGCCTTTTACGACTGGGAGAACATACCGGAGGCCTATTCTGTTCCCAGGCCTCCATGTTATTATTATTATTATTATTATTATTATTATTATTATTATTATTATTATATTTGTTATTGGCAGTGGCTATAGTTGTATAAACTTGTTGATAAGCATAACTGTTATACAGCAGATGCTATTAATTTCACACTTTCAAATTTTTCTGAATCTAAAAATCTGTGAACACCCAGAATGTATACCCATGAGCCACCACTGGTCACAATAGCTGTACTTGGAAATAAACTCACCACTTTAAAATTCTGGTGGTAGCCTGAACTTGCAATACACACTCATTATATGTGTATAAATTAATGACTAATACCATTACTCTCTTCTTATCACATTTAGCGTCTACCATCATGACCTTATTCATTGTATGTCATGCAATGAACAAACTGTGGCATCCTCTGTATGGTTCATCTTTTATACCTGAAACCAAAGATTATAGACACATTGTCCTTTGTTTCTTTATTGTTTCATACACTGCTGCAAGTGTTATATATGTTAAGGCACTTTAAAATAGCTCTATATCAGCTGAGTAAGTACTCTTATAGGCAGAGGATGTCAAACTGTGGATTTCAGCTCACCTCCTTGATGCAAGTGACAAGTAAGTATTAGTCATGATGGAGTTAGTAAAAAAGAATGTGACTACACATGTATGAATCTCTCACATATTTCTTTGTCTTGCTGCAGGTGAGGTGAAACCATCAGATCTTAGAATTATGTTATATAATCTTACCTGCAGTTTAAACGACAGTGACAACAAACCTTTTAGTTTGGGAATTACCTCAGACAGTGAGATTTACCCAGTGCTAGTTTTCAAAAATCCTTGATATAGTGCTACAAAAGTCATAATATCCTTAGATGATTGGAGTTGCCTATGTGAAACTTAAATGTGGATTACTGCCATGTTCAATGAAATTGGTCAAGCTCCCTCAGGTGCCAAATGGTTGCCTCTGGGGACTTCCCAGGCACCTTTAAAATTTATAATGAAAATGAATGTACTCATCTACAGGGACAGACATTTAAGAACTTAATGTATGCCAGTTATGCAATTCAGCATGCTCCTATCAGGTGGATAAGCCTACAACCATGGGTGTACTGATTCTATGAGGAACTTTAGACCAGTTTAATGGAGTTGGCCTGCCAAACTCCCAAACTCTTGACAGAAATCACCACACCACTGCATGATGCATGTTGTGCATTGATGTCTGGGAATATTTATGAACCAGCCATGCCTGATATGGACAACAAACTATGATAGTATTAAGAACGTATATTTACCCTCCCATTTGCAAGAACTGATAAATGAATAAAAGTGTAAGGGCAATATGCGTTTTCTCTCTATAAAATCCTGTGTGCTAATGTAAACCTGTAGTCATCATCATAACTGAGTGGACAAAACATCCTCATCACAAGGATTTTGCAGTAACTGACTGGTCCTAGAATGAAGAAGAAGAAGAAAGGGTCACTCCTTCCTAATTTCATCTGTGCCTTAATTATTGGTCCTTCAGGGCATGGAAAAACTAATTTGGTCCTGTCACTGCTAACCCAATATGAGCGAGTCTGCTTTGAGCATGTATATATATTTTCAAAACATTGTTTCAGAACACGTATCAGCTACTGCAAGAGAGTTTGCATGGCATTGAGGGAGTAACATACCAGACATTCTGCAAAAGCAGTATAGTGCACACCCACCTGAGAAAGTCAAACCAAACACCATTCCCATATTTGACAATGCTACAGTGGAGAACTAGTATGAGATCAAAAACTATTTCTGCTTTGGCCACCATATGAAACTCAATGTCTTTTATTTGAGTCAGACATACTCAAGGACCCCAAAGCAGCTGATTCAGGATACTGCAAACCTTATTATCACTTTCAAACAGGGTAATCTGAATTTAAAGCATATTTACCAGGCTCATGTGGGAACCAACTTGTCATTCAATGAATTTGTCACAATGGGTGGTGACTGCTGGAATAACTTGCAGAATGGTGTTCTTGTTACTAATGAAAACTAGGAAATTGATTGGTGGACAGTACAGATGAAATTTCCAGGACATTATGGTTAAAAGAGATTGTACCAGTGCACAATTGTGCGAGTAAATTGTTTGTTATGCACAGATTTTCAAGGATGTCGTGTGCTCACTTTGAGGGTGTGATGCAGAGACCAAGCATAGATCTATACATTGACACAGAAATTAAAAGTCTTAAAAACTGCATTGAAAAATTCACCAAAAAGCCATGCTGTGGAAATGCAAGCTTTGGGGGGATGCCCTCAAAATGGCAGCTGAACAGGCCCATGAAACTGAAGTGACTTTATAAGATATGTAAAAAACTCCTCCCATAAATATTGAGAAAAGAAATACACTGGAAGAAAACATCAGAACCTTTCTGAGGTTAATCAATATAGTAAACGCAAATGTTAATGAGATTGAATGAGTGTTAGACATATGAAAGAGGAACCCTAGACATTAAAATGTGTATTTAAGTTGTGTACTATCTCAAAGTCAGTTTAGTATGCAGCAGCACATGAAAAAAATACATAAGCATTGAGGCGCACGCATAAGGCTATTCATTGTAAATTATGATTGCTGAAGTTAGGACAGTTGAGGTGAGGTAATACTGGTTCGGAGACATTTATACCAGTAGCCACAAGTCCTAAAAGGCTCTCACTCATGAAGGATGGAGGCAGAAGAAGGAGTGAAAGAGAGGAGGAAGGTGAGGGATATACCATTACATTAACCATCACAGTGCTAGCAAAATAGATAGGACTACAGAGTTATCAGGGAAAAACTGTCTATGTTGGAAAAGCATCCAATACACTTAACCAGATATTTAATACACATTGGAGAGAAGGAGTTTGAGTGAACACCTGGTTTAGTCAATGTGATATTCTTAAAAACTTTGAATTCTAGCCCATTCCTCCCCAAAGAGATATGATCATACGCTGAAATACACTGAAATGGCAAAAGTCATGGGATAGCTATATGTGCATATACATATGGTGGTAGTATCATGTACACAAGGTATAAAAGAGCAGTGCATTGTTGGAATTGTTATTTGTACTCAGGTGATTCACGTGAAAAGTGTAGTGGCTCCACTGTTTAGGATAGGGAAAGTTAGTTTTGTGCAATATTCTGAGCACAAGTTACAGCCAGGTGCGGGCCAGATTGCAGTGAGTTATGCATACCAACAGCTGCAAAGTAGAACAGAGGCCACAGAGCATCACAGGCAGAAGGGGCCCACTGGCCAACCTGGCATGTTATGAGTACATGATGCGAAGTGGTGCATATGGACGGTGGGGCGTGTTGCACCACCAGCTACATGCAGCAGCAGATGGGGCGCCAGCAGTCCAGTCCATGGCAGGTCGCTGGTTGGACCCTCTGAGGCCAATGCAGGGTCTGTAGCCAGCCAGTCGTGGGCCACTCCACGGCTTGCTACTGCGGGCAGTTGTCCTGGCTTCCAACACATGCCAGAGGCATCCCAAGGCGAGGGCTGCAGATTTGGATGCTGGATCACGGGCACTTGTTGTTGCTGCGATTTCAGCCACGCTGGCGAAAAGCATGTAGCTGGCTGCCTGCGGCTCACACTGAGTGGTGCTAAGTCGGCAGGGATGCAGACCGCTGATTCAACTTCCGGCATCCTGATGACAACACAACTCTGCTGGCATACAAGGCCGACACACAGTGCGTGCATGGGTTGCTGAGGCAGCCATTCTGTGCCAAGCCATTTCACAGACAGCGAAGTGGTGTCCTCAGCATTGCGGGACCCAGTGATACAGACAGAGGGGAACATGGCACTGTAGTTGGAAACAATAAATCACTTGTAAAGCTTGGATGAGTCTAAATATGGTGCCTTCTACCTCTTCCTGCTACATTTGGTCATCCTGATACATTCAGTGGCAGAAGTTCCCACTACAAAAGGTTTCTGATGTGATTATGGCTACATGATGGGAATCAACAGACTTTGAATGAGGAAGGGTAGTTGGAGCTAGACACATGGGATGTTCCATTTCAGAAATCATTAGGGAATTCAAGATTCACAGTGTCAAGAGTGTGCTGAGAATACCACATTTCAAGCTTACATCACACTATGGACAACGCAGTGGCCGATGGCCTTCTCTTAATGACCGAGAGCAGCGGTGTTAACGTAGAGTTGTCAGTGCTAACAGACAAGCAACACTGCATGAAATAACCACAGAAATCACTGTGCAACATATGGTGGACATATCCATTAGGACTATGCTGTGAAATTTTGCATTAATGGGGTATGGCAGCAGACGACCTACACGGTTGCCTTTGCTAACAGCACGACATTGCCTGCAGTGCCTTTCCTGGACTCATGATCATATCAGTTGGACCCTAGATGATTGGAAAACCAAGGCCTGATCAGATGAGTCCTGATTTCAGATGGTAAGAGCTGATGGTAGGGGTGGAGTGTGGCATAGACCCCATGAAGCCAAGGACCCAAGTTGCAACAAGGCACTGTGGAAGCTGACGGTTGCTCCATAATGGCGTGGTCTGTGTTTACATGGAATGAACTGGACCCTCTGGTCCAACTGAACTGATTGTTGACTGGCTAGTGGCTATGTTCAGCTACCTGAAGACCACTTGCAGCCATTCATGGACTTCGTGTTCCCAAACAACAACGTGGCATGTCACCGGGCCAAAACTATTCGTGACTGGTTTGAAGAACATTTTGGACAATTTAATCAAATGATTTGGCCATCCAGATAGCCCGATGTGATTCTACCAAACATTTCAGGACATAATTGAGAGGTCAGTTGTGCACAAAATCCTTCACTGACAACACTGTCACAATTATGGATGGCTCCCTAATTAGTTAATTACATGTTCAATGGATCATATTGCATGATTAATCATAGTGATGTGGAATGAGCCATTTTATATTCAAATCACAAATTAATTTGTACATATGGTAATAGAAATTCTTCTATGGAATTGAAGGTGTTGTCAAGGAGAAACTTTCTCAGTTTGTTATCAAATTTTACTTTGCTGTCTGTCATACATTTTATATCACTGGGTAAGTGATCAAAAATTTTTGTTGCAGCATTGTGCACCCCTTTTTGAGCTAAAGACAACCTTAATGTGGAGTAATGAATGTCATTTTTCCTTCTGTTGTTGTAATTATGTTCTTCATTGTTCCTTTTGAACTGTAGTGGACTGCTTACAACAAACTTCATGAGGGAATTAATATACTGTGAAGCAGTAGTGCGGATGCCCAGCTCCATACACATAAGTCTACATGATGATCATGGGTGAGCACCACATATTATTCTTACAGCATGTTTTCTTAAAGATGAGTTACCCCAGAATATTATTCCATATGAAATTATTGAATGAAAATATGAAAAATAAGTCAACTTGCTGATTTGTCTCTCCCAAAGATTTGCAGTGATTCTAAGTGCAAATGTGGCTCAACTAAGTTTTTTTAGGAGTTCCAAAACGTGTTTATCAAAAATGGTTCAAATGGCTCTGAGCACTATGGGACTTAAGTTCTGAGGTCATCAGTCCCCTAGAACTTAGAACTACTTAAACCTAACTATCCTAAGGACATCACACACATCCATGCCTGAGGCAGGATTTGAACCTGCGACCGTAGCCATCGTGCGGTTCCAGACTTTAGCGCCTAGAACTACTCGGCCACCCCGGCCAGCACGTGTTTTACCAATTTAAATTGTCATCAGTATGGACCCCTAACAATTTTGAAGTTTCCACCCTATTTGTTACTTCCTCATCATCTATTACACTTATCATTGGTGTAGTACTTCTAGATGTGCAGAACTGAATATGTTATGTCTTTTTAAAAGTGAGGGTGAGACTATTCACAGCAAACCAGTCAATGATACTTTTAAGAACTTTGTTTATCATTTCTTCTGTTTCTGTGCATATGCTTGGATTGACTGCAATACTAGTGTCATCTGCAAAAAGTACTAATTCTGCTTGTTGTATACTAGACGGAAGATCATTTACATATACAAGAAACAATAGTGGACCTGAGACTGAACCATGAGGAGCCCCATATATTATTTCTCCCCAGTCAGAATTGTGTCCCTGGACTATGTTGCTTGAATTAATAATTACAACATTCTACCATACAGGTAGCATGGCTCAATATTTGCACAAGGGACTTCCAGCGACTTGGTGAGTCCATTACACTTCAAGTTGCTGCACTACACCACACAAAATGTGGTCTGACATGATATTAGGAGGTATCCTGTGACTTTTACTGCCTCAGTGTATTGTGTATGACTATTGCACATGAGCTAAAAAACATAAAAATAGAAAGCTTGCATAACAAGAAATACTGAATATTATTGAATGTGCATTAGAAGCTGTACATGGTGTGTCTAAAAGCACTAACATCGGCTTTAAGAAAATGAATAAGTGACCTGTGGAATACATACACTATGATGACCCTAACAAAACAGTAGAATAGTTATGGCTGCTCACAGCATCATCTGTCACAGGGAATAGAGGGCACGCAGTTGAAATTGTATCAATCACCTCTGAGATAAGAGAATGATGCATTGTTGAATAATCATGGAAACAGTTGTCCGAGAGGTCCATAAACCAACGTGAAAGGTATTTGATTGTAGACATGTTATTATATGTGGTTTGGATGATTCGTGGCAGACAGACTTCTTGGATATGAGGCAATATTCATGGGCAAATAGAGGCTTCAAATATATTTTAATGGCTATAAAGATGTATTTTAAATTTGCCTGGGCTCTGCCTGTGAAGGTGAAGACTGGTAAGGAAGTAGCAAATACTGCCGCAGACAGAGATGAATTACTGCCCTGTCAATTTTTGCACTGATCATGATGGGGTATTTTACAATTGCTATTTTGGAGTAGTTATGGATTGGTACAGAATACATCGCTACTCTACATTCATTCACATGAAAGCATGTACAGGGTGTCTGAAAAGACTTTCCCTGATTACGTAAATTGATAACTCAGGCTAGAAGTAAGATACAAATATGGAACTTGTGTCAAATTGTTTACAGCTATCAAAGTTTTTTTTCTGTTTTAGGATTGCAGTACGTAAGTAGTGGATGAGGTGCAGTGCCCAAGAAGCCATGTCCTGTGGTACCATGAGACACGATCACCAGCCACAGTGCAGAGACACTTCCAGACAACATTTGGAAGGAATCCACCTGAAGTCAAGAGCATTAAAGTTCAAGAACACAGGATCGGTTGCTGACCTCCCGAGGTCTGGTCGACCAAGAACCTCAGCAGACAGGGTGGGAGCTGTAAGGCAGTCTTTTCTGCGAAGTCTGAAGAAATCGGTGCGCAGGGCCTCATGTGAATTACACGTGCCAAAAAGCTCTCTCCATGACATTTTACACAAACGTTTATTGTTTCATGCATACAAAGTGCAAATCATTCAGGCCTTGTTGCCCAATGACAGTACACGTTGATATGACTTTGTGGTCGAAATGCTATCACGTATTGAGGACGATCATGGTTATCTCAGACAAATTGCCTTTTCTGACGAAGTGACCTTTTTTGTCAGTGGAGCAGTGATGTGTGAAAAAAACTTTGATAGTTTGTAAACAATTAGACACCAGTTTCAAATTTGTGACGTACTTCTAGCCTGAGTTATCAATTTATGTAATCAGGGAAAGACTTTTCGGACACCCTGTATTGTGGAGCATTTAAACAGTACAATAAAAAATCATATGTTGGTTCAGTTTAATCTTTGAAGATCATGGCAGTGGCTCAGTATTCATCCTCAAATAATTGCACAGTATAACCACTCTCAATGTGATACCATTAACATGTGCGCTATAGATACCTGTGATAATGAGCTTCTAAACACAGTGCGCAATCGCATTAAAAAGCTGGATCCATGCAGACAAAGATTTAATATAGGCAGTTCAGCGCATATTTCAAAATACAAGACAGTATTTGAGAAATCAAACCTACCAAACTGGTCACTGGAGATATTTACAGTTTCAAAAGTATGATGTACAAATCTAAGGACTTACACCTTAAAATGTGGTGAAGCTGAAGAAATTGCAGTAAGTTTCTACACAGAAGAATTACAGAACAGCTCTAAATCCAATGTGTTCCTCATAGAGAGCATTATAAGACGTCAAGGGAACAGGGCATTAGTGAAAAGGCTACACTTCCCTTCACAGCGTAACAGCTGGGTGGATGCTAAAGACGTGGAGTATAATATGCATGCGATCTTTCCAAGCACATACTGGACTATCTGTATTGTGGGCCAGGAATAAAATTACAAAAGCGTCTGGTGCACAGTGATAAGGGGATTAATCTAGAGCAGGCACGTATTGAGCATGATTCAGCCTACTATGCAAATAACAATTTATCTGAAGATCATGTCATGGATCACATTTTAGCTGATAAAGCTAAACAAATATGTGAAAGAAATGATATAGGCATACGTCAACATACTGGATCATTCACAGTTGATAAGGCAATGCATGTCAAACTTAAATTGGGTTCTGTGATAAATTTCGAACAGGTTATGAACATCGCTCATTGGCTACTTAAGAACATAAAGAAACCTGTGGACAGTTAAAAAATTACATTCAGCCATTGCTGTTGGTGCCAAATGTGTTCTGAAGCAGAAAGGAGTAAGAAGAAGATGGGTTAAACCGCCCTAGATTATAGGATTACCTAGGTCATCAGGTGGAATTATTCCATTTTTAATTCCAGCCCTGTCTGGCTTATTACCTATCTGATTACGGGCCGGCAGTGCTGCCACCATAGTGTGGACAGTGAAGAATGCACAAGGTGTGGAATGGCAGCTTCGGGAATCACAAAGACCTAAGAAGTATAAGGAATCTATCGCTATCAGGTAACCATGAGGGGGGAAAGTCCATAATTGTGCTACATGTAATAACACTTATAAATACAGAACTGCCTAAATTTAAAAAAAAATCCCACATCTGGCAATTGCAGGGGTTGTTTAAGAGACAAGGACTCCCAAAGAAGATGTCAAAAAGTGGCTTACATTAGATTAGATTCACTTTTCGTTCCATAGACCCAAAAATGAGATGATTCTCATGGGTGTGGAACATGTCAGAATGAATAACATAAAAAACATAAATCATTTGAACATAATATCTGTTACACAGATCATTTGTCAGGAGATTGTCAAAATAGGTGAATGTGTTACAATAAACTGGAGCAGCTAATATTTACAGAATTAATAAACTGTCAGAATGAAACTTTGTTGTGCCTATCTGTGACTCAGCATCACCACCATATGGTGAATAGCAACTTTCCTCCTCAGAATACTGAAACATCGTTATGCACTTTTAATAACTTTGTCATGCACAAAATACCTAATCTTGATTGTTATTACCAAGTGCTGTCAAAACTGAAATCTAACAGATATTTTTACTTAAGCAGGTCTAACAGTCCCTGTTAAGATATTCATATATAGAGTACAAGGAATTGCCTATCAAAAAGTCTTTCAAACTCTGTTTGAACCACACTTTATCTGAAACCAAGTTTTTAATGGTTGCTGTCAATTTACTGAAAATGTGTGTTCCTGAATATTGGACCCCTTTTTGGACGAAGGTAAGTGATTTTAGGTCTTTATGTAGATTGTTCTTATTCCTAGTACTGAAACTATGAGTTAAGCTATTGGTTGGAAATGGAAACATTACTAACATTACTTGCAACAAATTTCACTAAGGAATAAATATACTGAGAAGCAGAGGTTAAAATACAAAGTTCCTTGAACAGGTTTCTACATGATGTTCTTGAATTTACACCACAAATTATTCTTATTTCACGCTTTTGTATGCTAAAAATGTTTGTTCAGTTTGATGATTTACCCCTGAATATGAGCCCATTTGATGTAATAGAATGAAAGTAAGCAAAGTATGCAAGTTTTTTTTTTGTATTTCTTACATCTGATACCATTCTCACTGAAAATATAGACTTGTTTAGGCACTTCAGTAATTCTGTAGTATGCCCTTCCCAACTGAATTTATTATCGAGTTGTAATTGCAAAAATTTAACATTGTCAACCTATTCAATCTGCATGTCTTCATATGTTATACACATACTGGAAGGAAATCTCTTACAGGTTCTGAACTGCGTATGGTGAGTCTTTTCAAAGTTTAATGACAGGGAATTAGATTTAAATCATTTATTAATGTCCGTGAAAATTTGATTAGCAACTATTTCTAAATCTGTACTCGACTTGCTACTTGTTGCAATGTTTGTATCATCTGCAAACAAGACAAACTTAGGACCTGGAAACGCTACAGACGAGAAGTGATTAATGTACACAACAAAAAGCAACGGACCCAAGATGGAACATTGAGGAACATCACATGTATTTGATGTATTCTTCTCGGGTTATAAGCTGAGTGGTGGTGTCGTCTTGTCACAATGTTTAAATGAGTTTTGTACCCCTCAACATGGTTTATCGTCTGACAACCTGAGAAAAATTCATCAGTGGAATTTGCTGAGAAAGACTGCAATCGCATATACCTCCTGTATTTGATTCCCAATCAGATGAAGACTGACTGCTTACTGTGCAGGTGTTTCGCAGCGACACCCTTTGTCTCCTGTTAGTTACATAAGACTCAAACCATTCCACACCATTGCTGGTGACACCATAATATTCTAATTTACTTAAGAGAATGCTGTGGTTCACATAGTCCAAGGCTTTTGGCAGGTCACAGAAAATGCCAATAGCCTCTGATTTATTATCTAATGAAGTAAGTACATGCTTGCTGTAAGTGTAAATAGCTTTCTCTATATCAAAACCCTTCAGAAACCCAAACTGTGACTTGGACAATATATTATTTGCAGTCGGATGCTTAAGGAGACGCTTGAACACAACCATTTCACATGTTTCTGAAAAAGCCTGTGCATACTGAATTCCTCTGCTATGCTACCATTATCTTTCCGTTCATGGCAACTTTATGAATATCCAGTTCCTCCAACCACTGGACGTCTGTCTTGGGCAGTTAAAACGAATATTAAGGTAGAAACTCTGTAGTTCACTATCATGGCGTTTCAGGGCAAATGGAAAGAAAACCTGAAGAAAGATTCAAGCATATTCAACAACTGTAAACTGACAAATGCTGAGGTCTTTCTAAATGGAGAATTCTGCCCATACAATAATTTACAGCTGAACAGAATAATAAAGGGTACAGTCCATTATAAAACATGTATTCGAAGTTTCGTCCGTGGTATTACGAGATGGATGACGGTTTCATATACCTACTGAGCCAACAGAAGTTAAGGGATTAGCGCCAATCATTGTTATAAACACATAAAGTAGAATGAGCTCATCAAAGACTGACCTGTTGATATTCATATGGAATTTGAGTCATCAGACAATTTCCCCAAAGAAACTGTCTCATTATCATTGTTGTTACATGATATTGTGGTGAATTATTGTCCGCTGACTGGAATCGTGTACACAACACCATTTCATGAAGGAGACTCAGAGTGTGAATATTATTGCTGATGCTCAAGGGTTCAGGGATGAATTCGGCGAGTTTGTGTTTAAAGATATAGCATTTCTGACAATATTATAAAAGGGATATATTGCTACTCATTATATAGTGGAGATGTTGAGTTGCAGACGGGTGCAACAAAAAGACTGCTAAACAAGTACCGGTAAGTCACTGAGGCCACGTATGTGCGAGTTATGTTATGTGAATGCATGTCTGTATTGTCTACTTTAGGCGTTTTGAGTGAAAGCTTACTTGTTTAGCAGTCTTTTTGTTGTGCCTTTCTGCGACTCAGCATCTCCGCTATATGGTGGGTAGAGGTCTATCCTTTTGAGGATACTGTCATTATTCCAGCCTGGACCTGCCAATATTTCATATAGCATTTCTAACTTTTATGAACTCTGGACGTTTAATAGCTACATTCTCCACTACTGTACAGGCTTCTAAAGCATTCAGGAGTATTAAATGTGCGAAAACGTGAAGGGCAATGTTATGACTGGCATGAAATCATTATTCAAAGGACTGGGACGAACATGACTTGTCTCTGGAACATGTGCTGATGAAGTTTCGGAAGTTTGATCACACCTATAGTGCTGTTTACAGCAAAGGAAGTGGAAAGTGTTCTGGATGAAGAAAATATTCAAGAACGCTATGATATGTACTCTTGAATCGTATGGTTGTAGGCTATCCACCAACTAAGGAAGAGGTGCAGAGAAGAAGATGAACAGGACAGTGCTTTTATTTCTGCTTCAAATAATGTGAAATTACTTCTAAGTTGGGTGATCAATAGATTATTTTATTTAAAAAAAAAAAAAAACTAAGTTACACATCTGTCAGAGCATGTGCTTCGATAAGTGCTGAAGTAATAAGGAATACCACTCAGTCCGTGATAAGAAGATTGCAGCACTGCATTGATACCAATGGTCATCACTTCGAGCAC
This sequence comes from Schistocerca cancellata, assembly GCF_023864275.1. NCBI lineage: Eukaryota > Metazoa > Arthropoda > Insecta > Orthoptera > Acrididae > Schistocerca > Schistocerca cancellata. The sequence goes on from NC_064629.1 coordinate 660,518,648, forward strand.
CTTCTGTATGTTCATGCCACCTATGTGACCTTCATTGACCTTCAAAGACCTTACTGTTACACATCATTCAATTCGTCTCAATAGCCACTATCAGAAAATAAGTATCAAACTATAACATCCCATTAAAAAAAAAAAAAAAAAAAAAAATGTTGACCTTCATATCTCTGAAGCGACCTTACCCAGCAACAAAAAACCAACATCATATTATGGCGCCTGTTGTCCCATGCAACATTTGTCCCACAAACTTTTCAGCTCCTATCATACTTTCAGAGTTATTCTAGGTGGCAATAGTTAGTGACTCATCCTGTACATTGCACACAGTGCTTTGCTGTGGAGCAACAACTGTCCACTGTGGCAGAGCCAGATGCATCAGCTCTTCCAGACAGCGTTTGTCTGACATAGAAATTTATTACATCATCCCGAATCATGCTGGGGTCATATCAATAGCTGCTCTGTGAAGCAGTGTATTGCATCAACTCAGACTCTTTGGAATAATCCAGTCAAGCCCGTGGTTTATATATCTGGCTTACATACTGAATCAGCTATATCCTTGTTCCAGCTTGTCTGTGGCATCAGCATCATGCTTTTCTGGACGTAAACAGTCTGATTGGTGGAGGAATAAAAATGGTGGCAGAGTTATTGTCTCTGGTTGAAAAAATACTGTGATGGGTGGGCTGTATCAATTTGAGATGGCACTAGCTGCCTGCCTTCCCTAACAACAGAGTGCTATTAATAGGTAGTGCTGCGGAACTGCAAGTCAGTAGCGATCAGACAGCGAAGAGAACCACTTCGAGCATGAAGCGAGAGCAATCAGTTTGCTCTTCATCCTCTGATGGAGATGGAGGCAAATGAGCTCTCATTAGTGGCGGTGTGTATCATGAACATTGTGCGTGTTCCCATGTACTTGTTCATTACTATGAAGCCAGAAATGGAAAGTGACACAATTTATTTCTTGTTTGCTGATTGCCCTGAGGCAGCAGCAAGATGGTTCAGACCTGTGGTCCCAGAGCCATTAACTGGAGATCTTTGTGAAGGTGAGTGCACATATTTGTGATTGATTCTCTGTGTGAGTGCACATCTTTGTGTGAATGATACAACGATTATCTGACATATTTCCTCTTTTTCTCTATAGATTTTTTCAATGATGTACATATGGTATTTATGTTGTGGAGCCCATGACACCATTTTCAGCTCTAAGTTCCCAGGTCTTGATTCAACTTGTGAATGAACTTACATATTTGTATTGATACATATTTCTTCTTCTACAATTATCATTACTACTGTTACTACTACGTCATCTGTATGCTTTGCTTACAAGTTCTCCTTCTAGAATGAAATTTTCACTCTACAGTGGTGTGTGCGCTGATATGAAACTTCCTGGCAGATTAAAACTGTGTGCCAGACTGAGACTCGAACTCGGGACCTTTGCCTTTCGCGGGCAAGTGCTCAGTAGCTCGGTAGCAAAGGTCCCGAGTTCGAGTCTCGGTCTGGAACACAGTTTTAATCTGCCAGGAAGTTTCATATCAGCACACACTCCGGTGTAGAGTGAAAATTTCATTCTAGAAACATCCCCCAGGCTGTGGCTAAGCCATGTCTCCACAATATCCTTTCTTCCAGGAGTGCTAGTTCTGCAAAGGTTCGCAGGAGAGCTTCTGTGAAGTTTGGAAGGTAGGAGACGAGGTACTGGCGGAATTAAGGCTGAGAGTACATGATGTGAGTCATGCTTGGGTAGCTCAGTCGGTAGAGCACTTATCCGCGAAAGGCAAAGGTCCCGAGTTCGAGTCTCGGTCCAGCACACAGTTTTAATCTGCCAGGAAGTTTCAAGATCTCCTTCTTTCTATGTGCAGTCGATACTCAGAATGACATTCCATCCCAGGCCATGACGCCATTTTCGTTCATTGCATTGCAGGGATCGACACCAATTATCGATGAATGCATTCGTATGTAATATTAGTAATTCATTGTTATTATACATTTATTCATGCTTGCATGAATTTCTTGCTGAATTATCTTCTTGTTTCTAGGTGTCTTCGATAACAGTGAAGCCACTGGAGCAAAATAGATTGAGTTGTTAACTCATGACCCCATCATTCTTATCCATCAGCTCACAGGGCTGGATCCATCCCACCATAGATGAGCATAACTTTTTTGTCATACTTTCATGCAGGGCTTATGACATGTTTCTTTGTTTCTAGGTATGCTCGATAATAATAATATTTATGATCTAAGGGCAATATATGATGCAGATCAATGTATGAGTAAGCACCACAAATCGTAACTACCATATGGTTGTTTCATTCCCAACATTGTTAGATATACAAGATACTTATCATTGTCTTTTTTCCCTAGCACAATATTTGAGGATGCCATGTGGAGGCAGGCTTCACCCAGCAATAACAACTCCATCTCCTAACCCATTGTTAAGGCAGCAAGCACCATCACCACTACAATGTGTGGGGCCTTCATGGCTAAATTCCCTGCATGTGGGTCTGTCTATGGTGTGATCACCTTGATTGGGACCATCATGGCTGCAGTTCCCATGTGTAGGGCTGTTGTAGCTGCAATCCCCATTTGCGGGGCCATCTATGGTGCCAGAACCATGTACAGGAGCATCTGTGGTTTCATACCTGCATGTGGTGTCATATAAGGCACCGTCACTTGGCCCGTGACACTCATGGTGTCACCCGAGACCTGCAATGCTATCTACCTACAGACACCAGCTCGCAAGTAGTCACATGCAAGCATTACACTACTCAATGATTGCAGGCACATTTAGGGAGCAGACCTCATTTAGCCACATAGTAAATTCTACTGAGGGTACACGCACCTTCTTAACCTCTACCTTAACATGTGCTTACTCATTCTGGAAAGGGAGCTGCCTAAAATCTTAAGAGATCCATGTTATCCTGCCACAAAATGCGCCACCATACTAATCTGTGAATTAATGTATTCCCCCAAACAAGATGATGGTGTTGAGGAGAAAGTTAACATCTATATTTGGGCAGGAAATTGATGTGATAATCCAAGGGGACTAATCACTGAGTCACAGGGGCTTTGCCAATGTGGCTATAGGCACATAAAAGTGAATAACCCATGAATGGGTGGTCTGTTCAAAGAATCTGAAGATGAGAGTTACATCATTTACCTTGATGTCAACAATTGATATGGATACGCCATGCAACAATGTCTGCCTGTTGGAGAGTTTCAGTGGCTATCTGTGCTATCTGTTGATGACATTCTCAGATTAAGCCTTTTCTGGAGGAATATGCCTGAAGGAACATTGCATCATACTTGTGAACAACAGAGGAACTGCAATATCATATTTGTTTGGGAATATACATAACGAGTGTACAAGTGCCGGTTTCAGTCACATCGTAGACAAAATATGCAACATTGGGTCTGGCCATGAGGCATGCTCGGGTAGCCCAAAAGTAATGTGAGTGCCAGCAATGAGCAGGAAATCTGGCTTTAAGTAGTGGTCAGGCACAAATTTTCACTGTTGTTATTCCATTCTACAGCTGATGGTTGTCCACATTCGGACTGTGAATACATTTCACATATTTCATAACGGCATACATGCTCTATACAGCTTCACAATGCATATCTAATTTTTTTTCTGAATACATCCTTAGAAGTGTTCTCATTAGCCAGCTTTGAAAGAGCATACCAAACATTGCCAAAATATCGATAAACATATATGCATGCATGTCTGAAGGAACATTGCACCATATTTCTGAGCAACACAGGCACTGCAGTATTGTATTTACCCACCAACAATGGGCAAGAGACTTTCAATAAAAATGTCTCCCCTGTACGGAACCAAGCAAGGTGGTGCAGTGGTTAGCACACAGCACTCGCATTCAGGAGGACAATGGATTAAATCAGTGTCCAGCCATCCTGCTTTAGGTTTTCCGTGATTTCCCTAAATCACTTCAAGCAAATGCAGGAATGGTTCCTTTGAAAGGGCACGATTGACTTCCTTCCCCATCCTTCCTCAATCTGATGGGACTGATGACCTCACTGTTTGGTCCCCTACCCCAAATCAATCAACCAGCCAACCTGTATGGTAATATACATAATGGGTGTATGCGTGGAGGCGACAAGCACATAGTAGATGATATACGGAAGTTTGGGTCTGGCCATGAGGCATGTTCAGATAGCCTAATGGTAAGGTGACCACTTGCAATTAGTAGGAAATTTGGGTTTGAGTCCTGATCCACAATGAATTTTCGTTGTCGTCATTTCATTATACCACTGATATTTCTCCATATTCACAACTGTGAATACATTTCATGTATTTCATAATGGCTGTAGTCACAGTAGTGCCTGTTCCTTCAGATGCATGGATGTCCGAAGGAACATTGCATCATACTTCTGAACAACATAGGCACTGCAATATTGTAAATATATAACTCTCTTTTGATCTTTTCATTTTCAAAAAAACCTATCCTTATTCTGGATAGTGCCACGGCATGTACAAATGCAAGGCTGTTATATAGCTTAGAGTCAATTGATAATGGAGGCACACTCGTTTTTTTTCTTATTGCTAGTACACGCACTACTGACCAAGTTGCAATGACACTACATCTTTTCTTGAAAATAAAAAGCACAAAGAACTTTTTAAAGGCCATTTATTTTCTCTTTGAATTTTAGGTAACTCTGTTGAGATGATAAATATATGTAAGTATGCATGCATTTCTTTGCCTACATCAGGTAGTAATGCACACCATACATGCTCTGTTCAGCTTCACAACACATATCAAAGTTTCTAGTGAATACATCCTCAGAAGCGTTCTCATAGCATACCAAGCATTGCCAAAAAATCGATTAACACAATCTCACAAAGCAACATCATCATTCACCGCCCATTGAATTGCTGAACTGGCGTACACCAAGTTTCCAAAAGTAGCTTCATGTAAATGGGTGTATTCTAATTTACCCTCATCACTGATAATTTTAACAGTATTTGGATAGTCATCAACACACCTGAATGACAACCCAATAACACAGGGGCTGCAGTTTGATTTTTGTTCAGAGATTTTACCTTTGAGAAATTCTCATGTAACTGCCAGCACTCGTATGACGAAAATATTACTAGGTTTTCAAGCACTATTAGAGTATTGAACTCATGAGCTAAGGACATTCATACAACTATACATTTACCATCACTCACATTTAGACTGTATCTAACAGTGAATAGAAACACTTTAATGCATGTGTTATACCACTGCAGCTGCATGGATGGTAGTGCAGACATAGGTGACAGTGGTAACTCATGATCATAGAAGAAGAGTTCTTTTGTACTGTCTGGTGATATGTCGCTGGTGGACAACTTTTGATGTCGTGTCGGAGGCTCAAAGTTGGATGAGACAGGCGGCAGGACCCTGAAGTCTATCAAATCAGTTAAGTGTGGGGAAAATCGAAAACCTCCCATACATCAGGCTGGTCAGTTGCATTATCATCAGGAGTTTGCTGCACTGTAGTATAAATAAAAAATATTTCTAAGAATAGCAAATAATAAGAACAATAATGAGAAGAGAGATGGAGAAATCAATACTTATATTCGAAGGAAACAGTTTTCTTTTTTTTATTCTGCTCAGTATTGGTGGATAATCTCTGACACTTTATGGTGATGGCAGTGTTACTCGAACAAGATTCACATTAAGAATGACAATCTTCGATACTCTAAGGAGCAGTGGAGGCGGTGGTGGTGGTGGGGTAATGTTCAATAGCAGCACACTGGGAGTGCGAAAGGCCTCATTTGTTTATTTGTCCTTACTACCACCCTAAAATCATCGAAACCATGGCTAAACATGAAACCAATACCGCAAGCGTGCTCATATATTATGGTAATTATCGTGAATGTTACTAATTACTAATTATGTCCTAAATAAACAAAACATGCGCCCGAAGTGACCCCGTTTGTTTGATTAATGGCCATTAAACTAGGCTAGCGCAACTGGCTAGCTAGTTAACTTAAGGGGAACAACGGCTCCCCCCCCCCCCCCCCCCCCACAACCACCACCATCCATTGCGCCAGAACTGGTACACAACTACAATTTCTGTTCTCTTCTTTTCTGAACTGTTTATCGTTTACGTCATTTCCGTTCAACGGCACACTCCAAACAAATACCTTCAGAAACGAGTTTTTAACACTTAAATTTATGTTAAAAGCGAACAAATTTCTCTTTTTCAGAAACACTTGTGTTGCTATTGCCAGTCTGCATCTTGTATCCTCTCTACTGCGCCATCGTCAGTTATTTTGCTACCCAAATAGTAAAACTCATCGATCACTTTCAGTATCTCATTTCCTAATCTAATTCCCTCGACGTCACCTGATCTGATTCGACTACATATCAATACCTTCGCCGGCCGTGGTGGTCTCGCGGTTCTAGGCGCGCAGTCCGGAACCGCGCGACTGCTACGGTCGCAGGTTCGAATCCTGCCTCGGGCAATTCGGCAACCTCGAAATTTTTAATTCTTCTCCCTGAAGTTCAATTTCCTGATCAAATTCGTCCTTCGTTTCATTCACTGTTTGCTCAATGTACAGACTGAATAGCATTGGGGATAGACTACAACCCTGTCTGACTCCCATCTAAACCACTCATTCCATTTCATGTCCTTCGTCTGTTAACCTGTACGCTATTTCGACATCAAAATTTTTTTGTGGGCACACACAGAGTCAGTCTCTGTGCTTTGGCGTATTCTACTGACTCACTAGTCGTGAGCTTTGCGCTAGGTTTAGCGGTACATTGTGAAGCTAGACTTGGGTGCAAGACAAACTGTATGATGAGCATTTATCTTCTGCTGTGTTCACACCATTTTTTCCGCGAGATTTGTCTCTTAGCTAATACGTAAACTGTTAATCACTATAATTACGGATAAATGTCTTTAAATTGAACATGTGGAAATTTATAGCATTATTTGGCAATAAGCTAGTCAAAGTCATCCTCTGATGGCCTTCACTTAACACCCATGGCTGAAGGCTTACATCGATTCAAATATAAAGCAATTTTCCTCTGCTTGCACTTCATTTTGAAATATACTCCAAATTAATCAAGAAAATGGAAAATCGTTCTGAATATTAGGAAGCGCCAGACTCCAAGATAAACAGATTCGAGGGAGAGGTGGCAGAGGTGGATGGAAGTTGTTCATGGAAAATCAACTGACAGATGCTTACCTATTCTAATGAAAAAATTTCAATACTGGAACGGCGAAAGTTTGTGTGTGACATACTACACTGAAGAGCCAAAGAAACTGATACACCTGCCTAATATTATGCAGGGCCCCTGCGAGAACGCAGAAGTGCTGCAACGCGAAGTGGCATGAACTCGAATAATGTCTGAAGTATTGCTGGAGGGAACTGACACCATGAATCCGTTAGAGTACGAGGCACGGAGATCTCTTCTGAACAGCACGTTTCAAGGCATCCCAGATATGCTCAATAATGTTCATGTTGGGGAGTCTGGTGGCCATCGGAAGTGTTTAAATTCAGAAGAGTGTTCCTGGAGCCACTCTGTGGCAATTCTGGACGTGTAGGGTGTCGCATTGTTCTGCTGGAATTGCCCAAGTCCGTCGGAATGTACAATGGACATGAATGGATGCAGGTGATCAGACAGGATGCTTACGTACGTGTCACCTGTCAGAGTCGTATCTAGACGTCTCAGGGGTCCCATATCACTCCAATAGCACATGCTCCACATCATTACAGAGCCTCCACCAGCTTGAACAGTCCCTTCTGACATAGTTCAGAGCATCAAAACACAAGACTTCAAGACACATGGAACCAAGTGCATCAACAGATAAGGGGAACATCACAGCATGTAGTACATCAATGTAGATCAGCACTGTCACACAAGATGAAGTATCAAAAGAAACAAAAAGACAAAAATCTCCAACCACTTATGTGGCTGCTCTCTTCAAACAGGTACTTTTCCTGATGTATTGGAAACATCTAAGCTAATTCCAGTTGTATTGTTTAGTTACCTAGTTGTAGTTGACCTTCCTTGGTGGCACACACAAAACTGATGTCTCATCCTCTAGAATAGCTTCAGTCAGTTTTCATGTAGTTCAGTGTCAAACATGACACACGAGTTAAACTTTTCACTATTCTATATTTATTTCAAACACACATTTTCATTGGAGTGTTGACCAGCCTCTATCATTTAAAAGTTCTTTAAGTATTATTTCTCTAGTGAATTTAACATCTGTCCTGCTGATTTTATCCATTGATCTCAATAAGCAACCATGTAAAGCAACATTACTTTTTGACATTATAAGCAGCAATAATGCCTTCTGATATCTTACATACAGAGTCAATTCATGTCATCATTACAGAGTTTATTTGTACACATCACTACCTTACAGAGTATCGAGTTCACTCCCAATACGGTAACTATAATAGTCCACTAAGATAAGTTCAACATTTAGTGACAGTGGGTTACTTCTCTTTCGAGTCACAGTCCATCAAAATAATACAAAACATTATTATCATCTGCACAAGCATGTCCTGTTGTTCACAGTTAGAAGTTAATATGACACTAGCCCTATGCAGTCTGAAATAAACATTACTGCACACAGAGTGTCACTAATTGTCATTGATGTAAATATCACAAAACTGTTAACTTGATCTTAATTTTAAGCGCATGTTCATTGGAGCATTAGTTGAGGTTAACAGTACATGGATTTTCAATAGATGCTAGCTAAGTATGCTGACATGTTTTGCATAGTTCTTACTGGTGAGGGATGTGGACATTTCAACATGTAAACTTTCATGAAGATGTTAAACAGTTGACTGCCTTGCATGGACTGACTATTTTTTGCTTGTGTGAATGTGTCTGTTTTTTCTATTTTCAAAAGTCCAGTTTTCACACTGCTGTGAAACTTAAGCAGAGACACACCTTTAAGTTCTTAGAAATAGCATTCTGCTGTCACAGGGCACTGAGTTAATGTTACACTACCCTCCTTCAACTGACATGCACCTTGACCACACACTGTTGCAGGTTGTAACGGAACATATTAAAGGCTTTACTGTACCGAAGTATGCGATTCCCTCCAAATTCAACCAGTTTAACGAGTATTTATGATTATAGAAAAGTTATTGTGTATGTTGACAATGATTGCGTAACATGTCTCCATAAACAGGCAACCCATTAAATTATACTGAATAACTAACCCACACAAAAGTTAATATCACTTGATCACTGATACAGCAAATGTCATCATGTAAAAACACTGAGTTCATCTTAAATAATTAATATGAAGTACGAAAAGTAGTGTACAACTTAGGTATTTTGGATCTCCTTAAATAAAAATCACCCAGTGAAACCTATTTGTTCACTAGGAGCGGTTTCACTTAGTATTCACGAAATCAATCCTGTTTTAGATGAAAACCAATGTATTTCTTAATAATTCATGTTAATTACTTATTTATGCAAATTAGAGAAGTCAATTGACAAACTTCTAGAAAACGGACTTTTTGTAACAAAGAATTATTCTGTCAAGTCAACAAATCTGTCTGTCATTTTAATAACATGTTAAATTATGTCACTCGATGCAAATTAATAACTTTTCTGCACAAATTATGATAACAGATGTACATGTGACTTGTAAACTATATCTCTTTTTAGTAGTTCTTTGACAATGTTATAAATACGAGCAGCAAGAAGGGTCGAGAGGCAGTCGGAATGTCACTTTGGTACAGTGTGTTAGTGTGTTATTGTTTGAGGTGGATAAACAATGCAAAGAACATGTAAAGGAAGTTGTGTTGTGTCATAGTCTTTGGTGGACAGTGGAGTTAAGATGGCCACCAGAGAAATAAATATTTGTAGTTTACATATTTGTTGGTTTCGTTCATTCTTTATCATCAAAAGCACATAAAAAACACGGGACCTCATGTTTTTAACCCTAGACAACCAGATTTAGAGCCAGCATCAACATCGAGACACAGCAGCGATCCAGCAAGCAGCAGTGATTACTACAATGCATTGTAATGGCGCCAACCTAACATCAAGTGCTAACAAGCTCCGTAAATGGGAGTGGAATAGCGCGATTATAGCAATTAGCAATATCTACGACCAGGCGACCATTACAAGGTCTTAATTTGTTTACCATAGTGATGATACATATACCTGCCATAACAACAGGTTCATTACGCAGTGATACAATTTTGTTGACAAGAAATCTAGTATATAAATTCTAATTACTGCTTTGATATTCCTTTGCCAAACTAATGCAGCAGAATGTGTCACAGAACATGGAAGTGATACATCACTAACATATGATTCCTGGATTAGCACTACAAAAAAATCATTTGTGACCTTCCACATCTCAACTGAAACTCAAAGGTTAATATATAAGACTGATCTGAAGGAACCCAATACAGGCAAGTGTGCCTTGTCTCTGTGGGGTTGAAGTGAACTTGTAGGCCTTCATGAGATCTTTGTATCCCTGCACAAAGTCAAAGACCTACCACATATATTATAACACTTGAGTAAAATGTGATCTATTGTTTGACTCACTGTAAAAGTAATTAACTTTCCTTTTGGATGCATAATACATGTTATAAATGTCAAGGCTGCCTGAATAACATTAGAACCCATCAGGCCGCTCAATCTATGCTATGGAACATATCTCCTGATGACTATTTTGTGTTCTGCAAAGGAGTACATCCAGTTCTCAGTATTTTTCTAGATAGATGGTGTGGTGTACCCTTGTTATGCATCAAGGACTTGGTCATGTGACAGATCTAGCCCAATGTGTGATTAATGTCTTCATTGTTGCTGCCAGTGATTTGGGTGCTGCATTGCCTCTGTTGTGCAGGTAAGTGATGCAATGTAACTTTTTGTGGTTATTTATTTTTGTGTGATATGATAATGATCATGACATGTCTGTCAAGAAGTTGTAAAATTTTGCTTGTAACAAAATCTGGGCCAAAAATATGACTAATCATATGTCTCTTTAATTTATCATATTACACTCAATTTAATTTTTTATAAATCAGTATTGAGCCCAGAAAGATGAGCTTTAGAATGCTCCAAACTGTCTAAGTGTACACTTTTTTGGTACAGTTAGTCCATTGTTATGATGAAAAGCAAGCAAGTTTGTAGAGCAGGTGGTACCAAGTATCAGATTGTATCTTGATATTTCCAAGGAGTTCTGAGTTCATCATGGCATGATATAATTCAGTGCCAATTTACTACATACATGATCATTCACATCAACAACTTTCTGATCAATCAAACCATTCATACTAGTATCATATTTACTCACTGTTTCACATACATCAGTACACTGTTGGTCAGTCTTACCTGCTTCCATTTCAGTCTTTAGTAACGCATTTATATTGCTGTTAATTGGCAATGTTTCACACACACCTTTTCCTTGTTAAACTCATCAGCCTGGCTGGCAATTTCATTTACTATTAGTAAGCACTATGTTTCTATTACAAAATCTGCCTTAGTTGCAACAGACTATTACTCATTTACACCACTACTAATTACTAGTGACTCACATTCTCCTCTGACATAACCTTCCTGCTCAATATCATTTACTGCCACAACAGTTTCATTCATTATCTGCACACATGCCATTTCAACCTTACACACTTCAGATTCCTCTGTTAGCACCCCATTTACATCCATATCACTAATTATGGATTCACACTCTCTTTCAGTCTGACATTCATTCATACCAAGAGCTAATAATCAACCAGCTGTTTCCTGGAATTCTAGTCATGTATTCACAAAAAGGACCATAAATAAGGAAACACTGAGTGCTTTTCAGACAGCACTATCTGCAGTATAGTGGCAGTCTGGATTACAGGACATGGCAGCAACTGACGAATTTAAAGAGTTCTTTCAGACCATCAAAACCAAATTTGACTGTCTATCCACAGAACAACAAAAAAGTCCTGCAAACATGTCACAACATAGGCAAAATGTAGTGAACGGAAAAACATGGTAAATATTTACAAGCAAAAAATTTTATAAAAAGGATGTAGAAGAAGCCAAAAAGAAACGTAATGATAGGTTCATTGGAGGAACTTACAACCCATTCAAGGCACCCTGTGACTTAAGGAACAAACACAGGAAAAATCCTATCTCTCCTTTACGCTGGATAACTTCCACAGTTATTTTATTGATGTTGTGAGAAACGCTATAAGTGCAATCCCTGACTTGAATATAGACCTGCAGATCCTGTAAGAAATGACAAAAGGTGCACCATGATGAAGTGAAGGAAACTTAAAAAAATAAAAATTGTAAACTCAGTATGTATATGGGATGTCGACTAATATTATCAAGAGAATGATCTATGAAATTGTTGAACCATGAACTATGGTAATCAATAAAGGTCTTTCTGCTGGTGTATTTCCAGACTTCCTTAAATTTGCATTAACAGTACCAATTTATAAAAAGAGAGACGCCAGCATAATAGCAGGCTTCAGTCCAATCTCAGTAATTCCAGTCTTTGCTAAAGTCAGTGACACTAAAATGAAATATCAGTTGTCTAATTACTTTGAAATTAATTAATTCTTCTCAGAGGCACAGCAAGGTTTCCATAAAGACAAACCTACAACAACAACAGCACTAGATCTGTTTATTAGAATAAAGCACAGTTTCGATGAAAAATAATCTTTGGTACTGATTCTTTGTGACCTTAGTAAAGCACCTCACTGCATTCCTCAAAAGGTCCTTCCAAAGCAGCTCAGTCAGTATAGAGTTGAAGGCACTGTTCCGGCAATCCTCAAATATTACCTGGAAAATCGATGGCAGATTGTATCAGACCAAGGAATTATGTGAATGGAAGTTGGGATATGGCTTGCTGCTGGGACTTGTAATGGGGCCCTTCCTGTTCATAGTTTTCATAAATTACTTAATCTCTCATGGACAGTTCTTGCAGTTTGCAGATGACATGACTTTGTATTCAAAAGGCATAAATGCCAGAAAGGCTCAAGAAGAAGTAGATGCTTCATTTGTTGAGACAAAAGAATCATTTGCAAACACTACATAAATTTCAGTGGAGAGGAAGTGTGGCTGATGATATAGTGGGGAATGTTGGCCCCAGGGAAAATGTTCTTAGTCCTAAAAATGTCACCACAGCTTCTGGAATTATTCGACAAAGGCCAAAGCAATTTGTCTGAAGAATTGCGATAGAGACTGAGTTGAAACACTCCATCATTCAGAAAATACTTATACAGAGTCTACATGTGTTTCCATTCAATATCCAAAGCCACCCGTCTGTACCCGTACGAGTTGTGTGACAGAGGGCTGACTTTGCAAACCATATTCTCACAATGATTGACAAAAAAGGATTTGATGTTGACTGCATCTGGTTCACAGAGGAAGCATGCTTTCATCTGAATGGAGTTGTGAATAAACAAAACTGGAGATTCTGAGGTGCCAAAAATCACCATTTGTGTGAAGTAAAACCACTGTATTCTCCCGAAGTCACTGTTTGGACTGCAGCAAAGCCATTATTGGCCCTTTTTCATGCAAGAAACAATTACCAATGCATATCACATTGCAATTTTGGAATAATTTGTTGCAACACAGTTCATTTTGGAGGACTGACAAGGCACTGCGTGGTTCATGAAAGATGGGACCAGAGGACACTGCATCAAACAAGTGTTTTGCTTTCTTGAGAAATCTGAAATTATATCTGTGTTAATCCAAGAAATACATAATTTAAAGCATCAGTGTGTATTATTATTAGAACAGAAAAGACAAAACACACCTGAAGAACAAAATGATTGCCTCAACAAGCAAAATACTACAATTAACAAATGCTGTCCTAAACAAATCAGAGAACTTGGTGTGAAAAAAATGGTAAATAATGTAAGCAAAATTATTATGTTGGTGGGCAGTGATGAGCATGAACTAGCAGATATTGTGAAATCAGTGTAAACAGTTAAAAGCAACCAGTTTTATTAAGCCAAATGCCTTACTGTCAGAAGTAGGGAAGGTAGAACAATCTGCTTAGTGTGCAAAGCTCATTCAAAATGATTTTGTTGTTCTGTTAGGGAGGTCAAATGATGTAAATAAAAATGAAACTCAGGAGGCTACACAGAATCTGAAAAGATACCTGAGCCACCTTAATCATACTAATGTAATAGTTTGCAATTTACCACACAGGCACGGCCTGTCTCAACAGTCCTGTGTTAATAGTGAAATCACAGTGGCAAATAAACAATATACAAGCATTTGAAAACATTTCAGAAATGTGCAAATTATTGACAAACAATATTGGTTGTAGATTTTATACAGAACATGGGCCACATCTAAACAAGTTGGGAAAGCAGGTAGTAGCCAAACAAATAGCTAATACTGTTTCAGAAAAAAACAGAATAAAACATCTGAGAAGAAACTGGCACTTAATTGACCCAGCCAATCAATATAGTGCTACATCAACTGTGGAGACATCATCATACCAAAATTTAGTAGCAGCTGAAGCACCATCTTCAGCAACGATGGCAGCAACACCACCTTCAAAAACAATAGCAGTAAGGTCAGCTGCAGCATCTCTCATAGCAGCAATAGCAGAAGTTCAACCAGCAGACCAAACATAATGCTGACAGAAACAACTGTAGTACCAACATCAGTGACAATAGCTGCAACAACAGCATCAACAATAGCTCCAGCAACAGCAATATTAGAATGTACATCAATGACAGTGTCTACAATAAGAAGCAGTGAAAAAGAAAATGTGACCACCTTACCAACCAAACGGAAAACAGTGCCTCCCACTCATGTGAGTGATTTTTTAGTTGGAAGCAGAACAGGGAGGAAAACCAGAAGAAAAACAGACAGAAGAAGTTGCCTAAGGTAAGTGATGCATCATAAATGAGGAAGACGTGTCAAACCCATAGTCAGTCAGTGCCAGCTGTCAATGAAAATTGTCTACTCTTTTTGCATATTAATATTCAGTCAATGAAAAATAAGCTCTTGGAACTGCAATATTGGTTGGAAATACTTCATTGTACTGTGCTTTTGGTAAATGAACATTGGCTATCTCATACAGAAATAGATTTGAGTGCACCTAATGGGTTTGAACTAGCTACAGGGTATTGTAGAACTAACATGAAGCATGGTGGTGTAGCCAAATATAATTGTAAGAGACTGAAATTGATATATGAAGCTATAGATATAAGTAGTTTCTGTACTGAAACATATTTTGAAGCAGCAGCTGTATTGTTTCCAAGTATTGGTATATTAGTTGTCACTGTGTATCGCACTCCTAATCAATATGAGGACTTGTTTATACAGTCTTGAAAAACTCATAGTATTCTTCCTTAAGAAGAAAAAGTGCAGAGTTTTGATATTCGGTGATATAAATATAGACATTAGTATTAAAAGCACAACTGTAAACTATCTACTTAACACATTAAGAGCACTTAACTTTTACTGCATAATCTATACACCCATGAGACAGAATGCATGTCTTGACAACATAATCAGTAATTTTCAAATAAATGAAAGTCAGAGCAACATAATTAAATTAGGCATTTCAGATCATGATGGGCTTTGGCTTAAATTTCCACTACATAATAAAATAGGAAGCTATTCAGATGAGCCAGGTAGAACAATAAGGAGACTAAATGAAAAAAAGCTACCTATCTAAAATCCAGGTTAAAACAAATAGACTGGGATGAAGTAATCACAGAAGCCAAGAAAGCTAATGAGTCAACCATTAAATTCCTAGATGTAGTAGTAAAAATATTTGAAGAAACCTGCCCTAAACAGTACCAAAGAACCCACAAGAGTAACACCCACCCCTAAACCAAAGAATGGTACACACCACAATTAAACAATTTAAGAACAGTTATGCTCATGTATCGTGCCAGGTCTCACCATAGTGAAACAGATAAAAATACCTACAAACTAGCCAGAAAATACTATAGGTCTGAAATCAAGACAGCAAAATACAAAGCCAATGACACATTCATAATCAATTCCACAAATAGATGCAAAGGAGCATGGAAAGTCATTAAAACAGAAATAAACTGCCAAAAGAAAGAAAACAGTATACAGTATTATGGAATAGTGTAGAGTGCTCTCTAACTATTACAATCTTACTTATGCAATAGAAAACAAACAGTGGCTATAAATGATAAAAGATCCAGTTTCATGCCTGTTACCAAAGGAGTGCCATAGGCCTCCGTACTTAGACCTTTTATTTATGTAGTCTACATAAATGATTTGCCTTCTTCATTATCTTGTGACACAGCACTGTATACAGACAATACAATGCTAATTACTCAGGGAAACAACTTGGATGAATTACAGAATAATGTAACAATAACAATGGACAGATGCATCAGCCAGTTTCAGGCAAATTCATTACAGATAAATAATAATAAGACAGAAGATATTGGTTTTAATTTGAATGCCCCCAAACATGAAAACAAATCTGTAAAACTACTAGGGTTCCACATAAACCAAAAACTTAACTGGGAAACTCACACAGACATGCTATGCAAAAACCTCTCAGGTGTAAATTTCTTGTTACATAAATTGAGAGGCTCTAGTAGTAGAACACTCCTACTATATGCATACTATGGGGAAACTGCCAAATTTCAAAGACTGTGTTTAAGAGAGAGAGAGAGAGAGAGAGAGAGACACAGAGACAGAGAGAGAGAGAGCAATCAGCTGCCTTGTAGGACTACCACCCAGAGACTCGTGTAAGCAGCATTTTAAAGAATTAAATATAATGACAGTCCCTGGCTTGTATATTTATAGTTGCCTGATATATGTCAAAGAAAATTTAAATAACTTTGACTTTACGATGGCAATGCATCCACATAATACAAGAAATAGACATCCCGTTTGCCAGACTATCAAAGATTCACTGCAGTTATAAGTATCAAGCACCCACATTTTTAACAAATTACCCGGAAATGCACATTCTATGCCCATGGATAAATTTAAAGTAAAAGTAGCAAAATGGATAAAAAGTAAAGTATTTTATAAAGTTCAAGAATTTCAAGAGAGTGCAATAAATGATATTGGATTTTGATGGTATGTTTTGTGAAAGGGGTATATATTACAAAATTAAAAATATAATATTATGCAGGCAATTCGTCTTGTCAAAAATATGTAAAAATATGTATATATAGATGTATACAATGTACCTGTAACTTTTATTATATGACACCGATTACATGTAAAATGTTTAAAGGTGAATAAATATGAATATAAATATGGGAACAGAGCGATTGTGTTGGCATATAGTAAATTTACTGGCACGTCAATGGATTGCCTTCCACATTCACCCAATCTGACTCCTGCTGATTACTTCTTGTGGGGCACATTGGCAGACATTGATTACCAGATACATCCAGCCATGCTGAATAAACTTTAATTGGTGATCTGTGTAGCACCTGAATCCATTTCCATTGATACACTACAGGATGTGACGGCAAATTTCGTTGTTCATTTGTGTAGCCTCTGTACTGCTGTTGGTGGACATTTCAATAAGTTTATTATGTGATTGCAAAGACTACTTGCACAGAATTAGTTTAATTATGCATGCTGATACTGTATGGGCTGCACAGCACCATCTGTTAGTAGCTTTCCAAACTATTTTTAAACCTCTATATAATACCTGTATAAAATTCTTACAGTGTTCACGATAAACAATCCTTTTGTTGTTGTTGTCTATTGACCTTAGTTTCCAAGATATTTAATGCTCAAATCAGGGACTGCTTTGCTGGACACCCTTTAGCTTTTGTCTATTAATCAACATTTTAATACAATTCAAATGTAATACATGTTTTAATAATTTTTAGTATGCAAATAACTCCTCCCCTTTCCCTTCCCTGAACCATGGATCTTACCATTGGTGGGGATGCTTGTGTGCCTCAGCAATACAGATAGCCATACCATAGGTTCAACCACAACAGACTGTTGAGAGACCAGACGTACATGTGGTTTCTGAAGAGGTGCATCAGCCTTTTCAGTAGTTGCAAGGGCAACAGTCTGGATGATTGATTGCTCTGGCCTTGTAACATCAACCGAAATGCCTAGCTGGGCTGGTACTGTCAA
The DNA here is from genome assembly GCF_023864275.1 of Schistocerca cancellata. NCBI lineage: Eukaryota > Metazoa > Arthropoda > Insecta > Orthoptera > Acrididae > Schistocerca > Schistocerca cancellata. The sequence continues at coordinate 660,536,689 of NC_064629.1, forward strand.
CAGCTGTAAGCAAGGGGAAGCAGCAGCCATAATTTTTCCTGAGGGCATGCAGCTCTACTGTATGGTTAAATGATGCTGATGTCCTCTTGGATGAAATATTTCTGAGATAAAATATTCCCCCATTCAGATCTTCAGACAGTGAATTCTCAGAAGGATGTTGTCATCAGGAGAAACAAAACTGGCACACTACAGATCAGAGTGTAAAATGTTAGATCCTTTAATTATGCAAGTAGGTTAGAAAATTAAAAATGAAAACAGATAGGCTGTAGTTAGATATAGTAGGAATTAGTGAAGTTCAGTGGCAGTAGGAACAGGACTTCTGGTCAGATGAATACAGGGCTATAAAAATAAAATCAACTTGGGGTACTGCCTGAGTAGGACTAATAATGAATACAAAATAAAAAAAATAGGAATGCAGGTAAGCTACTATGAACAGCATAGTGGACACATTATTGTAGCCAACATACACACAAAGCCAACACCCACAGCACTATTACAAGTCTATATGAGCACTAGCACTGCAGGTAATTAAGACATTGATGAAATGTATGAGGAGGTAAAAGAAATTATTCAAATAGTTAAGGGAGATGAAAATTTAATTGTTATGGGGAACTGGAATTATAGTGGGGAAAAGGATGAAAAATAGTAGGCCAATATGGAGTGGGGGAAAGGAATGAAAGAGGAAGCTGCCTCTAGGACTTTGTACAGTGCATAATATAATCATAACAAACACTTGGTTTAAGTATCATGAAACAAGGCTATATACATGGAAAAGATGCAGAGACAATGAAAGGCTTCAGACTGATTATATAATCATAAGACAGAGATTTTGGAACCAGATTTTAAATTGTAAGACATTTCTAAGTACATCTGTGGACTCTGAGTACAACGTATTCATTATGAGCTGTAGATTAATGCTCAAAAACTACAAAAAGGTAGGAAATTAAGGAGATGGGACCTGGATAAGTTTAAAGCATGAGAGGTTGTTGAAAGTTTCAGAGGGAACAGTAGGCAATGGATGACTAGAACAGGGGGAAGGAACATTGTAACAGATGAATGGGTAGCTTTAAGAGATGATATAGTGAAGGCAGCAGAGGATGAAATAGATAAAAAGACCATGTCTAGTGTAAATCCTCGGATAATATGGGAGATATTCAATTTAAGGGGAGTGATCCAGGAATACCAGGAGAAACCTTGAAAAAATTGTCAATTTTCTAAACAGTGCAACCCAAAGAACAAGATTTGTAAGTCCATATAATGCTTACTATCTTTTAAGTCATCTTTCAGAACATTTTTACATATGAACCACAGCTTTAGCTCTCACACATTTTTTAATTGTATTTTTTAATTGCAAATGAAAAACGATGCTAATCATTTATGTACATCATAGGTACACATTACTCAAAATACAAACAAAGTAGAAGATTTATGTTTTTCCTTTAAGTTCTTCACACTATTATCTTTAAAGCAGACTATTGAAAAGATGGTGCTGTCATAAATTGTGGTACAAAAAAATTTAAGTTTGATTAAGGATTATCAAAAATTTTGGAAATGAATTCATGGTTTTTCTTCAAAAAAGTGTTTTATTTTCAAAGTTAAATCACAAGAGTAGTCTACATTTTAGTTAAGCATGTTTTAAGACACTATACAAAATTTCAGCTCTCTATTTTTAACCCTCAGTTGGTAACATCCATCTCTTAGGCAGGTATAAACGCACTCAATGTATTGTTGACAGACATGCATTTTTACGTGGATCTGATATTTCAGCTATCCTTTATTCATGAGTTGAACTTGCTACTGTGTGGGCGTCATAGTTTCATTTCCACAATATTCACTACAGTGGAAATTCTTTGAAAAATTTTGTCACCTTAGTCTCCCAGACGGATGTTACTGTAAACAACAATTTTTCACATGTTACCAACTAAGGGTTAATAGTTTTTAGCCAAAGTGTACCAGAACATTATGTCATATTTAATTACAAACTATGTAGGAAAGTTAATCCAACAGCAATAGAGAGTTTTTTAAACCTTGTCAAGGAACAAGAGTGGCAGGATGTTTATACTGCTGATAACATAGATGATAAATACAATGCTTTCCTTAACACATTTCTCATGCTCTTTGAGAGTTGTTTCCATCAGAACGTTCTAAATAGGGTACCAGCAGTAATGGGCAGCCCAGGTGGCTGACTAGTGGCATAAGGATATCACGTAAAACAAAGCGGGAATTATATCAAAATGTTAGAAGTAGTCACAATCAAGCTACAGTAGCCCATTACAAACAGTATTGTAAGGTGCTTAAAAATGCTATCAGGAAGGCAAAGTATGTGAATGGTATGTGAATAGAATAGCTAATTCACAGGATAAAATTAAAACTATATGGTCAGTTGTGAAGGAAGTGTCTGGTCAGCAGCACAAGGTCGACAATATAAAGTCAGTTCGCAGTAAAAATATTCCTGTTACTGATAAATCAGATATATGTACAGTACTTAACAATCATTTTCTGAGCATTGCTGGTGAATTAAATAAAAATTTAGTTTCTACAGGAAATCATATAACTTTCTTGGCAAATGCCTTTCCGAGATTGATGTCTGAAATACTCCTCTGTGATACAGACATGAGGGAGATAGATCAATAATTAAATCACTGAAGACTAAGGACTCTCAGGGTTATGATGGAGTGTCTAGCAGACTATTAAAGTGCTGTGCTGCACATGTTAGCCCTGTATTTATCCATATTTGTAATTTTTCCTTTAGGAATGGTCAGCTTCCTGAGCAAATTGATCTACACAGTATGCTACGAGCATGTGACCTATTCTGTATTAATGATCACTTAACAAGACAAACTACTTGCCTTGACAATGTAATTACTAATGTTGAGACAAATCAGTTATCAAGTGGTGTTGTTCAATACACATTTTATCATCAGGTTACCTTCCATTCAGAAAGTGGGTTCACTCAGTGACTTATGTGATTTATAAATTATACAGTGCAGCAATCAGTCATCCTAATTTTTGCAGGTTTTATTATGCAAAACCAGATTTTGGCTAGTACCTAGCCATTATCAATGAATTATTTTCTAATCTCGATGCATGTTAGTTCCCTGTTGTTTGGGCATCAGTCACAGTTCATTGAATACTACCAATTCAAAGAACTGCGACTGACAACCAAACAACGGGGAACTAACATGCACCGAGATCAGAAATTAGTGCATTGATAATGGCTAGGCACTAGCCAAAATCTGATTTTGCATAATAAAAGCTGCAAAAAAAAGGACAACTGACTGCTGTGCTCTATAATTTTAATAATTTCCTATGATAAATCGAGGGATAGTGAAGAAGAAAGAGCAAACCACATATGATTAAAGAAGAAGTATAAGGCAGAAATCAGTCAGATTAAGCAAGTGCAATGTTAATACGTTTATATTAATAAGTTGCAAAATAAATGTACAGTAGCCTGGATTGTTGTCAGGACTCATGTGGGCAGAAGTAAAGATATTAGCAAAAATAATTCCTGTGATGCTGGTATCACACCAGATGATTTCAACACATTCTTTGTTCATGCTGGCAGTATGAATAACATTGCTGCAGCTGAACACAATCGTAAATATCACAACATCCATGACTCAAAACATGAAAACTCTTTTCCTCCAAAATTTTGAAGATTTAGTTCCTGTCTCTAAATGATAAGAGGTAAAAGTAACCAATAATAAAAGTGCAATAGCAATACTAACTAACTCAAAATCAGAAGACATTTATTGTCTATTTTTGAGAGAAAAAAACTGAGGATATAATAGTGCATCCATTATGTCCTCTTATAAACTGAATGTTTGTTAGTGGTTGTTTCCCTGAATCCTTAAAAAATAACAGCCTTTACTTCTCCGCCCAAAAATGTAATGTGTTTTGTTCTAATAATTACCACCCAGCCTGTGTTGTCCCCATCCTTTTTTTCTTACTGCATTACTGTGTGTGTAAGCGTACTAATTACCAGATTTGCAGAAAACTATGACTTTTTAAACCTCGTGTGAGTGAAACATAGTAAGAAGGTGAAATGTGATGTCAAGTTATGTCTGTGGTCACAAAAATGGATCTATTGCTAATGTTTAAATACATTAGAAGAGAGAAATGTAATTTGTGATTGTGGAAATGTGCACTGCAATTTTCATGATATTCTATGTTTACAAAAGGAATACCAAGAGGACTGTGTGACTGCCATATTAAAATATGATCTTATGTTAGCTAAACTGTATGTATAAAAACCTGAAAAAGTCATCAAAGACTATTCAATGTGTAGTGAAACTGTCATAACCGAACAAAATGATAACTTCATTAGGCCTAAAAAGTTCCATCGTGCTAATAGTAAAGAGAACACCACTAGTCTCCCAGTAGCAAATAATTTTGGACTTTTAACGTGTGGTGAGTCAAAAAATGTGAAAATACTAGAACAAATGAAGTACTCCCACAAATGTATCGGCTAAAAATCACTCAGTTACGAAATGCTGTCATAACAGGCAAGGAAATAATAGATAATGCTGGGAACATGCAAACATAACAATTATCGGTAAGAACAAAGAAGATATTTACATACTTTCAGGCAATCATGGAAAAGGTTTAGCTGACATGTCTAACATACAAGCTATGCTCAAAGTTGGTGGAGTAATGAAACCAGGTATCCCTTACGGGTAGTTCTGTGAAAATTTTCTGACTCCTGGAATCAACTGTGTAATAATAGGAGGCGCTAATGATGTTAATAGAAATGAAGATACACTTGTCATAAGAGTGCTAAGAAATACATTACAGAAAATTACAAACGTTAACTTCTTCCTTGGTAGTACAGTGGAACCTTGCGTAGTGAGCATAATTTGTTCCAGGGCAGTATATGTACTTTATTATCCACTAAACATAACTAATTCTTTTTTACTAGGAAGCTATCTATAGTCATTCGTTTCTGCTAATGCTTCAACACTTGGAGAAATTGCGATACAGCATTATCGTCAAATAAATTTCTAGTGCACGTAGCCACTGCTTTATTAGTGTGTTGATTTTCAGTGTACAATGCAACCGATTCCCATGCTTTCAGCATTTCTCTTATTGCATCAGAAGACTGCTTCTTTGCTGTTACTGCCTCCTCCTCCTCCTCTGAAGAACTCCTCTCCACAACATCCTGCTGTGAAACATGCTGCAACTCCATAAGCTCTTCAGTGGTCATTTCTTGGCTGTGATCTTCACAAGCTCATCAGTATCATTACTATCCACTTCTAGTACAATGCTTTTGACCAAAGACACAATCTCGTTGACTGCAGGCTTCACAGGTACTGCCTCAAATGCCTGTCACATTCAACAATGCACTCCAGCCAAAGCTTCCTCCAAGCAGAAGTGAGAGTTCACTTGGTAACCCCTTCCCACACCTTTTAGATCATCTTGACACAGGCAATGATGTTGAAGTGATATTACCAAAACTCACTGGAGTGAGATTGATAGCTTCAGTCAGCCCAAAGCAATTTCCAAGAGTGCTTTGGTGCAGAGCTCCTTAAAGTTGGAAATAATCTGCAGGTCCATAGACTGGAGTAACAGAGTGGTGTTGGGAGGCAGAAATTGGATCTTGATGAATTGAAATTCTTCAAGGAGTTGGACTCGTAGGCCTTGAGAATGGGCATGAGCATTGTCCATAACATGCAAGAATTGGGAATGGCAGATTCATCTCAAGCAAATATGTTTTCACCGAAGGACCAGATACTTCATTGATCCAATCACAAAATCACATGACACCCAAAACTTGTAGTTGTTTGATCTCCACATCACATTTAACCTCTTCTCGATTTTGCTCTTCTTGAAGGCTCATGGAGTTTCTGAATGGTAAACAAGCAGTGGTTTACATTTCAAATTGCCTCTTTCATTGGTACAGAATAGCAGAGAGAGCAAAAACCCATACTGCAATATGTAGTACTCCCGGCAGTGGCATATGAACAATGAGGCTACAGCAGTGCAACTGAATGGAAAAAAGGAGAAAAATAATGGTCATGTCAGTGTACTGAACACCATATAGTGACGAATTTTTTTATTTTTATTAATAAGCTTGAGGCACTGCTGAGTATCTCACATGATGAGAAATCATCAAGATTTATATGTAGGGACTTTAATGACAATGTGCTAATGGCCTTATCACAGTGGTAACATCGGTTCCCATCAGATCATCAAAGTTAAGTGCTGTCGGACTGGGCTAGCACTTGGATCGGTGACCATCTGGTCTGCCGAGCACTGTTGGCAAGTGGGGGTGCACTCAGCCCTTGTAAGGCAAACTGAGGAGCTATTTGATTGACAAGTAGCGGCTCCAGTCTCAGAAACTGACCTATGGCCATGAGAGCGGTGTGCTGCCCACATGCCCTTTCATATCCCTATCCAGTGACACCTACGAGCTGAGAATTACACGGCGGCCAGTCAGTACTGTTGGGCCTTCATAGCCTGTTCAGGAGGTTTTTTTTTTTTTTTTTTTTTTTGCCAATGTGTTGGTAAAAAGTCCAATTAAAATTCAATTCCACAATACACAATATTTTACACAGTTTGAATTTGTATTCAAATTTAGATAACCTTAAAAGGCTAACAAATGCTTCAAAATGTCTCATAGCAAATTTATTTTGAAATATAGAAACCTCAGATAGAGAAGTTTTGAATATTGAACTAGGCATATCTGATCACAATGCACTCATTAAAGTTTTCACAGTTCAGATAAATACAAAAACAGTACATCATATGTACAAACCAATTTTCTCCACTGAAAACTGCAACCAGTTTGCTATCACACTGTCTAACCAATCCTGAGGAGCAGTATTGCTTCATACAATGTTTTCTCTTATCTTTTCATAACAGATTTTGAAATGTTCTTTCCAAAAAGATTAGTCAAAATCAACTCACATAGGAATAGACACAGAAATTCATGGATCACATCTCATATAAAAACTTCTTCCACGACTCTGAAATGAAAGCTTGTACTGATTCTAATTAAAAAAAGTAACAAACTACAAAAAGTGTATAGAAGGATAATTAATCTAGCAAAAATACTAAATAATGCTAGATTAAAAGGAAGTCAGCCAATAAATCAAGAACTCCATGAGAAATTGTTCAAAGAGAAATGAAAGAGACAGTAAGGAACAGGATATTGTACTTAAATCTAAAGATAACATAACAATAAAGATGGAAGCTTTGTCTGTATTTATTTATTTATTTATTTATTTATTTATTTACATCCCAAGATCTTTTATGTACATATATTTTACCCTAGATGTTGGACAAAATTTCATTAATTTCAATACTGTTATATCGAGTATTATTTGGTAGGGTCATTTTTATGATGTTTGTCTGAGCATAATTTGCAACAGAAAATTCTTTACTTGGGGATTTTACATAATTTTCTTTAGGTAAGTGGGATATCTTTCACATATAATGCAATTTGGCACTTTTGCACTTTCATTTTTACAATACTTGTACGTACATATTTTTAAGGAGAGCTTCCTGGCATCAGATGTACAGTATATTTACAAATTCTGTTTTTAAGATACTGTGATACTGAGTAAAAACAGTTTTCCATAAGATATAAAGTTACACTAATAATTACTTTCGAAGTGTACCTGAGAAACTAAGCAAGAACTTTATCAAACAAGAGAAAATAAAAACATCAAAGTAGTCAGCAGTTTGATAATAAGTCCCACAGATGAACATGAAACGTTGAAAGTAAGTAATAGTCTGAAATCAAAAATGTCTGCAGGAATGGACGAAGTGCCAGTGAAAAAAAAAAAAAAAAAGTTGCCTCCCAGAGTTTAAAACCACTGAACCACTGATAGATATTGCCAGTTTCTCATTCAGTAAGGTGTGTTCCCCTAGAGGCTGAAAATCTTTCAGGTTAGACGACTATTCAAACATGGAGATGCATGGAAGGTAGGAAACTACAGACCTATATCCTTCCTTCAATCTTTTTCAAAAATATTTGAAAAACTGATAAAAATCCAACTCATAAGCTACCTTGACACCTTCAGTATTCTGAATTATTGCCAGCATATCTTTCATACAGGTCACAACACAGAAACAGCTATGCAAGCCTATACAGAAGAGTATGTTATGAATTTACACAATAGCAAAAGTGTGGTGGGAATCAACCTAGAGCTTTCCAAGGCCTTTTGATACAGTAAACCATCAAATTATACTTGACAAACTGGAGGCAATAGGCATTGGAGGAATTGGGAGGAAATTGTTTGAATCCTGTCTCCAAGATAGAACTTAAGTTGTGGAACTCACCTTAAAATAAGTAAAAATAAAGCATCACATGCTAAGAAAGTGGAAGCAGGTGTCCTGCAGGTTAGAGTTCTTGGCCCATTATTTTTCTTGATCTATATAATGACATTAAAATCCCAAACAGTTCATCCAAAATTATGTTATTTGTAGATGACACAAACAAAATTATAAGTGAAGACAGAAAATCTTTATTCACTACAGCTGAAAAAGTTCTGAATCGTGTGCAACAGTGGTTTAATGCTAATAAGTTAGAACTTAATTTAAACAAAACAAATTGCATGCCAGTATAGTAAAGTAAATGAAAAGGATGACCATTTATTATTGGGTGACCAGGAACACAGAAAGTACAGTCTACAAAAATTTTGGGCATGTATACTGATCATGACTTGAGCTGGAAAGACCATGTCATATGCATATCCTCAAAACTCAGTTCTGCTCGTTTTGCATTACGAATAATTCCTCTTGTAGCACAGATTTTGCAAGATTAGTGCATTTTTCTTGTATCTGCTCTATTGTATCTTACGGAATAATGTTCTGGGGTGTAACAAAATCTCATTTGAGAAACATTTTTAAATTACAGAAAAGAGCCATTAGAATTATTACACACAGCTCTCCACAAACACACTGCAGGCCTTCATTCATGCAGTTAAAAACACATACAGCACCATATTTGTATGTATTCAAAAGAGTACTATGCACAAGAACACACTTGAGTAGTTTACATATAAATTCAGATTTCCAAAATGATGATATATGTACCAGTAAGAATCTGCAGTAGAAACAGCAAGAAAAACAAAAAGCTCAAAAACATTTGAGTTTTTATGGAATAAAGCTGTATAATGCTCTGCCAATTTGCATCAAGGGAATCGTAGAGGAGGGACAATTTAAGTCTGAAATTAGAAAGTTAACTGTTAAATAAATGTCTTTATAACATGGAGGGATATTTTGTATCCCTAAATCACCAACAAACACTTATATCTACTTCATTATCAGTACAATCACGCTGTTCTCATTGTAAATCTTATATTTCATTTGTTTCCTCTTGACTGTAAATGATGTGATAAATGTGTGTTCTTGAAGTGTACTATATGTATGTCGAATCCTATTTACTTGTTCAGAGAGGATGTTTAACTCCAATGCATTAGTTCATTGTGTCATTTTTAAAACATTGTAAAATAATAATTTTATATTTTGTTGTATTAATTTGAAGAATTGTGACAGTTCCCATATCATACAAGTGATGCAAAGTATGCTAATAAACTAAACTGAAAACTAAAAAAATTACATAAAGCTCCAAATCGGTCAAAGTTGTCTGTAAAAAATATTCTAAGTGACTCACAATATGGCTCCAAGTCCAGCCTGTCAACAGTAGAAGCAGTTGACAGTATTGTAGGCAATTGCAACACCGAGTATTCTACACCCGGCATGGAAGAGACAGACAGCCCAAAAGTTTTCACAAGATGCTCATCAGCACTATCGTGCAATGCATGGCCTAATGTGGTAGAGAAGAGAGGAGAGGTGAGAGAGACACATTTTGATCAAGCAACAGTTTAACAGGCCCAGCATCAAAGAATTTTAAACTAGAACAGTGTTTAATCCCCGATTTATCCAGTGTTAAAGGTTGTAAGTGTTGAGCTTGTAACTATAAAATCAGTAGATGGGGAATTTATTGACTGAATACCTATGTATTTTGTGGCTCCTGTAGGCCTGAATATGATTCAAGCCGAATTTAAAGCATATAGAAAGTAATTATTGACTAAATATTTCAGAACTGAATAATTTTAATTATATATATATATATATATATATATATATATATATATATATATATATATATCTGCTTGTGTCTGTGTATATGAGGATGGATATGTGTGTGTGTGCGAGTGTATACCTGTCCTTTTTTCCCCCTAAGGTAAGTCTTTCCGCTCCCGGGATTGGAATGACTCCTTACCCTCTCCCTTAAAACCCAAATCCTTTTGTCTTTCCCTCTCCTTCCCTCTTTCCTGACGAGGCAACCATTGGTTGCGAAAGCTAGATTTTGTGTGTATGTTTGTGTGTCTATCGACCTGCCAGCGCTTTTGTTTGGTAAGTCTCATCATCTTTCTTTTTATATATATATATATATATATAAAGGTCCTACAAAAATTGTCCTTTTTTTGCAACCATATGAAAGTCCTATCAATAAAATGTTGTTTGGTCTATGCTCTGTAGTGAGAAGGTGAACCACAGAGTTATCCAGCCATGATTTATTGTTTAAAATACACTTGAGGTACCACAAAGTTGACTGGGTGTTCTTCTGACAGGTATTCTTACTTTTCCATCTACATTTCTAATGCACACTTTTTTTTTGTAGTCTCTGAGAAATGAACGAATGTATTGAATTGCTAATCCCATACTACCATAGTACCCAAAGCTTATTTATAAGTGTTCTGTGGTTTACCATGTCAACAGTTTCAGTTAAATCTAAAAATACACCTGCTGTTTTCTGTTTTTCATCAATGGCTTTTAAAACAGTGGTTATATGTTCGTCGATTACCATCTTACTTGATTTCTTACTTTGCAAACCATACTGAGGACTCGCTAATAATCCATATTTGTTTATAAACTGTACTAACTTAATGTACATTATCTTTCTAATACTTTTGAAAAACAGGCTGTTAATGTAATGGGGCGACAGTTTATCACTTTATGTTTGCCAGTAACTTTGAGAATTGGAATCACTTTGGATGTTGTTAGCTGATCAGGAAAGATGCCTGTCTGTAATGAGGAGTTGCATAATAAGTGACGGGGTCAATAATATTTGGCAGGAAGAACCGCAAGTTACTGCTGGGTATGCCATCAACTCCTGCTAGCTTGACTGTATCTTCCCTGCTTACGTGATCCACAAACACTGATAATTTACAGCTGTTGATCTTGTTTTCTGTTGGCCACTCGATAATCACACAGTATGTGTTACTAACTACCTGAGCACGATGGAATACTGACGAGTGCAATTAGCATATTCAACAAAATGGTGAAATATATTAACATAAGCTACTTTGACATTAAAGTGTGTGGTTGAATTGCTGGTAAGTAAGGCAGAAGACTTCAATATATTCCATACAAGGCATGGCACTGCTTGTAAATACACACACTTCCATTCTGAGATGTATAAGTAAATACAATATTGTAAAATATTCTGAAAAAAGTGGTCGTCAATATTGTGTGGTATATCCCCATATCCCACGTTAATCAAATAACAGACTAAAACCAATATATAGGTACTAAGTACACATTATTGGTGTGTGTTATGTCTTATAAGATTGACCCCGGTATCTCCGTAAATAAACGATGGAGAAACCCAAATAAAATAACCACAGACTTTCTAGCTTTTGCAGATCACATGGCATTAATTACTGACTCACTAGATAGTGCCAAAGAACAAATCACAGAACTACAGACAGAAGGAGGCAAAATAGGGCTAAAGTATCATATGAAAAAACACACTTCATGAAAAACATCAATGATACCCTTCCACATCTTAATTCATCACAACACAACATCTAAAACAAACTTCTTTAAATATCAGTACCTAGGAGAACTGATAACAAGCAGTACAAAAGGAACGATACCATGGAAAGCAGAGTATCGTATATGAAATAGTAAGGGCATTCCAAATGACAAAAATATATATATAACTATCAATAGCTCTATTTGAAAGTGAAAATGCTAATTGATGTGGTGAGGAAAAGAAGATTACAGTTTTATGGGCACATATACCGAATGGATACTAAGAAACCAACGAAGCAGGTCTTCAACTTACTAACCAGCTACAAATCCAAACCTACACTGTTCACTGAAATTGACAATGATATGAAATACACTGGACTTAGAATGAACGTAATAGATAACAGAATACTTCTTAGGGAAGCAATAATAGATAACAGAATACTTCTTCGGGAAGCAACCCAAAAGGCAGAATTTCATGAGAAAAAAGACGAGGTCTGCAATCAGAAGAAAGTGAACCCAGGAAGAAACGGAATAACAATCTGGAAGGATGAAGGAAGTCTGGAAGTAACGAAAATTAACACAAAGAAGCTGTCGACATTGATTTCCTCGAAGAATCTGCTCGAAAGTCCCAATTAGTAAATTTAATGATGTCATTCAACTTAAATATGAAAGTTATATGTCCTACAAGATTAAACAGCTGTCTTGATCAGGTTGCTACTAACACTGATTGCACTGTAAAAATTATAAATATTGGTTTTTCAGATCACAGTCCACTAACAATATATTTTAATCCACCATTCAATGTACTCCCATCAGGAGAAACAGTTATTAAATGTAGAAGTTATAGTGATAGCAACATAAACAACTTTGTACTTAGCTTAGAGAAAGAAGACTGGCAAAGTGTATTTACTTCCTCAACAACAAATGAAAAATATGACAATTTTCTGCAGTAATTTGAATATTACTTTAACTGCCATTTCCCAGAGAAAACAAAGAGTATCACTAACAAAAAACAAGAATGCTTGGGTCACAAAAGGCATTAAAACTTTATCAAAAAAGATGAGGCTGCTGCACAGACTTAGCAAACTCGACAGTGGCAAATCCAAAGAGTTCAAGGTATACTATAAAAATTACAAAAACGCATACAGGAGTTATAAAATGTGCTAAAAAAGCTCATAATGATAAAAAAATTAGGTGCTCTTCCAACAAATGTTGGAAGAGCACCTAATAGTTTTATCATTATGAGCTTTTTTAGCGCATCAGGGGTATAATAAATGAACAGACTGGTAGAAAGTTAAGGATAGAGGATAAAATCACACTAAATATAGAAGGACAAAAGACTGAAAATGCACATAAAATTGCCAATAAATTCAACTGCTATTTTTCAGAAATTTCCACAAATCTCCTAACCAACTCTTTACATACTGTTCACTCTCCTCCCACAAATCTCCTGACTAACTCTCCAAACACTGCACACCCTTGTCTCAAAAATAATACTCATCTGAACTCCTTTTTCCTATCTCCTACAACACCGCATGAAATTGAAGATATTATTTAAAAAAAAAAAAAAAAAGCCAAAAAGATTTATTCTGCAGGGCATGATTTGATACCCTGCTCCTTACTTCATAAGTGTTCAAATTACATCAGTGGACCCCTGTCAAATATCATAAATACCTCATTTCTAAACGGAACATTTCCAGACCAGCTAAAACTTGCTAAAATTATACCTCCCTACAAGAAGGGAGAGAAAACGAACGTGACAAACAATAGGCCAATTGCTATACTATCTACCTTAAAAAATATTTGACTACTGTACGTTAACTAGATTAGAAATATGTTTAAATTCTAACAACATAATCACATCTTCCCAACACGGACTTCGGAAAAATAGGTCCACCACACATGCTCTGTATGCATTTCTAGAAAAGTACTCAAGTTTCGTTGACCATAAACAACCTGCTGTCTGTATATTTCTTGATCAGTCCAAGGCCTTTGACATGGTTGACCACAAGCTGCTGCTTATGAAACTCCATAAGTATGGGATTAGAGGTGTAGCCAACAATTGGTTCCATAGCTACCTTAGTCAAAGGAAGCAATATGTAGAAATAAGAAAATCAGACACATTCAGGAACTGCAGGTCAGATATACTACATACAACAAATGGCGTCCCTCAGGGATCTGTCCTTGGCCCTGTTCTTTTCATATTGTTTATAAGTGATCTCCCAGAACACATACCAAATGCCAGTTTCTTTCTGTATGCGGACGACACAAATATCCTGATAACCAGTAGAGGTGACACATTGCAAGATGCAGTTAATGAAACTACTTGTCATTTACAATCGTGGTTTGAATCAAATAGACTACTCATAAATACTCAAAAAACTGTAAGTATGAACTTCCATACTAGACAAAATAAAACCCCCTTCAATGCAGCTATAGTTATCGACAAAGATGACATTACGAACAGGCAGGACACCAAATTTCTTGGACTTACAATCAGTAACACACTAAATTGGAAACCACATATTGAGGCATTGTCACAAAAGCTTAGTAAAACCTGCTACCTATTACGATCATTAACAGACACAGCCATTGTAGATACCTTGAAGCTGGTGTACCATGCCCTGTATGAGTCTGTCTTGATCTATGGCCTAATCTTCTGGGGAAAGAGCTCCAAGTCTCTCACAGTTTTCAAGTTACAAAAACAAGTAGTAAGAATAATGAAATGTAAAAAAAAAGAACTGAACACTGTAAACCACTATTTCAACAGCTCAAAATCCTGCCACTAGCATGCCCTTATATATTGGAACTAGCTTGTTTTAGAGTACAGCACTTGGATGCCCTCGACAGAAATGCAGATTGCCACATGCATGACACCAGGAACAAAACACAGTTACAAATTATAACCCACAACACAAAATTATATGCGAATGGGGTTAAATGTATGGGCATTAAAATATACAATCACCTCCCAACAGACATAAAAACATGCAAAAACCCAGAAATAATGAGAATTAAATTAAGGAAATTGCTACTACATCACTGTTTCTATTCCGTACATGGATTTCTTGAAACAAAATTTTAATTACTTGCAATAAGCTGTTTATTCAGTTGTAGATGTTTCTACTTAGTAAGATAATTTAATTATTGTATCTTATCTATATTCTGTCTGTATCTCATATATGTATTCTGCTATGTGAACTATGTACCACAGTCTAACATAACAGTCGCGAACCTCACTGCTGTAAAAGTTGCCGTTTGACAGATGGAGCAACACTAGCGCTCAGCGCGGCAGGTAAGGTGAACGTCAGACGCGTCGTAAGCATAATGTTTGTTTGCATCCATTCCCTACGTAATTTCCCAATTATTCGAGTTAGTTTCTTGCCTCCAAGAGTTTGTGTAGTATCAGAAGGCATATATGTTTCTAAAAATGATTCTAAAATAAGCGCAAGTATGGACAAAAACCATGAATAGAGTGGCAAGCAACAACACATTCGTGAACAAACATTTGTGACATTGGACAGAATTGCAGCTTACCACGTTGATATCAAAAGAATGTAAACACACAGATTCACATGTAAGAAGCACAGACCTGTACCTCCACATGCAAAAGCGATGGACAGCTCGTTTACCGTTCTGTAGGCCTACTGTGTTTGTCATTGTCACTTGTTTCCACGACCTTCATCTTTATATTATTCTACGTGGGACAAGCAACTGACAAATAGTGGGAGAAATATGCTGAAACCATAATGAGCTGATTACATTACATTTCACGAAAAACCAAAAATTTGATTAATTTTCGAACAATCTGTCTGTAAGTATTTACCTTGTCCCATAATAGATTCGCTCGAAGTCTAGAGATCTGCACATTCTGACACTTCACACGCTTTTGTAAGACACGAACAGCTGCACTTAATCTAACCACTTCATCGTCAAAGCAGGTCTTGTGTTGATGATTCTCACGAATCTGGCACTAATAAATGGAGAGTTGAACTAGCTGCTTCTGTGTCATAGGACTGTTTTACAGCTTTAGATTGACTGTCGAATCTTTGTGGCAGCTTCTTCTTCATCGTCAGTTGAGGTGGCTTATCTGGAATGTCAAACAGTGTGGATACTGCATTCCACATGAGTTTGTTATTGTCTGCGTTCATGACCTGGTCTTGTTCGAAATGTAGCGAACAAAACCTAATATTATTATACAGGTAAACCGGGTCTTTCTTCATAAGGTCTTCTCGTCTGCTATTAACTAGCCATTTTTTTGCTCCTAAAACGAAACATTCACGATTGATACACATACATTTGCAAATGAATCCTGACGAAACAGTTTAGTAACATGATGGTATATACCTCTCAGGATCCATAGTAAACCTAAAAAAGACAGCTGTGGTGTCTTCTTCTTATTGCTGCTGCAATTTATTGCGCTACAAAAGCTCCCGATGGTAAAATCCATTGTATAAATCAAAATAAACAATCACTATTCGCTTTCACGATCGCGCCGAACTCACAGTTCAACCTACCGGCCGCTTGGAGCGCTGCTGGCAACAAAATCGAGGCAAAGAGTCGCGACTGTCATGTTAGACTGTGTGTCCTATATCATGATGTGCTTTGCTGTACAAATTGTATGATCTACAGGACCAATAATAAATCAATCAAATCAAATCAGTCCATTTATCGTATCCTCAAGGAGGGCTATTCGTGTATATAAATAAATAATAAAAAGGAAAGTAGAAAAATTTCCTGGACGTGTCCAGTGGTTCTTGTCTTTGCGTTTCATCTGGACGGACATTTATTTAAAAGATGTGGTAAATATTCTGAAATCCGATGAGCTCCGCGAAAATATAGTTGTACCACAGATGTACATTATGTCTGCTGCTAGTTGTTCATCCTTCACGTCAGAGATAGAGGATACTCGTGCTGCCATCTCGTGCAGACGTTACGAAACACGTAGTAACGAGTGCTTGCTGAGCTGTCTTACGTTACGTGTCATTGCAAAATTTTATTAAACTACTGAAGTACCACACTATTTACGTAGAAAACTTAAGACAAAAAATAAATTATTTATGCCAGGAACTGCTACCGTTACGCCCACAGGAATAAAAGAGCAATAAATTTCATTGCATTGGTTCCACACTCGTTTGTCTTGGCATTCTTTCTCCTTTTAAATCTCCGACTCTGTGCCCCACGCCTTCTGAGAGAGAAATGTAAAATAGGAGTACAACTCTATGTTATCTTTGTTGTTATGCGTATTTAAATATGGTTGTTAATCCCTTTAACTCCGCCTGCAGCTTCTGTGCAGTGAGTTATCTGCGGAAGCTGTTGCCGGTCCCAAGCCCGGATAAAGGAGGAGGGTTGGCCATTTAATAAAGCCTTAAAAGGGATGATTCAAGTTGTTCAGGGACTGATTTTGCGAGGGGAAGGTTGTAAGCAGTCATGGCTGCAGTACAGTTATAAATTTTAGAATTTAAAAAGCAGCCAGCCACGATTATGGTTCAAAAAAGTTTATTGAAATCAAACCATCACCGATTTCGGATTTATTACAAATCCGTGTAAGATGGCGCCTATAGATTTTCTTACTTTCCTGCTAGGGTCTCGTTTCGCAGTGTACATTTTCTGCCCTAAGAGTAAAAGTTCTTCATTCAAAATCCGATTAACTGGGAAGAGAATTTTTTTCCATTTTAAGCTACATATAAACAAATGGAATGATATTAAGTTAAATAAAGCATGCAATGTGCCGGCACACCAAGTATGTTTACGACATATTTCATGTTTTATTTTACTTTACGGTCATGTCTTGTGTGTTCCTATTACGGTTAAAAAGCAAAAAAATCTGTTGAAAGTTCACAAATACAAAACGTTTTGTTTATAGTGGTGCGCAATAACGATTGCAGAACGAAGCGATAGCAGAAAAGCAATAAAATCTTTCACAGACATCGTAATATGGAATTGTGACAAATCCAAACCGGCATTGATGTGCTTTAAATAACATTCTTTAAATTGTGTGTGTGGCTGTATCTGTTTTAAATTATAAACCGTATAATTAACAGAGGCATCCTCTAAGACTAGGTACCATAATGAGATCGTTTACATTTGATTATCCCACCCATCTTTTACTTAGGAGCATGATGGAAACCTTCGCAAATAAAGCATCTACACAGCCCCACAGCGGTGATAGCTATATGGAAATCGCGAATCAACTTGTGTGGTTTCCTTTTGTTTCTTTAAATACGACTGATGTGTCATCAACAGTTGTTTCTAGTGAATGTAGTAAGGAATTTTGCGTCTTTCAGAATAATCCACTCAAGAAATTGACGTTGAATACTACTATAAATTCCAGCGTTTTTCATCTGCATGTTACGTAGGTTAAATGGAGAAAGTTAACAATAAGCATTTCTACAGATTTCCAAGACAAACTAAAGAGTTGCATCTGATGTGGAGTAGTCCTTGTAAGCTGTGAAGGCGGAGGGAGTTTTGGCTAGTGGAGTTTCAAAAGCAGACTTAAGATTCAGATAATCGAAAAAGTCCAAGATTCATAGGAATGCTTTAACAGGGCTACCAGAACTTAAAACAAAGCTACACCATGGGAAAAATGAACGAAAACCGCTTAAAGCTTTGTACGATAGCAGCAACAAGAGCTAGGCAATGGACATATGAAGACAAGGAATTTGCTCTGTCCTTATACAAGCAAAACCCTTGCCCATACAGGTATTTGTTAGTTCATTTTTGCCTTCCTTCTGTGACTCATATGAAACCTCTATTGTGTGTTGCACCTTCCAAGCCAGGATTGAGTCCTGCAGTGATGAATGTAATAAAAGCAGAAGCCGAGGCAGTGCACAAAAATGATAAATATGTTGCTTTGTTCCTTGATGAAGTGTCTTTGGAGACAATTTTTTATTATGATGTGAATAAGCAACAAATCAGTGGGTTGTAAGAAGGGCAAATATATTTGCAGACCATGATGTGTTGGTAGTCTGATCAGAGGCATATGCAAAATTTGGAGGCAGGTAGTCGCATATCTCTTCACTCAGAGCTCAGTTTCAGGCACTACTTTAAAAGTTCTTATTATCTATGTTATAAGCAACTGCAAATAGAGCTGATGGCAGTTGGTACAATTTGTCATCAGAGTGCAGCCAACTGGGGAGCACTGAAGGGACTCTGCAGTCAGTAAACAAGTGAATCCAGTCCATTTCATTTTTTACCTATTGCAGTAATCAGGAATAACAATTTGTAAAGCCCACTATTCTGAACAGTATATATTAAGTAAATTTGCACCAATTTTGATTTACATGTATCTCAGAAATTGAAAACAGACTATCTGTACTAAAAGAATAAATGTGGTTAAGGAGAAATTGAAGAACAAGTTTAAAGCTGCTTGACAGTTCAGAGATCAATTTTGCTGTGTACTTTGAAAACAAGAAATGTAGAAGTCAATGTTTGTCTTTATTAATTGTTGTTATCCCCATTTCCTATCTGTGATACTTCTCTCTCAATCTTGATGTTGTATCTGCTATTGTGTTGAAGCATTTACTCTCGTTTTATGTAGGGACATTTTAGAGGAAGTCAGTGATTAAATAATGCAAGTTACCTGAAATAGGCCTACAGTTGTGAAAAATATTTGATAACACGTAGGTCTACATGCTTTGCCCACTTCTACTGGAAAGCTATAATAATCCTTGTGATTTTCCAGATGCAGTTCCCTCTGTGTCTAAGTACCTACATTACCTGGGAGAGAACATCCTGTAGACGTAGATTGTAGGGAATGCCTGAGTAGGCATACTTTGTTTAAAACAGCGATAACTTGCAGCATAAGTATTCAAAGTGATTGTGAGTATCTGAACTCAAGTTGCCAATGTGATCTGAGAGGGATTATAGATAATGTTTTGCGTTACTTGTTCTGGTAATGAAAATTCTATTTGTCTTGTGAAACACATACAATCCCACAAAATCTTATGCCTTGTAGTAATTAGTAATGATTTCCTTATATGCGGTTGTAGATGTAGTAGATGCATTAAGACTGATTACGTCCAGTCAGATGTATATCTAGATGTGTTGAGGTTGATTAGGTGCAAGGAAGAGAGTGGGATTTACAGATATTCCAGTTAAAAATTTGACAATTTGTATATTATGTTAGCTGAAGTGTAGGCCTAATACCTGAGGATATATTGAAAAAGTTTAGCTGTACAATTATTTGTAATATTGAAGAAAATATCTTTCTTGGAAGTACTTTAGTGCAATAAATTTCATTGCAACTGCAGGTAAATAAGTTTGGGTAAAACTTCTTGCAGGTAAGACTGGCGCACTGAACTGCTGCAGAAACAAAGCGATGTATAGATGTCAGATGATAATCTTGTGTTTGTTCCTTCATACCATTTCATCATCAAAATGAAAGTTGTACCACACTCAGGAAATGAGCACAGGAGAGCAGATGTAGGAATCAAGTGTCACTGCACTCGGTGAGGTTGTAATGGAGTTGGTTTGCAGTAGGATGAAACCCAGTGCCGGTCCATGGGCCTACTGTTCTCAAAAAGTACGTTGCGGCTGCTGAGCTTAACTCTCAATCTGAAGAACAGAAAGTGTCACATGCCTTCACATCATGAGACAGTGTGAGAAGGTACAAATGTAATCCAGGACATTAGTGCAAAATGTGATCACGAACTTTACGCCATCACCTCTCATCCCTTTGTCACCCAAATACTGGCATTGAAAATTTTCCACCACCAGGATGACTTGCATCCAAGTTGAGAGCCACCACACAGAACTTTGTTAGCAACCTTGGTTATGGAGATGGGGCCATCTCACCACAATCGTAGAAATTTCATAGCAATAGGCCTACTGCTGTGTTAACATTGCCAAGTTCTGTAAACATTCTCCTGTTTGTTTTTACCCCAAATGTCATATAAGAGTGGGATCCAACACACTCTCTACATCATTTGTCCACTAAATTCAAATGGTCGGTGGAGGAAAGATGTTTGTTTATGTTCATCCATAAATAAACATTTATTTGCACTCAATGTCATCAAGATTGAAGCTGATAACTGAAGATCTAGCTGAAGCCTCTTCAGGCTTCTTATACTTAAATGCCAATACATATATTCCCTAACGGTATTTGTGGATAACGGAAACTTTAGGATGAACTCGGCAATTCACAACCACAGTACTACAGGTAGAAATAATTTACTCCTCCTGGTTTAAAAGGGAGTTTTATATTCTGGTGCAAAAGATTGTAACAGGTGTACTGTAGAAAAGAAACTAAACATTCCCACCCATCCATATAAACGGCAAGTTGACATATCCTGAGCATGTGAATTTGTTGAAAACAAGTGACCAGTCAGTGTGTAAAAAAGAGTCGAGCTAAGACACTAAAAGTAAGTTGTCAGTCAGTGTCTGAAAATAATCAAGCTCTATACGGAAAAAAAAGAGGAAGTATCCAGTCTATGTGTGAAAGCAAACAAGCTACTGCATGTTTGTTTTGCTTCACAATTGCTAAATATGTATGGAAATTGGACATACATCCTAATCTCCTTCTCCCCTACGTCTCTGTTTCCTCCTGTCCCTCTGACGCCTACCATCTCCTTCCCCTTCTCTCTGTCCATCTCCTCCTCTGCCCTCTCTATATCCATTTCCTCCCTCCCTGCCAATGGCCATCTCTTCTCTCCCCCTTCTCTCTCTGAGCTTGAGCCTTGCTTGTTATTACAATTTTAGTTTCCATAGTAGTATTCTAATCATAAACCATAAATACAATGTTCCTGTTTCCTGTGAAAACAGACTGCAAGGAATAAAACAAAACAGTATAGTTTTGTGTTTACAGTTTGCATTTAAAGTATATATAATGAGGTAGAACATATATGGAAGAAATAATTTGTCTAGCAGTTTAAGTGCCCAGCTATCATAATTGAAACTGATTGTGAGAAAGAAAACAAAACTATACATTTTCACAGCAGAGCATGGCAAACATTTTATTTGGCACAGTCAGTTTTAACAGAAAATTGGTAGTTGGTCTTTAAAAGAATATATGGCCAGTGTCTCCCTGAATGTTTATTAGGGTATCATGTAAAAATTTGAAATAAATTGGTCAAGACCTTTTTGAGATTTCTGCTAACAGTGTTTCCCATTACCACATACAATTAAAAATGTAGCCTACATCCATCTAAGCATTTATTAGGGCATTGTGCAAACATTTCAAGTAAATCAGTCAAGTACATTTCCAGATTTTTGTTTACAATATTAAACAATGGCTTGTCTTTTCACAGTGGTATAGATTAACTAACACTGGCCAAGCGAATATCAACTGCAGTTATAATTGTGTGTTTGACTTAGTAATGGGTTACTGTAGATGAATACAAAACTGGGGGGGGGGGGGGGTGCTCAATGTATGTTAGTAGTGACATAGACTTGCATTGCAGTGCCCTTGCTGTGAATGATTACTGTACAGAAAATTTACTGGAAACAGTGGTGTTGTTCTGTCACTGTAAAATCTTACAATTGTACGTGTATAACTGCACAACAGATAGTGATATTGGTATATCTGTGCAGGTTTTACAGAAACTAATTGTACACTTTGAGAAGTGGCCTAAACATACGATTTTAATTTTTGGTGGCTTGAGTACTGATACAAGACTAAGGACACATACAAATTAACCTACTCAGTATGCTATGATCACATGACCTGTTCTGTATTAACGATCACTTAACAAGACAAACTGCTTGCCTTGACAATGTAATTACTAATGTTGATACAAATCAGTTATCAACTAGGGTTGTTCAATACACATTATATCAGTGCATAAAGGTGTTCAGTTAAATTAAATACTAAAAAGTCTATATCTGATTCCAGTGAAATTAAGTCCAGAACCTAGCTAAAGACAACAAACTGGAATGGCATTCTGCTTGAAAGCAGGCCTGCTCACATTGAAAATGCATTTACATTAACTGTCAGTGCACTGTCAGAGACATTTAAAACTAATTGCCCTAAAGCAGTGAGAAAAAATAAGGGAACTGACAGGATATATGGTCTCACATCTGTGCATTACCGGTTCACACACTATCTACAAAAGCTATTAACTCTGTTAATAATTTCCTATGACAAATCAAGGGATAGTGGAGCAGAAAGAGCAAGCCACATATAGTTAAAGTATGAATAACACTGCTGCAGCTGAACACAATCGTAAATATGACAACATCCATGACTCAAAACATGAAAACTCTTTTCCTACAAAATATTGAAGATTTAGTTCCTGGCACTAAAAGATAAGAGGTAAAAGTAACCAATAATAAAAGTGCAATAGCGAAACTAAGTTACTCAAAATCAGAAGACATTTATGAACTCTCTATTTTCGAGAGAAAAAATCTGAGGATGTAATAGCACATCCATTAAATTCTCTTATAAACTGGATGTTTGTTAGTGGTTGTTTCCCTATATCCTTAAAAATAACAGTCATTATTTATCTGCTAAAAAATTTATCGTGTTTTGTTCTAATACTTACTGCCCAACCTGTGTTGCACCCATCCTTTTTTCCTTACTGCATGACTGTGTGTGTAAGCGTACTAATTACCAGATTTGCAGAAAACTATGACTTTTTAACCTTGTGTGTGTGAAACGTAGTAATAAGGTGAAATGTGATGTCAAGTTATGTTTGTGGTCCCAAAAATGGATCTATTGCAAATGTTTAAATACCTTAGAAGAGAGAAACATAATCCGTGACTGTGGAAATGTGCACTGCAATGTTCATGATATTCTATGTTTCCAACAGGAATACCGAAAGGAAGGTGTGACTGCCTTATTAAAATATGGTATATCAGTTAAGCTGTATATAGAGAAGTCTGATAAAGTAACAGAAGACTATTCAAAGTGTCGTGAAATTGTCATAACCGAACAAAATGATAACTTCATTAGACCCAAAAAGTTCCATCGTGCTAATCGTAATGATAACAACACTAGTCTGCCAACAGCAAATAATTTTGCACATTTAACGTGTTATGAATCAAAAGATGTGAAAATAGCCATATCAACTAAGTACTCTCGCCATACTTGCACTGTACATGCTTGAGCTCTGTCCTGCAAAATGATGGTCAGGTCCTGCAGAAAGTGTCATTACTTCTGTCTGTAAGCTGGTCAAAGGTTGTGTTCCGAAAACGAACAGCACAGAGACAGAAGTGATGACACTTTATGCAGGACCTGACCATCATTTTGCAGGACAATGCTCAAGCACGTACAGTGCAAGCTGTTACTGATTTCTTTGACTGATGGGGCTGCTAAGTGCTATACCACCTACTGCACTCCCCTGAGTTAAGCCCTCATAAGTTCAACTCAATTTCTAAACTGAAAACACTTCACAGCATTTGCTGCAGAACTGCTGCAAATTCGTTGGGCAATAGACCGTGCCGCTCGAATGGTCAACACAACTGGCACTGCTAAGAGTATCCTACAACTTCCACATCATTGGCAATTGGTTATGCACAATGCAGGTGACGACTTTGAAGGTCAGTAAAACTTTGAAACACGTATCTATTTTGTACGAGCTGCAAATAAATAGTTGCCAGCATTAAAGTTCCAACCCTTGTATGTAGTTCTATAATGGAAAACGTTATAAGCCCATTCAACAATCTCTGGTGGCTTCTGATGTTTACCTGCTTAAGAGCTCTCGAAATTCCTAAATATATTTAAAACAGTTACTGTACAGGACAAGATACCGAGCAAAAAGCTGGGCAGTTCTAGGTGAGCTGGTGCATTACCAAACTCTTCCCTCTTGGGACTGAACTGTATCCCCCTGTTGACATTGCTGGACAGAGATTGTAATGTAGACACAATTGCCACATATGAAGACACATACTGGATGTGGTCACAGGAAACACAAGAGAAAAGCTGGAGGCAAAAACAACAAATGTTGTTTTGCTGATTAATGCAGATTCTTAGGTATTCTTGTGGATAATGAACTGAAATGGAAAAAACAGCCAGCCGAAGTGGCCGTGCGGTTAAAGGCGCTGCAGTCTGGAACCGCAAGGCCGCTACGGTCGCAGGTTCGAATCATGCCTTGGGCATGGATGTTTGTGATGTCCTTAGGTTAGTTAGGTTTAACTAGTTCTAAGTTCTAGGGGACTAATGACCTCAGCAGTTGAGTCCCATAGTGCTCAGATCCATTTGA
This sequence comes from Schistocerca cancellata, assembly GCF_023864275.1. Lineage (NCBI taxonomy): Eukaryota > Metazoa > Arthropoda > Insecta > Orthoptera > Acrididae > Schistocerca > Schistocerca cancellata. Next base: position 660,561,597 of record NC_064629.1, read on the forward strand.
ACCATTTGGAAAAAACATATTAATAATGTTTGTAAGAAACTGAGCTCTGTCATATTCTTAATGATGCAGCTATCACAGTATTCAGACAAGAACCTTCTGTGTACAGTGTATCATGGACTTTTCGAACCATATTTACAGTATGGAGTGACTGTGGGGGGAAACTCAAACAAACAAGAGACAAAACGAGTGTTCACATAAAAAAAAAAAAAAAAAAACAATTAGGACCATTTTAAGAAGAAAGACCTCTGAAACGTGCAGAAACTGTTTCAAGAATTTAGGTACCTTAACTTTTTCATCGTTGTATATATACAAAACAATAATGTACATCACAAAAGGTAGTGAGGACTGGATTACAAATGCTAGTGTACACACCCACAATACAAGAAGGAAGAATGAAGTACGGAGCATTCCCCTCCGACTGGCAATGCTAGAAAAAGGACCCCAGTACTCTGGTATCAGACTACTAAGAAGTCTGCCCAAAAACCTGCAAGATAGTATACTTCATAATGACTTTCCAAAGAAACTTAAAGACTATCTCATTGAAAAAGAGTTTTACAGTGTTGCAGAATACTTATGCCATTAAATTTGTATATATTGTTACTCATTATCAGTGATGTAAAAATGTAAGCTAAAGGTGTAGAAAAATAAGTGATAAAGAATGTTAATACTTTGACATGTCCTATATTACACGTACATTTACTGTACACAATGGAATCTTACAGGATCAAATAAAATTCAATTCAATTCAACAGAAGCTGTGCACAATATAACCTACTTACTACTGCTGGAAAGCTAGTCCCAAACAATAAATCCTACCACTAAAGTAGGAGGAATTTCAATTTGCTGGTACCATGTGTGTTAATATTTTGGTCTATACTTAAACAAGAAAATTATTTTTATTATTCAAGTAAAGTAACTAAGAAAGCTTGCAAAACTGTGTATGAGGTAGCTCAGACTGAAATTGACATGAACTATCAATTCCAGTGAAAAGATTATATAGTAGCACCATTGCTGTATTTGCAGCAAACATGCGGGCCAAACAGTTGCACAGTGATCATGCAAAAGGACACCTTGGACATATGCAGAGAGATGTGCTTCTAAAACTAACTGTAGCATTGGAACTACATCAGCAAATGCATTATTAGTAACTTATTGTTGTTTTCTTTATATGATAACTTTAGACAACAGAAATATACTACATTACTGGAACATCAAATATGCGGAAACTGAAGAGGTGGCATTTCACATGGGCATCGTACTTTAATTCTATCAAATTCCACAAAAATAATGCATCATACAGATGATAAAACAAAAAAGAAAAGCAAGTTATGAACCACAAAGTATGTGCCAAGACTGTAGTTTTTCTGAGGCCAGCATAAAACCAGAGGATATGTGACATAATCTGTTCAAGTTCATAGATGATGAAAGCTTGTACAAGGTGATTAGAAACAGTCTGAAAAGCTTGTAATGGTGTTTTAGTGCAGGTTGTGCTGAGAAATAATTGTTAAGAAAAAAATTCAATATGTTGTGCCACTTCAAAGTTAAATAGCACTGAGGTTAGCCAATCAAGGCATCATGCGTGAAAATTCAAGCAGTCCACCAGTTACAATTAGTGTCAGTTGTTCCCAGAGTGCAGCTGATAGCGAATGTGACTGCTCAGCCTTTGGTTTGAGTTCAATCCTTACTACCATCCCATTTCCAATTTTTGTAAAGCTCTCTAGTTTGGTTTGGGGAAACCAAATGAAGAACATATTTTGTGACACCATCTCTGGTGGGCCACTTGAATTTGCACATGCAACAGCCTGATTGGCTAACTTCAATACTAATTAACTCGGAAACAGTGCAACACACTGAATTTTTTCCTTAATAATTATTTCTCAGCACAACCTATCCTGGGACACCCTGCAAGCTTTTCAGACTGTTTCTGACCATCCTCTGTATATTATATTTGAACATGTTTTTGTATTTTTAGAAATGTATTTACATTTTTATACTTTTATATTATGCTGAAAAAATTAGAAAATTTGTCGATGTAATATGGCAACTGTTATACAGAGTGATTATAATTAAAGTTCCAAGTACAAAAAGTTGTAAAAAAATGGACCAGTGCTTGGAAAGACGTCAAATTTGAATGGAATATTATTAAAGAAGGATGAAATGTTATGGAAAAAAAAATCTGAACGAAAATTTTACCACTATGTGTCACAGTAAGCAGCAGAATATGCAAAATAAAAGATGGGAGGTATACAGCTGTTCCCCAGTTCGTATCTGAGATGCTCTGCATGACTCTCAATGCAGGATCGTTTGCTGCTGGTAAAGCCCTTTTGTGACTGACCATACACCAGTAGTTATGCAGAAACTTCAGGCACTCAAGGGTATGAAAAAAAGGTGCAGGTCCAATGTCTGCCAAGGGTGTGGAGAATATGAGTGCCAAATTCATAAAGATAGGTCCGCTTGAACTGCAGTTTGCAACAGGGAGGAAAACAATTGATCCAACATCAGTAGAAGGTGTGGCCACAACATTGCAGGAGGGGTCGAGCAGTGGTGTGAAAATATGCAGTGCACAGGGAATTGCCCAAACTCTGGACATGCCTTTGAGCATGGTGCATGAAATTCTTCGATACTTACTGCATTGCTATACAAAATTACTCATGTTCAGGAGTTGCTTCATACTGACCTGGCAGTAAGACAAATGTTTGTTCTAGAATTTCTTACTTGCATGGAAGTGGACAATGAATGACTATGGAACATTCTGTGGACAGATGAAGCCCATTTCCACTTCTATGGACGTGTCAGTACACGGAACTGCAGAATATGGAAAATCTGCTCCCACATCAGCTGGCATCTCTTTATTCTGCAAAGTGAACAGTATGGTGCAGGTTGACAGCATTGTTTACATAGGACTGTATTTTTCTGAGGAGATGGGTTGTGGAGGTCCTGTTACCTGTACCATCACTGGCAAATTTCATTATGTCTCTATGTTTGTCATCAAATATGTGAAGTCCAGGATTCCTACTCAGTTCACTAGAAAAACAATTCAAACAAATCATATTAATGAGTTTTATTACAAAAAATTAAAAGACAATACTTAAATCTGACAATTACACAGATGTGTCACAAGCAAAGAGTGACATACAAAATAAGCAATTTCTTCAGTATAACAGGTCCCATGTCTGTGTTACATAGAGTGTACAAGCAAGGTAATGAGCACTGACGCTTCTATCCAGCTGCTGGTCGTGAAGTGGCTATTCAACTGGAGCATCACCAGTCAGTCACGGCACTTATGTCCTCTCCACATAGGGGCTGCTGTTGTCGTGTAGTCATCCTGGAGAGGGGTCAGTCAGCGTGTGACTGGCTGACGTCTTCTCACAACCACCTCTTTTCTATCATTCCCAACTAGCATGCTGGTGCTTGACTTTATGCCGTTACATTGCTCCCCGCCAAGGTGATGGACTGTCATTGTATATGGAGCACGAAAACAGTGGGGGAGGCAGCAGGGTGGACACACTAATGGACTGGAAGCTGTGGCTGCAGGGGACGTGATACTTCCAGTCATACCCCACTATCTGGCCTGTGCACTGGTGGAAATGTCCCCCGGAAGACATCCAGAAGGCTACGTGTCCACCTCCTGAGGCCCATACCACAATGTAGAAGGCGTTGGCTACTGCGGCATTTGTGGGTCCAGCTCCATTGGTAGGACGAGATCAGGCAGAGGAGGCAAAGGCTCCATCTGAATGGGGTTGTCCTGTGGTGTTGTGATGACACCCTCTGGCAGCTGCTGTGGCCACACTGTCCTTGGGATCTGTGAATCTGGGGGAAGAGATACAGAAGGATAACCATGCACATGGCAGTGGCGAATTTTATTGTGATGTCGGCGCTGCAATCCGTCTGGGCCTGAAATGAGATACATGCATAGGCCAATTTGACAAAGGATCTCGCCTTGCACCCACCATCTGCTGCCGCTAAAAACCCCGTAAAACACAAAATCATGCAGTTCAAAGCTATACTTCCAGCCTTCTTTTGATTCTGATAAAATGTTCTGCTTCACAGTTCGACTGTGGATGGAACGGTGCACTAGTTAGGTGCTGTATGCCATTGTGTTCACAGAATGATTCAAATTCATTTGATGTGAACTGAGAACCATTGTCCAACACTATGAGTTTAGGCACATCTTCAAAGGAAACAATTGAGGACAACACCTGATAAGTGCTATGTGACGTCGTTGAGTTCACTAGCACAGCAAAAGGAAACTTGCTATAAAAGTCTACCACAATCAACCAACGAGTGTTCCAAAAAGACCCCGCAAAATCTATGTGCACACATTGCCATGATGATTGTGACTTAGGCCAAGTAGAAAACATTTGTTGCTGAGCAAACTGATTTTCCACACATGCATGGCACTGTGACATAATCTGTTCTATTTGGGTGTCCATACCCAGCCAAGTGCAGTGTCGACATGCTAACTGTTTCATACAAACAATCCCCCAGTGTCCTTGGTGAAGTAACTGCAATACTTCTTTTTGCAAAGCTTTGGGGATCAGCACATGTGACTGTCCACTGTCATTTTGAACAAGAATCACTCCTTTCTGTATAGCGAGGCTATGCTGACATGCAAAGTATCAGCGCGCTACTGCAATGAGTGGGGCCAAGATGTGCGAATATATTTTAGCAAAATGTTCAAATTTGAATGAGCTTCCATGGCCTGAGGAATTTTCCTGTCATTCAGAGGAAAGGACTGAAGCAATTCAGAATTGTGAGCATTGATGTGACAACAAGATGCAGCAGAAGCATCAAAGTCTGTATCAGGGTCAATCAGAAGACGTGAAAGTGCATTTGCATTACCATGTCGAGCTGTTGGACGATACACTCTCTCATATTGTTATTGAGACAACAACAAAGGCCATCTTTACAATTTTTGGACAGTTTGTACAGGAACCAGCTTCATCGGATAAAACAAGAACTGCAGTGGCTTGTGATCCATTTACTAAGTAGAATTTTCTGCCATACAAATAGTGGTGGAATTTGGTGACACCATACACAATAGCCAATCTTTATCTATTTGTGAATAGTTACACTGAGATCTGGACAGCACTTTTGATGCAAAAGCAATAGGCCTGTCTTTATCACCAAATCTGTGCAAAAGCACTGCACCATTTCCATAAGAGGAAGCGTCAACTTACAACACAACTGGTAGGTCAAGATAAAAGTGTACCAAGTGATCACTGAGAAATACATATTTATATTTTTTAAAAGTTTCTTGGCGCTCATCTATCCAAACAAAGGGGATGTTCTTGCGATGAAATTGATGCAATGGAGCTGTGATCTGTGTAGCATTTGATATGAACTGAACATAATAGTTCATTTTCCCTAAGACTGACTGCAATTCTGTGACATTGTGAGGAACTGGCAGGTCCTGTATGGCTAACAAATGTGACTAAAGAGGATGTACACCTTGACTGTTTATGACATGACCAAGATACTGCAACTCAGGTTTAAAACTGTCACACTTGTCCAGTGTACACTCTAGTCCTGCATCAGATAACACACGAAACAAACTACACAAATTTTCAGTGTGTTCTTCAGGTGTATGACCTGCTACAACAGTATCATCCAAATAGTTTGAACAGATTGATACTTGAGCAGTCAGCTGTTCGAAATACTGTTGAAAAATGGTGGGTGCAGAAGCACTGCCAAAAGGCAAATGCAAATATTTAAACAAGCCCACATGAATGTTCACGACACACGTTTTGAGATGCTTCGTCTAGTAGTATTTGAAGATAGGCATCGCGCAAATCAATTTTTGAAAAGTAATGACTAGTGCCTAATCCATTCGTGAGATCCTCTGGGGTGGCAATGGATAATTATCAATCACAGTTTGTAGGATGACTGTAGACTTAAAGTCAACACAGAGGCGAATGCGAGCTGAAGGTTTGGGGAGCAAAACCAGTGGACTTGCCCATTGACTAGCTTGTATGGGTGCAATAGCTCCACTATCTTGCAATTCTTTAAGTTCAGTGGACACTTTGTCCCATAATGCAATGGGAACAGTTCTGCCCAGCAAAATTTCGGCTGAGCATTGTCTTTCATAGTAATATGTGCAATAAAATAACAAAATTGTTAGTATTGAATAAAGCTTCAGAAAAAGTTCAGGGAATTTTTTCAGCAAGCTACCTACACTGTCTTTGGCACTGAATGCAGTCACTGACAACAGTGTTTCCTGAATGTTAACACCAAAAAAATAAAATAAATCAAGGCCAAATATGCTCTCACAATCGCATGATTGTAGCACATGAAAGTCATAGTTCGTGTACACAAGTGATACATGGCAGGCAAAGTACATTTTCTGAGAACAGGGATGTCTTGTCTATTATAAGCTGTGAGGTGTGTGCTACTTTTAGAAAGGTGTGGGGAGCCTAACAGTTCATATGTGTCACGATTCAGCAATGTAACAGAGGCACTCATGTCCAACTGAAATTTCACATGCTTCCCACTTATATGCAATTGAACAAAAAGTTTGTTGGACTGGCATAGCACTGAAGAAAGTGTTTGCTTGCTAGTTTTGCTAATGACTGCAGCAGGCTTTGAATACACTGCATTGATTACGTGAGTGGGCAGAATTCTTTTGTTTGTTCCGTTGCAAACATATGGATTGTACGTGACCTTTCTCGCTCCAAGTGCAACACTATGCTTGTCTGGTGGACAGTCTTGGCATTTGTGCCACGAATAGCACTGAAGGTATGACTTAATTCTATTTGCCAGGTTGTTTGGTTAGTTTAAAAGAGAGGGGAAGGACGAAACTGCTAGGTCATTGATCCCTTGTTCCAAATAAAACAATGCCACAAGAATGAGAATAAAACAAGCGAGACTGACAACACAAAACGGAGAGAAGGGAAAAACCACAAGGATGAACAAAGGGCGACAAACACTTAAATGGACAAAAGGGGACAAGAAAACCACAGAAACACAATAAATAGGTAGAAGATACTAAAACGACAAAGCAGATTACGAGATGCCAGCCACTCTGCAGCACATTAAAACCTCCACCCTAAGAGCACTAGGGTGGAGGACACAGAGGGACAAAGGACATGCGCTAAAACTTAGATCAAATGATAAAACCCACCCGCAGGTATAAAACGTATAATTAAATCACCCGATAAGGTGTTGTCAGATACAATAAGTGGCAACAAGTCCGGTAACCGAAGATTTCGTCACAGGGCAGTCAAAGTGGAACAGTGCACCAATATATGGGCCACTGTCAACCGGGTGCCACACTGACACTGAGGCAGGTCTTCACAGGAGGTAGTTGTGCCCAAGCGTGGCCCATGTGGAGCCAGCATAGAACCACACAGTCCCTGTGAGAGGCCTGCATGGAGGACTGCCACACATTCGTAGTCTCCTTAATGACACACAGTTTGATGTGGTTACTAAGACTATGCCATTCCGTCTCCCAAAGCCGGAAAACCTGGTGGCACAAAAACAAACGCAGGTCAGTAATTAGAATGCCAATCTCCATAAGCGGTTTCCGTGTAGCCTGTTTGGCCAGCCTGTCAGCAAGTTCATTGCCTGTGTTTCCGACATGTCCTGGGGTCCACACAAACACCACTGAATGACCGGACTGTTCCAGGGCATAGATGGACTCCTGCATGGTTGCTGCCAAAGGATGATGAGGTTAGCACTGGTCGATAGCTTGTAGGCTGCTCAAGGGGTCAGTACACAGAAGAAATGACTCCCCAGGGCCTGAACAGATGTGCTCAGGAGCACGAGATATAGCCATCAGCTCTGTAGTGAAAACACTGCAGCCATTGGGCAAGGAATGCTGTTGAATATATCCTCCATCAACATATGCAAAGCCGATGTGACCATCAGCCATCAAGCCATCCGTGTAAACCCCTTCGTGGCCTCGGTACATGTCAAGAATCGAGAGGAAGTGACAGCGGAGATCTGCGGGGTGAACTGAGTCCTATGGGCCATGCGAAAGGTCCAGGCAATGCTGCGGCCTGGGTGTAAACCGTGGAGATGTATGTGTATGGACCTTGGGTATAGGTGGTAAAGGCACGGACTCCAGTTGAGACAGAAGGGATTGGACGCGAACTGCAATTGTAAGCCCTGACCTGGGCTGCCGATGCGGGAGATGAACCGCCATTTGTGGGAAAAGGAGATGGTAATTTGGTTGAGCAGGAGAACTACAAACATGTGCAACGTAACTGGCGAGCAGTTGCGCATGCCTGACCTGCAATAGAGGGACACCAGCCTCTGGCAGGACACTGGTCACCAGACTCATCCTAAAAGCTCCCACCACTAGTCGAACACCACAGTGGTGCACTGGCTCGAGTATACGCAATGCTGAGGGCGCCGCCAAACCGTAAACCAGACTCCCATAGTCAAGGCAGAATTGAACAAGGGCTCTCAGAGCTGCAGCAGCATACAGTGATCTGCACCCCAGTTGGTGTTCCTCAGATCCTCCTTGTCATGTTCCATACCTCACGTCAGTATAGTCCTTCCCTCCTCACGCCAGCCTGCGTGAGCTAAACGCGTGTATTTCAGCCTCCTCTCGTAACACGGTGTTGGCTCTTCTGCCAACACAACAGATGACTCAGTGGTCTTCATTTGCAGTATGATCCCACACATTTTGTAACATAACCTTTAGCATGCCTGAAACTATGTCATTGTCTGGGCCACCGAATGGCAATTGATCTACAATGCTACCAAGATGTAGTACAACATCATTCAAGGCCGCTGCACCCCAGGAGAGTTCACGAATATCAAAGTAACGGTGGTACAGTTCTCTTGCGCAACATATCACGCTACCTCGGCATCACATTGATCAAGAGTATGACATGATGTCAAAACATTGTTATCTTGCTCTCAAAGCCCAACCAGCACCATTCTTGTATCCAGTTATAAACCCAAACTCAGCCCTGGCGTCGCACCTCAGTTTTACCTTGTGCTAGGTGCTGCTCCACACTGTGTGTGAATACGTCACAGTCTAATAAGATAATGCAGCTGTGGTGCATGTCAGGAACCTCAGGCTGGAGCTACACATCTAGTGCAATCTTCCATCAGGGATAGTGTGTCAGATGGCTGGCATCCCATGTCTGTAGCAGTGCTTTCGTCACTCAGTGAAATATCCACTGCTACACATTCCCCAGATAATCAGATTGTTAAATGAATTAGACTAAAGGCCCTCCTTGGGAAGAAGCCAAAAGGAAGAATACAAAATAACAAGATGCAACAACCATAGAAAGAAAGCAAAATTGTATAATGTATTTTTAAACAACAAAAAAAGCAGCCTCCCTATTGATGGTCCACAGCCGACAGTGGTGTCTGCTTTCTTGTAGCAGCTACAATAACCTATTTGAGAGGAAGGTATGTGCATCACTAAGAGTGTGTATTCAATCTGTCCAAAAGCTAGAGTTGTGGAAAAAACTGTATGAAACTAAGATACCTTAGATGTTTGCTTTTACCATCAACCCAACTGAAGAGCTGAATCTGGCTGTGGGGTATGGAAATATGGTACTAGTTTGATGGTATATCGACATCTAGAATTTCGATCAATACACAAATCTTTGTTTAGACACTGAAAATATTTGTTGTGGTCTCCTGTCTGAAGACTGGTTGATGCAGCTCTCCACACTGACATTCATTTGAACCTGTTTACTGTGTTTCCCTCAACAACTCCTCCTGCCCCTCCCAGATAAAAAGTTTCCTTCCATTACAAAAGTGACTGTTTGTTGATGCCTAAGAATTTTTCAGTTAACTCATCCCTTCTTTTACCCAAGTTATGGCACAGATTTCTTTTTTCCCCAGTTAGATTCAGTACCTCCACATTAGTTGTTTGATCTGCCCATCTGATCTCCAGCATTACTCTGTAGCGCAGCATGACATAACAAGAATACAGATATAGAATTTAACATCTCAGTGCACAAAAAAGAATATGCTCTTGATACTCTAATACAACATTCCTGCAACTAACATCACAACGCATAGCCCCGCAATCTTGTGTAAAAATTTTCCAATTAATGTCACACTGCATCAAAAAAATTATGCTGCTGCTCTAAAATTGCAGCAAATAACGCTGTGATATGTTAACTATGCATTTTATTTTCTTCAGACACTAACACTGTGTTCATGTGATGTCAGGAATGTGTGTGGATTATGCTGGCGGAGTGCACAGGTGCCTCTGCGAATGACAACAGTTGCCGGTGGACAGTGATGGGTGGGCGGCTGACAGGGGAATGCAGCAGCTGCCAGCACAGGCAGGGTAATTATCCCTCCTCTGCCATGGTGGGCTATAAACACTTGACTCCCACTGTAGGATCAATAATTTAGTCAAAGAGCATGCAGATGAGCAATTGGCTTAGTGCAATGGGTAAGGTACTTGCAAATACAGAAAAAGGTGTGGCCCCCATCATTACTGCTGGTTGTGCTAAATCAGTCCACATTTCATATGAAAATAATAAGAAGATGCACTAAAAAACACATTTATTTTTATTTAATTCCTTTTTTACGACCTTCACATCACAGTCTAATAGGTGTAGGACCACAACCTCACAATCTCTATGCAACTGGAAATGTTTGTCACAACCAATGGTGGCTGCTGTGCACAAGCACAAGAGCACATGAACACCCCAACTTTCGACACCTTGCTAATTTATTGATTATTTTTCTTTGAATGCTGTTAAGCATAATGTAGATGCTGTAATCTGAAAGGTACGGCACTTAAATCTATCGTGCTACTGCTGCTCTAGACTCCGTGAAACTTGGCATCAGGGTCGTAAGCATATATTCAGTTGTGCACATTTTAAGGAGCTTTTGTACATGCTCAACTCTCATGGCGTAACTGCCTTATGGGCCAAATACATACGGATTTGATAAACAAACAGTTCACAACGTGCACAGTTAGATCTTGCCCCTCAACCAGAAGTTTACATCAGTGCCACCAGGTGGGAGTACACTTTTACCTCCGTTCACTTGGCATAAATCCCACTAGATGATAGCCCACTCCTCAGATATGCTAATTCACTCACTGTATCCTGTAGTAAAATTAGATCAGACATCAGTATATGTTTAAGTTGTACTGACAGTAAATCTGTTTTGTGGGTTTCTAAATGAGTTATAATATATTAAGCTTTTAAGTTATCAAACAGTAATCCATTTAAGGCGCTGACAAGGGAAACTCCCCTTCCACGCCCCCTCAGATTTAGTAGTAAGATAATCCAGTGGATAGCCCATCAAAAACTGAATGCAGATGAAGCATGAAAACAGGAAGAAGGTCTACTGAACTGTGAGAAGAAAGAAAAATAGAAACAGTGAATGGTTCAAACTAAACAAGTACAACATCAAACATATTTAGATAGCTACAGTGTTGTGGTTCAGTAGTCATGGTGTTGGACTGCGAAGCAGATGAGCAGTGTTAAAAACTCTCTAGTGCCGATTCCTTTTATTTATTTACTTTTTTCACAAAATTATCAACTGTCCATCTGGTCATTGAAATGTTTGTTCTCTTTCTGTAGTCTTGGAAATTGTCATACTATTAATTGGTTATAGAATATCAGTCATGTGGCAAGAATATATTACTTTGCAAGTAAATGTGATGACTAGCAAGAATAGGTGAGATACCACATAGACATCTCACAGAAATGAAAACAACAAATAAACAAATATGAACAATGTTACAACAAAGGAATTCAAGAGTAAAAAATTCCATAATGAAATGCAACTTCAAAAATGATAAAAACATTTGTTTTGATAAATCACAGAGAAAATTATGCGATCGTGAAACTGTTGTGTTCATTTGTTGCAGCTTATGTGACAGACTGTTATATTTTCATAATTTCTTTGGGAGTGGTCACTTTCACATTCATATGACCACCTAACTTGGGCAAGGAGTCATAACTCACTCACTCATCAGGTGTACAGTTCAGGTATGTCGATAAGAGATTCCTAACATATGACACACGTACTGTCACTAATGCCATGTATGGCACACGAGACGTGTTTTCCAGTGGAGGATTCGGTTGACTTTTCACTTTGTCAGCAAATGTTTGTAGTTCCCATTCGAAAGCCACTACCTTTTGTATGCTAATAGAATAGTTGTGCAGAATCAACTTTCATTATAGATCTCTTCCTTACATTTTGCTATTGCAAATGGGCTTTACATCATGACACAGACATAAATTTGAATACAACAAACAGACAGGTCATTGACAGGATGGTCAATTCACAATTTTGTGAAAAAAAATTGGCACGATGAAACTCTGAACATGAGCTTGTCCACTTTGTAGTCCAACTCCATTACCACTTAACCATGACACCATGGCTTTTTGGCTGTGCTTGATGATGTACTACTTGAACTTGGACTCTTCACTGTTTCTATTTTTTTTTCACAGTTCAGTACACCTTCTTCCTGTTTTCATGCTGAATCTGTGTTCAGTTTTTGATGGGCTGTTCACTGGGTCCTTTACCACTAAATCTGAGCAGGGTGTGACCAGGAGTTTCCCTTGTGAGAAATGTAAGAGCCTAAAGCACATCACCATTAGTTGTGAAATTGTAGCTTTATTTACACTTCTGAAATCTGTTGATCTTATGGTGAGTCAGGTTTATCTGTGCTGTAGGCCCACATTGTATATATGAAAATTCACAAAAAGCTGTATCACTGGTTTCTCTGATACTCACTTAAATTTGGGATCAATGGCAGTGTGCATTAGGCCCTTATGGATCTCAGTGCCTCATTTGTATTCTAGTGAAGTGACAGTGTTGGTAGACATTACTATTTGAGTATAATCATTTCCGCAAATGGCACTTTGTGTTTTAAGTTGGTTGTTTACTGTGTGGGAATTGGCTTTCATGTGCATCATAATCATGAACTATGTTGAATCTATTTTAAATGCTAACAGGGAAGTAAAGCTGTGAGGAGGGGTCATGAGTCGTGCTTTTGTATCTCAGTTGGCAGACCACTTGCCCGTGAAAGGCAAAGGCCCCGAGTTCGAGTCTTGGTCCGGCACACAGCTTTAATCTACCAAGAAGTTTCATATCAGTACACTCTCTGCTGCAGACTGAAAATCTCATTCTGGAAATAGAAAAGTAAATTACCAGGAAAAGTTAGCTGCAAAGGAGATACGGCCTCTGAGAATAGATCCTTTGATTGAGAGAGGGACGAAATCAAATAAGTGTGACTACAAGCAAACATTTAAGAAGGAAGTGTACAGTTAGCACAAGTTGTTGTGTGGGTGCAGCATAAGAATATCTGATTTTCAGCCTGGAAGTAAATTCATGAACTAATACATCTATCAGGGATCGTGTACATTTATCCAGAAAAATGGAAAAGCACAAAAACTCCCACTTACACAACAATGTGAAGTAAGGAGTTGCAAAAACTTACACATTATTTTGTTGTTGCCCTAAACTGTAATTAATTATTTAAAAAACAACAAATTCCACAAAACAATTCTTTCTTTTATCAAAAAATGTATGCATCTTATTATTATTATTATTATTATTATTATTATTATTATTATTTCTTTACTTTCTCAGACATTAAGTCTGGTTAAAAATGGAAAGTGATGCGGACCTTGATCAAGCGTCACTTCCTTTTAACTGTACGGTATATGTTACATTGCATTTAGGAACTTTCGGGTAATTGAACATGTATCAATAATTACAGATTACTGTAGTTGTATATATACGTTTGGGTGTAGCTGTATTACATTGATGTACTGGTGGATATTGCATGGTATGACTCCTGTAGTTGATAGTACAATTGGTATAATGTCAACTTTATCCTGATGCCGCATGTCCTTGACTTCCTCAGCCAGTTGGATGTATTTTTCAATTTTTTCTCCTGTTTTCTTCTGTATATTTGTTGTATTGGGTATGGAAATTTCGATTAGTTGTGTTAATTTCTTCTTTTTATTGGTGAGTATGATGTCAGGTTTGTTATGTGGTGTTGTTTTATCTGTTATAATGGCTCTGTTCCAGTTTAATTTGTATTCATCATTCTCCAGTACATTTTGTGGTGCATACTTGTATGTGGGAACATGTTGTTTTATTAGTTTATGTTGTATGGCAAGTTGTTGACGTATTATTTTTGCTACATTGTCATGTCTTCTGGTGTATTCTGTATTTGCTAGTATTGTACATCTGCTTGTGATGTGATCTAGTATTTCTATTTGTTGTTTGCAAAGTCTGCATTTATCTGTTGTGGTGTTGGGATCTTTAATAATGTGCTTGCTGTAATATCTGGTGTTTATTGTTTGATCCTGTATTGCAATCATGAATCCTTCCATCTCACTGTATATATTGCCTTTTCTTAGCCATGTGTTGGATGCGTCTTGATCGATGTGTGGCTGTGTTAGATGGTACGGGTGCTTGCCATGTAGTGTTTTCTTTTTTCCAATTTACTTTCTTTGTATCTGTTGATGTTATGTGATCTAAAGGGTCGTAGAATTGGTTATGAAATTGCAATGGTGTAGCCGATGTATTTATATGAGTGATTGCTTCGTGTATTTTGCTAGTTTCTGCTCATTCTATAAAGAATTTTCTTAAATTGTCTACCTGTCCATAATGTAGGTTTTTTATGTCAATAAATCCCCTTCCTCCTTCCTTCCTGCTTATTGTGAATCTTTCTGTTGCTGAATGTATGTGATGTATTCTGTATTTGTGGCATTGTGATCGTGTAAGTGTATTGAGTGCTTCTAGGTCTGTGTTACTCCATTTCACTACTCCAAATGAGTAGGTCAATATTGGTATAGCATAAGTATTTATAACTTTTGTCTTGTTTCTTGCTGTCAGTTCTGTTTTCAGTATTTTTGTTAGTCTTTGTCTATATTTTTCTTTTAGTTCTTCTTTAATATTTATATTATCTATTCCTATTTTTTGTCTGTATACTAGGTTATCCAATATGTAATCTTCTTGTTTAGTGTGTTTTCCCTTGACTATGCTATTTTTCTTACATTTGTCTGTTCCTAAAGCCATATTTATATCATTGCTGAATACTTCTGTTATCTTTAGTAATTGGTTGAGTTGTTGATTTGTTGCTGCCAGTAGTTTTAGATCATCCATGCATAGAAAATGTGTGATTTTGTGTTGGTATGTTCCAGTAATATTGTATCCATAATTTGTATTATTTAGCATGTTGGATAGTGGGTTCAGAGCAAGGCAGAACCAGAAAGGACTTAATGAGTCACCTTGGTATATACCACAATTAATCTGTATTGGCTGTGATGTGATATTATTTGAATTTGTTTGGATATTAAGTGTGGTTTTCCAATTTTTCATTACTATGTTTAGGAACTGTATCAATTTAGGATCTACTTTGTATATTTCCAATATTTGTAGTAACCATGAGTGGGGTACACTATCAAAAGCTTTTTGGTAATCAATGTATGCGTAGTGTAGCGACCTTTGTTTAGTTTTAGCTTGGTATGTCACCTCTGCATCTATTATCAGTTGCTCTTTACATCCTCGTGCTCCTTTGCAACAGCCATTTTGTTCTTCATTTATAATTTTGTTCTGTGTTGTATGTGTCATTAATTTCTGTGTAATTACTGAAGTTAATATTTTGTATATTGTTGGTAGGCATGTTATGGGGCGATATTTAGCTGGGTTTGCTGTGTCTGCTTGATCTTAAATTTCAGATAAGTTATTCCATGTGTGAGTGTATCAGGGGATGTGTATGGGTCTGCAATGTAACTGTTAAATAATTTAGTTGGATGTGAATGTGTTGAGGTGAACTTATTTAGCCAGAAATTTGCTATTTTATCTTTCCTAGGGGCTTTCCAATTGTGCGTAGAGTTAATTGCTCGGGTGACGTCATGTTGCAAAATTATCACTTCAGGCGTTTGTGGTATCATTTTGTATGTGTCTGTTTCTGCTTGTATCCACCATGCATACCTGTTATGTTGTACCGGGTTTGACCATATGTTGCCCCAGAAGTGTTCCATGTCTGTTATGTTTGGTGGATTGTCTATTTTAACGTGTGTGTTATCTATTGTCTGGTAAAATTTCTTTTGGTGTGTGTTGAATGTTTGGTTTTGTTTCCTTCTATTTTCACTTTATTTTGTATCTTCTAAGTCGTTTGGCCAATGCTTGTAATTTCTGCTTCTTTTCATCTAATTGCTCTATCGCTTCTTGTTGTGAGATTTTACCTAACCGTTTTGGTTTGTTGTCTGATATTTCGTTTCTTATAAATTGTGTTAGCTGTCTGATGTCTTTTCTCAGTTTTTCTATTCTGATCTGTAGCCTGTGTTGCCATGCTGGTTTTGTGGGTTTCTTCTGTGTGTTGGTTGGTTCTGATCTCTGCCTAGTGTGTATATTTAGTGTAGTGAGTGCTCCTATATAAACCAGTAATTGTAACTCTTCCATAGTTGTGTTTTCATTTATTTTGTTGTGTATGATTGTGTTGATAGTTGTTATTGTTGTTTCGACTTGTGGGTTATTTGGTGGTCTATGCAAGAATGGTCTAATGTCTGTATTTGTGTTTTTGTATTCTATATATGTCAGCTGAAGTTTTTCTTCTATATCTAACATGTGTGTCACTTTGTGTTCTATTTGTGCCTGTTCTGGTGGCTGTCTTAAGATTTCATTTTCCTCTGATTGTTTAATTGATGCGTGTTGTTCTTTGTTTGTTTGCTCTGGGATGTTTGAGTCCATTACTGTATTTTCTTCTTCTTCTGATTGCACATTATTTTGTTCCAGTATTTGTTGTACTTGTTTTTTGATGTTTTCTAATTCTGACTGGGGTATCCTGGTAATAACAGAACATGAGGTGTCGGTTAACTTCATCTGACCATCTGATCCTCTGTCTTTGTTTTCCTTCTAGATTGGTTGCAGGAAGCATGTCCTGCAAAACACCTATATGTGGATTTAAATCATTTTCCATGTGGCTAGCAGTGTCATTACTATTGTGGACGGACATAGGGTTCAAGCGTCATCCCCGACCATGACAGCACTTGTCTAAGGCTTCATTAGTTCTGTCCTGAACCAACTAATCACACTAAAAGGGGGGTTAGCCCTATTAGTGGTTTGTTCTTTTCGTCGCCTTTTACGACTGGGAGAACATACCGGAGGCCTATTCTTTTCCCAGGCCTCCATGTTATTATTATTATTATTATTATTATTATTATTATTATTATTATATTTGTTATTGGCAGTGGCTATAGTTGTATAAACTTGTTGATAAGCATAACTGTTATACAGCAGATGCTATTAATTTCACACTTTCAAATTTTTCTGAATCTAAAAATCTGTGAACACCCAGAATGTATACCCATGAGCCACCACTGGTCACAATAGCTGTACTTGGAAATAAACTCACCACTTTAAAATTCTGGTGGTAGCCTGAACTTGCAATACACACTCATTATATGTGTATAAATTAATGACTAATACCATTACTCTCTTCTTATCACATTTAGCGTCTACCATCATGACCTTATTCATTGTATGTCATGCAATGAACAAACTGTGGCATCCTCTGTATGGTTCATCTTTTATACCTGAAACCAAAGATTATAGACACATTGTCCTTTGTTTCTTTATTGTTTCATACACTGCTGCAAGTGTTATATATGTTAAGGCACTTTAAAATAGCTCTATATCAGCTGAGTAAGTACTCTTATAGGCAGAGGATGTCAAACTGTGGATTTCAGCTCACCTCCTTGATGCAAGTGACAAGTAAGTATTAGTCATGATGGAGTTAGTAAAAAAGAATGTGACTACACATGTATGAATCTCTCACATATTTCTTTGTCTTGCTGCAGGTGAGGTGAAACCATCAGATCTTAGAATTATGTTATATAATCTTACCTGCAGTTTAAACGACAGTGACAACAAACCTTTTAGTTTGGGAATTACCTCAGACTGTGAGATTTACCCAGTGCTAGTTTTCAAAAATCCTTGATATAGTGCTACAAAAGTCATAATATCCTTAGATGATTGGAGTTGCCTATGTGAAACTTAAATGTGGACTACTGCCATGTTCAATGAAATTGGTCAAGCTCCCTCAGGTGCCAAATGGTTGCCTCTGGGGACTTCCCAGGCACCTTTAAAATTTATAATGAAAATGAATGTACTCATCTACAGGGACAGACATTTAAGAACTTAATGTATGCCAGTTATGCAATTCAGCATGCTCTTATCAGGTGGATAAGCCTACAACCATGGGTGTACTGATTCTATGAGGAACTTTAGACCAGTTTAATGGAGTTGGCCTGCCAAACTCCCAAACTCTTGACAGAAATCACCACACCACTGCATGATGCATGTTGTGCATTGATGTCTGGGAATATTTATGAACCAGCCATGCCTGATATGGACAACAAACTATGATAGTATTAAGAACGTATATTTACCCTCCCATTTGCAAGAACTGATAAATGAATAAAAGTGTAAGGGCAATATGCGTTTTCTCTCTATAAAATCCTGTGTGCTAATGTAAACCTGTAGTCATAACCATAACTGAGTGGACAAAACATCCTCATCACAAGGATTTTGCAGTAACTGACTGGTCCTAGAATGAAGAAGAAGAAGAAAGGGTCACTCCTTCCTAATTTCATCTGTGCCTTAATTATTGGTCCTTCAGGGCATGGAAAAACTAATTTGGTCCTGTCACTGCTAACCCAATATGAGCGAGTCTGCTTTGAGCATGTATATATATTTTCAAAACATTGTTGCAGAACACGTATCAGCTACTGCAAGAGAGTTTGCATGGCATTGAGGGAGTAACATACCAGACATTCTGCAAAAGCAGTATAGTGCACACCCACCTGAGAAAGTCAAACCAAACACCATTCCCATATTTGACAATGCTACAGTGGAGAACCAGTATGAGATCGAAAACTATTTCTGCTTTGGCCACCATATGAAACTCAATGTCTTTTATTTGAGTCAGACATACTCAAGGACTCCAAAGCAGCTGATTCAGGATACTGCAAACCTTATTATCACTTTCAAACAGGGTAATCTGAATTTAAAGCATATTTACCAGGCTCATGTGGGAACCAACTTGTCATTCAATGAATTTGTCACAATGGGTGGTGACTGCTGGAATAACTTGCAGAATGGTGTTCTTGTTACTAATGAAAACTAGGAAATTGATTGGTGGACAGTACAGATGAAATTTCCAGGACATTATGGTTAAAAGAGATTGTACCAGTGCACAATTGTGCGAGTAAATTGTTTGTTATGCACAGATTTTCAAGGATGTCGTGTGCTCACTTTGAGGGTGTGATGCAGAGACCAAGCATAGATCTATACATTGACACAGAAATTAAAAGTCTTAAAAACTGCATTGAAAAATTCACCAAAAAGCCATGCTGTGGAAATGCAAGCTTTGGGGGGATGCCCTCAAAATGGCAGCTGAACAGGCCCATGAAACTTAAGTGACTTTATAAGATATGTAAAAAACTCCTCCCATAAATATTGAGAAAAGAAATACACTGGAAGAAAACATCAGAACCTTTCTGAGGTTAATCAATATAGTAAACGCAAATGTTAATGAGATTGAATGAGTGTTAGACATATGAAAGAGGAACCCTAGACATTAAAATGTGTATTTAAGTTGTGTACTATCTCAAAGTCAGTTTAGTATGCAGCAGCACATGAAAAAAATACATAAGCATTGAGGCGCACGCATAAGGCTATTCATTGTAAATTATGATTGCTGAAGTTAGGACAGTTGAGGTGAGGTAATACTGGTTCGGAGACATTTATACCAGTAGCCACAAGTCCTAAAAGGCTCTCACTCATGAAGGATGGAGGCAGAAGAAGGAGTGAAAGAGAGGAGGAAGGTGAGGGATATACCATTACATTAACCATCACAGTGCTAGCAAAATAGATAGGACTACAGAGTTATCAGGGAAAAACTGTCTATGTTGGAAAAGCATCCAATACACTTAACCAGATATTTAATACACATTGGAGAGAAGGAGTTTGAGTGAACACCTGGTTTAGTCAATGTGATATTCTTAAAAACTTTGAATTCTAGCCCATTCCTCCCCAAAGAGATATGATCATACGCTGAAATACACTGAAATGGCAAAAGTCATGGGATAGCTATATGTGCATATACATATGGTGGTAGTATCATGTACACAAGGTATAAAAGAGCAGTGCATTGTTGGAATTGTTATTTGTACTCAGGTGATTCACGTGAAAAGTGTAGTGGCTCCACTGTTTAGGATAGGGAAAGTTAGTTTTGTGCAATATTCTGAGCACAAGTTACAGCCAGGTGCGGGCCAGATTGCAGTGAGTTATGCATACCAACAGCTGCAAAGTAGAACAGAGGCCACAGAGCATCACAGGCAGAAGGGGCCCACTGGCCAACCTGGCATGTTATGAGTACATGACGCGAAGTGGTGCATATGGACGGTGGGGCGTGTTGCACCACCAGCTACATGCAGCAGCAGATGGGGCGCCAGCAGTCCAGTCCATGGCAGGTCGCTGGTTGGACCCTCTGAGGCCAATGCAGGGTCTGTAGCCAGCCAGTCGTGGGCCACTCCACGGCTTGCTACTGCGGGCAGTTGTCCTGGCTTCCAACACATGCCAGAGGCATCCCAAGGCGAGGGCTGCAGATTTGGATGCTGGATCACGGGCACTTGTTGTTGCTGCGATTTCAGCCACGCTGGCGAAAAGCATGTAGCTGGCTGCCTGCGGCTCACACTGAGTGGTGCTAAGTCGGCAGGGATGCAGACCGCTGATTCAACTGCCGGCATCCTGATGACAACACAACTCTGCTGGCATACAAGGCCTACACACAGTGCGTGCATGGGTTGCTGAGGCAGCCATTCTGTGCCAAGCCATTTCACAGACAGCGAAGTGGTGTCCTCAGCATTGCGGGACCCAGTGATACAGACAGAGGGGAACATGGCACTGTAGTTGGAAACAATAAATCACTTGTAAAGCTTGGATGAGTCTAAATATGGTGCCTTCTACCTCTTCCTGCTACATTTGGTCATCCTGATACATTCAGTGGCAGAAGTTCCCACTACAAAAGGTTTCTGATGTGATTATGGCTACATGATGGGAATCAACAGACTTTGAATGAGGAAGGGTAGTTGGAGCTAGACACATGGGATGTTCCATTTCAGAAATCATTAGGGAATTCAAGATTCACAGTGTCAAGAGTGTGCTAAGAATACCACATTTCAAGCTTACATCACACTATGGACAACGCAGTGGCCGATGGCCTTCTCTTAATGACCGAGAGCAGCGGTGTTAACGTAGAGTTGTCAGTGCTAACAGACAAGCAACACTGCATGAAATAACCACAGAAATCACTGTGCAACATATGGTGGACATATCCATTAGGACTATGCTGTGAAATTTTGCATTAATGGGGTATGGCAGCAGACGACCTACACGGTTGCCTTTGCTAACAGCACGACATTGCCTGCAGTGCCTTTCCTGGACTCATGATCATATCAGTTGGACCCTAGATGATTGGAAAACCAAGGCCTGATCAGATGAGTCCTGATTTCAGATGGTAAGAGCTGATGGTAGGGGTGGAGTGTGGCATAGACCCCATGAAGCCATGGACCCAAGTTGCAACAAGGCACTGTGGAAGCTGACGGTTGCTCCATAATGGCGTGGTCTGTGTTTACATGGAATGAACTGGACCCTCTGGTCCAACTGAACTGATTGTTGACTGGCTAATGGCTATATTCAGCTACCTGAAGACCACTTGCAGCCATTCATGGACTTCGTGTTCCCAAACAACAACGTGGCATGTCACCGGGCCAAAACTATTCGTGACTGGTTTGAAGAACATTTTGGACAATTTAATCAATGATTTGGCCATCCAGATAGCCCGATGTGATTCTACCAAACATTTCAGGACATAATTGAGAGGTCAGTTTGTGCACAAAATCCTTCACTGACAACACTGTCACAATTATTAGTTAATTACATGTTCAATGGATCATATTGCATGATTGATCATAGTGATGTGGAATTTATATTCAAATCACAAATTAATTTGTACATATGGTAATAGAAATTCTTCTATGGAATTGAAGGTGTTGTCAAGGAGAAACTTTCTCAGTTTGTTATCAAATTTTACTTTGCTGTCTGTCATACATTTTATATCACTGGGTACGTGATCAAAAATTTTTGTTGCAGCATTGTGCATCCCTTTTTGAGCTAAAGACAACCTTAATGTGGAGTAATGAATGTCATTTTTCCTTCTGTTGTTGTAATTATGTTCTTCATTGTTCCTTTTGAACTGTAGTGGACTGTTTACAACAAACTTCATGAGGGAATTAATATACTGTGAAGCAGTAGTGCGGATGCCCAACTCCATACACATAAGTCTACATGATGATCATGGGTGAGCACCACATATTATTCTTACAGCATGTTTTTGGCAATGAAGACTTCCTTTCTTAAAGATGAGTTACCCCAGAATATTATTCCATATGAAATTATTGAATGAAAATATGAAAAATAAGTCAACTTGCTGATTTGTCTCTCCCAAAGATTTGCAGTGATTCTAAGTGCAAATGTGGCTCAACTAAGTTTTTTTAGGAGTTCCAAAACGTGTTTATCAAAAATGGTTCAAATGGCTCTGAGCACTATGGGACTTAACTTCTGAGGTCATCAGTCCCCTAGAACTTAGAACTACTTAAACCTAACTATCCTAAGGACATCACACACATCCATGCCTGAGGCAGGATTTGAACCTGCGACCGTAGCCATCGTGCGGTTCCAGACTTTAGCGCCTAGAACTGCTCGGCCACCCCGGCCAGCACGTGTTTTACCAATTTAAATTGTCATCAGTATGGACCCCTAACAATTTTGAAGTTTCCACCCTATTTGTTACTTCCTCATCATCTATTACACTTATCATTGGTGTAGTACTTCTAGATGTGCAGAACTGAATATGTTATGTCTTTTTAAAAGTGAGGGTGAGACTATTCACAGCAAACCAGTCAATGATACTTTTAAGAACTTTGTTTATCATTTCTTCTGTTTCTGTGCATATGCTTGGATTGACTGCAATACTAGTGTCATCTGCAAAAAGTACTAATTCTGCTTGTTGTATACTAGACGGAAGATCATTTACATATACAAGAAACAATAGTGGACCTGAGACTGAACCATGAGGAGCCCCATATATATTATTTCTCCCCAGTCAGAATTATGTCCCTGGACTATGTTGCTTGAATTAATAATTACAACATTCTACCATACAGGTAGCATGGCTCAATATTTGCACAAGGGACTTCCAGCGACTTGGTGAGTCCATTACACTTCAAGTTGCTGCACTACACCACACAAAATGTGGTCTGACATGATATTAGGAGGTATCCTGTGACTTTTACTGCCTCAGTGTATTGTGTATGACTATTGCACATGAGCTAAAAAACATAAAAATAGAAAGCTTGCATAACAAGAAATACTGAATATTATTGAATGTGCATTAGAAGCTGTACATGGTGTGTCTAAAAGCACTAACATCGGCTTTAAGAAAATGAATAAGTGACCTGTGGAATACATACACTATGATGACCCTAACAAAACAGTAGAATAGTTATGGCTGCTCACAGCATCATCTGTCACAGGGAATAGAGGGCACGCAGTTGAAATTGTATCAATCACCTCTGAGATAAGAGAATGATGCATTGTTGAATAATCATGGAAACAGTTGTCCGAGAGGTCCATAAACCAACGTGAAAGGTATTTGATTGTAGACATGTTATTATATGTGGTTTGGATGATTCGTGGCAGACAGACTTCTTGGATATGAGGCAATATTCATGGGCAAATAGAGGCTTCAAATATATTTTAATGGCTATAAAGATGTATTTTAAATTTGCCTGGGCTCTGCCTGTGAAGGTGAAGACTGGTAAGGAAGTAGCAAATACTGCCGCAGACAGAGATGAATTACTGCCCTGTCAATTTTTGCACTGATCATGATGGGGTATTTTACAATTGCTATTTTGGAGTAGTAATGGATTGGTACAGAATACATCGCTACTCTACATTCATTCACATGAAATCATGTACAGGATGTCTGAAAAGACTTTCCCTGATTACGTAAATTGATAACTCAGGCTAGAAGTAAGATACAAATATGGAACTTGTGTCAAATTGTTTACAGCTATCAAAGTTTTTTTTCTGTTTTAGGATTGCAGTACGTAAGTAGTGGATGAGGTGCAGTGCCCAAGAAGCCATGTCCTGTGGTACCATGAGACACGATCACCAGCCACAGTGCAGAGACACTTCCAGACAACATTTGGAAGGAATCCACCTGAAGTCAAGAGCATTAAAGTTCAAGAACACAGGATCGGTTGCTGACCTCCCGAGGTCTGGTCGACCAAGAACCTCAGCAGACAGGGTGGGAGCTGTAAGGCAGTCTTTTCTGCGAAGTCTGAAGAAATCGGTGCGCAGGGCCTCATGTGAATTACACGTGCCAAAAAGCTCCCTCCATGACATTTTACACAAACGTTTATTGTTTCATGCATACAAAGTGCAAATCATTCAGGCCTTGTTGCCCAATGACAGTACACGTTGATATGACTTTGTGGTCGAAATGCTATCACGTATTGAGGACGATCATGGTTATCTCAGACAAATTGCCTTTTCTGACGAAGCGACCTTTTTTGTCAGTGGAGCAGTGATGTGTGAAAAAAACTTTGATAGTTTGTAAACAATTAGACACCAGTTTCAAATTTGTGACATACTTCTAGCCTGAGTTATCAATTTATGTAATCAGGGAAAGACTTTTCGGACACCCTGTATTGTGGAGCATTTAAACAGTACAATAAAAAATCATATGTTGGTTCAGTTTAATCTTTGAAGATCATGGCAGTAGCTCAGTATTCATCCTCAAATAATTGCACAGTATAACCACTCTCAATGTGATACCATTAACATGTGCGCTATAGATACCTGTGATAATGAGCTTCTAAACACAGTGCGCAATCGCATTAAAAAGCTGGATCCATGCAGACAAAGATTTAATATAGGCAGTTCAGCGCATATTTCAAAATACAAGACAGTATTTGAGAAATCAAACCTACCAAACTGGTCACTGGAGATATTTACAGTTTCAAAAGTATGATGTACAAATCTAAGGACTTACACCTTAAAATGTGGTGAAGCTGAAGAAATTGCAGTAAGTTTCTACACAGAAGAATTACAGAACAGCTCTAAATCCAATGTGTTTCTCATAGAGAGCATTATAAGACGTCAAGGGAACAGGGCATTAGTGAAAAGGCTACACTTCCCTTCACAGCGTAACAGCTGGGTGGATGCTAAAGACGTGGTGTATAATATGCATGCGATCTTTCCAAGCATATACTGGACTATCTGTATTGTGGGCCAGGAATAAAATTACAAAAGCGTCTGGTGCACAGTGATAAGGGGATTAATCTAGAGCAGGCACGTATTGAGCATGATTCAGCCTACTATGCAAATAACAATTTATCTGAAGATCATGTCATGGATCACATTTTAGCTGATAAAGCTAAACAAATATGTGAAAGAAATGATATAGGCATACGTCAACATACTGGATCATTCACAGTTGATAAGGCAATGCATGTCAAACTTAAATTGGGTTCTGTGATAAATTTCGAACAGGTTATGAACATCGCTCATTGGCTACTTAAGAACATAAAGAAACCTGTGGACAGTTAAAAAATTACATTCAGCCATTGCTGTTGGTGCCAAATGTGTTCTGAAGCAGAAAGGAGTAAGAAGAAGATGGGTTAAACCGCCCTAGATTATAGGATTACCTAGGTCATCAGGTGGAATTATTCCATTTTTAATTCCAGCCCTGTCTGGCTTATTACCTATCTGATTACGGGCCGGCAGTGCTGCCACCATAGTGTGGACAGTGAAGAATGCACAAGGTGTGGAATGGCAGCTTCGGGAATCACAAAGACCTAAGAAGTATAAGGAATCTATCGCTATCAGGTAACCATGAGGGGGGAAAGTCCATAATTGTGCTACATGTAATAACACTTATAAATACAGAACTGCCTAAATTTAAAAAAAAATCCCACATCTGGCAATTGCAGGGGTTGTTTAAGAGACAAGGACTCCCAAAGAAGATGTCAAAAAGTGGCTTACATTAGATTAGATTCACTTTTCGTTCCATAGACCCAAAAATGAGATGATTCTCATGGGTGTGGAACATGTCAGAATGAATAACATAAAAAACATAAATCATTTGAACATAATATCTGTTACACAGATCATTTGTCAGGAGATTGTCAAAATAGGTGAATGTGTTACAATAAACTGGAGCAGCTAATATTTACAGAATTAATAAACTGTCAGAATGAAACTTTGTTGTGCCTATCTGTGACTCAGCATCACCACCATATGGTGAATAGCAACTTTCCTCCTCAGAATACTGAAACATCGTTATGCACTTTTAATAACTTTGTCATGCACAAAATACCTAATCTTGATTGTTATTACCAAGTGCTGTCAAAACTGAAATCTAACAGATATTTTTACTTAAGCAGGTCTAACAGTCCCTGTTAAGATATTCATATATAGAGTACAAGGAATTGCCTATCAAAAAGTCTTTCAAACTCTGTTTGAACCACACTTTATCTGAAACCAAGTTTTTAATGGTTGCTGTCAATTTACTGAAAATGTGTGTTCCTGAATATTGGACCCCTTTTTGGACGAAGGTAAGTGATTTTAGGTCTTTATGTAGATTGTTCTTATTCCTAGTACTGAAACTATGAGTTAAGCTATTGGTTGGAAATGGAAACATTACTTGCAACAAATTTCACTAAGGAATAAATATACTGAGAAGCAGAGGTTAAAATACAAAGTTCCTTGAACAGGTTTCTACATGATGTTCTTGAATTTACACCACAAATTATTCTTATTTCACGCTTTTGTATGCTAAAAATGTTTGTTCAGTTTGATGATTTACCCCTGAATATGAGCCCATTTGATGTAATAGAATGAAAGTAAGCAAAGTATGCAAGTTTTTTTTTTTTTGTATTTCTTACATCTGATACCATTCTCACTGCAAATATAGACTTGTTTAGGCACTTCAGTAATTCTGTAGTATGCCCTTCCCAACTGAATTTATTATCGAGTTGTAATTGCAAAAATTTAACATTGTCAACCTATTCAATCTGCATGTCTTCATATGTTATACACATACTGGAAGGAAATCTCTTACAGGTTCTGAACTGCGTATGGTGAGTCTTTTCAAAGTTTAATGACAGGGAATTAGATTTAAATCATTTATTAATGTCCGTGAAAATTTGATTAGCAACTATTTCTAAATCTGTACTCGACTTGCTACTTGTTGCAATGTTTGTATCATCTGCAAACAAGACAAACTTAGGACCTGGAAACGCTACAGACGAGAAGTGATTAATGTACACAACAAAAAGCAACGGACCCAAGATGGAACATTGAGGAACATCACATGTATTTGATGTATTCTTCTCGGGTTATAAGCTGAGTGGTGGTGTCGTCTTGTCACAATGTTTAAATGAGTTTTGTACCCCTCAACATGGTTTATCGTCTGACAACCTGAGAAAAATTCATCAGTGGAATTTGCTGAGAAAGACTGCAATCGCATATACCTCCTGTATTTGATTCCCAATCAGATGAAGACTGACTGCTTACTGTGCAGGTGTTTCGCAGCGACACCCTTTGTCTCCTGTTAGTTACATAAGACTCAAACCATTCCACACCATTGCTGGTGACACCATAATATTCTAATTTACTTAAGAGAATGCTGTGGTTCACATAGTCCAAGGCTTTTAGCAGGTCACAGAAAATGCCAATAGCCTCTGATTTATTATCTAATGAAGTAAGTACATGCTTGCTGTAAGTGTAAATAGCTTTCTCTATATCAAAACCCTTCAGAAACCCAAACTGTGACTTGGACAATATATTATTTGCAGTCGGATGCTTAAGGAGACGCTTGAACACAACCATTTCAAATGTTTCTGAAAAAGCCTGTGCATACTGAATTCCTCTGCTGTGCTACCATTATCTTTCCGTTCATGGCAACTTTATGAATATCCAGTTCCTCCAACCACTGGACGTCTGTCTTGGGCAGTTAAAACGAATATTAAGGTAGAAACTCTGTAGTTCACTATCATGGCGTTTCAGGGCAAATGGAAAGAAAACCTGAAGAAAGATTCAAGCATATTCAACAACTGTAAACTGACAAATGCTGAGGTCTTTCTAAATGGAGAATTCTGCCCATACAATAATTTACAGCTGAACAGAATAATAAAGGGTACAGTCCATTATAAAACATGTATTCGAAGTTTCGTCCGTGGTATTACGAGATGGATGACGGTTTCATATACCTACTGAGCCAACAGAAGTTAAGGGATTAGCGCCAATCATTGTTATAAACACATAAAGTAGAATGAGCTCATCAAAGACTGACCTGTTGATATTCATATGGAATTTGAGTCATCAGACAATTTCCCCAAAGAAACTGTCTCATTATCATTGTTGTTACATGATATTGTGGTGAATTATTGTCCGCTGACTGGAATCGTGTACACAACACCATTTCATGAAGGAGACTCAGAGTGTGAATATTATTGCTGATGCTCAAGGGTTCAGGGATGAATTCGGCGAGTTTGTGTTTAAAGATATAGCATTTCTGACAATATTATAAAAGGGATATATTGCTACTCATTATATAGTGGAGATGTTGAGTTGCAGACGGGTGCAACAAAAAGACTGCTAAACAAGTACCGGTAAGTCACTGAGGCCACGTATGTGCGAGTTATGTTATGTGAATGCATGTCTGTATTGTCTACTTTAGGCGTTTTGAGTGAAAGCTTACTTGTTTAGCAGTCTTTTTGTTGTGCCTTTCTGCGACTCAGCATCTCCGCTATATGGTGGGTAGAGGTCTATCCTTTTGAGGATACTGTCATTATTCCAGCCTGGACCTGCCAATATTTCATATAGCATTTCTAACTTTTATGAACTCTGGACGTTTAATAGCTACATTCTCCACTACTGTACAGGCTTCTAAAGCATTCAGGAGTATTAAATGTGCGAAAACGTGAAGGGCAATGTTATGACTGGCATGAAATCATTATTCAAAGGACTGGGACGAACATGACTTGTCTCTGGAACATGTGCTGATGAAGTTTCGGAAGTTTGATCACACCTATAGTGCTGTTTACAGCAAAGGAAGTGGAAAGTGTTCTGGATGAAGAAAATATTCAAGAACGCTATGATATGTACTCTTGAATCGTATGGTTGTAGGCTATCCACCAACTAAGGAAGAGGTGCAGAGAAGAAGATGAACAGGACAGTGCTTTTATTTCTGCTTCAAATAATGTGAAATTACTTCTAAGTTGGGTGATCAATAGATTATTTTATTTAAAAAAAAAAAAAACTAAGTTATACATCTGTCAGAGCATGTGCTTCGATAAGTGCTGAAGTAATAAGGAATACCACTCAGTCCGTGATAAGAAGATTGCAGCACTGCATTGATACCAATGGTCATCACTTCGAGCACCTTCTGTATGTTCATGCCACCTATGTGACCTTCATTGACCTTCAAAGACCTTACTGTTACACATCATTCGATTCGTCCCAATAGCCACTATCAGAAAATAAGTACCAAACTATAACATACCATTAAAAAAAAAAATGTTGACCTTCATATCTCTGAAGCGACCTTACCCAGCAACAAAAAACCAACATCATATTATGGCGCCTGTTGTCCCATGCAACATTTGTCCCACAAACTTTTCAGCTCCTATCATACTTTCAGAGTTATTCTAGGTGGCAATAGTTAGTGACTCATCCTGTACATTGCACACAGTGCTTTGCTGTGGAGCAACAACTGTCCACTGTGGCAGAGCCAGATGCATCAGCTCTTCCAGACAGCGTTTGTCTGACATAGAAATTTATTACATCATCCCGAATCATGCTGGGGTCATATCAATAGCTGCTCTGTGAAGCAGTGTATTGCATCAACTCAGACTCTTTGGAATAATCCAGTCAAGCCCGTGGTTTATATATCTGGCTTACATACTGAATCAGCTATATCCTTGTTCCAGCTTGTCTGTGGCATCAGCATCATGCTTTTCTGGATGTAAACAGTCTGATTGGTGGAGGAATAAAAATGGTGGCAGAGTTATTGTCTCTGGTTGAAAAAATACTGTGATGGGTGGGCTGTATCAATTTGAGCTGGCACTAGCTGCCTGCCTTCCCTAACAACAGAGTGCTATTAATAGGTAGTGCTGCGGAACTGCAAGTCAGTAGCGATCAGACAGCGAAGAGAACCACTTCGAGCATGAAGCGAGAGCAATCAGTTTGCTCTGCATCCTCTGATGGAGATGGAGGCAAATGAGCTCTCATTAGTGGCGGTGTGTATCATGAACATTGTGCGTGTTCCCATGTACTTGTTCATTACTATGAAGCCAGAAATGGAAAGTAACACAATTTATTTCTTGTTTGCTGATTGCCCTGAGGCAGCAGCAAGATGGTTCAGACCTGTGGTCCCAGAGCCATTAACTGGAGATCTTTGTGAAGGTGAGTGCACATATTTGTGATTGATTCTCTGTGTGAGTGCACATCTTTGTGTGAATGATACTACGATTATCTGACATATTTCCTCTTTTTCTCTATAGATTTTTTCAGTGATGTACATATGGTATTTATGTTGTGGAGCCCATGACACCATTTTCAGCTCTAAGTTCCCAGGTCTTGATTCAACTTGTGAATGAACTTACATATTTGTATTGATACATATTTCTTCTTCTACAATTATCATTACTACTGTTACTACTACGTCATCTGTATGCTTTGCTTACAAGTTCTCCTTCTAGAATGAAATTTTCACTCTACAGTGGAGTGTGCGCTGATATGAAACTTCCTGGCAGATTAAAACTGTGTGCCAGACTGAGACTCGAACTCGGGACCTTTGCCTTTCGCGGGCAAGTGCTCAGTAGCTTGGTAGCAAAGGTCCCGAGTTCGAGTCTCGGTCTGGCACACAGTTTTAATCTGCCAGGAAGTTTCAAGATCTCCTTCTTTCTATGTGCAGTCGATACTCAGAATGACATTCCATCCCAGGCCATGACGCCATTTTCGTTCATTGCATTGCAGGGATCGACACCAATTATCGATGAATGCATTCGTATGTAATATTAGTAATTCATTGTTATTATACATTTATTCACGCTTGCATGAATTTCTTGCTGAATTATCTTCTTGTTTCTAGGTGTCTTCGGTAACAGTGAAGCCACAGGAGCAAAATAGATTGAGTTGTTAACTCATGACCCCATCATTCTTATCCATCAGCTCACAGGGCTGGATCCATCCCACCATAGATGAGCATAACTTTTTTGTCATACTTTCATGCAGGGCTTATGACATGTTTCTTTGTTTCTAGGTATGCTCGATAATAATAATATTTATGATCTAAGGGCAATATATGATGCAGATCAATGTATGAGTAAGCACCACAAATCGTAACTACCATATGGTTGTTTCATTCCCAACATTGTTAGATATACAAGATACTTATCATTGTCTTTTTTCCCTAGCACAATATTTGAGGATGCCATGTGGAGGCAGGCTTCACCCAGCAATAACAACTCCATCTCCTAACCCATTGTTAAGGCAGCAAGCACCATCACCACTACAATGTGTGGGGCCTTCATGGCTAAATTCCCTGCATGTGGGTCTGTCTATGGTGTGATCACCTTGATTGGGACCATCATGGCTGCAGTTCCCATGTGTAGGGCTGTTGTAGCTGCAATCCCCATTTGCGGGGCCATCTATGGTGCCAGAACCATGTACAGGAGCATCTGTGGTTTCATACCTGCATGTGGTGTCATATAAGGCACCGTCACTTGGCCCGTGACACTCATGGTGTCACCCGAGACCTGCAATGCTATCTACCTACAGACACCAGCTCGCAAGTAGTCACATGCAAGCATTACACTACTCAATGATTGCAGGCACATTTAGGGAGCAGACCTCATTTAGCCACATAGTAAATTCTACTGAGGGTACACGCACCTTCTTAACCTCTACCTTAACATGTGCTTACTCATTCTGGAAAGGGAGCTGCCTAAAATCTTAAGAGATCCATGTTATCCTGCCACAAAATGCGCCACCATACTAATCTGTGAATTAATGTATTCCCCCAAACAAGATGATGGTGTTGAGGAGAAAGTTAACATCTATATTTGGGCAGGAAATTGATGTGATAATCCAAGGGGACTAATCACTGAGTCACAGGGGCTTTGCCAATGTGGCTATAGGCACATAAAAGTGAATAACCCATGAATGGGTGGTCTGTTCAAAGAATCTGAAGATGAGAGTTACATCATTTACCTTGATGTCAACAATTGATATGGATACGCCATGCAACAATGTCTGCCTGTTGGAGAGTTTCAGTGGCTATCTGTGCTATCTGTTGATGACATTCTCAGATTAAGCCTTTTCTGGAGGAATATGCCTGAAGGAACATTGCATCATACTTGTGAACAACAGAGGAACTGCAATATCATATTTGTTTGGGAATATACATAACGAGTGTACAAGTGCCGGTTTCAGTCACATCGTAGACAAAATATGCAACATTGGGTCTGGCCATGAGGCATGCTCGGGTAGCCCAAAAGTAATGTGAGTGCCAGCAATGAGCAGGAAATCTGGCTTTAAGTAGTGGTCAGGCACAAATTTTCACTGTTGTTATTCCATTCTACAGCTGATGGTTGTCCACATTCGGACTGTGAATACATTTCACATATTTCATAACGGCATACATGCTCTATACAGCTTCACAATGCATATCTAATTTTTTTTCTGAATACATCCTTAGAAGTGTTCTCATTAGCCAGCTTTGAAAGAGCATACCAAACATTGCCAAAATATCGATAAACATATATGCATGCATGTCTGAAGGAACATTGCACCATATTTCTGAGCAACACAGGCACTGCAGTATTGTATTTACCCACCAACAATGGGCAAGAGACTTTCAATAAAAATGTCTCCCCTGTACGGAACCAAGCAAGGTGGTGCAGTGGTTAGCACACAGCACTCGCATTCAGGAGGACAATGGATTAAATCAGTGTCCAGCCATCCTGCTTTAGGTTTTCCGTGATTTCCCTAAATCACTTCAAGCAAATGCAGGAATGGTTCCTTTGAAAGGGCACGATTGACTTCCTTCCCCATCCTTCCTCAATCTGATGGGACTGATGACCTCACTGTTTGGTCCCCTACCCCAAATCAATCAACCAGCCAACCTGTATGGTAATATACATAATGGGTGTATGCGTGGAGGCGACAAGCACATAGTAGATGATATACGGAAGTTTGGGTCTGGCCATGAGGCATGTTCAGATAGCCTAATGGTAAGGTGACCACTTGCAATTAGTAGGAAATTTGGGTTTGAGTCCTGATCCACAATGAATTTTCGTTGTCGTCATTTCATTATACCACTGATATTTCTCCATATTCACAACTGTGAATACATTTCATGTATTTCATAATGGCTGTAATCACAGTAGTGCCTGTTCCTTCAGATGCATGGATGTCCGAAGGAACATTGCATCATACTTCTGAACAACATAGGCACTGCAATATTGTAAATATATAACTCTCTTTTGATCTTTTCATTTTCAAAAAAACCTATCCTTATTCTGGATAGTGCCACGGCATGTACAAATGCAAGGCTGTTATATAGCTTAGAGTCAATTGATAATGGAGGCACACTCGTTTTTTTTCTTATTGCTAGTACACGCACTACTGACCAAGTTGCAATGACACTACATCTTTTCTTGAAAATAAAAAGCACAAAGAACTTTTTAAAGGTCATTTATTTTCTCTTTGAATTTTAGGTAACTCTGTTGAGATGATAAATATATGTAAGTATGCATGCATTTCTTTGCCTACATCAGGTAGTAATGCACACCATACATGCTCTGTTCAGCTTCACAACACATATCAAAGTTTCTAGTGAATACATCCTCAGAAGCGTTCTCATAGCATACCAAGCATTGCCAAAAAATCGATTAACACAATCTCACAAAGCAACATCATCATTCACCGCCCATTGAATTGCTGAACTGGCGTACACCAAGTTTCCAAAAGTAGCTTCATGTAAATGGGTGTATTCTAATTTACCCTCATCACTGATAATTTTAACAGTATTTGGATAGTCATCAACACACCTGAATGACAACCCAATAACACAGGGGCTGCAGTTTGATTTTTGTTCAGAGATTTTACCTTTGAGAAATTCTCATGTAACTGCCAGCACTCGTATGACGAAAATATTACTAGGTTTTCAAGCACTATTAGAGTATTGAACTCATGAGCTAAGGACATTCATACAACTATACATTTACCATCACTCACATTTAGACTGTATCTAACAGTGAATAGAAACACTTTAATGCATGTGTTATACCACTGCAGCTGCATGGATGGTAGTGCAGACATAGGTGACAGTGGTAACTCATGATCATAGAAGAAGAGTTCTTTTGTACTGTCTGGTGATATGTCGCTGGTGGACAACTTTTGATGTCGTGTCGGAGGCTCAAAGTTGGATGAGACAGGCGGCAGGACCCTGAAGTCTATCAAATCAGTTAAGTGTGGGGAAAATCGAAAACCTCCCATACATCAGGCTGGTCAGTTGCATTATCATCAGGAGTTTGCTGCACTGTAGTATAAATAAAAAATATTTCTAAGAATAGCAAATAATAAGAACAATAATGAGAAGAGAGATGGAGAAATCAATACTTATATTCGAAGGAAACAGTTTTCTTTTTTTTATTCTGCTCAGTATTGGTGGATAATCTCTGACACTTTATGGTGATGGCAGTGTTACTCGAACAAGATTCACATTAAGAATGACAATCTTCGATACTCTAAGGAGCAGTGGAGGCGGTGGTGGTGGTGGGGTAATGTTCAATAGCAGCACACTGGGAGTGCGAAAGGCCTCATTTGTTTATTTGTCCTTACTACCACCCTAAAATCATCGAAACCATGGCTAAACATGAAACCAATACCGCAAGCGTGCTCATATATTATGGTAATTATCGTGAATGTTACTAATTACTAATTATGTCCTAAATAAACAAAACATGCGCCCGAAGTGACCCCGTTTGTTTGATTAATGGCCATTAAACTAGGCTAGCGCAACTGGCTAGCTAGTTAACTTAAGGGGAACAACGGCTCCCCCCCCCCCCCCCCCCACAACCACCACCATCCATTGCGCCAGAACTGGTACACAACTACAATTTCTGTTCTCTTCTTTTCTGAACTGTTTATCGTTTACGTCATTTCCGTTCAACGGCACACTCCAAACAAATACCTTCAGAAACGAGTTTTTAACACTTAAATTTATGTTAAAAGCGAACAAATTTCTCTTTTTCAGAAACACTTGTGTTGCTATTGCCAGTCTGCATCTTGTATCCTCTCTACTGCGCCATCGTCAGTTATTTTGCTACCCAAATAGTAAAACTCATCGATCACTTTCAGTATCTCATTTCCTAATCTAATTCCCTCGACGTCACCTGATCTGATTCGACTACATATCAATACCTTCGCCGGCCGTGGTGGTCTCGCGGTTCTAGGCGCGCAGTCCGGAACCGCGCGACTGCTACGGTCGCAGGTTCGAATCCTGCCTCGGGCAATTCGGCAACCTCGAAATTTTTAATTCTTCTCCCTGAAGTTCAATTTCCTGATCAAATTCGTCCTTCGTTTCATTCACTGTTTGCTCAATGTACAGACTGAATAGCATTGGGGATAGACTACAACCCTGTCTGACTCCCATCTAAACCACTCATTCCATTTCATGCCCTTCGTCTGTTAACCTGTACGCTATTTCGACATCAAAATTTTTTTGTGGGCACACACAGAGTCAGTCTCTGTGCTTTGGCGTATTCTACTGCCTCACTAGTCGTGAGCTTTGCGCTAGGTTTAGCGGTACATTGTGAAGCTAGACTTGGGTGCAAGACAAACTGTATGATGAGCATTTATCTTCTGCTGTGTTCACACCATTTTTTCCGCGAGATTTGTCTCTTAGCTAATACGTAAACTGTTAATCACTATAATTACGGATAAATGTCTTTAAATTGAACATGTGGAAATTTATAGCATTATTTGGCAATAAGCTAGTCAAAGTCATCCTCTGATGGCCTTCACTTAACACCCATGGCTGAAGGCTTACATCGATTCAAATATAAAGCAATTTTCCTCTGCTTGCACTTCATTTTGAAATATACTCCAAATTAATCAAGAAAATGGAAAATCGTTCTGAATATTAGGAAGCGCCAGACTCCAAGATAAACAGATTCGAGGGAGAGGTGGCAGAGGTGGATGGAAGTTGTTCATGGAAAATCAACTGACAGATGCTTACCTATTCTAATGAAAAAATTTCAATACTGGAACGGCGAAAGTTTGTGTGTGACATACTACACTGAAGAGCCAAAGAAACTGATACACCTGCCTAATATTATGCAGGGCCCCTGCGAGAACGCAGAAGTGCTGCAACGCGAAGTGGCATGAACTCGAATAATGTCTGAAGTATTGCTGGAGGGAACTGACACCATGAATCCGTTAGAGTACGAGGCACGGAGATCTCTTCTGAACAGCACGTTTCAAGGCATCCCAGATATGCTCAATAATGTTCATGTCTGGGGAGTCTGGTGGCCATCGGAAGTGTTTAAATTCAGAAGAGTGTTCCTGGAGCCACTCTGTGGCAATTCTGGACGTGTAGGGTGTCGCATTGTTCTGCTGGAATTGCCCAAGTCCGTCGGAATGTACAATGGACATGAATGGATGCAGGTGATCAGACAGGATGCTTACGTACGTGTCACCTGTCAGAGTCGTATCTAGACGTCTCAGGGGTCCCATATCACTCCAATAGCACATGCTCCACATCATTACAGAGCCTCCACCAGCTTGAACAGTCCCTTCTGACATAGTTCAGAGCATCAAAACACAAGACTTCAAGACACATGGAACCAAGTGCATCAACAGATAAGGGGAACATCACAGCATGTAGTACATCAATGTAGATCAGCACTGTCACACAAGATGAAGTATCAAAAGAAACAAAAAGACAAAAATCTCCAACCACTTATGTGGCTGCTCTCTTCAAACAGGTACTTTTCCTGATGTATTGGAAACATCTAAGCTAATTCCATTTGTATTGTTTAGTTACCTAGTTGTAGTTGACCTTCCTTGGTGGCACACACAAAACTGATGTCTCATCCTCTAGAATAGCTTCAGTCAGTTTTCATGTAGTTCAGTGTCAAACATAACACACGAGTTAAACTTTTCACTATTCTATATTTATTTCAAACACACATTTTCATTGGAGTGTTGACCAGCCTCTATCATTTAAAAGTTCTTTAAGTATTATTTCTCTAGTGAATTTAACATCTGTCCTGCTGATTTTATCCATTGATCTCAATAAGCAACCATGTAAAGCAACATTACTTTTTGACATTATAAGCAGCAATAATGCCTTCTGATATCTTACATACAGAGTCAATTCATGTCATCATTACAGAGTTTATTTGTACACATCACTACCTTACAGAGTATCGAGTTCACTCCCAATACGGTAACTATAATAGTCCACTAAGATAAGTTCAACATTTAGTGACAGTGGGTTACTTCTCTTTCGAGTCACAGTCCATCAAAATAATACAAAACATTATTATCATCTGCACAAGCATGTCCTGTTGTTCACAGTTAGAAGTTAATATGACACTAGCCCTATGCAGTCTGAAATAAACATTACTGCACACAGAGTGTCACTAATTGTCATTGATGTAAATATCACAAAACTGTTAACTTGATCTTAATTTTAAGCGCATGTTCATTGGAGCATTAGTTGAGGTTAACAGTACATGGATTTTCAATAGATGCTAGCTAAGTATGCTGACATGTTTTGCATAGTTCTTACTGGTGAGGGATGTGGACATTTCAACATGTAAACTTTCATGAAGATGTTAAACAGTTGACTGCCTTGCATGGACTGACTATTTTTTGCTTGTGTGAATGTGTCTGTTTTTTCTATTTTCAAAAGTCCAGTTTTCACACTGCTGTGAAACTTAAGCAGAGACACACCTTTAAGTTCTTAGAAATAGCATTCTGCTGTCACAGGGCACTGAGTTAATGTTACACTACCCTCCTTCAACTGACATGCACCTTGACCACACACTGTTGCAGGTTGTAACGGAACATATTAAAGGCTTTACTGTACCGAAGTATGCGATTCCCTCCAAATTCAACCAGTTTAACGAGTATTTATGATTATAGAAAAGTTATTGTGTATGTTGACAATGATTGCGTAACATGTCTCCATAAACAGGCAACCCATTAAATTATACTGAATAACTAACCCACACAAAAGTTAATATCACTTGATCACTGATACAGCAAATGTCATCATGTAAAAACACTGAGTTCATCTTAAATAATTAATATGAAGTACGAAAAGTAGTGTACAACTTAGGTATTTTGGATCTCCTTAAATAAAAATCACCCAGTGAAACCTATTTGTTCACTAGGAGCGGTTTCACTTAGTATTCACGAAATCAATCCTGTTTTAGATGAAAACCAATGTATTTCTTAATAATTCATGTTAATTACTTATTTATGCAAATTAGAGAAGTCAATTGACAAACTTCTAGAAAACGGACTTTTTGTAACAAAGAATTATTCTGTCAAGTCAACAAATCTGTCTGTCATTTTAATAACATGTTAAATTATGTCACTCGATGCAAATTAATAACTTTTCTGCACAAATTATGATAACAGATGTACATGTGACTTGTAAACTATATCTCTTTTTAGTAGTTCTTTGACAATGTTATAAATACGAGCAGCAAGAAGGGTCGAGAGGCAGTCGGAATGTCACTTTGGTACAGTGTGTTAGTGTGTTATTGTTTGAGGTGGATAAACAATGCAAAGAACATGTAAAGGAAGTTGTGTTGTGTCATAGTCTTTGGTGGACAGTGGAGTTAAGATGGCCACCAGAGAAATAAATATTTGTAGTTTACATATTTGTTGGTTTCGTTCATTCTTTATCATCAAAAGCACATAAAAAACACGGGACCTCATGTTTTTAACCCTAGACAACCAGATTTAGAGCCAGCATCAACATCGAGACACAGCAGCGATCCAGCAAGCAGCAGTGATTACTACAATGCATTGTAATGGCGCCAACCTAACATCAAGTGCTAACAAGCTCCGTAAATGGGAGTGGAATAGCGCGATTATAGCAATTAGCAATATCTACGACCAGGCGACCATTACAAGGTCTTAATTTGTTTACCATAGTGATGATACATATACCTGCCATAACAACAGGTTCATTACGCAGTGATACAATTTTGTTGACAAGAAATCTAGTATATAAATTCTAATTACTGCTTTGATATTCCTTTGCCAAACTAATGCAGCAGAATGTGTCACAGAACATGGAAGTGATACATCACTAACATATGATTCCTGGATTAGCACTACAAAAAAATCATTTGTGACCTTCCACATCTCAACTGAAACTCAAAGGTTAATATATAAGACTGATCTGAAGGAACCCAATACAGGCAAGTGTGCCTTGTCTCTGTGGGGTTGAAGTGAACTTGTAGGCCTTCATGAGATCTTTGTATCCCTGCACAAAGTCAAAGACCTACCACATATATTATAACACTTGAGTAAAATGTGATCTATTGTTTGACTCACTGTAAAAGTAATTAACTTTCCTTTTGGATGCATAATACATGTTATAAATGTCAAGGCTGCCTGAATAACATTAGAACCCATCAGGCCGCTCAATCTATGCTATGGAACATATCTCCTGATGACTATTTTGTGTTCTGCAAAGGAGTACATCCAGTTCTCAGTATTTTTCTAGATAGATGGTGTGGTGTACCCTTGTTATGCATCAAGGACTTGGTCATGTGACAGATCTAGCCCAATGTGTGATTAATGTCTTCATTGTTGCTGCCAGTGATTTGGGTGCTGCATTGCCTCTGTTGTGCAGGTAAGTGATGCAATGTAACTTTTTGTGGTTATTTATTTTTGTGTGATATGATAATGATCATGACATGTCTGTCAAGAAGTTGTAAAATTTTGCTTGTAACAAAATCTGGGCCAAAAATATGACTAATCATATGTCTCTTTAATTTATCATATTACACTCAATTTAATTTTTTATAAATCAGTATTGAGCCCAGAAAGATGAGCTTTAGAATGCTCCAAACTGTCTAAGTGTACACTTTTTTGGTACAGTTAGTCCATTGTTATGATGAAAAGCAAGCAAGTTTGTAGAGCAGGTGGTACCAAGTATCAGATTGTATCTTGATATTTCCAAGGAGTTCTGAGTTCATCATGGCATGATATAATTCAGTGCCAATTTACTACATACATGATCATTCACATCAACAACTTTCTGATCAATCAAACCATTCATACTAGTATCATATTTACTCACTGTTTCACATACATCAGTACACTGTTGGTCAGTCTTACCTGCTTCCATTTCAGTCTTTAGTAACGCATTTATATTGCTGTTAATTGGCAATGTTTCACACACACCTTTTCCTTGTTAAACTCATCAGCCTGGCTGGCAATTTCATTTACTATTAGTAAGCACTATGTTTCTATTACAAAATCTGCCTTAGTTGCAACAGACTATTACTCATTTACACCACTACTAATTACTAGTGACTCACATTCTCCTCTGACATAACCTTCCTGCTCAATATCATTTACTGCCACAACAGTTTCATTCATTATCTGCACACATGCCATTTCAACCTTACACACTTCAGATTCCTCTGTTAGCACCCCATTTACATCCATATCACTAATTATGGATTCACACTCTCTTTCAGTCTGACATTCATTCATACCAAGAGCTAATAATCAACCAGCTGTTTCCTGGAATTCTAGTCATGTATTCACAAAAAGGACCATAAATAAGGAAACACTGAGTGCTTTTCAGACAGCACTATCTGCAGTATAGTGGCAGTCTGGATTACAGGACATGGCAGCAACTGACGAATTTAAAGAGTTCTTTCAGACCATCAAAACCAAATTTGACTGTCTATCCACAGAACAACAAAAAAGTCCTGCAAACATGTCACAACATAGGCAAAATGTAGTGAACGGAAAAACATGGTAAATATTTACAAGCAAAAAATTTTATAAAAAGGATGTAGAAGAAGCCAAAAAGAAATGTAATGATAGGTTCATTGGAGGAACTTACAACCCATTCAAGGCACCCTGTGACTTAAGGAACAAACACAGGAAAAATCCTATCTCTCCTTTACGCTGGATAACTTCCACAGTTATTTTATTGATGTTGTGAGAAACGCTATAAGTGCAATCCCTGACTTGAATATAGACCTGCAGATCCTGTAAGAAATGACAAAAGGTGCACCATGATGAAGTGAAGGAAACTTAAAAAAATAAAAATTGTAAACTCAGTATGTATATGGGATGTCGACTAATATTATCAAGAGAATGATCTATGAAATTGTTGAACCATGAACTATGGTAATCAATAAAGGTCTTTCTGCTGGTGTATTTCCAGACTTCCTTAAATTTGCATTAACAGTACCAATTTATAAAAAGAGAGACGCCAGCATAATAGCAGGCTTCAGTCCAATCTCAGTAATTCCAGTCTTTGCTAAAGTCAGTGACACTAAAATGAAATATCAGTTGTCTAATTACTTTGAAATTAATTAATTCTTCTCAGAGGCACAGCAAGGTTTCCATAAAGACAAACCTACAACAACAACAGCACTAGATCTGTTTATTAGAATAAAGCACAGTTTCGATGAAAAATAATCTTTGGTACTGATTCTTTGTGACCTTAGTAAAGCACCTCACTGCATTCCTCAAAAGGTCCTTCCAAAGCAGCTCAGTCAGTATAGAGTTGAAGGCACTGTTCCGGCAATCCTCAAATATTACCTGGAAAATCGATGGCAGATTGTATCAGACCAAGGAATTATGTGAATGGAAGTTGGGATATGGCTTGCTGCTGGGACTTGTAATGGGGCCCTTCCTGTTCATAGTTTTCATAAATTACTTAATCTCTCATGGACAGTTCTTGCAGTTTGCAGATGACATGACTTTGTATTCAAAAGGCATAAATGCCAGAAAGGCTCAAGAAGAAGTAGATGCTTCATTTGTTGAGACAAAAGAATCATTTGCAAACACTACATAAATTTCAGTGGAGAGGAAGTGTGGCTGATGATATAGTGGGGAATGTTGGCCCCAGGGAAAATGTTCTTAGTCCTAAAAATGTCACCACAGCTTCTGGAATTATTCGACAAAGGCCAAAGCAATTTGTCGGAAGAATTGCGATAGAGACTGAGTTGAAACACTCCATCATTCAGAAAATACTTATACAGAGTCTACATGTGTTTCCATTCAATATCCAAAGCCACCCGTCTGTACCCGTACGAGTTGTGTGACAGAGGGCTGACTTTGCAAACCATATTCTCACAATGATTGACAAAAAAGGATTTGATGTTGACTGCATCTGGTTCACAGAGGAAGCATGCTTTCATCTGAATGGAGTTGTGAATAAACAAAACTGGAGATTCTGAGGTGCCAAAAATCACCATTTGTGTGAAGTAAAACCACTGTATTCTCCCGAAGTCACTGTTTGGACTGCAGCAAAGCCATTATTGGCCCTTTTTCATGCAAGAAACAATTACCAATGCAT
Organism: Schistocerca cancellata; assembly: GCF_023864275.1. Classification (NCBI taxonomy): domain Eukaryota; kingdom Metazoa; phylum Arthropoda; class Insecta; order Orthoptera; family Acrididae; genus Schistocerca; species Schistocerca cancellata. The sequence continues at coordinate 660,604,273 of NC_064629.1, forward strand.
ATCACATTGCAATTTTGGAATAATTTGTTGCAACACAGTTCATTTTGGAGGACTGACAAGGCACTGCGTGGTTCATGAAAGATGGGACCAGAGGACACTGCATCAAACAAGTGTTTTGCTTTCTTGAGAAATCTGAAATTATATCTGTGTTAATCAGAGAAATACATAATTTAAAGCATCAGTGTGTATTATTATTAGAACAGAAAAGACAAAACACACCTGAAGAACAAAATGATTGCCTCAACAAGCAAAATACTACAATTAACAAATGCAGTCCTAAACAAATCAGAGAACTTGGTATGAAAAAAATGGTAAATAATGTAAGCAAAATTATTATGTTGGTGGGCAGTGATGAGCATGAACTAGCAGATATTGTGAAATCAGTGTAAACAGTTAAAAGCAACCAGTTTTATTAAGCCAAATGCCTTACTGTCAGAAGTAGGGAAGGTAGCACAATCTGCTTAGTGTGCAAAGCTCATTCAAAATGATTTTGTTGTTCTGTTAGGGAGGTCAAATGATGTAAATAAAAATGAAACTCAGGAGGCTACACAGAATCTGAAAAGATACCTGAGCCACCTGCTTAGTTGGAAGCAGAACAGGGAGGAAAACCAGAAGAAAAACAGCCACCTAATGTAATAGTTTGCAATTTACCACACAGGCACAGCCTGTCTCAACAGTCCTGTGTTAATAGTGAAATCACAGTGGCAAATAAACAATATACAAGCATTTGAAAACATTTCAGAAATGTGCAAATTATTGACAAACAATATTGGTTGTAGATTTTATACAGAACATGGGCCACATCTAAACAAGTTGGGAAAGCAGGTAGTAGCCAAACAAATAGCTAATACTGTTTCAGAAAAAAACAGAATAAAACATCTGAGAAGAAACTGGCACTTAATTGACCCAGCCAATCAATATAGTGCTACATCAACTGTGGAGACATCATCATACCAAAATTTAGTAGCAGCTGAAGCACCATCTTCAGCAACGATGGCAGCAACACCACCTTCAAAAACAATAGCAGTAAGGTCAGCTGCAGCATCTCTCATAGCAGCAATAGCAGAAGTTCAACCAGCAGACCAAACATAATGCTGACAGAAACAACTGTAGTACCAACATCAGTGACAATAGCTGCAACAACAGCATCAACAATAGCTCCAGCAACAGCAATATTAGAATGTACATCAATGACAGTGTCTATAATAAGAAGCAGTGAAAAAGAAAATGTGACCACCTTACCAACCAAACGGAAAACAGTGCCTCCCACTCATGTGAGTGATTTTTTAGTTGGAAGCAGAACAGGGAGGAAAACCAGAAGAAAAACAGACAGAAGAAGTTGCCTAAGGTAAGTGATGCATCATAAATGAGGAAGACGTGTCAAACCCATAGTCAGTCAGTGCCAGCTGTCAATGAAAATTGTCTACTCTTTTTGCATATTAATATCCAGTCAATGAAAAATAAGCTCTTGGAACTGCAATATTGGTTGGAAATACTTCATTGTACTGTGCTTTTGGTAAATGAACATTGGCTATCTCATACAGAAATAGATTTGAGTGCACCTAATGGGTTTGAACTAGCTACAGGGTATTGTAGAACTAACATGAAGCATGGTGGTGTAGCCAAATATAATTGTAAGAGACTGAAATTGATATATGAAGCTATAGATATAAGTAGTTTCTGTACTGAAACATATTTTGAAGCAGCAGCTGTATTGTTTCCAAGTATTGGTATATTAGTTGTCACTGTGTATCGCACTCCTAATCAATATGAGGACTTGTTTATACAGTCTTGAAAAACTCATAGTATTCTTCCTTAAGAAGAAAAAGTGCAGAGTTTTGATATTCGGTGATATAAATATAGACATTAGTATTAAAAGCACAACTGTAAACTATCTACTTAACACATTAAGAGCACTTAACTTTTACTGCATAATCTATACACCCATGAGACAGAATGCATGTCTTGACAACATAATCAGTAATTTTCAAATAAATGAAAGTCAGAGCAACATAATTAAATTAGGCATTTCAGATCATGATGGGCTTTGGCTTAAATTTCCACTACATAATAAAATAGGAAGCTATTCAGATGAGCCAGGTAGAACAATAAGGAGACTAAATGAAAAAAAGCTACCTATCTAAAATCCAGGTTAAAACAAATAGACTGGGATGAAGTAATCACAGAAGCCAAGAAAGCTAATGAGTCAACCATTAAATTCCTAGATGTAGTAGTAAAAATATTTGAAGAAACCTGCCCTAAACAGTACCAAAGAACCCACAAGAGTAACACCCACCCCTAAACCAAAGAATGGTACACACCACAATTAAACAATTTAAGAACAGTTATGCTCATGTATCGTGCCAGGTCTCACCATAGTGAAACAGATAAAAATACCTACAAACTAGCCAGAAAATACTATAGGTCTGAAATCAAGACAGCAAAATACAAAGCCAATGACACATTCATAATCAATTCCACAAATAGATGCAAAGGAGCATGGAAAGTCATTAAAACAGAAATAAACTGCCAAAAGAAAGAAAACAGTATACAGTATTATGGAATAGTGTAGAGTGCTCTCTAACTATTACAATCTTACTTATGCAATAGAAAACAAACAGTGGCTATAAATGATAAAAGATCCAGTTTCATGCCTGTTACCAAAGGAGTGCCATAGGCCTCCGTACTTAGACCTTTTATTTATGTAGTCTACATAAATGATTTGCCTTCTTCATTATCTTGTGACACAGCACTGTATACAGACAATACAATGCTAATTACTCAGGGAAACAACTTGGATGAATTACAGAATAATGTAACAATAACAATGGACAGATGCATCAGCCAGTTTCAGGCAAATTCATTACAGATAAATAATAATAAGACAGAAGATATTGGTTTTAATTTGAATGCCCCCAAACATGAAAACAAATCTGTAAAACTACTAGGGTTCCACATAAACCAAAAACTTAACTGGGAAACTCACACAGACATGCTATGCAAAAACCTCTCAGGTGTAAATTTCTTGTTACATAAATTGAGAGGCTCTAGTAGTAGAACACTCCTACTATATGCATACTATGGGGAAACTGCCAAATTTCAAAGACTGTGTTTAAGAGAGAGAGAGAGAGAGAGAGAGAGAGAGAGAGAGAGAGCGCAATCAGCTGCCTTGTAGGACTACCACCCAGAGACTCGTGTAAGCAGCATTTTAAAGAATTAAATATAATGACAGTCCCTGGCTTGTATATTTATAGTTGCCTGATATATGTCAAAGAAAATTTAAATAACTTTGACTTTACGATGGCAATGCATCCACATAATACAAGAAATAGACATCCCGTTTGCCAGACTATCAAAGATTCACTGCAGTTATAAGTATCAAGCACCCACATTTTTAACAAATTACCCGGAAATGCACATTCTATGCCCATGGATAAATTTAAAGTAAAAGTAGCAAAATGGATAAAAAGTAAAGTATTTTATAAAGTTCAAGAATTTCAAGAGAGTGCAATAAATGATATTGGATTTTGATGGTATGTTTTGTGAAAGGGGTATATATTACAAAATTAAAAATATAATATTATGCAGGCAATTCGTCTTGTCAAAAATATGTAAAAATATGTATATATAGATGTATACAATGTACCTGTAACTTTTATTATATGACACCGATTACATGTAAAATGTTTAAAGGTGAATAAATATGAATATAAATATGGGAACAGAGCGATTGTGTTGGCATATAGTAAATTTACTGGCACGTCAATGGATTGCCTTCCACATTCACCCAATCTGACTCCTGCTGATTACTTCTTGTGGGGCACATTGGCAGACATTGATTACCAGATACATCCAGCCATGCTGAATAAACTTTAATTGGTGATCTGTGTAGCACCTGAATCCATTTCCATTGATACACTACAGGATGTGACGGCAAATTTCGTTGTTCATTTGTGTAGCCTCTGTACTGCTGTTGGTGGACATTTCAATAAGTTTATTATGTGATTGCAAAGACTACTTGCACAGAATTAGTTTAATTATGCATGCTGATACTGTATGGGCTGCACAGCACCATCTGTTAGTAGCTTTCCAAACTATTTTTAAACCTCTATATAATACCTGTATAAAATTCTTACAGTGTTCACGATAAACAATCCTTTTGTTGTTGTTGTCTATTGACCTTAGTTTCCAAGATATTTAATGCTCAAATCAGGGACTGCTTTGCTGGACACCCTTTAGCTTTTGTCTATTAATCAACATTTTAATACAATTCAAATGTAATACATGTTTTAATAATTTTTAGTATGCAAATAACTCCTCCCCTTTCCCTTCCCTGAACCATGGATCTTACCATTGGTGGGGATGCTTGTGTGCCTCAGCAATACAGATAGCCATACCATAGGTTCAACCACAACAGACTGTTGAGAGACCAGACGTACATGTGGTTTCTGAAGAGGTGCATCAGCCTTTTCAGTAGTTGCAAGGGCAACAGTCTGGATGATTGATTGCTCTGGCCTTGTAACATCAACCGAAATGCCTAGCTGGGCTGGTACTGTCAACAGCTGTAAGCAAGGGGAAGCAGCAGCCATAATTTTTCCTGAGGGCATGCAGCTCTACTGTATGGTTAAATGATGCTGATGTCCTCTTGGATGAAATATTTCTGAGATAAAATATTCCCCCATTCAGATCTTCAGACAGTGAATTCTCAGAAGGATGTTGTCATCAGGAGAAACAAAACTGGCACACTACAGATCAGAGTGTAAAATGTTAGATCCTTTAATTATGCAAGTAGGTTAGAAAATTAAAAATGAAAACAGATAGGCTGTAGTTAGATATAGTAGGAATTAGTGAAGTTCAGTGGCAGTAGGAACAGGACTTCTGGTCAGATGAATACAGGGCTATAAAAATAAAATCAACTTGGGGTACTGCCTGAGTAGGACTAATAATGAATACAAAATAAAAAAAATAGGAATGCAGGTAAGCTACTATGAACAGCATAGTGGACACATTATTGTAGCCAACATACACACAAAGCCAACACCCACAGCACTATTACAAGTCTATATGAGCACTAGCACTGCAGGTAATTAAGACATTGATGAAATGTATGAGGAGGTAAAAGAAATTATTCAAATAGTTAAGGGAGATGAAAATTTAATTGTTATGGGGAACTGGAATTATAGTGGGGAAAAGGATGAAAAATAGTAGGCCAATATGGAGTGGGGGAAAGGAATGAAAGAGGAAGCTGCCTCTAGGACTTTGTACAGTGCATAATATAATCATAACAAACACTTGGTTTAAGTATCATGAAACAAGGCTATATACATGGAAAAGATGCAGAGACAATGAAAGGCTTCAGACTGATTATATAATCATAAGACAGAGATTTTGGAACCAGATTTTAAATTGTAAGACATTTCTAAGTACATCTGTGGACTCTGAGTACAACGTATTCATTATGAGCTGTAGATTAATGCTCAAAAACTACAAAAAGGTAGGAAATTAAGGAGATGGGACCTGGATAAGTTTAAAGCATGAGAGGTTGTTGAAAGTTTCAGAGGGAACAGTAGGCAATGGATGACTAGAACAGGGGGAAGGAACATTGTAACAGATGAATGGGTAGCTTTAAGAGATGATATAGTGAAGGCAGCAGAGGATGAAATAGATAAAAAGACCATGTCTAGTGTAAATCCTCGGATAATATGGGAGATATTCAATTTAAGGGGAGTGATCCAGGAATACCAGGAGAAACCTTGAAAAAATTGTCAATTTTCTAAACAGTGCAACCCAAAGAACAAGATTTGTAAGTCCATATAATGCTTACTATCTTTTAAGTCATCTTTCAGAACATTTTTACATATGAACCACAGCTTTAGCTCTCACACATTTTTTAATTGTATTTTTTAATTGCAAATGAAAAACGATGCTAATCATTTATGTACATCATAGGTACACATTACTCAAAATACAAACAAAGTAGAAGATTTATGTTTTTCCTTTAAGTTCTTCACACTATTATCTTTAAAGCAGACTATTGAAAAGATGGTGCTGTCATAAATTGTGGTACAAAAAAATTTAAGTTTGATTAAGGATTATCAAAAATTTTGGAAATGAATTCATGGTTTTTCTTCAAAAAAGTGTTTTATTTTCAAAGTTAAATCACAAGAGTAGTCTACATTTTAGTTAAGCATGTTTTAAGACACTATACAAAATTTCAGCTCTCTATTTTTAACCCTCAGTTGGTAACATCCATCTCTTAGGCAGGTATAAACGCACTCAATGTATTGTTGACAGACATGCATTTTTACGTGGATCTGATATTTCAGCTATCCTTTATTCATGAGTTGAACTTGCTACTGTGTGGGCGTCATAGTTTCATTTCCACAATATTCACTACAGTGGAAATTCTTTGAAAAATTTTGTCACCTTAGTCTCCCAGACGGATGTTACTGTAAACAACAATTTTTCACATGTTACCAACTAAGGGTTAATAGTTTTTAGCCAAAGTGTACCAGAACATTATGTCATATTTAATTACAAACTATGTAGGAAAGTTAATCCAACAGCAATAGAGAGTTTTTTAAACCTTGTCAAGGAACAAGAGTGGCAGGATGTTTATACTGCTGATAACATAGATGATAAATACAATGCTTTCCTTAAAACATTTCTCATGCTCTTTGAGAGTTGTTTCCATCAGAATGTTCTAAATAGGGTACCAGCAGTAATGGGCAGCCCAGGTGGCTGACTAGTGGCATAAGGATATCACGTAAAACAAAGCGGGAATTATATCAAAATGTTAGAAGTAGTCACAATCAAGCTACAGTAGTCCATTACAAACAGTATTGTAAGGTGCTTAAAAATGCTATCAGGAAGGCAAAGTATGTGAATGGTATGTGAATAGAATAGCTAATTCACAGGATAAAATTAAAACTATATGGTCAGTTGTGAAGGAAGTGTCTGGTCAGCAGCACAAGGTCGACAATATAAAGTCAGTTCGCAGTAAAAATATTCCTGTTACTGATAAATCAGATATATGTACAGTACTTAACAATCATTTTCTGAGCATTGCTGGTGAATTAAATAAAAATTTAGTTTCTACAGGAAATCATATAACTTTCTTGGCAAATGCCTTTCCGAGATTGATGTCTGAAATACTCCTCTGTGATACAGACATGAGGGAGATAGATCAATAATTAAATCACTGAAGACTAAGGACTCTCAGGGTTATGATGGAGTGTCTAGCAGACTATTAAAGTGCTGTGCTGCACATGTTAGCCCTGTATTTATCCATATTTGTAATTTTTCCTTTAGGAATGGTCAGCTTCCTGAGCAAATTGATCTACACAGTATGCTACGAGCATGTGACCTATTCTGTATTAATGATCACTTAACAAGACAAACTACTTGCCTTGACAATGTAATTACTAATGTTGAGACAAATCAGTTATCAAGTGGTGTTGTTCAATACACATTTTATCATCAGGTTACCTTCCATTCAGAAAGTGGGTTCACTCAGTGACTTATGTGATTTATAAATTATACAGTGCAGCAATCAGTCATCCTAATTTTTGCAGGTTTTATTATGCAAAACCAGATTTTGGCTAGTGCCTAGCCATTATCAATGAATTATTTTCTAATCTCGATGCATGTTAGTTCCCTGTTGTTTGGGCATCAGTCACAGTTCATTGAATACTACCAATTCAAAGAACTGCGACTGACAACCAAACAACGGGGAACTAACATGCACCGAGATCAGAAATTAGTGCATTGATAATGGCTAGGCACTAGCCAAAATCTGATTTTGCATAATAAAAGCTGCAAAAAAAAGGACAACTGACTGCTGTGCTCTATAATTTTAATAATTTCCTATGATAAATCGAGGGATAGTGAAGAAGAAAGAGCAAACCACATATGATTAAAGAAGAAGTATAAGGCAGAAATCAGTCAGATTAAGCAAGTGCAATGTTAATACGTTTATATTAATAAGTTGCAAAATAAATGTACAGTAGCCTGGATTGTTGTCAGGACTCATGTGGGCAGAAGTAAAGATATTAGCAAAAATAATTCCTGTGATGCTGGTATCACACCAGATGATTTCAACACATTCTTTGTTCATGCTGGCAGTATGAATAACATTGCTGCAGCTGAACACAATCGTAAATATCACAACATCCATGACTCAAAACATGAAAACTCTTTTCCTCCAAAATTTTGAAGATTTAGTTCCTGTCTCTAAATGATAAGAGGTAAAAGTAACCAATAATAAAAGTGCAATAGCAATACTAACTAACTCAAAATCAGAAGACATTTATTGTCTATTTTTGAGAGAAAAAAACTGAGGATATAATAGTGCATCCATTATGTCCTCTTATAAACTGAATGTTTGTTAGTGGTTGTTTCCCTGAATCCTTAAAAAATAACAGCCTTTACTTCTCCGCCCAAAAATGTAATGTGTTTTGTTCTAATAATTACCACCCAGCCTGTGTTGTCCCCATCCTTTTTTTCTTACTGCATTACTGTGTGTGTAAGCGTACTAATTACCAGATTTGCAGAAAACTATGACTTTTTAAACCTCGTGTGAGTGAAACATAGTAAGAAGGTGAAATGTGATGTCAAGTTATGTCTGTGGTCACAAAAATGGATCTATTGCTAATGTTTAAATACATTAGAAGAGAGAAATGTAATTTGTGATTGTGGAAATGTGCACTGCAATTTTCATGATATTCTATGTTTACAAAAGGAATACCAAGAGGACTGTGTGACTGCCATATTAAAATATGATCTTATGTTAGCTAAACTGTATGTATAAAAACCTGAAAAAGTCATCAAAGACTATTCAATGTGTAGTGAAACTGTCATAACCGAACAAAATGATAACTTCATTAGGCCTAAAAAGTTCCATCGTGCTAATAGTAAAGAGAACACCACTAGTCTCCCAGTAGCAAATAATTTTGGACTTTTAACGTGTGGTGAGTCAAAAAATGTGAAAATACTAGAACAAATGAAGTACTCCCACAAATGTATCGGCTAAAAATCACTCAGTTACGAAATGCTGTCATAACAAGCAAGGAAATAATAGATAATGCTGGGAACATGCAAACATAACAATTATCGGTTGGGAACATGCAAACATAACAATTATCGGTAAGAACAAAGAAGATATTTACATACTTTCAGGCAATCATGGAAAAGGTTTAGCTGACATGTCTAACATACAAGCTATGCTCAAAGTTGGTGGAGTAATGAAACCAGGTATCCCTTACGGGTAGTTCTGTGAAAATTTTCTGACTCCTGGAATCAACTGTGTAATAATAGGAGGCGCTAATGATGTTAATAGAAATGAAGGTACACTTGTCATAAGAGTGCTAAGAAATACATTACAGAAAATTACAAACGTTAACTTCTTCCTTGGTAGTACAGTGGAACCTTGCGTAGTGAGCATAATTTGTTCCAGGGCAGTATATGTACTTTATTATCCACTAAACATAACTAATTCTTTTTTACTAGGAAGCTATCTATAGTCATTCGTTTCTGCTAATGCTTCAACACTTGGAGAAATTGCGATACAGCATTATCGTCAAATAAATTTCTAGTGCACGTAGCCACTGCTTTATTAGTGTGTTGATTTTCAGTGTACAATGCAACCGATTCCCATGCTTTCAGCATTTCTCTTATTGCATCAGAAGACTGCTTCTTTGCTGTTACTGCCTCCTCCTCCTCCTCTGAAGAACTCCTCTCCACAACATCCTGCTGTGAAACATGCTGCAACTCCATAAGCTCTTCAGTGGTCATTTCTTGGCTGTGATCTTCACAAGCTCATCAGTATCATTACTATCCACTTCTAGTACAATGCTTTTGACCAAAGACACAATCTCGTTGACTGCAGGCTTCACAGGTACTGCCTCAAATGCCTGTCACATTCAACAATGCACTCCAGCCAAAGCTTCCTCCAAGCAGAAGTGAGAGTTCACTTGGTAACCCCTTCCCACACCTTTTAGATCATCTTGACACAGGCAATGATGTTGAAGTGATATTACCAAAACTCACTGGAGTGAGATTGATAGCTTCAGTCAGCCCAAAGCAATTTCCAAGAGTGCTTTGGTGCAGAGCTCCTTAAAGTTGGAAATAATCTGCAGGCCCATAGACTGGAGTAACAGAGTGGTGTTGGGAGGCAGAAATTGGATCTTGATGAATTGAAATTCTTCAAGGAGTTGGACTCGTAGGCCTTGAGAATGGGCATAAGCATTGTCCATAACATGCAAGAATTGGGAATGGCAGATTCATCTCAAGCAAATATGTTTTCACCGAAGGACCAGATACTTCATTGATCCAATCACAAAATCACATGACACCCAAAACTTGTAGTTATTTGATCTCCGCATCACATTTAACCTCTTCTCGATTTTGCTCTTCTTGAAGGCTCATGGAGTTTCTGAATGGTAAACAAGCAGTGGTTTACATTTCAAATTGCCTCTTTCATTGGTACAGAATAGCAGAGAGAGCAAAAACCCATACTGCAATATGTAGTACTCCCGGCAGTGGCATATGAACAATGAGGCTACAGCAGTGCAACTGAATGGAAAAAAGGAGAAAAATAATGGTCATGTCAGTGTACTGAACACCATATAGTGACGAATTTTTTTATTTTTATTAATAAGCTTGAGGCACTGCTGAGTATCTCACATGATGAGAAATCATCAAGATTTATATGTAGGGACTTTAATGACAATGTGCTAATGGCCTTATCACAGTGGTAACATCGGTTCCCATCAGATCATCAAAGTTAAGTGCTGTCGGACTGGGCTAGCACTTGGATCGGTGACCATCTGGTCTGCCGAGCACTGTTGGCAAGTGGGGGTGCACTCAGCCCTTGTAAGGCAAACTGAGGAGCTATTTGATTGACAAGTAGCGGCTCCAGTCTCAGAAACTGACCTATGGCCATGAGAGCGGTGTGCTGCCCACATGCCCCTTCATATCCCTATCCAGTGACACCTACGAGCTGAGAATTACACGGCGGCCAGTCAGTACTGTTGGGCCTTCATAGCCTGTTCAGGAGGTTTTTTTTTTTTTTTTTTTTTTTTTTTTTTGCCAATGTGTTGGTAAAAAGTCCAATTAAAATTCAATTCCACAATACACAATATTTTACACAGTTTGAATTTGTATTCAAATTTAGATAACCTTAAAAGGCTAACAAATGCTTCAAAATGTCTCATAGCAAATTTATTTTGAAATATAGAAACCTCAGATAGAGAAGTTTTGAATATTGAACTAGGCATATCTGATCACAATGCACTCATTAAAGTTTTCACAGTTCAGATAAATACAAAAACAGTACATCATATGTACAAACCAATTTTCTCCACTGAAAACTGCAACCAGTTTGCTATCACACTGTCTAACCAATCCTGAGGAGCAGTATTGCTTCATACAATGTTTTCTCTTATCTTTTCATAACAGATTTTGAAATGTTCTTTCCAAAAAGATTAGTCAAAATCAACTCACATAGGAATAGACACAGAAATTCATGGATCACATCTCATATAAAAACTTCTTCCACGACTCTGAAATGAAAGCTTGTACTGATTCTAATTAAAAAAAGTAACAAACTACAAAAAGTGTATAGAAGGATAATTAATCTAGCAAAAATACTAAATAATGCTAGATTAAAAGGAAGTCAGCCAATAAATCAAGAACTCCATGAGAAATTGTTCAAAGAGAAATGAAAGAGACAGTAAGGAACAGGATATTGTACTTAAATCTAAAGATAACATAACAATAAAGATGGAAGCTTTGTCTGTATTTATTTATTTATTTATTTATTTACATCCCAAGATCTTTTATGTACATATATTTTACCCTAGATGTTGGACAAAATTTCATTAATTTCAATACTGTTATATCGAGTATTATTTGGTAGGGTCATTTTTATGATGTTTGTCTGAGCATAATTTGCAACAGAAAATTCTTTACTTGGGGATTTTACATAATTTTCTTTAGGTAAGTGGGATATCTTTCACATATAATGCAATTTGGCACTTTTGCACTTTCATTTTTACAATACTTGTACGTACATATTTTTAAGGAGAGCTTCCTGGCATCAGATGTACAGTATATTTACAAATTCTGTTTTTAAGATACTGTGATACTGAGTAAAAACAGTTTTCCATAAGATATAAAGTTACACTAATAATTACTTTCGAAGTGTACCTGAGAAACTAAGCAAGAACTTTATCAAACAAGAGAAAATAAAAACATCAAAGTAGTCAGCAGTTTGATAATAAGTCCCACAGATGAACATGAAACGTTGAAAGTAAGTAATAGTCTGAAATCAAAAATGTCTGCAGGAATGGACGAAGTGCCAGTGAAAAAAAAAAAAAAAAGTTGCCTCCCAGAGTTTAAAACCACTGAACCACTGATAGATATTGCCAGTTTCTCATTCAGTAAGGTGTGTTCCCCTAGAGGCTGAAAATCTTTCAGGTTAGACGACTATTCAAACATGGAGATGCATGGAAGGTAGGAAACTACAGACCTATATCCTTCCTTCAATCTTTTTCAAAAATATTTGAAAAACTGATAAAAATCCAACTCATAAGCTACCTTGACACCTTCAGTATTCTGAATTATTGCCAGCATATCTTTCATACAGGTCACAACACAGAAACAGCTATGCAAGCCTATACAGAAGAGTATGTTATGAATTTACACAATAGCAAAAGTGTGGTGGGAATCAACCTAGAGCTTTCCAAGGCCTTTTGATACAGTAAACCATCAAATTATACTTGACAAACTGGAGGCAATAGGCATTGGAGGAATTGGGAGGAAATTGTTTGAATCCTGTCTCCAAGATAGAACTTAAGTTGTGGAACTCACCTTAAAATAAGTAAAAATAAAGCATCACATGCTAAGAAAGTGGAAGCAGGTGTCCTGCAGGTTAGAGTTCTTGGCCCATTATTTTTCTTGATCTATATAATGACATTAAAATCCCAAACAGTTCATCCAAAATTATGTTATTTGTAGATGACACAAACAAAATTATAAGTGAAGACAGAAAATCTTTATTCACTACAGCTGAAAAAGTTCTGAATCGTGTGCAACAGTGGTTTAATGCTAATAAGTTAGAACTTAATTTAAACAAAACAAATTGCATGCCAGTATAGTAAAGTAAATGAAAAGGATGACCATTTATTATTGGGTGACCAGGAACACAGAAAGTACAGTCTACAAAAATTTTGGGCATGTATACTGATCATGACTTGAGCTGGAAAGACCATGTCATATGCATATCCTCAAAACTCAGTTCTGCTCGTTTTGCATTACGAATAATTCCTCTTGTAGCACAGATTTTGCAAGATTAGTGCATTTTTCTTGTATCTGCTCTATTGTATCTTACGGAATAATGTTCTGGGGTGTAACAAAATCTCATTTGAGAAACATTTTTAAATTACAGAAAAGAGCCATTAGAATTATTACACACAGCTCTCCACAAACACACTGCAGGCCTTCATTCATGCAGTTAAAAACACATACAGCACCATATTTGTATGTATTCAAAAGAGTACTATGCACAAGAACACACTTGAGTAGTTTACATATAAATTCAGATTTCCAAAATGATGATATATGTACCAGTAAGAATCTGCAGTAGAAACAGCAAGAAAAACAAAAAGCTCAAAAACATTTGAGTTTTTATGGAATAAAGCTGTATAATGCTCTGCCAATTTGCATCAAGGGAATCGTAGAGGAGGGACAATTTAAGTCTGAAATTAGAAAGTTAACTGTTAAATAAATGTCTTTATAACATGGAGGGATATTTTGTATCCCTAAATCACCAACAAACACTTATATCTACTTCATTATCAGTACAATCACGCTGTTCTCATTGTAAATCTTATATTTCATTTGTTTCCTCTTGACTGTAAATGATGTGATAAATGTGTGTTCTTGAAGTGTACTATATGTATGTCGAATCCTATTTACTTGTTCAGAGAGGATGTTTAACTCCAATGCATTAGTTCATTGTGTCATTTTTAAAACATTGTAAAATAATAATTTTATATTTTGTTGTATTAATTTGAAGAATTGTGACAGTTCCCATATCATACAAGTGATGCAAAGTATGCTAATAAACTAAACTGAAAACTAAAAAAATTACATAAAGCTCCAAATCGGTCAAAGTTGTCTGTAAAAAATATTCTAAGTGACTCACAATATGGCTCCAAGTCCAGCCTGTCAACAGTAGAAGCAGTTGACAGTATTGTAGGCAATTGCAACACCGAGTATTCTACACCCGGCATGGAAGAGACAGACAGCCCAAAAGTTTTCACAAGATGCTCATCAGCACTATCGTGCAATGCATGGCCTAATGTGGTAGAGAAGAGAGGAGAGGTGAGAGAGACACATTTTGATCAAGCAACAGTTGAACAGGCCCAGCATCAAAGAATTGTAACTAGAACAGTGTATTAATCCCTGATTTATCCAGTGTTAAAGGTTGTAAGTGTTGAGCTTGTAACTATAAAATCAGTAGATGGGGAATTTATTGACTGAATACCTATGTATTTTGTGGCTCCTGTAGGCCTGAATATGATTCAAGCCGAATTTAAGGCATATAGAAAGTAATTATTGACTAAATATTTCAGAACTGAATAATTTTAATTATATATATATATATATATATCTGCTTGTGTCTGTGTATATGAGGATGGATATGTGTGTGTGTGCGAGTGTATACCTGTCCTTTTTTCCCCCTAAGGTAAGTCTTTCCGCTCCCGGGATTGGAATGACTGCTTACCCTCTCCCTTAAAACCCAAATCCTTTTGTCTTTCCCTCTCCTTCCCTCTTTCCTGACGAGGCAACCATTGGTTGCGAAAGCTAGATTTTGTGTGTATGTTTGTGTGTCTATCGACCTGCCAGCGCTTTTGTTTGGTAAGTCTCATCATCTTTCTTTTTTTATATATATATATATATATATATATATATATATATATATATATATATATATATATATATATATATATATATATATATATAAAGGTCCTACAAAAATTGTCCTTTTTTTGCAACCATATGAAAGTCCTATCAATAAAATGTTGTTTGGTCTATGCTCTGTAGTGAGAAGGTGAACCACAGAGTTATCCAGCCATGATTTATTGTTTAAAATACGCTTGAGGTACCACAAAGTTGACTGGGTGTTCTTCTGACAGGTATTCTTACTTTTCCATCTACATTTCTAATGCACACTTTTTTTTTGTAGTCTCTGAGAAATGAACGAATGTATTGAATTGCTAATCCCATACTACCATAGTACCCAAAGCTTATTTATAAGTGTTCTGTGGTTTTCCATGTCAACAGTTTCAGTTAAATCTAAAAATACACCTGCTGTTTTCTGTTTTTCATCAATGGCTTTTAAAACAGTGGTTATATGTTCGTCGATTACCATCTTACTTGATTTCTTACTTTGCAAACCATACTGAGGACTCGCTAATAATCCATATTTGTTTATAAACTGTACTAACTTAATGTACATTATCTTTCTAATACTTTTGAAAAACAGGCTGTTAATGTAATGGGGCGACAGTTTATCACTTTATGTTTGCCAGTAACTTTGAGAATTGGAATCACTTTGGATGTTGTTAGCTGATCAGGAAAGATGCCTGACTGTAATGAGGAGTTGCATAATAAGTGACGGGGTCAATAATATTTGGCAGGAAGAACCGCAAGTTACTGCTGGGTATGCCATCAACTCCTGCTAGCTTGACTGTATCTTCCCTGCTTACGTGATCCACAAACACTGATAATTTACAGCTGTTGATCTTGTTTTCTGTTGGCCACTCGATAATCACACAGTATGTGTTACTAACTACCTGAGCACGATGGAATACTGACGAGTGCAATTAGCATATTCAACAAAATGGTGAAATATATTAACATAAGCTACTTTGACATTAAAGTGTGTGGTTGAATTGCTGGTAAGTAAGGCAGAAGACTTCAATATATTCCATACAAGGCATGGCACTGCTTGTAAATACACACACTTCCATTCTGAGATGTATAAGTAAATACAATATTGTAAAATATTCTGAAAAAAGTGGTCGTCAATATTGTGTGGTATATCCCCATATCCCACGTTAATCAAATAACAGACTAAAACCAATATATAGGTACTAAGTACACATTATTGGTGTGTGTTATGTCTTATAAGATTGACCCCGGTATCTCCGTAAATAAACGATGGAGAAACCCAAATAAAATAACCACAGACTTTCTAGCTTTTGCAGATCACATGGCATTAATTACTGACTCACTAGATAGTGCCAAAGAACAAATCACAGAACTACAGACAGAAGCAGGCAAAATAGGGCTAAAGTATCATATGAAAAAACACACCTCATGAAAAACATCAATGATACCCTTCCACATCTTAATTCATCACAACACAACATCTAAAACAAACTTCTTTAAATATCAGTACCTAGGAGAACTGATAACAAGCAGTACAAAAGGAACGATACCATGGAAAGCAGAGTATCGTATATGAAATAGTAAGGGCATTCCAAATGACAAAAATATATATATAACTATCAATAGCTCTATTTGAAAGTGAAAATGCTAATTGATGTGGTGAGGAAAAGAAGATTACAGTTTTATGGGCACATATACCGAATGGATACTAAGAAACCAACGAAGCAGGTGGAGGAGGAGGGAGGAGATTAGTGTTTAACGTCCCGTCGACAACGAGGTCATTAGAGACGGAGCTCAAGCTCGGGTGAGGAAAGGATGGGGAAGGAAATCGGCCGTGCCCTTTCACAGGAACCATCCCGGCATTTGCCTGAAGCGATTTAGGGAAATCACGGAAAACCTAAATCAGGATGGCCGGAGACGGGATTGAACCGTCGTCCTCCCGAATGCGAGTCCAGGGTGCTAACCACTGCGCCACCTCGCTCGGTACGAAGCAGGTCTTCAACTTACTAACCGGCTACAAATCCAAACCTACACTGTTCACTGAAATTGACAATGATATGAAATACACTGGACTTAGAATGAACGTAATAGATAACAGAATACTTCTTAGGGAAGCAATAATAGATAACAGAATACTTCTTCGGGAAGCAACCCAAAAGGCAGAATTTCATGAGAAAAAAGACGAGGTCTGCAATCAGAAGAAAGTGAACCCAGGAAGAAACGGAATAACAATCTGGAAGGATGAAGGAAGTCTGGAAGTAACGAAAATTAACACAAAGAAGCTGTCGACATTGATTTCCTCGAAGAATCTGCTCGAAAGTCCCAATTAGTAAATTTAATGATGTCATTCAACTTAAATATGAAAGTTATATGTCCTACAAGATTAAACAGCTGTCTTGATCAGGTTGCTACTAACACTGATTGCACTGTAAAAATTATAAATGTTGGTTTTTCAGATCACAGTGCACTAACAATATATTTTAATCCACCATTCAATGTACTCCCATCAGGAGAAACAGTTATTAAATGTAGAAGTTATAGTGATAGCAACATAAACAACTTTGTACTTAGCTTAGAGAAAGAAGACTGGCAAAGTGTATTTACTTCCTCAACAACAAATGAAAAATATGACAATTTTCTGCAGTAATTTGAATATTACTTTAACTGCCATTTCCCAGAGAAAACAAAGACTATCACTAACAAAAAACAAGAATGCTTGGGTCACAAAAGGCATTAAACCTTTATCAGAAAAGATGAGGCTGCTGCACAGACTTAGCAAACTCGACAGTGGCAAATCCAAAGAGTTCAAGGTATACTATAAAAATTACAAAAACGCATACAGGAGTTATAAAATGTGCTAAAAAAGCTCATAATGATAAAAAAATTAGGTGCTCTTCCAACATTTGTTGGAAGAGCACCTAATAGTTTTATCATTATGAGCTTTTTTAGCGCATCAGGGGTATAATAAATGAACAGACTGGTAGAAAGTTAAGGATAGAGGATAAAATCACACTAAATATAGAAGGACAAAAGACTGAAAATGCACATAAAATTGCCAATAAATTCAACTGCTATTTTTCAGAAATTTCCACAAATCTCCTAACCAACTCTTTACATACTGTTCACTCTCCTCCCACAAATCTCCTGACTAACTCTCCAAACACTGCACACCCTTGTCTCAAAAATAATACTCATCTGAACTCCTTTTTCCTATCTCCTACAACACCGCATGAAATTGAAGATATTATTTAAAAAAAAAAAAAAAAGCCAAAAAGATTTATTCTGCAGGGCATGATTTGATACCCTGCTCCTTACTTCATAAGTGTTCAAATTACATCAGTGGACCCCTGTCAAATATCATAAATACCTCATTTCTAAACGGAACATTTCCAGACCAGCTAAAACTTGCTAAAATTATACCTCCCTACAAGAAGGGAGAGAAAACGGACGTGACAAACAATAGGCCAATTGCTATACTATCTGCCTTGTCAAAAATATTTGACTACTGTATGTTAACTAGATTAGAAATATGTTTAAATTCTAACAACATAATCACATCTTCCCAACACGGACTTCGGAAAAATAGGTCCACCACACATGCTCTGTATGCATTTCTAGAAAAGTGCTCAAGTTTCGTTGACCATAAACAACCTGCTGTCTGTATATTTCTTGATCAGTCCAAGGCCTTTGACATGGTTGACCACAAGCTGCTGCTTATGAAACTCCATAAGTATGGGATTAGAGGTGTAGCCCACAATTGGTTCCATAGCTACCTTAGTCAAAGGAAGCAATATGTAGAAATAAGAAAATCAGACACATTCAGGAACTGCAGGTCAGATATACTACATACAACAAATGGCGTCCCTCAGGGATCTGTCCTTGGCCCTGTTCTTTTCATATTGTTTATAAGTGATCTCCCAGAACACATACCAAATGCCAGTTTCTTTCTGTATGCGGACGACACAAATATCCTGATAACCAGTAGAGGTGACACATTGCAAGATGCAGTTAATGAAACTACTTGTCATTTACAATCGTGGTTTGAATCAAATAGACTACTCATAAATACTCAAAAAACTGTAAGTATGAACTTCCATACTAGACAAAATAAAACCCCCTTCAATGCAGTTATAGTTATCGACAAAGATGACATTACGAACAGGCAGGACACCAAATTTCTTGGACTTACAATCAGTAACACACTAAATTGGAAACCACATATTGAGGCATTGTCACAAAAGCTTAGTAAAACCTGCTACCTATTACGATCATTAACAGACACAGCCATTGTAGATACCTTGAAGCTGGTGTACCATGCCCTGTATGAGTCTGTCTTGATCTATGGCCTAATCTTCTGGGGAAAGAGCTCCGAGTCTCTCACAGTTTTCAAGTTACAAAAACAAGTAGTAAGAATAATGAAATGTAAAAAAAAGAACTGAACACTGTAAACCACTATTTCAACAGCTCAAAATCCTGCCACTAGCATGCCCTTATATATTGGAACTAGCTTGTTTTAGAGTACAGCACTTGGATGCCCTCGACAGAAATGCAGATTGCCACATGCATGACACCAGGAACAAAACACAGTTACAAATTATAACCCACAACACAAAATTATATGCGAATGGGGTTAAATGTATGGGCATTAAAATATACAATCACCTCCCAACAGACATAAAAACATGCAAAAACCCA
The DNA here is from genome assembly GCF_023864275.1 of Schistocerca cancellata. NCBI lineage: Eukaryota > Metazoa > Arthropoda > Insecta > Orthoptera > Acrididae > Schistocerca > Schistocerca cancellata. The sequence continues at coordinate 660,623,926 of NC_064629.1, forward strand.
GAAATAATGAGAATTAAATTAAGGAAATTGCTACTACATCACTGTTTCTATTCCGTACATGGATTTCTTGAAACAAAATTTTAATTACTTGCAATAAGCTGTTTATTCAGTTGTAGATGTTTCTACTTAGTAAGATAATTTAATTATTGTATCTTATCTATATTCTGTCTGTATCTCATATATGTATTCTGCTATGTGAACTATGTACCACAGTCTAACATAACAGTCGCGAACCTCACTGCTGTAAAAGTTGCCGTTTGACAGATGGAGCAACACTAGCGCTCAGCGCGGCAGGTAAGGTGAACGTCAGACGCGTCGTAAGCATAATGTTTGTTTGCATCCATTCCCTACGTAATTTCCCAATTATTCGAGTTAGTTTCTTGCCTCCAAGAGTTTGTGTAGTATCAGAAGGCATATATGTTTCTAAAAATGATTCTAAAATAAGCGCAAGTATGGACAAAAACCATGAATAGAGTGGCAAGCAACAACACATTCGTGAACAAACATTTGTGACATTGGACAGAATTGCAGCTTACCACGTTGATATCAAAAGAATGTAAACACACAGATTCACATGTAAGAAGCACAGACCTGTACCTCCACATGCAAAAGCGATGGACAGCTCGTTTACCGTTCTGTAGGCCTACTGTGTTTGTCATTGTCACTTGTTTCCACGACCTTCATCTTTATATTATTCTACGTGGGACAAGCAACTGACAAATAGTGGGAGAAATATGCTGAAACCATAATGAGCTGATTACATTACATTTCACGAAAAACCAAAAATTTGATTAATTTTCGAACAATCTGTCTGTAGGCATTTACCTTGTCCCATAATAGATTCGCTCGAAGTCTAGAGATCTGCACATTCTGACACTTCACACGCTTTTGTAAGACACGAACAGCTGCACTTAATCTAACCACTTCATCGTCAAAGCAGGTCTTGTGTTGATGATTCTCACAAATCTGGCACTAATAAATGGAGAGTTGTACTAGCTGCTTCTGTGTCATAGGACTGTTTTACAGCTTTAGATTGACTGTCGAATCTTTGTGGCAGCTTCTTCTTCATCGTCAGTTGAGGTGGCTTATCTGGAATGTCAAACAGTGTGGATACTGCATTCCACATGAGTTTGTTATTGTCTGCGTTCATGACCTGGTCTTGTTCGAAATGTAGCGAACAAAACCTAATATTATTATACAGGTAAACCGGGTCTTTCTTCATAAGGTCTTCTCGTCTGCTATTAACTAGCCATTTTTTTGCTCCTAAAACGAAACATTCACGATTGATACACATACATTTGCAAATGAATCCTGACGATACAGTTTAGTAACATGATGGTATATACCTCTCAGGATCCATAGTAAACCTAGAAAAGACAGCTGTGGTGTCTTCTTCTTATTGCTGCTGCAATTTATTGCGCTACAAAAGCTCCCGATGGTAAAATCCATTGTATAAATCAAAATAAACAATCACTATTCGCTTTCACGATCGCGCCGAACTCACAGTTCAACCTACCGGCCGCTTGGAGCGCTGCTGGCAACAAAATCGAGGCAAAGAGTCGCGACTGTCATGTTAGACTGTGTGTCCTATATCATGATGTGCTTTGCTGTACAAATTGTATGATCTACAGGACCAATAATAAATCAATCAAATCAAATCAGTCCATTTATCGTATCCTCAAGGAGGGCTATTCGTGTATATAAATAAATAATAAAAAGGAAAGTAGAAAAATTTCCTGGACGTGTCCAGTGGTTCTTGTCTTTGCGTTTCATCTGGACGGACATTTATTTAAAAGATGTGGTAAATATTCTGAAATCCGATGAGCTCCGCGAAAATATAGTTGTACCACAGATGTACATTATGTCTGCTGCTAGTTGTTCATCCTTCACGTCAGAGATAGAGGATACTCGTGCTGCCATCTCGTGCAGACGTTACGAAACACGTAGTAACGAGTGCTTGCTGAGCTGTCTTACGTTACGTGTCATTGCAAAATTTTATTAAACTACTGAAGTACCACACTATTTATGTAGAAAACTTAAGACAAAAAATAAATTATTTATGCCAGGAACTGCTACCGTTACGCCCACAGGAATAAAAGAGCAATAAATTTCATTGCATTGGTTCCACACTCGTTTGTCTTGGCATTCTTTCTCCTTTTAAATCTCCGACTCTGTGCCCCATGCTTTCTGAGAGAGAAATGTAAAATAGGAGTACAACTCTATGTTATCTTTGTTGTTATGCGTATTTAAATATGGTTGTTAACCCCTTTAACTCCGCCTGCAGCTTCTGTGCAGTGAGTTATCTGCGGAAGCTGTTGCCGGTCCCAAGCCCGGATAAAGGAGGAGGGTTGGCCATTTAATAAAGCCGTAAAAGGGATGATTCAAGTTGTTCAGGGACTGATTTTGCGAGGGGAAGGTTGTAAGCAGTCATGGCTGCAGTACAGTTATAAATTTTAGAATTTAAAAAGCAGCCAGCCACAATTATGGTTCAAAAAGTTTATTGAAATCAAACCATCACCGATTTCGGATTTATTACAAATCCGTGTAAGATGGCGCCTATAGATTTTCTTACTTTCCTGCTAGGGTCTCGTTTCGCAGTGTACATTTTCTGCCCTAAGATTAAAAGTTCTTCATTCAAAATCCGATTAACTGGGAAGAGAATTTTTTCCATTTTAAGCTACATATAAACAAATGGAATGATATTAAGTTAAATAAAGCATGCAATGTGCCGGCACACCAAGTATGTTTACGACATATTTCATGTTTTATTTTACTTTACGGTCATGTCTTGTGTGTTCCTATTACGGTTAAAAAGCAAAAAAATCTGTTGAAAGTTCACAAATACAAAACGTTTTGTTTATAGTGGTGCGCAATAACGATTGCAGAACGAAGCGATAGCAGAAAAGCAATAAAATCTTTCACAGACATCGTAATATGGAATTGTGACAAATCCAAACCGGCATTGATGTGCTTTAAATAACATTCTTTAAATTATGTGTGTGGCTGTATCTGTTTTAAATTATAAACCGTATAATTAACAGAGGCATCCTCTAAGACTAGGTACCATAATGAGATCGTTTACATTTGATTATCCCACCCATCTTTTACTTAGGAGCATGATGGAAACCTTCGCAAATAAAGCATCTACACAGCCCCACAGCGGTGATAGCTATATGGAAATCGCGAATCAACTTGTGTGGTTTCCTTTTGTTTCTTTAAATACGACTGATGTGTCATCAACAGTTGTTTCTAGTGAATGTAGTAAGGAATTTTGCGTCTTTCAGAATAATCCACTCAAGAAATTGACGTTGAATACTACTATAAATTCCAGCGTTTTTCATCTGCATGTTACGTAGGTTAAATGGAGAAAGTTAACAATAAGCATTTCTACAGATTTCCAAGACAAACTAAAGAGTTGCATCTGATGTGGAGTAGTCCTTGTAAGCTGTGAAGGCGGAGGGAGTTTAGGCTCGTGGAGTTTCAAAAGCAGACTTAAGACTCAGATAATCGAAAAAGTCCAAGATTCATAGGAATGCTTTAACAGGGCTACCAGAACTTAAAACAAAGCTACATCATGGGAAAAATGAACGGAAACCGCTTAAAGCTTTGTACAATAGCAGCAACAAGAGCTAGGCAATGGACATATGAAGACAAGGTATTTGCTCTGTCCTTATACAAGCAAAACCCTTGCCCATACAGGTATTTGTTAGTTCATTTTTGCCTTCCTTCTGTGACTCATATGAAACCTCTACTGTGTGTTGCACCTTCCAAGCCAGGATTGAGTCCTGCAGTGATGAATGTAATAAAAGCAGAAGCCGAGGCACTGCACAACAATGATAAATATTTTGCTTTGTTCCTTGATGAAGTGTCTTTGGAGACAATTTTTTATTATGATGTGAATAAGCAGCAAATCAGTGGGTTTCACGATGTAAGAAGGGCAAATATATTTGCAGACCATGATGTGTTGGTAGTCTGATCAGAGGCATATGCAAAATTTGGAGGCCGGTAGTTGCATATCTCTTCACTCAGAGCTCAATTTCAGGCACTACTTTAAAAGTTCTTATTATCTATGTTATAAGCAACTGCAAATAGAGCTGATGGCAGTTGGTACAATTTGTCATCAGAGTGCAGCCAACTGGGGAGCACTGAAGGGACTCTGCAGTCAGTAAACAAGTGAATCCAGTCCATTTCATTTTTTACCTATTGCAGTCATCAGGAATAACAATTTGTAAAGCCCACTTTTCTGAACGGTATATATTAAGTAAATTTGCACCAATTTTGATTTACATGTATCTCAGAAATTGAAAACAGACTATCTGTACTAAAAGAATAAATGTGGTTAAGGAGAAATTGAAGAACAAGTTTAAAGCTGCTTGACAGTTCAGAGATCAATTTTGCTGTGTACTTTGAAAACAAGAAATGTAGAAGTCAATGTTTGTCTTTATTAATTGTTGTTATCCCCATTTCCTATCTGTGATACTTCTCTCTCAATCTTGATGTTGTATCTGATATTGTGTTGAAGCATTTACTCTCGTTTTATGTAGGGACATTTTAGAGGAAGTCAGTGATTAAATAATGCAAGTTACCTGAAATAGGCCTACAGTTGTGAAAAATATTTGATAACACGTAGGTCTACATGCTTTGCCCACTTCTACTGGAAAGCTATAATAATCCTTGTGATTTTCCAGATGCAGTTCCCTCTGTGTCTAAGTACCTACATTACCTGGGAGAGAACATCCTGTAGACGTAGATTGTAGGGAATGCCTGAGTAGGCATACTTTGTTTAAAACAGCGATAACTTGCAGCATAAGTATTCAAAGTGATTGTGAGTATCTGAACTCAAGTTGCCAATGTGATCTGAGAGGGATTATAGATAATGTTTTGCGTTACTTGTTCTGGTAATGAAAATTCTATTTGTCTTGTGAAACACATACAATCCCACAAAATCTTATGCCTTGTAGTAATTAGTAATGATTTCCTTATATGCGGTTGTAGATGTAGTAGATGCATTAAGACTGATTACGTCCAGTCAGATGTATATCTAGATGTGTTGAGGTTGATTAGGTGCAAGGAAGAGAGTGGGATTTACAGATATTCCAGTTAAAAATTTGACAATTTGTATATTATGTTAGCTGAAGTGTAGGCCTAATACCTGAGGATATATTGAAAAAGTTTAGCTGTACAATTATTTGTAATATTGAAGAAAATATCTTTCTTGGAAGTACTTTAGTGCAATAAATTTCATTGCAACTGCAGGTAAATAAGTTTGGGTAAAACTTCTTGCAGGTAAGACTGGCGCACTGAACTGCTGCAGAAACAAAGCGATGTATAGATGTCAGATGATAATCTTGTGTTTGTTCCTTCATACCATTTCATCATCAAAATGAAAGTTGTACCACACTCAGGAAATGAGCACAGGAGAGCAGATGTAGGAATCAAGTGTCACTGCACTCGGTGAGGTTGTAATGGAGTTGGTTTGCAGTAGGATGAAACCCAGTGCCGGTCCATGGGCCTACTGTTCTCAAAAAGTACGTTGCGGCTGCTGAGCTTAACTCTCAATCTGAAGAACAGAAAGTGTCACATGCCTTCACATCATGAGACAGTGTGAGAAGGTACAAATGTAATCCAGGACATTGGTGCAAAATGTGATCACGAACTTTACGCCATCACCTCTCATCCCTTTGTCACCCAAATACTGGCATTGAAAATTTTCCACCACCAGGATGACTTGCATCCAAGTTGAGAGCCACCACACAGAACTTTGTTAGCAACCTTGGTTATGGAGATGGGGCCATCTCACCACAATCGTAGAAATTTCATAGCAATAGGCCTACTGCTGTGTTAACATTGCCAAGTTCTGTAAACATTCTCCTGTTTGTTTTTACCCCAAATGTCATATAAGAGTGGGATCCAACACACTCTCTACATCATTTGTCCACTAAATTCAAATGGTCGGTGGAGGAAAGATGTTTGTTTATGTTCATCCATAAATAAACATTTATTTGCACTCAATGTCATCAAGATTAAAGCTGATAACTGAAGATCTAGCTGAAGCCTCTTCAGGCTTCTTATACTTAAATGCCAATACATATATTCCCTAACGGTATTTGTGGATAACGGAAACTTTAGGATGAACTCGGCAATTCACAACCACAGTACTACAGGTAGAAATAATTTACTCCTCCTGGTTTAAAAGGGAGTTTTATATTCTGGTGCAAAAGATTGTAACAGGTGTACTGTAGAAAAGAAACTAAACATTCCCACCCATCCATATAAACGGCAAGTTGACATATCCTGAGCATGTGAATTTGTTGAAAACAAGTGACCAGTCAGTGTGTAAAAAAGAGTCGAGCTAAGACACTAAAAGTAAGTTGTCAGTCAGTGTCTGAAAATAATCAAGCTGTATACGGAAAAAAAGAGGAAGTATCCAGTCTATGTGTGAAAGCAAACTAGCTACTACATGTTTGTTTTGCTTCACAATTGCTAAATATGTATGGAAATTGGACATACATCCTAATCTCCTTCTCCCTTACGTCTCTGTCTCCTCCTGTCCCTCTGACGCCTACCATCTCCTTCCCCCTCTCTCTGTCCATCTCCTCCTCTGCCCTCTCTATATCCGTTTCCTCCCTCCCTGCCAATGGCCATCTCTTCTCTCCCCCTTCTCTCTCTGAGCTTGAGCCTTGCTTGTTATTACAATTTTAGTTTCCATAGTAGTATTCTAATCATAAACCATAAATACAATGTTCCTGTTTCCTGTGAAAACAGACTGCAAGGAATAAAACAAAACAGTATAGTTTTGTGTTTACAGTTTGCATTTAAAATATATATAATGAGGTAGAACATATATGGAAGAAATAATTTGTCTAGCAGTTTAAGTGCCCAGCTATCATAATTGAAACTGATTGTGAGAAAGAAAACAAAACTATACATTTTCACAGCAGAGCATGGCAAACATTTTCTTTGGCACAGTCAGTTTTAACAGAAAATTGGTAGTTGGTCTTTAAAAGAATATATGGCCTGTATCTCCCTGAATGTTTATTAGGGTATCGTGTAAAAATTTGAAATAAATTGGTCAAGACCTTTTTGAGATTTCTGCTAACAGTGTTTCCCATTACCACATACAATTAAAAAAATGTAGCCTACATCCATCTAAGCATTTATTAGGGCATTGTGCAAACATTTCAAGTAAATCAGTCAAGTACATTTCCAGATTTTTGTTTACAATATTAAACAATGGCTTGTCTTTTCACAGTGGTATAGATTAACTAACACTGGCCAAGCGAATATCAATTGCAGTTATAATTGTGTGTTTGACTTAGTAATGGGTTACTGTAGATGAATACAAAACTGGGGGGGGGGGGGGGGGGGTGCTCAATGTATGTTAGTAGTGACATAGACTTGCATTGCAGTGCCCTTGCTGTGAATGATTACTGTACAGAAAATTTACTGGAAACAGTGGTGTTGTTCTGTCACTGTAAAATCTTACAATTGTACGTGTATAACTGCACAACAGATAGTGATATTGGTATATCTGTGCAGGTTTTACAGAAACTAATTGTACACTTTGGGAAATGGCCTAAACATACGATTTTAATTTTTGGTGGCTTGAGTACTGATACAAGACTAAGGACACATACAAATTAACCTACTCAGTATGCTATGATCACATGACCTGTTCTGTATTAACGATCACTTAACAAGACAAACTGCTTGCCGTGACAATGTAATTACTAATGTTGATACAAATCAGTTATCAACTAGGGTTGTTCAATACACATTATATCAGTGCATAAAGGTGTTCAGTTAAATTAAATACTAAAAAGTCTATATCTGATTCCAGTGAAATTAAGTCCAGAACCTAGCTAAAGACAACAAACTGGAATGGCATTCTGCTTGAAAGCAGGCCTACTCACATTGAAAATGCATTTATATTAACTGTCAGTGCACTGTCAGATACATTTAAAACTAATTGCCCTAAAGCAGTGAGAGAAAATAAGGGAACTGACAGGATATATGGTCTCACATCTGTGCATTACCGGTTCACACACTATCTACAAAAGCTATTAACTCTGTTAATAATTTCCTATGACAAATCAAGGGATAGTGGAGCAGAAAGAGCAAGCCACATATAGTTAAAGTATGAATAACACTGCTGCAGCTGAACACAATCGTAAATATGACAACATCCATGACTCAAAACATGAAAACTCTTTTCCTACAAAATATTGAAGATTTAGTTCCTGGCACTAAAAGATAAGAGGTAAAAGTAACCAATAATAAAAGTGCAATAGCGAAACTAAGTTACTCAAAATCAGAAGACATTTATGAACTCTCTATTTTCGAGAGAAAAAATCTGAGGATGTAATAGCACATCCATTAAATTCTCTTATAAACTGGATGTTTGTTAGTGGTTGTTTCCCTATATCCTTAAAAATAACAGTCATTATTTATCTGCTAAAAAATTTATCGTGTTTTGTTCTAATACTTACTGCCCAACCTGTGTTGCACCCATCCTTTTTTCCTTACTGCATGACTGTGTGTGTAAGCGTACTAATTACCAGATTTGCAGAAAACTATGACTTTTTAACCTTGTGTGTGTGAAACGTAGTAATAAGGTGAAATGTGATGTCAAGTTATGTTTGTGGTCCCAAAAATGGATCTATTGCAAATGTTTAAATACCTTAGAAGAGAGAAACATAATCCGTGACTGTGGAAATGTGCACTGCAATGTTCATGATATTCTATGTTTCCAACAGGAATACCGAAAGGAAGGTGTGACTGCCTTATTAAAATATGGTATATCAGTTAAGCTGTATATAGAGAATTCTGATAAAGTAACAGAAGACTATTCAAAGTGTCGTGAAATTGTCATAACCGAACAAAATGATAACTTCATTAGACCCAAAAAGTTCCATCGTGCTAATCGTAATGATAACAACACTAGTCTGCCAACAGCAAATAATTTTGCACATTTAACGTGTTATGAATCAAAAGATGTGAAAATAGCCATATCAACTAAGTACTCTCGCCATACTTGCACTGTACATGCTTGAGCTCTGTCCTGCAAAATGATGGTCAGGTCCTGCAGAAAGTGTCATTACTTCTGTCTGTAAGCTGGTCAAAGGTTGTGTTCCGAAAACGAACAGCACAGAGACAGAAGTGATGACACTTTATGCAGGACCTGACCATCATTTTGCAGGACAATGCTCAAGCACGTACAGTGCAAGCTGTTACTGATTTCTTTGACTGATGGGGCTGCTAAGTGCTATACCACCTACTGCACTCCCCTGAGTTAAGCCCTCATAAGTTCAACTCAATTTCTAAACTGAAAACACTTCACAGCATTTGCTGCAGAACTGCTGCAAATTCGTTGGGCAATAGACCGTGCCGCTCGAATGGTCAACACAACTGGCACTGCTAAGAGTATCCTACAACTTCCACATCATTGGCAATTGGTTATGCACAATGCAGGTGACGACTTTGAAGGTCAGTAAAACTTTGAAACACGTATCTATTTTGTACGAGCTGCAAATAAATAGTTGCCAGCATTAAAGTTCCAACCCTTGTATGTAGTTCTATAATGGAAAACGTTATAAGCCCGTTCAACAATCTCTGGTGGCTTCTGATGTTTACCTGCTTAAGAGCTCTCGAAATTCCTAAATATATTTAAAACAGTTACTGTACAGGACAAGATACCGAGCAAAAAGCTGGGCAGTTCTAGGTGAGCTGGTGCATTACCAAACTCTTCCCTCTTGGGACTGAACTGTATCCCCCTGTTGACATTGCTGGACAGAGATTGTAATGTAGACACAATTGCCACATATGAAGACACATACTGGATGTGGTCACAGGAAACACAAGAGAAAAGCTGGAGGCAAAAACAACAAATGTTGTTTTGCTGATTAATGCAGATTCTTAGGTATTCTTGTGGATAATGAACTGAAATGGAAAAAACAGCCAGCCGAAGTGGCCGTGCGGTTAAAGGCGCTGCAGTCTGGAACCGCAAGGCCGCTACGGTCGCAGGTTCGAATCATGCCTTGGGCATGGATGTTTGTGATGTCCTTAGGTTAGTTAGGTTTAACTAGTTCTAAGTTCTAGGGGACTAATGACCTCAGCAGTTGAGTCCCATAGTGCTCAGATCCATTTGAACCATTTGGAAAAAACATATTAATAATGTTTGTAAGAAACTGAGCTCTGTCATATTCTTAATGATGCAGCTATCACAGTATTCAGACAAGAACCTTCTGTGTACAGTGTATCATGGACTTTTCGAACCATATTTACAGTATGGAGTGACTGTGGGGGGAAACTCAAACAAACAAGAGACAAAACGAGTGTTCACATAAAAAAAAAAAAAAAAAAAACAATTAGGACCATTTTAAGAAGAAAGACCTCTGAAACGTGCAGAAACTGTTTCAAGAATTTAGGTACCTTAACTTTTTCATCGTTGTATATATACAAAACAATAATGTACATCACAAAAGGTAGTGAGGACTGGATTACAAATGCTAGTGTACACACCCACAATACAAGAAGGAAGAATGAAGTACGGAGCATTCCCCTCCGACTGGCAATGCTAGAAAAAGGACCCCAGTACTCTGGTATCAGACTACTAAGAAGTCTGCCCAAAAACCTGCAAGATAGTATACTTCATAATGACTTTCCAAAGAAACTTAAAGACTATCTCATTGAAAAAGAGTTTTACAGTGTTGCAGAATACTTATGCCATTAAATTTGTATATATTGTTACTCATTATCAGTGATGTAAAAATGTAAGCTAAAGGTGTAGAAAAATAAGTGATAAAGAATGTTAATACTTTGACATGTCCTATATTACACGTACATTTACTGTACACAATGGAATCTTACAGGATCAAATAAAATTCAATTCAATTCAACAGAAGCTGTGCACAATATAACCTACTTACTACTGCTGGAAAGCTAGTCCCAAACAATAAATCCTACCACTAAAGTAGGAGGAATTTCAATTTGCTGGTGCCATGTGTGTTAATATTTTGGTCTATACTTAAACAAGAAAATTATTTTTATTATTCAAGTAAAGTAACTAAGAAAGCTTGCAAAACTGTGTATGAGGTAGCTCAGACTGAAATTGACATGAACTATCAATTCCAGTGAAAAGATTATATAGTAGCACCATTGCTGTATTTGCAGCAAACATGCGGGCCAAACAGTTGCACAGTGATCATGCAAAAGGACACCTTGGACATATGCAGAGAGATGTGCTTCTAAAACTAACTGTAGCATTGGAACTACATCAGCAAATGCATTATTAGTAACTTATTGTTGTTTTCTTTATATGATAACTTTAGACAACAGAAATATACTACATTACTGGAACATCAAATATGCGGAAACTGAAGAGGTGGCATTTCACATGGGCATCGTACTTTAATTCTATCAAATTCCACAAAAATAATGCATCATACAGATGATAAAACAAAAAAGAAAAGCAAGTTATGAACCACAAAGTATGTGCCAAGACTGTAGTTTTTCTGAGGCCAGCATAAAACCAGAGGATATGTGACATAATCTGTTCAAGTTCATAGATGATGAAAGCTTGTACAAGGTGATTAGAAACAGTCTGAAAAGCTTGTAATGGTGTTTTAGTGCAGGTTGTGCTGAGAAATAATTGTTAAGAAAAAAATTCAATATGTTGTGCCACTTCAAAGTTAAATAGCACTGAGGTTAGCCAATCAAGGCATCATGCGTGAAAATTCAAGCAGTCCACCAGTTACAATTAGTGTCAGTTGTTCCCAGAGTGCAGCTGATAGCGAATGTGACTGCTCAGCCTTTGGTTTGAGTTCAATCCTTACTACCATCCCATTTCCAATTTTTGTAAAGCTCTCTAGTTTGGTTTGGGGAAACCAAATGAAGAACATATTTTGTGACACCATCTCTGGTGGGCCACTTGAATTTGCACATGCAACAGCCTGATTGGCTAACTTCAATACTAATTAACTCGGAAACAGTGCAACACACTGAATTTTTTCCTTAATAATTATTTCTCAGCACAACCTATCCTGGGACACCCTGCAAGCTTTTCAGACTGTTTCTGACCATCCTCTGTATATTATATTTGAACATGTTTTTGTATTTTTAGAAATGTATTTACATTTTTATACTTTTATATTATGCTGAAAAAATTAGAAAATTTGTCGATGTAATATGGCAACTGTTATACAGAGTGATTATAATTAAAGTTCCAAGTACAAAAAGTTGTAAAAAAATGGACCAGTGCTTGGAAAGACGTCAAATTTGAATGGAATATTATTAAAGAAGGATGAAATGTTATGGAAAAAAAAAATCTGAACGAAAATTTTACCACTATGTGTCACAGTAAGCAGCAGAATATGCAAAATAAAAGATGGGAGGTATACAGCTGTTCCCCAGTTCGTATCTGAGATGCTCTGCATGACTCTCAATGCAGGATCGTTTGCTGCTGGTAAAGCCCTTTTGTGACTGACCATACACCAGTAGTTATGCAGAAACTTCAGGCACTCAAGGGTATGAAAAAAAGGTGCAGGTCCAATGTCTGCCAAGGGTGTGGAGAATATGAGTGCCAAATTCATAAAGATAGGTCCGCTTGAACTGCAGTTTGCAACAGGGAGGAAAACAATTGATCCAACATCAGTAGAAGGTGTGGCCACAACATTGCAGGAGGGGTCGAGCAGTGGTGTGAAAATATGCAGTGCACAGGGAATTGCCCAAACTCTGGACATGCCTTTGAGCATGGTGCATGAAATTCTTCGATACTTACTGCATTGCTATACAAAATTACTCATGTTCAGGAGTTGCTTCATACTGACCTGGCAGTAAGACAAATGTTTGTTCTAGAATTTCTTACTTGCATGGAAGTGGACAATGAATGACTATGGAACATTCTGTGGACAGATGAAGCCCATTTCCACTTCTATGGACGTGTCAGTACACGGAACTGCAGAATATGGAAAATCTGCTCCCACATCAGCTGGCATCTCTTTATTCTGCAAAGTGAACAGTATGGTGCAGGTTGACAGCATTGTTTACATAGGACTGTATTTTTCTGAGGAGATGGGTTGTGGAGGTCCTGTTACCTGTACCATCACTGGCAAATTTCATTATGTCTCTATGTTTGTCATCAAATATGTGAAGTCCAGGATTCCTACTCAGTTCACTAGAAAAACAATTCAAACAAATCATATTAATGAGTTTTATTACAAAAAATTAAAAGACAATACTTAAATCTGACAATTACACAGATGTGTCACAAGCAAAGAGTGACATACAAAATAAGCAATTTCTTCAGTATAACAGGTCCCATGTCTGTGTTACATAGAGTGTACAAGCAAGGTAATGAGCACTGACGCTTCTATCCAGCTGCTGGTCGTGAAGTGGCTATTCAACTGGAGCATCACCAGTCAGTCACGGCACTTATGTCCTCTCCACATAGGGGCTGCTGTTGTCGTGTAGTCATCCTGGAGAGGGGTCAGTCAGCGTGTGACTGGCTGACGTCTTCTCACAACCACCTCTTTTCTATCATTCCCAACTAGCATGCTGGTGCTTGACTTTATGCCGTTACACTGCTCCCCGCCAAGGTGATGGACTGTCATTGTATATGGAGCACGAAAACAGTGGGGGAGGCAGCAGGGTGGACACACTAATGGACTGGAAGCTGTGGCTGCAGGGGACGTGATACTTCCAGTCATACCCCACTATCTGGCCTGTGCACTGGTGGAAATGTCCCCCGGAAGACATCCAGAAGGCTACGTGTCCACCTCCTGAGGCCCATACCACAATGTAGAAGGCGTTGGCTACTGCGGCATTTGTGGGTCCAGCTCCATTGGTAGGACGAGATCAGGCAGAGGAGGCAAAGGCTCCATCTGAATGGGGTTGTCCTGTGGTGTTGTGATGACACCCTCTGGCAGCTGCTGTGGCCACACTGTCCTTGGGATCTGTGAATCTGGGGGAAGAGATACAGAAGGATAACCATGCACATGGCAGTGGCGAATTTTATTGTGATGTCGGCGCTGCAATCCGTCTGGGCCTGAAATGAGATACATGCATAGGCCAATTTGACAAAGGATCTCGCCTTGCACCCACCATCTGCTGCCGCTAAAAACCCCGTAAAACACAAAATCATGCAGTTCAAAGCTATACTTCCAGCCTTCTTTTGATTCTGATAAAATGTTCTGCTTCACAGTTCGACTGTGGATGGAACGGTGCACTAGTTAGGTGCTGTATGCCATTGTGTTCACAGAATGATTCAAATTCATTTGATGTGAACTGAGAACCATTGTCCAACACTATGAGTTTAGGCACATCTTCAAAGGAAACAATTGAGGACAACACCTGATAAGTGCTATGTGACGTTGTTGAGTTCACTAGCACAGCAAAAGGAAACTTGCTATAAAAGTCTACCACAATCAACCAACGAGTGTTCCAAAAAGATCCCGCAAAATCTATGTGCACACATTGCCATGATGATTGTGACTTAGGCCAAGTAGAAAACATTTGTGGCTGAGCAAACTGATTTTCCACACATGCATGGCACTGTGACATAATCTGTTCTATTTGGGTGTCCATACCCAGCCAAGTGCAGTGTCGACATGCTAACTGTTTCATACAAACAATCCCCCAGTGTCCTTGGTGAAGTAACTGCAATACTTCTTTTTGCAAAGCTTTGGGGATCAGCACATGTGACTGTCCACTGTCATTTTGAACAAGAATCACTCCTTTCTGTATAGCGAGGCTATGCTGACATGCAAAGTATCAGCGCGCTACTGCAATGAGTGGGGCCAAGATGTGCGAATATATTTTAGCAAAATGTTCAAATTTGAATGAGCTTCCATGGCCTGAGGAATTTTCCTGTCATTCAGAGGAAAGGACTGAAGCAATTCAGAATTGTGAGCATTGATGTGACAACAAGATGCAGCAGAAGCATCAAAGTCTGTATCAGGGTCAATCGGAAGACGTGAAAGTGCATTTGCATTACCATGTCGAGCTGTTGGACGATACACTCTCTCATATTGTTATTGAGACAACAACAAAGGCCATCTTTACAATTTTTGGACAGTTTGTACAGGAACCAGCTTCATCGGATAAAACAAGGACTGCAGTGGCTTGTGATCCATTTACTAAGTAGAATTTTCTGCCATACAAATAGTGGTGGAATTTGGTGACACCATACACAATAGCCAATCTTTATCTATTTGTGAATAGTTACACTGAGATCTGGACAGCACTTTTGATGCAAAAGCAATAGGCCTGTCTTTATCACCAAATCTGTGCAAAAGCACTGCACCATTTCCATAAGAGGAAGCGTCAACTTACAACACATCTGGTAGGTCAAGATAAAAGTGTACCAAGTGATCACTGAGAAATACATATTTATATTTTTTAAAAGTTTCTTGGCGCTCATCTATCCAAACAAAGGGGATGTTCTTGCGATGAAATTGATGCAATGGAGCTGTGATCTGTGTAGCATTTGATATGAACTGAACATAATAGTTCATTTTCCCTAAGACTGACTGCAATTCTGTGACATTGTGAGGAACTGGCAGGTCCTGTATGGCTAACAAATGTGACTAAAGAGGATGTACACCTTGACTGTTTATGACATGACCAAGATACTGCAACTCAGGTTTAAAACTGTCACACTTGTCCAGTGTACACTCTAGTCCTGCATCAGATAACACACGAAACAAACTACACAAATTTTCAGTGTGTTCTTCAGGTGTATGACCTGCTATAGCAGTATCATCCAAATAGTTTGAACAGATTGATACTTGAGCAGTCAGCTGTTTGAAATACTGTTGGAAAATGGTGGGTGCAGAAGCACTGCCAAAAGGCAAATGCAAATATTTAAACAAGCCCACATGAATGTTCACGACACACGTTTTGAGATGCTTCGTCTAGTAGTATTTGAAGATAGGCATCGCGCAAATCAATTTTTGAAAAGTAATGACCAGTGCCTAATCCATTCGTGAGATCCTCTGGGGTGGCAATGGATAATTATCAATCACAGTTTGTAGGATGACTGTAGACTTAAAGTCAACACAGAGGCGAATGCGAGCTGAAGGTTTGGGGAGCAAAACCAGTGGACTTGCCCATTGACTAGCTTGTATGGGCGCAATAGCTCCACTATCTTGCAATTCTTTAAGTTCAGTGGACACTTTGTCCCATAATGCAATGGGAACAGTTCTGCCCAGCAAAATTTCGGCTGAGCATTGTCTTTCATAGTAATATGTGCAATAAAATAACAAAATTGTTAGCCTTGAATAAAGCTTCAGAAAAAGTTCAGGGAATTTTTTCAGCAAGCTACCTACACTGTCTTTGGCACTGAATGCAGTCACTGACAACAGTGTTTTCTGAATGTTAACACCAAAAAAATAAAATAAATCAAGGCCAAATATGTTCTCACAATCACATGATTGTAGCACATGAAAGTCATAGTTCGTGTACACAAGTGATACATGGCAGGCAAAGTACATTTTCTGAGAACAGGGATGTCTTGTCTATTATAAGCTGTGAGGTGTGTGCTACTTTTAGAAAGGTGTGGGGAGCCTAACAGTTCATATGTGTCACGATTCAGCAATGTAACAGAGGCACTCATGTCCAACTGAAATTTCACATGCTTCCCACTTATATGCAATTGAACAAAAAGTTTGTTGGACTGGCATAGCACTGAAGAAAGTGTTTGCTTGCTAGTTTTGCTAATGACTGCAGCAGGCTTTGAATACACTGCATTGATTACGTGAGTGGGCAGAATTCTTTTGTTTGTTCCGTTGCAAACATATGGATTGTACGTGACCTTTCTCGCTCCAAGTGCAACACTATGCTTGTCTGGTGGACAGTCTTGGCATTTGTGCCACGAATAGCACCGAAGGTATGACTTAATTCTATTTGCCAGGTTTGTTGGTTAGTTTAAAAGAGAGGGGAAGGACGAAACTGCTAGGTCATTGATCCCTTGTTCCAAATAAAACAATGCCACAAGAATGAGAATAAAACAAGCGAGACTGACAACACAAAACGGAGAGAAAGGAAAAACCACAAGGATGAACAAAGGGCGACAAACACTTAAATGGACAAAAGGGGACAAGAAAACCACAGAAACACAATAAATAGGTAGAAGATACTAAAACGACAAAGCAGATTACGAGATGCCAGCCACTCTGCAGCACATTAAAACCTCCACCCTAAGAGCACTAGGGTGGAGGACACAGAGGGACAAAGGACATGCGCTAAAACTTAGATCAAATGATAAAACCCACCCGCAGGTATAAAACGTATAATTAAATCACCCGATAAGGCGTTGTCAGATACAATAAGTGGCAACAAGTCCGGTAACCGAAGATTTCGTCACAGGGCAGTCAAAGTGGAACAGTGCACCAAAATATGGGCCACTGTCAACCGGGTGCCACACTGACACTGAGGCAGGTCTTCACAGGAGGTAGTTGTGACCAAGTGTGGCCCATGTGGAGCCAGCATAGAACCACACAGTCCCTGTGAGAGGCCCGCATGGAGGACTGCCACACATTCGTAGTCTCCTTAATGACACACAGTTTGATGTGGTTACTAAGACTATGCCATTCCGTCTCCCAAAGCCGGAAAACCTGGTGGCACAAAAACAAACGCAGGTCAGTAATTAGAATGCCAATCTCCATAAGCGGTTTCCGTGTAGCCTGTTTGGCCAGCCTGTCAGCAAGTTCATTGCCTGTGTTTCCGACATGTCCTGGGGTCCACACAAACACCACTGAAGGACCGGACTGTTCCAGGGCATAGATGGACTCCTGCATGGTTGCTGCCAAAGGATGATGAGGTTAGCACTGGTCGATAGCTTGTAGGCTGCTCAAGGGGTCAGTACACAGAAGAAATGACTCCCCAGGGCCTGAACAGATGTGCTCAGGAGCACGAGATATAGCCATCAGCTCTGTAGTGAAAACACTGCAGCCATTGGGCAAGGAATGCTGTTGAATATATCCTCCATCAACATATGCAAAGCCGATGTGACCATCAGCCATCAAGCCATCGGTGTAAACCCCTTCGTGGCCTCGGTACATGTCAAGAATCGAGAGGAAGTGACAGCGGAGATCTGCGGGGTGAACTGAGTCCTATGGGCCATGCGATAGGTCCAGGCAAAGCTGCGGCCTGGGTGTAAACCGTGGAGATGTATGTGAATGGACCTTGGGTATAGGTGGTAAAGGCAAGGACTCCAGTTCAGACAGAAGGGATTGGACGCGAACTGCAATTGTAAGCCCTGACCTGGGCTGCCGATGCGGGAGATGAACCGCCATTTGTGGGAAAAGGAGATGGTAATTTGGTTGAGCAGGAGAACTACAAACATGTGCAACATAACTGGCGAGCAGTTGCGCATGCCTGACCTGCAATAGAGGGACACCAGCCTCTGCCAGGACACTGGTCACCAGACTCGTCCTAAAAGCTCCCACCACTAGTCGAACGCCACAGTGGTGCACTGGCTCGAGTATGCGCAATGCTGAGGGCGCCGCCAAACCGTAAACCAGACTCCCATAGTCAAGGCAGAATTGAACAAGGGCTCTCAGAGCTGCAGCAGCATACAGTGATCTGCACCCCAGTTGGTGTTCCTCAGATCCTCCTTGTCATGTTCCATACCTCACGTCAGTATAGTCCTTCCCTCCTCACGCCAGCCTGCGTGAGCTAAACGCGTGTATTTCAGCCTCCTCTCGTAACACGGTGTTGGCTCTTCTGCCAACACAACAGATGACTCAGTGGTCATCATTTGCAGTATGATCCCACACATTTTGTAACATAACCTTTAGCATGCCTGAAACTATGTCATTGTCTGGGCCACCGAATGGCAATTGATCTACAATGCTACCAAGATGTAGTACAACATCATTCAAGGCCGCTGCACCCCAGTCGAGTTCACGAATATCAAGGTAACGGTGGTACAGTTCTCTTGCGCAACATATCACGCTACCTCGGCATCACATTGATCAAGAGTATGACATGATGTCAAAACATTGTTATCTTGCTCTAAAAGCCCAACCAGCACCATTCTTGTATCCAGTTATAAACCCAAACTCAGCCCTGGCATCGCACCTCAGTTTTACCTTGTGCTAGGTGCTGCTCCACACTGTGTGTGAATACGTCACAGTCTAATAAGATAATGCAGCTGTGGTGCATGTCAGGAACCTCAGGCTGGAGCTACACATCTAGTGCAATCTTCCATCAGGGATAGTGTGTCAGATGGCTGGCATCCCATGTCTGTAGCAGTGCTTTCGTCACTCAGTGAAATATCCACTGCTGCACATTCCCCAGATAATCACATTGTTAAATGAATTAGACTAAAGGCCCTCCTTGGGAAGAAGCCAAAAGGAAGAATACAAAATAACAAGATGCAACAACCATAGAAAGAAAGCAAAATTGTATAATGTATTTTTAAACAACAAAAAAAGCAGCCTCCCTATTGATGGTCCACAGCCGACAGTGGTGTCTGCTTTCTTGTAGCAGCTACAATAACCTATTTGAGAGGAAGGTATGTGCATCACTAAGAGTGTGTATTCAAGCTGTCCAAAAGCTAGAGTTGTGGAAAAAACTGTATGAAACTAAGATACCTTAGATGTTTGCTTTTACCATCAACCCAACTGAAGAGCTGAATCTGGCTGTGGGGTATGGAAATATGGTACTAGTTTGATGGTATATCGACATCTAGAATTTCGATCAATACACAAATCTTTGTTTAGACACTGAAAATATTTGTTGTGGTCTCCTGTCTGAAGACTGGTTGATGCAGCTCTCCACACTGACATTCATTTGAACCTGTTTACTGTGTTTCCCTCAACAACTCCTCCTGCCCCTCCCAGATAAAAAGTTTCCTTCCATTACAAAAGTGACTGTTTGTTGATGCCTAAGAATTTTTCAGTTAACTCATCCCTTCTTTTACCCAAGTTATGGCACAGATTTCTTTTTTCCCCAGTTAGATTCAGTACCTCCACATTAGTTGTTTGATCTGCCCATCCGATCTCCAGCATTACTCTGTAGCGCAGCATGACATAACAAGAATACAGATATAGAATTTAACATCTCAGTGCACAAAAAAGAATATGCTCTTGATACTCTAATACAACATTCCTGCAACTAACATCACAACGCATAGCCCCGCAATCTTGTGTAAAAATTTTCCAATTAATGTCACACTGCATCAAAAAAATTATGCTGCTGCTCTAAAATTGCAGCAAATAACGCTGTGATATGTTAACTATGCATTTTATTTTCTTCAGACACTGACACTGTGTTCATGTGATGTCAGGAATGTGTGTGGATTATGCTGGTGGAGTGCACAGGTGCCTCTACGAATGACAACAGTTGCCGGTGGACAGTGATGGGTGGGCGGCTGACAGGGGAATGCAGCAGCTGCCAGCACAGGCAGGGTGATTATCCCTCCTCTGCCATGGTGGGCTATAAACACTTGACTCCCACTGTAGGATCAATAATTTAGTCAAAGAGCATGCAGATGAGCAATTGGCTTAGTGCAACGGGTAAGGTACTTGCAAATACAGAAAAAGGTGTGGCCCCCATCATTACTGCTGGTTGTGCTAAATCAGTCCACATTTCATATGAAAATAATAAGAAGATGCACTAAAAAACACATTTATTTTTATTTAATTCCTTTTTTTACGACCTTCACATCACAGTCTAATAGGTGTAGGACCACAACCTCACAATCTCTATGCAACTGGAAATGCTTGTCACAATCAATGGTGGCTGCTGTGCACAAGCACAAGAGCACATGAACACCCCAACTTTCGACACCTTGCTAATTTATTGATTATTTTTCTTTGAATGCTGTTAAGCATAATGTAGATGCTGTAATCTGAAAGGTACGGCACTTAAATCTATCGTGCTACTGCTGCTCTAGACTCCGTGAAACTTGGCATCAGGGTCGTAAGCATATATTCAGTTGTGCACATTTTAAGGAGCTTTTGTACATGCTCAACTCTCATGGCGTAACTGCCTTATGGGCCAAATACATACAGATTTGATAAACAAACAGTTCACAACGTGCACAGTTAGATCTTGCCCCTCAACTAGAAGTTTACATCAGTGCCACCAGGTGGGAGTACACTTTTACCTCCGTTCACTTGGCATAAATCCCACTAGATGATAGCCCACTCCTCAGATATGCTAATTCACTCACTGTATCCTGTAGTAAAATTAGATCAGACATCAGTATATGTTTAAGTTGTACTGACAGTAAATCTGTTTTGTGGGTTTCTAAATGAGTTATAATATATTAAGCTTTTAAGTTATCAAACAGTAATCCATTTAAGGCGCTGACAAGGGAAACTCCCCTTCCACGCCCCCTCAGATTTAGTAGTAAGATAATCCAGTGGATAGCCCATCAAAAACTGAATGCAGATGAAGCATGAAAACAGGAAGAAGGTCTACTGAACTGTGAGAAGAAAGAAAAATAGAAACAGTGAATGGTTCAAACTAAACAAGTACAACATCAAACATATTTAGATAGCTACAGTGTTGTGGTTCAGTAGTCATGGTGTTGGACTGTGAAGCAGATGAGCAGTGTTAAAAACTCTCTAGTGCCGATTCCTTTTATTTATTTACTTTTTTCACAAAATTATCAACTGTCCATCTGGTCATTGAAATGTTTGTTCTCTTTCTGTAGTCTTGGAAATTGTCATACTATTAATTGGTTATAGAATATCAGTCATGTGGCAAGAATATATTACTTTGCAAGTAAATGTGATGACTAGCAAGAATAGGTGAGATACCACATAGACATCTCACAGAAATGAAAACAACAAATAAACAAATATGAAAATTCACAAAAAGCTGTATCACTGGTTTCTCTGATACTCACTTAAATTTGGGATCAATGGCAGTGTGCATTAGGCCCTTATGGATCTCAGTGCCTCATTTGTATTCTAGTGAAGTGACAGTGTTGGTAGACATTACTATTTGAGTATAATGATTTCCACAAATGGCACTTTGTGTTTTAAGTTGGTTGTTTACTGTGTGGGAATTGGCTTTCATGTGCATCATAGTCATGAACTATGTTGAATCTATTTTAAATGCTAACAGGGAAGTAAAGCTGTGAGGAGGGGTCATGAGTCGTGCTTTTGTATCTCAGTTGGCAGACCACTTGCCCGTGAAAGGCAAAGGCCCCGAGTTCGAGTCTTGGTCCGGCACACAGCTTTAATCTACCAAGAAGTTTCATATCAGTACACTCTCTGCTGCAGACTGAAAATCTCATTCTGGAAATAGAAAAGTAAATTACCAGGAAAAGTTAGCTGCAAAGGAGATACGGCCTCTGAGAACAGATCCTTTGATTGAGAGAGGGACGAAATCAAATAAGTGTGACTACAAGCAAACATTTAAGAAGGAAGTGTACAGTTATCACAAGTTGTTGTGTGGGTGCAGCATAAGAATATCTGATTTTCAGCCTGGAAGTAAATTCATGAACTAATACATCTATCAGGGATCGTGTACATTTATCCAGAAAAATGGAAAAGCACAAAAACTCCCACTTACACAACAATGTGAAGTAAGGAGTTGCAAAAACTTACACATTATTTTGTTGTTGCCCTAAACTGTAATTAATTATTTAAAAAACAACAAATTCCACAAAACAATTCTTTCTTTTATCATAAAATGTATGCATCTTATTATTATTATTATTATTATTATTATTATTATTTCTTTACTTTCTCAGACATTAAGTCTGGTTAAAAATGGAAAGTGATGCGGACCTTGATCAAGCGTCACTTCCTTTTAACTGTACGGTATATGTTACATTGCATTTAGGAACTTTCGGGTAATTGAACATGTATCAATAATTACAGATTACTGTAGTTGTATATATACATTTGGGTTTAGCTGTATTACATTGATGTACTGGTGGATATTGCATGGTATGACTCCTGTAGTTGATAGTACAATTGGTATAATGTCAACTTTATCCTGATGCCGCATGTCCTTGACTTCCTCAGCCAGTTGGATGTATTTTTCAATTTTTTCTCCTGTTTTCTTCTGTATATTTGTTGTATTGGGTATGGATATTTCGATTAGTTGTGTTAATTTCTTCTTTTTATTGGTGAGTATGATGTCAGGTTTGTTATGTGGTGTTGTTTTATCTGTTATAATGGCTCTGTTCCAGTTTAATTTGTATTCATCATTCTCCAGTACATTTTGTGGTGCATACTTGTATGTGGGAACATGTTGTTTTATTAGTTTATGTTGTATGGCAAGTTGTTGACGTATTATTTTTGCTACATTGTCATGTCTTCTGGTGTATTCTGTATTTGCTAGTATTGTACATCTGCTTGTGATGTGATCTACTATTTCTATTTGTTGTTTGCAAAGTCTGCATTTATCTGTTGTGGTGTTGGGATCTTTAATAATGTGCTTGCTGTAATATCTGGTGTTTATTGTTTGATCCTGTATTGCAATCATGAATCCTTCCGCCTCACTGTATATATTGCCTTTTCTTAGCCATGTGTTGGATGCGTCTTGATCGATGTGTGGCTGTGTTAGATGATACGGGTGCTTGCCATGTAGTGTTTTCTTTTTCCAATTTACTTTCTTTGTATCTGTTGATGTTATGTGATCTAAAGGGTCGTAGAAGTGGTTATGAAATTGCAATGGTGTAGCCGATGTATTTATATGAGTGATTGCTTCGTGTATTTTGCTAGTTTCTGCTCATTCTATAAAGAATTTTCTTAAATTGTCTACCTGTCCATAATGTAGGTTTTTTATGTCAATAAATCCCCTTCCTCCTTCCTTCCTGCTTATTGTGAATCTTTCTGTTGCTGAATGTATGTGATGTATTCTGTATTTGTGGCATTGTGATCATGTAAGTGTATTGAGTGCTTCTAGGT
This sequence comes from Schistocerca cancellata, assembly GCF_023864275.1. Taxonomy (NCBI): domain Eukaryota; kingdom Metazoa; phylum Arthropoda; class Insecta; order Orthoptera; family Acrididae; genus Schistocerca; species Schistocerca cancellata. The sequence continues at coordinate 660,647,802 of NC_064629.1, forward strand.
CTGTGTTACTCCATTTCACTACTCCAAATGAGTAGGTCAATATTGGTATAGCATAAGTATTTATAACTTTTGTCTTGTTTCTTGCTGTCAGTTCTGTTTTCAGTATTTTTGTTAGTCTTTGTCTATATTTTTCTTTTAGTTCTTCTTTAATATTTGTATTATCTATTCCTATTTTTTGTCTGTATCCTAGGTTATCCAATATGTAATCTTCTTGTTTAGTGTGTTTTCCCTTGACTATGCTATTTTTCTTACATTTGTCTGTTCCTAAAGCCATATTTATATCATTGCTGAATACTTCTGTTATCTTTAGTAATTGGTTGAGTTGTTGATTTGTTGCTGCCAGTAGTTTTAGATCATCCATGCATAGAAAATGTGTGATTTTGTGTTGGTATGTTCCAGTAATATTGTATCCATAATTTGTATTATTTAGCATGTTGGATAGTGGGTTCAGAGCAAGGCAGAACCAGAAAGGACTTAATGAGTCACCTTGGTATATACCACGCTTAATCTGTATTGGCTGTGATGTGATATTATTTGAATTTGTTTGGATATTAAGTGTGGTTTTCCAATTTTTCATTACTATGTTTAGGAACTGTATCAATTTAGGATCTACTTTGTATATTTCCAATATTTGTAGTAACCATGAGTGGGGTACACTATCAAAAGCTTTTTGGTAATCAATGTATGCGTAGTGTAGCGACCTTTGTTTAGTTTTAGCTTGGTATGTCACCTCTGCATCTATTATCAGTTGCTCTTTACATCCTCGTGCTCCTTTGCAACAGCCATTTTGTTCTTCATTTATAATTTTGTTCTGTGTTGTATGTGTCATTAATTTCTGTGTAATTACTGAAGTTAATATTTTGTATATTGTTGGTAGGCATGTTATGGGGCGATATTTAGCTGGGTTTGCTGTGTCTGCTTGATCTTTAGATTTCAGATAAGTTATTCCATGTGTGAGTGTATCAGGGGATGTGTATGGGTCTGCAATGTAACTGTTAAATAATTTAGTTGGATGTGAATGTGTTGAGGTGAACTTATTTAGCCAGAAATTTGCTATTTTATCTTTCCTAGGGGCTTTCCAATTGTGCGTAGAGTTAATTGCTCGGGTGACGTCATGTTGCAAAATTATCACTTCAGGCGTTTGTGGTATCATTTTGTATGTGTCTGTTTCTGCTTGTATCCACCATGCATACCTGTTATGTTGTACCGGGTTTGACCATATGTTGCCCCATAAGTGTTCCATGTCTGTTATGTTTGGTGGATTGTCTATTTTAATGTGTGTGTTATCTATTGTCTGGTAAAATTTCTTTTGGTGTGTGTTGAATGTTTGGTTTTGTTTCCTTCTATTTTCACTTTTTTTTGTATCTTCTAAGTCGTTTGGCCAATGCTTGTAATTTCTGCTTCTTTTCATCTAATTGCTCTATCGCTTCTTGTTGTGAGATTTTACCTAACCGTTTTGGTTTGTTGTCTGATATTTCGTTTCTTATAAATTGTGTTAGCTGTCTGATGTCTTTTCTCAGTTTTTCTATTCTGATCTGTAGCCTGTGTTGCCATGCTGGTTTTGTGGGTTTCATCTGTGTGTTGGTTGGTTCTGATCTCTGCCTAGTGTGTATATTTAGTGTAGTGAGTGCTCCTATATAAACCAGTAGTTGTAACTCTTCCATAGTTGTGTTTTCATTTATTTTGTTGTGTATGATTGTGTTGATAGTTGTTATTGTTGGTTCGACTTGTGGGTTATTTGGTGGTCTATGCAAGAATGGTCTAATGTCTGTATTTGTGTTTTTGTATTCTATATATGTCAGCTGAAGTTTTTCTTCTATATCTAACATGTGTGTCACTTTGTGTTCTATTTGTGCCTGTTCTGGTGGCTGTCTTAAGATTTCATTTTCCTCTGATTGTTTAATTGATGCGTGTTGTTCTTTGTTTGTTTGCTCTGGGATGTT